>NC_083345.1:93719106-94424033 GCF_019175385.1 Lycium barbarum | reverse complement strand
AGGCATTCAGATGTACAGGTTATCTCTCTTATCTCAAGTTATTTTCCATATCTTTTTCGTATGTTGTTATTCATGCCTGACATACTCGGTAAATTATTCGTACTGATGTCTTTTTGTTTGGGGATACTGCGTTCATGCCCACAGGTAGACAGGGAGACGGACCAGACCCCTAGGCTGCTTCATCAGCGACTACACAGGAGCGCTCTATTTGTTCTGGAGCTACAGTTCAGCTGGTACTATTCTTTTGTACATACATAGGCATGGCGGGGTCATGTCCCGTCCTTATGATTCTATGCACTCCATGTAGAGGCTCGTAGACAGATGTATGTAGCTAGATGTTCTGTAACGTCATCGGTTCATATTTTTGTACATCATTTTTGGCAGCCTTGTCGGCTTGCGCATATGGGCATAGTTGATGATGTTTATATAGATGTACTTTTATCTTTTGGATTCGTGCCCTTACAGACTATGATATTTATGAGTTATCTTTAGTGGTCCACCTAGATATGATTATGAGAAGTATGCTAAGAGATGCTCGATAGCTTAGCTCCGAGTGTCGGTCGTGGCTCTCTGGTTGGGTCATGACACTTGGACTCCACAACACAAAAATAATAGCCACGTTAGATCCACGTCGGATCCACTTAGGATCCAATACCCAACTCAATTAACCCATAACCTGACCGTTTCCCCATACCATAAATATTCTTTCAACCTATTTCATTGTAGAGAGAGAAGGTACAAATAGCGATTAGACTAAGGGAGAGAGAAAAAGGCAGAGAAAACCGTGCACTTTTAGTTAATCATTGGATGGAAATGGTAGCATGGCAAAGAATTCCAATGAAAACGATACAGATTATGTGAACTCTAGCCTGGTAGAAGCTGGTATGCTAGCGTTGTTCTCAAGTCCTACATTCCTTTGGTTCTTTATTGTGGAAAACAATATAAGTAAATAAAAAGGCTGCAAACTTATTTTTGTGGGGTAACTTTCATGTTCTTCTTGTGTAGTTAAAGTGCGAACTGGTCCAGTCCTTTGCCTTTTTCTCCCTCCCCGATTTAACCTAATCGCTATTCGTATAATGAAATGGGTTGAAAGAATATTTATTGGATGGAAACGGGTCGGGTTATAGGTTAATTGAGTTGGGTATGGGATCCTACGTGGATCCGACAAGTCACACTTTCATCCATATAGGGGTAAATTTATCAAGTATCCTAATGGGGAGGGTAAATTTGATCCCAAACTTTGACGGAGGGCAAATTTAAACTATAAACTATACTTGCAGGGTAAATTTGATTTTTTTCCCTTTTGAAATTGACTGTCATTTTGTTAGGGAAAATATTCAAGAAGGCAAGATACAAACACAACACATTGGAACTAGATAAACCAGATGATCTGCTCACTAAATGACTATGCAAATCACAACATGATCATTTGTTAGGCTAGCTGGGAATGAGAAGTGTATTTCATCCCTCAGCTTGAGGGGGAGTGTTGAAGATAGTAAGATGGGGGTGAGTTGTCATTAAGAAAGTGGTTAAACTATCTAATTGTAATCAGTAAGCTAAAGGTAGTTAGTTACTTGTCAGTTAGAAAGGTTGGTTAGCATACTATAAGTAGTGACAGTTAGATTAGAGTTGTACAAATTTGCACAGATATTTTTCTGCTTATGCTTACTGAAGAAGTTTTCTTCTCTCTTCCCGCGTCCTTCATTTCTTTCTCATACACTGCTAAATCTCCATGGCCTAGCTTTATCCCTCTCACTTATCAATTCCTCTATTTAACAAATGTAATTCCACTGCTTAAGCTCTTACTACTAATAGGTATGGTATACTTGACACTAGCTTATGACTTCTTCTTTTTTTTTTCCAATTTTTTGTAACATAATCTAATCAATTTAATTTTAAATGTAAATCATCTACCTTAGGAGCAAGAGGCTCACCTGAAAATTCTTGTTAGCCAAAAAAAATGAAGTCTAGATTTAGAGAATTCCGCCGAATTAAGCTAAATCTTAACTAAAATGATTTAGGTAGTACCAGGGCCATCTCAACAACATTGGGGGCCTAAAGTCAAACTTCAGAGAGAGGCTGTCACGACCCAACTAGGGGCCGCGACGGGTACCTGGAGCTAGCTACCGAGCACCGCTCGCCCTACTACTCATCTTACTCATTTAATGCTCTTTTTGCAAATATTATGCATGAAAGTATAAGAAAACATATTTTGTATAGAAACGTAAATGCTTTATATTCATTTGCCTCTCAGCCATCAAAATAATATATATATATATATATATGATAACATCTTGTGAGACCATCTAACGCACACTGCGTATCTACGAGCCCCTACTGACATACTGTATATATAGACGGAACAAGACTCCGTCGTGCCAAAAATATGCATATGTACCAAAATATAACCATCAGCACCTCCAGACAATGGAGTGCTCTCTATCAGCTAACAGCTACTGAGGATCTGGGCCAAGCTCACCTCCATGTCTACCTGTGGGCATGAACACAGCGTCCAAAGAAAACGGACGTCAGTACGAATATTGTACTGAGTATGAGAGGTATAAACAATGAAGAAAAATGTCAATAATATAATGAGAACATCAATATGAAACATCTGGATCTGAATGACAATCATAAGGGAAGTAATACATGCTGTCTTACTCATACCTATCATCATGTCATATATGTATAATATGCAAGCTGCCCGTCCATGTCGGAACGGTGTGATAATTAATAACATTAGCCCGCGTCCAGGCCTCCCGCGTCCGGGGTACCATCTCATGCCGTCCACTAGTGGTGTCTGCCCATGCCAAAAGGTCATGGTGTATCCGTATAGCTGCCCACCTTGGCGGTGACTGCCCGGCCAACTAGGCACGGTGTGAAATGCTCATGTCATGCTTATCATAAAATACTTATAGTAATATGCATATCATCATATGCTTATCTTATCATAGTACGAGCATAAGGCTCAAGATCAGCTTTACTCTATCGGGGTGACGTAAGGTCGTGATCCCCCGATCCCATTATGGAGCAATCTTTGACATTCTTCCTCACCTTGAAGGAACTAGCACATAAGGTGAGTGTAGGAAATAAATAACATCATTATCATTATGGCATCATCATACCGTATCTCTTATCTTATATAGACATTTATGAATATAGGCTTTTAACTTTCCGAAAAATGGGAACTCATGGAGAGGATAAAGAGTTTACACTATAGGATTCATGCCATTAGAAGGAAAGGACTAGCCTCACATACCTTGGCCATTTAACTAAGCTATCGCTCACTTGTTCTCCTTCGATATCACGTCGTTACCTTCATGAGAGAATTCGAATTAACATTAGTTGATTGACTACAAGAGTGCATCGTTAATTCTAGGAAAAATTGGGCAGCACTTCCTTTTTTTATACTACTTTTCCCATGTTCTATATCAACTCCCAACATTCACAATACTACTCACAGTATCACAATCAACAATCATCATTTATGTATATTTAGCAAAATCCACCATTGTCCTCTAATTTTCCCATATTTCTCCTTATAACTCATCTTTCTGTTTTCACGCATTTAGTACTTGTTTCATGATATAAACATCATTATAACGTATTCATAATCACAACTCTTCAACTTTCATGATCCAATTCCACTATCATTCAATTATGTCACTATTCACTCAGTAATGACCCACTTTCTATGTTCTTCTACGTTTCAAGTATCTAAGCCTTCTAATACCTTAAACAACACGAAATGATCATGAAAATTACCTTGGATGATGGTTGAACAAGTCTTGAGTTGAAATACTTCGCTTAGACAAAACCCTAGTTCCACCTTCTTTGGAATTCCTTGACTTAGATGAACTATGAGGAGTTTCACACTCTTGATTTCATGAATTTGGGTGTTATTGATCTACATTTTCACTTGACTTCTTGGTTTGGAAGTGTTTGGATGTTTCTAGAGAGAGATTGGGTCGTGTAGTGAGAAGGATAAATAATAAAAATGAACTTGGATCATATTTTTTTATAAATACAAAACCAGTCCCGATGCCATTCAAGTACGGGCTCTCCCGGAAATTGGAATTGAACTACTTTTGTCCGGCAACAAACATTAGCATAGCACGATGCCAACCAATCCATACCCATAATTACATCAAAATCTATCATCTCGAGTTCAATTAAATCAGCTTTTGTCTGACGATCACATATAACAACTACACAATTCTTATATACTTGTCTCGCTATTACGGGATCACCAATTGGAGTGAACACCTCAAAAGGTTTAATTGGCTCGGGTCTCACCCCAATACGATCAGCAATATACGGGGTAATATATGAGAAAGTAGAACCCGGATTAATCAGAGCATATACATCACGGGAAAATATAGCCAATGTACCTGTGACAACATCTGGGGAGGACTCAAGATCCTGTCGCCCAGCTAGGGCATATACGCGGGGCTGGACAACACCTGAAGTAGATGCTCCCCCTCTGCCTCTACCTCTACCTGCTGAAGTCTGGGGAATCAGTGTTGTCGGGCGTACTGATGAAGAACCCGCTGCTGAACCTGTAGGCTGAGTCCCAGCCCTATCTCTCGCTGAAGGACAGTATCTCATCATGTGACCAACTTGCCCGCAGGCATAACAAGCATCCGAACCCTGACCGCTCAAAAATCTATAGACCCGGTCTCCCATGTCGGCCACCATAGTTGGAGAATACGTAGCCAAAGAATTGAATTGCATATTGTACTCTCGGGCACTCATGCTTCCTTGCTTTAAATTCAAGAACCTGTCCGCTCTAGCTCGGCGGACCTCGGGTGGCAAGTAATGACGAATAAAGGCATCCACAAATTCTTGGCAAACGGGAGGTGGTGCATTCTCTCCTCTTGATGCCATCCAATTTTTGTACCTTAACACCGCCACATCGCGAAGTCTATAAGACGCCAACTACACGGATTCGGTCTCGGAGGCATGAATAATCTTTAATGTCCTCAACATTTCATCAATGAAGTTTTGCGGATCTTCATCCGGCTTCGACCCAAAGAATTCAGGGGGATTTAAGGTGATAAAATCACGGGCTCTCGTACTAGCTGAACGATCACTTGGGCCCGCATTCTGTCGTTGTGCCTGAGCGGCAACCAATTGTGTCAATAAATGTATGGCCTCGGATACTTGTTGACTCGAAGCACCCGGTGGAGGAATCGGAGCTGAGGCTCCTCCTTGCTCTTCTACATCGGGCACGGCCGCATTTTGCGATTCACCATCCTCTACATTCATCGGAAGCTCTCGTTTTGCCTGCTTTTTTGTCGTAGCCTTTCCCTTCTAGGCGGCGGTAGCTTTTCCCTTTGGCGGCATTTTTCTGAAACCATAACACACTTTTAGAGAAGGATGTAATCTTAGGCATGGCTCTATCGCACGATCTTATGAGAAGGAGGATGGTCATTTTCCTAAATGCCATATAGCCTCTTGTTTATTAGCGTGGCGCGCAACACACCATAAACAAGACTCTACTAGACACGGCTCGTAGACACTTCCTAGGACGAACTTCTCTGATACCACTTCTGTCACGCCCCAACTAGGGGCCGCGACGGGTACCCGGAGCTAGCTACCGAGCACCGCTCGCTCTACTACTTATCTTACTCATTTAATGCTCTTTTTGCAAATTTTATACATGAAAGTATAAGAAAACATATTTTGTATAGAAACGTAAATACTTTATATTCATTTGCCTCTCGGCCATCAAAATAATATATATATATATCTGTGATAACATCCTGTGAGACCATCTAACCCACACTACGTATCTACGAGCCCCTACTGACATACTGTATATATAGACGGAACAAGACTCCATTGTGCCCAAAATATGCATATGTACCAAAAGAATAACCATCAGTACCTCCGGACAATGGAGTGCTCTCTATCAGCTAACAACTACTGAGGATCTGGGCCAAGCTCACCTCCATGTCTACCTGTGGGCATGAACACAACATCTAAAGAAAACAGACGTCAGTATGAATATTGTACTGAGTATGAGAGGCACCTCCGGAAAATGAAGAAAAACGTCAATAATATAATGAGAACATCAATATGAAACATCTGGATCTGAATGACAATCATAAGGGAAGTAATGCATGATGTCTTACTCATACTCATCATCATGTCATATATGCATAATATGCAAGCTGCCCGTCCGTGTCGGAACGGTGTGATAATCAATAACATTAGCCCGCGTCCAGGCCTCCCGCGTCCGGGGTACCATCTCATGCTGGCCACTAGTGGTGTCTGCCCATGCCATAAGGTCATGGTGTATCCGTATAGCTGCCCGCCTTGGCGGTGACTACCCGGCAAACTAGGCACGGTGTGAAATGCTCATGTCATGCTTATCATAAAATACTTATAGTAATATGCTTATCATCATATGCTTATCTTATCATAGTACGTGCATAAGGCTCAAGATCAGCTTTACTCTATCGGGGTGACGTAAGGTCGTGATCCCCCGATCCCATTATGGAGCAATCTCTGACATTATGCCTCACCTTGAAGGAACTAGCACATAAGGTGAGTGTAGACAATAAATAACATCATTATCATTATAGCATCATCATACCGTATCTCTTATCTTATATAGACATTTATGAATATAGGCTTTTAAATTTCCGGAAAATGGGAACTCATGGAGAGGATAAGGAGTTTACACTATAGGATTCATGCCATTAGAAGGAAAGGACTAGCCTCACATCCCTTGGCCGTTTAACTAAGCTATCGCTCACTTGTTCTCCTTCGATATCACGTTGTTACCTTCATGAGAGAATTCGAATTAACATTAGTTGATTGACTACAAGAGCGTATCGTTAATTCTAGGAAAAATTGGGCAGCACTTCCTTTGTTTATACTACTTTTCCCATGTTCTATAACAACTCCCAACATTCACAATACTACTCACAATATCACAATCAACAATAATCATTTATGTATATTTAGCAAAATCCACCATTTTCCTCCAATTTTCCCATATTTCTCCTTATAAATCATCTTTGTGTTTTCACGCATTTAATACTTGTTTCATGATATAAACATCATTATAACGTATTGATAATCATAACTCGTCAACTTTCATGATCCAATTCCACTATCATTCAATTATGTCACTATTCACTCAGTAATGACCCACTTTCTATGTTCTTCTACGTTTCAAGTATCTAAGCCTTCTAATACCTTAAACAACACGAAATGATCATGAAACTTACCTTGGATGATGGTTGAACAAGTCTTGAGTTGAAATACTTCGCTTAGACAAAACCCTAGTTCCACCTTCTTTGGAATTCCTTGACTTAGATGAAATATGAGGAGTTTCACACTATTGATTTCATGAATTTGGGTGTTATTGATCTACATTTTCACTTGACTTCTTGGTTTGGAAGTGTTTGGAAGTTTCTAGAGAGAGATTGGGTAGTGTAGTGAGAAGGAGAAATAATAAAAATGAACTTGGATCATATTTTTTTATAAATACAAAACCAGTCCCGATGCCATTATACGGTCCGTATAATTGACCATAAAACTGAATCAGTGATCACCCCTTTCTGTGTCAACTTGACGGTTCATTTGACGGGCCGTATAATTTTATACGGTCCGTATAATCTACCGTAAAACCCACTTTTCTTCAACTACTTTCTGTGACACTTTAACGGTTCATTATGCAGCCGTAAAACCATTATACGGTCCGTATAACCTACCGTATAATTCGCCAGTTCACTGAGTCTTATGTTGTCTCTTCATTTAATCTCCGATCCTTACGGGACCTTCTTACCAGTTGTTCAACACTTCGATACCAATCAAATGAACGTTACCACTCGTCTCCACAACATCGTATACACTATATCCTTGTTAGCCTATTCACTGTACGCTTAAAGGGAAATTTCCGGGGTGTAACAGAGGCCTTAATATTTTTAAAAAAGAAAGATCTTCATATATATTATTATTTAAAATCTACTTTTCTAGCATTTTTAAATGTGAATTCATTAATTACTGTTCTATAATCTATTTGTTCTAACAATTCCTTTTCAATTGATAATATAGTTAATTCATTCAATCTCTCTTGAGACATTGTTGATCTTAAATAAGATTTTTTCAATTTTAATTTTTTTTGAAAAACTTTGTTTGGTCGAGACAACAGTTATATATATAAAATACATATTTAAGAAAAAAATGGGGCGATTGCTTTATTGGCCTTATAGTCGAGCCACCCCTGAATAGCACTGTAGTATGTTTTATATCTCCAACCATTAGTTATAGAATAAGTATGCATTGATCTTATAGTAATGTAGGCAGAATGCATGTGCAAGAATTAACGTGACCAGAAACTGACCAGAAACTGTAGTTACTATAACAGATTCTTAAGATTCAAATATTGTCCCAACAATTTTCACTAGATGCAAGAAACTCTATAGAACCCTGGCACAACAAAAATAGATTACTACTTAGATCATTCCCTTTGACTTGCTATAAACAGAGAAAACATCTTTCTCTCCACGACTTCAGAAGGAATTTATCTTTCATCCATTCTTTTCCTCTAATTCTTTTATCCTAGAAACACAGAGAATCACAATGCCAAAACAACTCAAGAAAAAAAAATATAAGAATGATACAATTAAGATTAATTCTTTAAGGAAACAAAAACATATGTTGCTGATTCTAACTAAAAATTTGAAAATTGAAAAGAATGCTTAATATACACATAATACAAAAAAGAAATGACAAATACATAATCTTTTTGTCTATACCTCTCTTATAGTAGATCCATATGAAACACAATCTCAGGTAACAGGAGAAAACATGCACCATTATGAGTTATCCCAAAAGCCAAAATGTAGAGACTTGTTTAGTCCATTGCATCTGAAACCGCATGTCCGACCAATGCACCACCAACTAGCCCTGCACCCAAACCCAATCCTACTCCCATCACTCCAAACTTATTACCCTTATTATTATTTGGTTGTTGTTGTACTTGTTGCTGCATTTGAGGATTATATCCATATCCTGGTGGAGGTTGATGATATTGATCATTATATCCAGCAGGTGGATACCCAGCTGGTGGCATTGCGGCTGGGTATCCACCATATCCAGGAGGAGAATATTGATATTGGTGGTACGTCATCCCAGCAGATGACGTACCACACCAAACTGGTGGCAAATGAGTTGATGGATAGCCAGTGACATGTTGGTGTTGAGTCGTGCCAGCTGGCAATGTAGGATACCCATTAATATGTTGGTGGGAATGAGCAAATTTCTTTCCAAACTTGTAGGCAAACTTTAGTGTACCTTTAGGTTTCCTTGTCCTAGCTGTGAAGACTTGATACTCCACAACTCTCTCAACACTACCATCGTCGTTAGAACCGGAATCTGTAAAGAGTTCTTGGATTGGAATAGTAACAATGCCAATATCCTTATCGCCAAAGAAGCGATTTGATCTAAGGCGAAAAAAGAGGGAAAGATCGGGCTTAGTAAGTGAAGGCTCATCCAAGGTAAATTTCATGGGGTAATTCCACCTGGGGCTAGTGCCACCTTTTTTGTCCACATATGTCTTTTTTTTGTTTTTGGCATAGCCAAAAATGGATACTTCTACATAGACATCCATAGGGTAATAAAGATTGACATTTTTAACGTCGTTTGCAGAGAGCACAGTGATATCAAATGGACGCCATTCCATTATTGAAACTCTTGAGATATATTACTGGATATATCTTTAAGAGATTCAAGGAGGAATGGTTATTCAAAGAGAGAAATATTTTATTACTGCTTCTTTGGATGGTAAAGGCAAAAGAGTGAGCAGGAGCATTTAACTGAAGACCACAAATTTAACTGCTCAAGGAGGAGAAGAAAGGAAGGTTCTCAAGAGTCCACTAACAAATATTTTATCTCTTACCCCCTTATTTCTCGGTTTAGAAGAATAACCTTTCTTTGTTCAACTACATCATCTAAGGCTTTTTGAGACAAATAATCCATTATTTAAATTAGTTAATGAAACTAGTACTATTTTCTTAAAAAAAAATTATAAAACTAGTATAAACGTATTTCTCAGTGATGTACTAGGTATTATTTTATTCACAAAATCTAACAGGCAAAAACTAACGACTGACAGAATAAAATTTAAAATCCATTACTCTGAGGAACAATTTAACGATAAAACGCTACTACATCATACTTGTGTAAGCCATTTATGCTTGACAACTGACATTCTTGTTCTTTCATCTCCCGCCTAAGCTCTTCTTTACTTTAACTCACCTTCTCTTTTTATTAGGAAAATATAGTTCTATTTCTTATTTATTTATATAAAATCAAAACATAAAAATTAAGATAAATTAACACCGCTTGAATATTATCTTTTATCGTTTTTTCACTGTTCTTTGAATTATGTTCCTAATAAGTATAAAGAATAAAAATTTATCAAGATTTCAGCTTTTTTACTTTGGCTAGTACTTAGACTTCATTAAAATTAAAACACTTTGTTTTTGTTTAATTGTCCAGCAAACTTCGTAACTTAAAGCACAACACCAACACTAAACAATTAACAAATTCATTTTTTAAATTAAGAATGAGTGTAGAAGAAATGGAATAAAAGACATGTAACTAGAAGGGCATAGTTGTAATTTCATAGTGTCATTAAGTTAGTTAATGGTTCCACAAAGTTAGTCAGTTAGTTAATTAGGTTATTAGTTAGTCATTAAGATATATGTATATATATCAATGTATACACAGTATACAGATCAGTTGAATGAATATGATATAAGAATATTTCTCTCTCTATGACTCAATCTCTCTTCTTCTTTATCCTTATTCTAAATTCTGCAGTCTAGGTTTGTTTAATTCCTAAAATCACATGGTATCAGAGCCTACACAGTGTAATAAGATGATAGGTTGATTCAATTTTTCCGCACAATCAAATTTTGAGAAATCTTGAAGTTCTTGTTAATGGAGATCGAAGAATCGTTAAATAACAACATCAATAATGGAGTTCCAGTCAATAACACCGGAAATAATGGAGGCCATGGCACACAAGCAGGAGAAACTCAAGAAATTGATTACAATAATCCTCTCTATCTGTCTCCTGCTGATCAAAGTGGTATACAACTCATCTCATTTCAATTAACTGGTGTTGAAAACTTTTCAATCAGGTTTAATTCAATGCGTCTTGCATTATTCGGAAGAAACAAGATAGGTCTAGTTGATGGATCTTGTAGTAAAGATAAGTTCCCTGGATCGATGTGGAATAGGTGTGAAAGAGTTAATGCTATAGTTCTTTCTTTGATTGTAAGTGTTCTAGAAAAAGGAATGCTAGGTGGAATAATGTATGCAACTAGGGCTCAAGCCGTGTGGGAAGATTAGTTTGAATGATTTCATAAGATAGATGGTTCAAGAGTGTTTAATGTTCATAAAGAAATTGCAACCACCACACAAGGAACAACTTCTGTATCTGCATATTTTTCCAAACTTAAAAACTTGTGGGAAAAGTTTGAAAATCCTTGATTCCTACTCCTAGTTGTAATTGTGAGAAGTCTAAGGAATTTGTCATCCACATACAAAAATTGAAACTGTTTCAATTCCTTATGAGATTGAATGAATCTTATAATCAAGCAAGAAGCCAATTGCTCTTGATGTGTCCCATGCCTACTTTGAATCAAGCACATGCCATGATAACTAGTGATGAGGGTCAGAAGTCCATCGTTGCAGGTACAGGTCTATTAGGATCAAATCCTACATCTATGGGAAATATTGATATTGCTATGTTCACCAGAAACAGTGTTAACTTAGAAGTTCAACAGAAGTTTAATCACAACTACAGTCAAGGTCAAAGTCAGTTTTGTGAAATATGTAAAATGAGGAATCAAGTGTTACAAAGTCGTTGGATGCCCTGAAGATTACAAGTCAAAGAAGAGACCTTATGCTCCAAATTCTGAGTACAACAATCAGTATAGACAGCCTACAAATAATTTGTTACACCTCGGAAATTTCTCCGTGAACGTACAACGGGTAGACCAACGAAGTGTATGAGTATGCGATGTTTTACAAAGTAGGGAATGACTATTTATGAATTTTGGAAATGAGAAAAGTTACAGAATTGCACTTCGACCCAGTGGGTCGTAAAATAGAATACGACCCGTAAACTGCCATCGTCCTTCAACATTCCAAAAACTTCAACTTTCTGCCAAATGACGAAATGGTTGAATACGACTCTGAATATGGACTGTAAAGTGAAATATGGCCCGTAAACTGTGTCTGTAAATCACCGCATCTCAGCCTCAGTTTCTGGTTTTGATATGCTTAAATACGGTCGTGAAGGATGGACCGTAAACCAGAATACGGTCCGTAAACTGGGTTTACGACCACTGTGCATCCCGACTACTGTTCATAAAAATCAGATTTTGTGATTAATATAAGGGACCCTTTTCATTCATTTTCATTTCATTTCTCATCTACACAACTCAAGAGAACTCTAGAACATTCCAAACATTTCATCCATAAGAATTTAAGGGAAATTAGTGGTCAACTACATGAAATCTATGGAACCAAGGGTGTGAAGCTCATCAAAGTTCATCTACACCATGAAATTGTAAAGAAAGTGAAATAGGGTTTTTGGCATAAAAGAGGGTTGTTGCTCAAGGTTTGTTCCACCACTACCCAAGGTAAGTTTGATGACCTTCTCATGATGATTGAAGCATTAATACATTGAAACACTTGGATTATAGAAGAGTGTAGTAAATGGGTCATAAAATGTGAATAGTGCCATAGTTGAATGATAGTTGGATTGCATTATGAATGTTGATGAGTTGGGAGTATAAGTATGTTATAAATGTCGTATAGACCATGAAATAGGTGTGATGTATGAGAAAATGTGATGAGGAGCTAAAGCCCATAAATATGGAGAAATTGGAGAAAAATGGTGGAATGTGGTAAATGTAGATAAATGATGATTGTTGAATACAATATTATGAACGTTGTTGTGAGCGTTTGGGAGTTAATATAGAATATGGCAAAAGTAGTATAATCAAAGGAAGTGCCGCCCAAATTTCCCTAGAAATAGTAGCGCGTTCTTATAGTCGATTAACTAACATAAATGCGAATTCTCTTTTGAAGGTAGAAACGTGATATCGAAGGAGAACAAGCGAACGATAGCTTAGTTAAACGTCAAAGGTATGTGAGGCTAGTCCCTTCTTTTTAATGGCATGAATCTCATAGCATAATTTTCCTCCTCTTCATGAGTTCCTATATTCCGGAAAGCTAAAAGCCTATACCTATGAATGGTAATATAAGATAAGGGATATGATATGATGATCTTAGAATGGTATGATGTTATTTATTGCTCACACTCACCTTATATGTTAATTCCTTCAAGGTGAGGCAGGATGCCGATAATTGCTCCATAATGAAATCGGGGGATCACGACTTTTCGTCACCCCGATAAAGTAAAATTGTTCATAAGCCTTATGCATGTATTGTGATAAGTATGTTACGATAAGCATATTATGATGAGCATGTACGATGATGATTTAACACCGCGCCTAGTTGGCCGGGCAGTCACCGCTAAGGCGGGTAGCTATACGATACACTATGGCCAAATGGCATGGGCAAACACCACTAGTGGGTGGCATGAGATGATACCCCGGACGCGGGAGGCATGGACGCAGGCTAATGTTATGATTATCACACCGATCCGATATGGACGGGCATCTTATACATTACTACACCGCACCTATATGAGCGGGCAGCTTATACATTATGCATACATGATATGATGACGAGTATGAGTAAGACAACATGACTTAATTCTTTTATACATGACAGTTAGATATAGATGTTCCATATTGACATTTCCTTTATGTCATTGTTCTATTTCATTATTTATGCCTCTCATACTAGGTACAATAGTCGTACTGACATCCGTTTTCTTTGGACGTTGTGATTATGCCCACAAGTAGACAAGGAGGAGAGCTCGACCCAGACCAGCAGTAGCCGTCAGCTGATTGAAAGCACTCCTTTGTTTGGAGGTGCTTATGACGATTCTTTTGTGTATATTCATGAATATGTATTTTTAGGCATGACGGGGTCTTGTCCCGTCCTTATGTATAGCACTCCAGTAGAGGCTCGTAGATGCGCAGTGTGGGTTAGATGGTCTCACGAGATGCTATTATATGTATATATTATTTTGATGGCCGAGAGGCAAATGTTTTTAAAAAGTATTTATGTTTCCATATAAAATATGATTTTCCTACAATTTAAGTACAAAGCTGGAAAAAAAACCATTAAATTTGCAAGATAAGTAGTAACACGAGTGGTGCTCGGTGGCTAGCCCCGGGTACCCGTCACGGCCCTTAGCTGGGTCGTGACAAAAGTGGTATCAGAGGGTTCAGTCCTAGGAAGTTTCTACAAGCCGTGTCTAGTAGAGTCTTGTTTATGGTGTGTTGCATGCCACATCAATAAACAAGAGGCTACAGGGCATTTAGGAAAAATGACCATTCTTCTGTCACGACCCAACCCCGTGGGCCATGACTAGTGTCCTAACTGGACACTCATATACTCACTCGCTTACCGGACCGACATACCCAAAACAATCATATTTTAGCGTTAGTTAATTCATATAGATACAGAGGAAAACGTCGTCTTAAGCGGCCACGTATATCAAACATATCAAACACATCATGCCGAAACCCGTAGGTAGGCGGAATGTGCTTCGCCTGAACGTACAAACATATGCAAACATATAGGCCACTTAGACCATTATAGTAACCGGGCCACTTAAGGCACAGATTTCAGACCAAACCAAACAAACATGACCCATGACCCACAATATATCTACAGGCCTCTAATAAACATAACAAAATCATATGACGGGACAGGGCCCCGCCGTACCCCTGAACGAATATACATATGCACAACGGTAGAATATGTACCCAAAATATGGCTCCTGAACAAAGGAGCACTTCAACTGCTGGAGAGATGTCCAACGCTGGCGGATCACCAAAACGATCGTCTGTACCTGCGGGCATGTAACGCAGCCCCCGAAGAACAGGGGGTCAGTACGGAAGATGTACTGAGTATGTAAAGCATATAACAATGTGAATAAAATCATAAATAGAAATAAAGTACAGAACACAGGAACAAAAAGTAAGCACGAGATGCAAAGTAACCAAACAACTTACTGGAACCATAGACCATGCATGCCAAGAACGGTATCCGGTCCTTTTCAGGACTCGGGGAAAACGTGGCGCCGCCCTGCCCTCGGCGCCACACACATCTAACTCCAGAAGTATTGCTCCGAAATCTCCGACACACACAAATCATAATATCATATCATAATAACAGATCATATGTGGTTCAGTGAACCAGAACACATCTAACTCCATAACACATCTAACTTCGGAATTCATATACGGTGCTCGGCCCTCGAGCGAGGGACTCGGGAACCGCGCGCACGATAGAAACCGGCCCGGGACTCGGCGAAGGAAGTCGTGGCATATGCACGAGCAGAGTAGTGAGAAACTAATGCACATAAATCAAGACTCAATGGAATGATCAGATGCATTATCAGAATGTTCGTAACGGATTTCTCACGTAGCATACTTTTGTCAGAATACTTATATCAAATATCCATGTCAGAACACTTACACCAAAATATCCATATCAGAATATTCATATCAAAATATTCATATCAGAATACTTATATCTGAATGTTTATGTCGGAACACTTACATCAAACTACTTATGTCAGAATACTCGTAGCGGAATACTTGTGTTAGAGAGGGCATGTGAATCATAATAAACTCGGAGTAGTTAAAATAACTATTATTAGTAGTTAGAACGATAATCAAAAGTTTCCTTTAATTATCATGTGGAAATGAGTCAAACAGAGCAATAGAGAAGGATTCGGGAGTAGTGGGCCCACCTCGGGTCAACAGAGGTGGCGTACACAAATCACGTACATTAAACTTTATAGAGTCACTTATGGTAATTTTAGTGTAATTCGGTTCCACCTGGCAAGTCATAGATGTTTAGACACTTATTTCAACAAGTTATGACGAATTTAGTTTAATTCGATTGAATGAAAAAGGGGCAAGTTCAAACTTAGATTTCTAGGAATAGAATCACCCCCGAGGCTCGTATTCAAACCTATTAGACTAATGTCAACAACTTCCACCCCAACTTTACACTATCAAACTAATGTCAACGTTTTTATGTTTATTCACTAATTCAAGATCATTCAAATACGATTTAAGAACATTTTACATTATTCTACATAATATGCCAAAGTTCCACCGAACCATAATCCACCCAAAACCTCCAATTTTCAACATAAATATTTACAATGCATTTTTATCTTCCAATTTCACTTACAACAATCACCACTTACATCTTACAACTTCATTTTCTCAATTACATAATTTATGATAAAATCGCATGCTTTCCGACAACAACTCTATAACAAAATTTTCATGCTAACTTAAGCCATTATCCTTCCATTTCCATCACAAGGCTACAACAACAAAATTAAGATGCTAAACAAAATAAATTCACTCCCCTCCATACACTACACCCCACGGCCACACACTATCACACACACAACACACAAGTTTCATACTTCTCACTCACTTCCACATACTACAACATGTATATATGTCTTCCATAACATAATAAAAACAAAAAAATTCTTACCTTTGCTCTTCAACTTTCACTTGCCACTAAAGTGACTTTCTTGCCAAAATAACTATACTATGTTGTAGAGAATCTTGCACTTAGCAAGAATACAAGAAAGGGATAATTTTTGGACCAAGGATTTAAACTCAAGATTTTTTTTTTCTCTTCTTTTTCTCCCTTGGCCGTGAGGCCCTTTTCTCTTCTCTCAAGTTTTTTTTTGATTTCTTTAATCTTCTAGAGTTGAAGATGACTTAGTCATCTTTTATAAGTTGTCACATGAATTAATTAGATGGGCTTGGGCCATTATTTTGGACCCTATGGCCGGCCACCTTATGGCCCTTTTCATTTTTTGTTTCCAAGCCCAATTGTTTGTGGCTAGTCTTCGTAATTCATGAAACCATTTTCCAAATTTCCATTCTTGCCCTTGGCCTTCCTCGGTATTTCCATGTCAATATTTTTCATGAACAACATGCATATTGAATGACATCAAAATATTGCCCCATCTCCTACTAGTCCCAATTATTTCAAGTTTTTCCGAATATGCAAAATACGGGATATAACATCCTCCCCCCCTTTAGAACATTCGTCCTCGAATGTTCAGCTGACCTTATGGGGCCTTATAATATGTCGGGGAGGTCTCTGTCTCTTCCTTCAGAATTTTCCAAACGTTACAATTGCTATCTCCCTTTTTCATACTCACCTACTTTTTAATCCCAAGCATCATTTTACTGGAACTTTCCAGCTTCACCCAGCGGTGGAACTAGTATTCGTCTACTTGTAACATTTATACCATACCTTCTGCTTTGTCTTTTCGGTTTCATTCAGTCAACGTTCTTCATACACCGCAACACTGACTGTTGGGGCCTCACCTGCTAATCCATATAGCCATAACTCGGAAGTTATCCGTATACACACACACTTACTACCATTCCGCTTACAATATATCCTCGAACACCATTCAAACTCGTTCTGATTCCTAAACTATGTCACACTTTTTTTTTTTTCGTTGGCTGAGTCTGCCTTAGGCTACCCGACCTATTTAAGGTCCTTAAGTATCTGGTACGTTCTATTTTCCTTTAGGTTACCCCAGAGTTCCCATCTGTCTGTTTATATAAACATTTATGAAAATTGGATTCACTTCCCAGGGGGGTCACCCATCCCAAGATTGCTCTGGCCCTAGCACGCTTAACCTCGTAACTTTCACACATTTTGATGCATTAATGCAGATGTAATTGCGTCAACTGCCCCACATGACCTCTTCCACCTAATCTAGGGTAAGTCAGGGTCTTAACAATTTTCAGGAAGTTTTCGTAGCGGGGCCCACTTCGATCTAGAGAAGATCTTTTATTTTTCGAACTTACGTAATTACTGGGTTAGTTTTTTTTTTTTTTTTTTTAAATTTTTAACGTTTACCTTTTATTTGTATCCTCTAAGGATCCCATTATTTCGGGTTTTATCCAGATTCTATTAGCAACTAGGAGGGGAAAATATATCACGAGATAGCGCCTAGACTTATCAATGCATATATATATTTCGAGAAAGGGTCAATAATGTACCTGCGTCCGCGTCTGATGGTGCCCCTGGGTCCTGTCGACTAGGCAAGGCGTAGATGCGGTGCGGAGGACCGCTAGAACTGGAACCTCCTCCGCGGCCTATACCACGGCCTGCTGGTGCCGGCGTGCCTTGCCCCGCAGGGCGCATAACTGTAGGTGAGGATGAACCGGCAACCGACCCCGGGGGCTGGACTGCACCACTAGAACTACCCAGCAACGGGCAATCTCTCATGATATGGCCTTGATGGCCGTAAGAATAACATGCACCTGTAGCCCGATAACACTCCCCCGGGTGGGGCTTCCCACAGTAGGAACACGGAGGCACGGGTGGCCTCGACTGACCGGGACCTCTGCTCGCCTGTGAGCCTAAAACCCTGGAGCTCTGGCCCGGGAACTGTGGGGGTGTGCTCTGAACTGGCTGGGAAGAACGCCTGCTACCCTGCTGTAGAGATGACCCACCTCGAAACTCTCCAGAATATCCAACCGATCTGGCTCTCTTAGGCTGGTTCCTGTCGGGACCCCTATCAAGCCGACGTTCCCTACGTCGGTCCTCCATGCCCTGGGCGTATGCCTGCACCCGGGCAATATGCATCCCTGGCTGGGAAGCCATCGCCAGGCAGCTGTCTATAAAATAAGAATCTAGCCCCATCACATACCGGTGCACCCTGTCGGCCATATTGGCTACTATAGTGGGTGCATACCTAGCCAGTGAGTCGAACTCTAGGTGTTAGGCCCCGTGTTTTCGTACAATTGGAAATTGAGAAATAATTATGACTCGGGTGTTAGAAGGTCCTAATTCAATTTTTTTTTTTTTTTGTGAATGTGACTATGTTGGTTGTGTAATCTTTAATGCTAAGACCTCGGGGGAGGCCGAGGATAAATTTGGAATTTCGGAAATTAGTTTCGGGAATTATAAAACGGGACTTTTTAAGCATTGGGCCAAGAAACCAAAATTTTAATTTGCAAGCCCAAAGGAAGAGAGGGGGCCGGCCAAGCCCAATTTTAAAAGGGTCATGTGCTATGCACATGACCCCAAAAGGATATATACTAGAAAGACTTATCAATTTTAGATCAAAAATTCATAAATCAAGAACACAAAGAAAAGAGAGGTTCGGCCGTGACTTGAGAGGAGAAGAGAGAAAAAAATTCCAAGCTTGTGTGTGATCCAAAAATCTTGGTTTCTACATATTTGTGAAGTACTCAAGACGCTCTCCGACGTGGTATAATTTGTTTGGCACGGGGACGACGTTTTCGACAAGTCGGGGTTTCAAGAAAAGGTGAGAATTCTTACCCTTTTATGTTATAGAATTGATGTGAATGTGTTAAGCATTGGAAGTAGATGGAGATCCCGTAATTTTAACGTAAATAGAAAGTCGTGGGTGTGTGTTTGTAGTGGGTTTGGCCGAGAGCCATAGAAGGAAAAATTGGTGTGAATTGATCTTGGTTAAGTTGGTCTAATGTGTTGTTGTGATCCTTATATCATAAATGATCGATTGTTGAATTAAATTGGCGGTGGGGAAACGAATTCGGATATTATCGGAAAGTGTATATCCTTGGTATCGTTATGTATATCAATGTATATTTTGGGTGCTAGAGACTTTAGATATGACTTTATAATGATATTGATGAATTCGGAATGAAACGACGTTAGTTAGAATGTTCGTTGTGAATTTTAGTGTTTTGAAGAATTATGGAAATAAATTGATTTTGGTGCAATTTCGTGTATGGCTTAGATTGAATTTGGAATGTGTTTGACTAGTGTTGGATGGTTAAATGAATACAATTATGTGAATATAGAATTGAGATTTTGAAAGTTTGAATGGAAAGTTGCCAACGTTAGAAGTCATGTAGAACTTTAAAGCTAGAATGGTTTGATTGTTGTTTGGTTTGGTTGTTGATGTGTGGGCTGTTGTGGTTGGTTAATTTGAGCCGAGCTACGCCTCGGGGATGTTAGATTTATAGGGGAAGTGCTGCCGAAATTTCGGTAGGCAAATATGGAGTTAAAGGCATTTTTGAGCCTAAGGATCTCATTTGGTAACTTTGACCATTAGCAGATTTTTGACGAAACGGGACGGGACTTTTGGAAGAGCTTACGACGTCTGTGAGGTATGTAAAGCTTCCCAATTCTTTATTTGGCATATCTTAGTGTGTTAGTTGAATATGAGACCTTCCGGAGCATTTCTGCTCCTCGAAACCGATCCACAGGAAAGTTACTATTCATTCAATTCGATTGAAGCCTAAAGGCTCCCTTTTGGCTAGAATGCCATTATTCGTCCGAAACCTATCGAAATGTGGTCGGGTAACCTAGAAATGATTATGTATGACCCTTGGCATATAACTGCTCATAAAAATATGTTCGCCACCTCACTTCGACTCGAGGTGGGTCCGCTACCCCCAAAATGCCCGAATTGCCCTTCGGGCCATCTTTGAGAACAGAGTTGAACGTACCCCTTCTGATCTTTGGAACATCCTTCCACGGGGTATGTTTGGACTATTCGATGTACTAATCCATGTCTTGAACTATATAGACCATTTTGGAATCGTTTTGCAAAATGAAACCTTATGTCGACTAAGTATTCGACTATTTTGTAATAGGATATGATTTATGAGTTTACTTTGTTTTGAAACACTATTTTGAAATACGATTTGCATTTGTTTGCTCACGACTCCGCTCGTGCCTTATTATGACTTCGTTCACCGGTTCCCGGGCCGGTTTTGATTCGTGCGTTGTATGATAAATTCGGCTGTATGCTGTGTTACGGTTCCCGAGGCTTCGCCATAGGGCCCGGTTCCGTTTGGAGTTATGCTGTGATATGACTCGGGGTGCGATACGCTCACCGATGATTATGATTATGTTCGGGGATGTACGGAGATTTGAAACCTTCTGGTGTTATGCTGTGTGTGGCGTCAGCGTTGGAGTGGCGACCACGTTCCTAAGCGTTTGCATGATTTCATTTGCATAGTATATACGTATATGATTTCGATACAGATTTTGACATACCAGTTTGTACCCCACTTTGACATTTGATTTGCTTTCGGTTTTGATCTATAATTCTGTACTCCGTGCTTTACATACTCAGTACATATTTCGTACTGACCCCCTTTCTTCGGGGGCTGCGTTTTATGCCCGCAGGTGCAGACATTGGTGATCCTCCGCAGTAGGCTTCGCTTCTTGCTTTCCGGAGTACTCTTACTTGGTCCGGAGTCCACTTTTGGTACAGACTCCCCTACTCTGTATATGTTTTGTATATTTGACAGTTTGGGTACGGCGAGGCCCTGTCTCGCCATATGTTATGTTTTGAATTCGTAGAGGCCTGTAGTCATCTTTGTGGGGCGAGGGTCCTATGTGTATGTTGTCCGATTTTGCTTTCGGGTCTTAAAGCGGTCTGTTTGATATGATGGCCCCAAATGGCCCTTTTGTATATATTTGTATTTTGACCGGCGATGTCTATTCCGCCGCTTTGTTTGAGATTGATTTGATATGACCGCTTAAGACAGATTTTCGATATAAATTATGTCTGATATAACTTTTGAAAATTCTGAAATAAGTTTGGGTTCGAAAATGAATATGCGATTTGGTCTGGGTACCCAGGTAGGGTGCCAGTCGCGGCCCACGGGGCTGGGTCGTGACAAAAGTGGTATCAGAGCGGTTTGTCCTCGGAATGTCTACAGGCCGTGTCTCGTAGAGTCTTGTTTATCGATGTGTTGTGCACCACGTCTATAAGCAGGAAGCTACAGGGCATTTAGGACGTTACTCTCTTTGTAATCTTAGATCGTGCGATAGAGCTGTGCTATTAGGATGATTTCGATCTGACTCGCCTTTTTGTTTGCAGTGATGCCTCCGAAGAAGGCAACGGCGGCCCAGAAGGGCAAGGCGAGGATTGGAGAGGCTAGCCAGGCACAGCGAGCTACCCGGGCTCGTGTTTATGATTTGCCTGAGGACGTGCCACAGTCGGAGGGGTCTGCTACACCCCCACCGGTACAGCCTGGAGTAGGACCTTCAGCAGCTCCAGAGGTCCGTGTACCCGCACCTGAGGCTCCAGCTCCTCAGCCAGGGGCGGAGGATCGGACCTTGAGGGAGGCTGTGCAGTTGCTGACTACGCTGGTAGCAGGGCAGGCTTGCAGACGCGGGCGGAGGGATGATGATGATGATGACAGGCGGGACAGCCTGAGAGTTCGGGAGTTTTTGCTATGTGGTCCTCCAGAGTTCTTCGGGTCTAAGCCCGACGAGGACCCCCACGACTTTATTCGGGGGATGCGACGCTCACTGGACTTGGTCAGGGCTTCAAAGACTGAGTCAGTTGAGCTGGCTTCGCACCGGCTTCGAGATGTGGCCACCCACTGGTACGAGACTTGGGAGCTGTCTAGAGGAGAGGGTGCCCCTCCAGCCACTTGGGATCAGTTTGTGACAGCATTCACCCGCCACTTTTTGCCACCAGAGTTACGGCGGGCACGAGCTGATCGGTTTTTACGTCTGCAGCAGAGGGGTCGGAGTGTTCGCGAGTATAGCCTTGAGTTTGATTCTCTGGCCCGATATGCACCGGCCGTGGTAGCAGATATGTCCGATCGGATGCACCGCTATGTTATGGGATTGGACCGGTATTTGGTAGACAGCTGTATGGCCGTGTCACTGCAGGCAGACATGGATATTTCCCGGCTTCAGGCCTATGCGATGGGTATGGAGAACCGTCGCAGATCTGATCCTGCTGGTAGAGATCGAGACAGGAGGCCGCCCAAGAGGGCTAGATCCGCGGGTTATTCAGGAGATTCTCGAGGAGGACAGCCTCAGCAGCAGCAGCAGTCTGATAGATATTTTCCTCCTTCCGGCCGGGGTACTCAGTCAGGTAGCCGGAGATTCGACAGTACGGGACCGTCTGGGGCCGGTCAGAGCTCCAGAGCGGCAGGATCGCAGGTATCCAGGGGTCCCAGTCAGGCCAGACCACCTAGACCCCGTTGTCCACATTGCGGGAAGTCACATCCCGGGGAGTGTTACCGAGCGACGGGAGCTTGTTTTTCTTGTGGCGGTCAGGGCCACTTTATGAGAGACTGCCCTTTGGCCAGCGGTTCGGGTAGTGCGGCGCAGCAGACAGGGTCAGCCGCCGGTTCTTCCTCCGTTCCATCTGTCCCACGCCCTGGAGGGCGGAGTATTCCAGCACCGGCAGGGCGCGGTCGAGGTCGTGGTGGTGTTGCAGGTTCTAGCGGTCCCTCGAACCGCATATATGCTTTGGCCAGCCGCCAGGATCAGGAGGCTTCGCCAAATGACGTCACAGGTACATTACTGGTTTTCTCCAGATCTGTATATGCATTGATTGACCCTGGCTCTACTTTATCATATATTTCCCCGCTCGTTGCTAGTAACATTGGGATAGTGTCTGAGCCTATAGAGCCATTTGAGGTAGTTACGCCAGTTGGGGATTTTATTATAGCGAGGCAGGTCTATAGGGATTGTTCTGTGACTATTTATGATCGTAACACTAAGGCTGACTTGGTAGAGTTAGACATGCTCGAGTTTGACGTCATTATGGGTATGGACTGGTTGTCTTCCTGTTATGCTAATGTCGACTGCCAGCAAAAGGTAGTCCGTTTTCAGTTTCCAGGGGAACCAGTCATAGAGTGGTTCGGATCTACTGCATCGCCGAGGGGTAAGTTTATTTCATACCTCAAGGCTAAGAAGATGATTCAGAAGGGTTATATCTATCATTTGGTTCGCGTGCACGATACTGCAGCGGAGGTACCTACCCTTCAGTCCGTCCCGGTCGTCAGTGAGTTTCCAGATGTTTTTCCTGACGAGCTTCCTGGCCTTCCGCCGGAGCGGGAGATTGATTTTTCTATTGAGTTGATGCCGGATACGCAGCCTATATCTATTCCTGAATACAGGATGGCACCAGCTGAGTTGAAGGAGTTGAAGGAGCAGCTGAAAGATTTGCTGGATAAGGGTTTTATCAGGCCCAGCACGTCACCCTGGGGAGCGCCGGTATTGTTTGTTAGAAAGAAGGATGGGTCGTTGCGGATGTGTATTGACTACCGGCAGCTGAATAGGGTGACTATTAAGAATAAATATCCCCTTCCCCGGATTGATGACTTGTTTGATCAGCTGCAGGGTGCTAGACACTTCTCCAAGATAGATCTGCGCTCAGGCTATCACCAGGTGCGAGTACGGGAGTCTGATATCCCGAAGACTGCTTTCAGGACCCGGTACGGGCATTATGAGTTCAGAGTTATGTCTTTCGGGTTGACTAATGCTCCAGCGGTGTTTATGGATCTGATGAACCGGGTATTTCGGCCATTCCTGGACATGTTTGTTATTGTATTTATTGATGATATCCTGATTTACTCGCGATCAGCCGAGGAGCATTCAGATCACTTGCGGACGGTACTTGGCATTCTCCGTCAGCAGAAGTTATATGCTAAATTCTCTAAATGCGAGTTCTGGTTGACTTCTGTGGCATTCTTGGGTCATATTGTCGGCGCAGACGGTATTCGGGTCGACACGCAGAAGATTGAGGCTGTGCAGAATTGGCCCAGGCCTACTACACCGACTGAGGTGCGCAGTTTTCTGGGATTGGCTGGGTATTATCGCAGGTTTGTGGAGGATTTCTCTTCTATTGCAGCACCACTGACGAGGCTTACCCAGAAGGCAGCAAAATTCCAGTGGTCAGATGCCTGCGAGCGCAGCTTTCAGATGCTGAAGGAGAGATTGATTACAGCGCCAGTTCTGGCTCTTCCAGAGGGGTCTGATGGGTATGTAGTATATTGTGACGCCTCTGGTATTGGGATAGGATGTGTATTGATGCAGCACGGTCGAGTCATAGCCTATGCTTCCCGGCATCTCAGACCGCACGAGAAGAACTATCCCACTCATGATCTTGAGTTGGCCGCGGTGATTCATGCTTTGAAGATTTGGCGGCATTATTTATATGGGGTCCACGTTGATATCTATACGGATCATAAGAGCCTTCAGTATATTTTCAAGCAGAAGGAGCTAAATTTGCGGCAGCGGAGATGGCTTGAGCTACTAAAGGATTACGATGTTGATATTCTGTACCATCCAGGGAAAGCCAACGTGGTAGCTGATGCGCTTAGCCGCAAGTCCGTAGGCAGTCTGGCTGACGTCCCATCTGATAAGAGAGATTTGGTTCGTGATATTCATCAGCTGGCCAGCCTCGGAGTTCGTTTGGCCGATTCAGGAGATTCTGGGATTTCTGTTCGCCCGGTTGCTGAGTCATCTATTATTCAGGAGGTAAAGCAGCGCCAGTTTGAGGATCCTACTTTGATTCAGTACAGGGATGTGGCCCTTAATAAAGCAACGACTCAGTTCGAAATCTCGCCTGAAGGAGTATTATCGTACAACGGCAGGTTCTGTGTACCGGATGTCGCGGGCTTACGGCGGCAGATTATGGGCGAGGCACATTGTGCCCGGTATTCTGTCCATCCTGGTTCCACCAAGATGTATCGGGATCTCAGGTGTTTGTATTGGTGGGACGGCATGAAGAAAGACGTTGCCGAGTTTGTCAGTCAATGCCCGAACTGTCAGCAAGTCAAGATCGAGCATCAGAAGCCCGGTGGATTATTACAGGAGATGGAGATTCCAGCCTGGAAATGGGAGATGATTAATATGGACTTCATTGTTGGGTTGCCGCGTACGCTACGCAGGTACGACTCTATTTGGGTTATTGTGGATAGGCTGACGAAATCAGCCCATTTCCTTCCGGTCCGGACTACATATTCGGCTGAGGACTATGCCAGATTATATATCAGAGAGATAGTCAGACTTCACGGGGTCCCTGTATCTATTATTACTGACCGAGGTGCTCAGTTTACAGCTAATTTCTGGAGGTCATTTCAGGAGGGATTAGGGACCCAGGTGACCCTCAGTACAGCTTTCCATCCTCAGACCGACGGGCAGGCCGAGCGCACTATTCAGACGCTCGAGGATATGTTACGGGCTTGCGTTATTGACTTCAGGGGCAGCTGGGATGATCATTTGCCGCTTATAGAGTTTGCCTACAATAACAGTTATCACTCCAGCATCCAGATGGCCCCGTATGAGGCCCTTTATGGCAGGAGATGCAGATCTCCTATTGGCTGGTTTGACGTGGGCGAGACTAAGCTGATTGGGCCAGATGTAATCCAGGAGGCTGTGGATAAGGTGAAGCTCATTCGGGAGCGATTGTTGGCTGCTCAGAGTCGACAGAAAGCGTATGCTGATAGGCGACGTCGACCGTTAGAGTTCCAGACTGGTGACTGGGTATTCCTGAAGGTGTCGCCTATGAAGGGCGTTATGAGATTTGGCAGAAAGGGTAAGCTGAGTCCGCGATACATCGGGCCATACCAGATTGTTCGGAGGATAGGCGCAGTCGCCTACGAGCTAGACTTGCCATCCGATCTGGAGTCCGTGCACCCGGTGTTCCATGTGTCTATGCTGCGGAAATGTATTGGTGACCCTTCCAGGGTATTCCCAGTAGATGATCTTCAGGTGACAGAGCAGCTATCTTATGACGAGCAGCCAATATCTATTCTGGATCGTCAGGTGAGGAAATTGCTCACTAAGGAGGTGCCTTCGGTCAAGGTTCTGTGGCGCAATAACAACCGTGAAGAGATGACTTGGGAGGCAGAGGATGAGATGAAGAAGAGATTTCCCCATCTAGACTTTTGTATTTGTTGTACCAATGAACGGATGGACCATGTGTGCTATTTATATAAAATGGTTTTCCCGTTATGCTTGTGAGCCTTCATAAGATTTGTTTAACATTCGGGGACGAATGTTCTTAAGGGGGGGAGAATGTTAGGCCCCGTGTTTTCGTACAATTGGAAATTGAGAAATAATTATGACTCGGGTGTTAGAAGGTCCTAATTCAATTTTTTTTTTTTTTTGTGAATGTGACTATGTTGGTTGTGTAATCTTTAATGCTAAGACCTCGGGGGAAGCCGAGGATAAATTTGGAATTTCGGAAATTAGTTTCGGGAATTATAAAACGGGACTTTTTAAGCATTGGGCCAAGAAACCAAAATTTTAATTTGCAAGCCCAAAGGAAGAGAGGGGGCCGGCCAAGCCCAATTTTAAAAGGGTCATGTGCTATGCACATGACCCCAAAAGGATATATACTAGAAAGACTTATCAATTATAGATCAAAAATTCATAAATCAAGAACACAAAGAAAAGAGAGGTTCGGCCGTGACTTGAGAGGAGAAGAGAGAAAAAAATTCCAAGCTTGTGTGTGATCCAAAAATCTTGGTTTCTACATATTTGTGAAGTACTCAAGACGCTCTCCGACGTGGTATAATTTGTTTGGCACGGGGACGACGTTTTCGACAAGTCGGGGTTTCAAGAAAAGGTGAGAATTCTTACCCTTTTATGTTATAGAATTGATGTGAATGTGTTAAGCATTGGAAGTAGATGGAGATCCCGTAATTTTAACGTAAATAGAAAGTCGTGGGTGTGTGTTTGTAGTGGGTTTGGCCGAGAGCCATAGAAGGAAAAATTGGTGTGAATTGATCTTGGTTAAGTTGGTCTAATGTGTTGTTGTGATCCTTATATCATAAATGATCGATTGTTGAATTAAATTGGCGGTGGGGAAACGAATTCGGATATTATCGGAAAGTGTATATCCTTGGTATCGTTATGTATATCAATGTATATTTTGGGTGCTAGAGACTTTAGATATGACTTTATAATGATATTGATGAATTCGGAATGAAACGACGTTAGTTAGAATGTTCGTTGTGAATTTTAGTGTTTTGAAGAATTATGGAAATAAATTGATTTTGGTGCAATTTCGTGTATGGCTTAGATTGAATTTGGAATGTGTTTGACTAGTGTTGGATGGTTAAATGAATACAATTATGTGAATATAGAATTGAGATTTTGAAAGTTTGAATGGAAAGTTGCCAACGTTAGAAGTCATGTAGAACTTTAAAGCTAGAATGGTTTGATTGTTGTTTGGTTTGGTTGTTGATGTGTGGGCTGTTGTGGTTGGTTAATTTGAGCCGAGCTACGCCTCGGGGATGTTAGATTTATAGGGGAAGTGCTGCCGAAATTTCGGTAGGCAAATATGGAGTTAAAGGCATTTTTGAGCCTAAGGATCTCATTTGGTAACTTTGACCATTAGCAGATTTTTGACGAAACGGGACGGGACTTTTGGAAGAGCTTACGACGTCTGTGAGGTATGTAAAGCTTCCCAATTCTTTATTTGGCATATCTTAGTGTGTTAGTTGAATATGAGACCTTCCGGAGCATTTCTGCTCCTCGAAACCGATCCACAGGAAAGTTACTATTCATTCAATTCGATTGAAGCCTAAAGGCTCCCTTTTGGCTAGAATGCCATTATTCGTCCGAAACCTATCGAAATGTGGTCGGGTAACCTAGAAATGATTATGTATGACCCTTGGCATATAACTGCTCATAAAAATATGTTCGCCACCTCACTTCGACTCGAGGTGGGTCCGCTACCCCCAAAATGCCCGAATTGCCCTTCGGGCCATCTTTGAGAACAGAGTTGAACGTACCCCTTCTGATCTTTGGAACATCCTTCCACGGGGTATGTTTGGACTATTCGATGTACTAATCCATGTCTTGAACTATATAGACCATTTTGGAATCGTTTTGCAAAATGAAACCTTATGTCGACTAAGTATTCGACTATTTTGTAATAGGATATGATTTATGAGTTTACTTTGTTTTGAAACACTATTTTGAAATACGATTTGCATTTGTTTGCTCACGACTCCGCTCGTGCCTTATTATGACTTCGTTCACCGGTTCCCGGGCCGGTTTTGATTCGTGCGCTGTATGATAAATTCGGCTGTATGCTGTGTTACGGTTCCCGAGGCTTCGCCATAGGGCCCGGTTCCGTTTGGAGTTATGCTGTGATATGGCTCGGGGTGCGATACGCTCACCGATGATTATGATTATGTTCGGGGATGTACGGAGATTTGAAACCTTCTGGTGTTATGCTGTGTGTGGCGTCAGCGTTGGAGTGGCGACCACGTTCCTAAGCGTTTGCATGATTTCATTTGCATAGTATATACGTATATGATTTCGATACAGATTTTGACATACCAGTTTGTACCCCACTTTGACATTTGATTTTCTTTCGGTTTTGATCTATAATTCTGTACTCCGTGCTTTACATACTCAGTACATATTTCGTACTGACCCCCTTTCTTCGGGGGCTGCGTTTTATGCCCGCAGGTGCAGACATTGGTGATCCTCCGCAGTAGGCTTCGCTTCTTGCTTTCCGGAGTACTCTTACTTGGTCCGGAGTCCACTTTTGGTACAGACTCCCCTACTCTGTATATGTTTTGTATATTTGACAGTTTGGGTACGGCGAGGCCCTGTCTCGCCATATGTTATGTTTTGAATTCGTAGAGGCCTGTAGTCATCTTTGTGGGGCGAGGGTCCTATGTGTATGTTGTCCGATTTTGCTTTCGGGTCTTAAAGCGGTCTGTTTGATATGATGGCCCCAAATGGCCCTTTTGTATATATTTGTATTTTGACCGGCGATGTCTATTCCGCCGCTTTGTTTGAGATTGATTTGATATGACCGCTTAAGACAGATTTTCGATATAAATTATGTCTGATATAACTTTTGAAAATTCTGAAATAAGTTTGGGTTTGAAAATGAATATGCGATTTGGTCTGGGTACCCAGGTAGGGTGCCAGTCGCGGCCCACGGGGCTGGGTCGTGACACTAGGATATACTCTCGAACACTCCTACCGTTCTGTCTCAGGTGCAAGAATCGGTCAACCCTAGCTCTCCGCAGCTCTGGAGGTAGAAAATGATCAAGGAAGGCCCTAGTAAACTCGGCCCACACTGCTGGGGGAGCGCCGTCACCCCTGGCTAACCCCCAGGACTCATACCAGTTAGCAGCTACCTCATATAACCGGTACGAAGCCAACTCGACAGACTCAGTCGGCGAAGCCTTAATCAACCGTAACACGCGCTCCATCTTTCTGATAAACTCCTGGGGATCCTCTTCTGGTTTTGTCCCGAAGAACTCCGGAGGACTACATGTCAAGAACTCACGAGCCCTGGAACTATCATGTCTGTCTGCATGGTCACCCCCAAATTCGTGCCTACGAACCTGCTCCGCCATCAGTCTGGTCAACAACTAGACCGCATCTCGCATAGCCCTATCCTCCGCCCCTGGCTGTGGAGCTGGAGGCTCGGGTACTGAATCCTCGGGAGCTAGCGGTGGAGCCGCCCCCCGATTAGCAGCTGCTGCTGCTCCAATCTCCTCTGGTAAGGGCGGTGTAACAGAATCGGCTGACGGGGCTACATCCTCAAGTACATGCTGGGTACGGGCCCTGGTGACTCTCTGGGCCCGGCTGGTCTCTCCTACCTCTACCATCGCTTTGCCCTTCTGGGCAGCTGTTGCTTTCCTCGGGGGCATCACTGAAAACATAACAAATTGTTAGGAAGGAATCATCCTACTGATACAGTTCTATCGCACGATCTAAGATCCAAAGAAGGGTAACATCCTAGATGTCCTGTAGCCTCCTGTTTATAGATGTGGTGCACAACACACCGATAAACAAGACTCTACTGGACACGGCCTGTAGACATTCCGAGGACAAACCGCTCTGATACCACTTCTGTCACGACCCAACCCCGTGGGCCATGACTAGTGTCCTAACTGGACACTCATATACTCACTCGCTTACCGGACCGACATACCCAAAACAATCATATTTTAGCGTTAGTTAATTCATATAGATACAGAGGAAAACGTCATCTTAAGCGGCCACGTATATCAAACATATCAAACACATCATGCCGAAACCCGTAGGTAGGCGGAATGTGCTTCGCCTGAACGTACAAACCTATGCAAACATATAGGCCACTTAGACCATTATAGTAACCGGGCCGCTTAAGGCACAGATTTCAGACCAAACCAAACAAACATGACCCATGACCCACAATATATCTACAGGCCTCTAATAAACATAACAAAATCATATGACGGGACAGGGCCCCGCCGTACCCCTGAACGAATATACATATGCACAACGGTAGAATATGTACCCAAAATATGGCTCCTGAACAAAGGAGCACTTCAACTGCTGGAGAGATGTCCTACGCTGGCGGATCACCAAAACGATCGTCTGTACCTGCGGGCATGTAACGCAGCCCCCGAAGAACAGGGGGTCAGTACGGAAGATGTACTGAGTATGTAAAGCATATAACAATGTGAATAAAATCATAAATAGAAATAAAGTACAGAACACAGGTACAAAAAGTAAGCACGAGATGCAAAGTAACCAAACAACTTACTGGAACCATAGACCATGCATGCCAAGAACGGTATCCGGTCTTTTTCAGGACCCGGGGAAAATGTGGCGCCGCCCTGCCCTCAGCGCCACACACATCTAACTCCAGAAGTATTGCTCCGAAATCTCCGACACACACAAATCATAATATCATATCATAATAACAGATCATATGTGGTTCAGCGAACCAGAACACATCTAACTCCATAACACATCTAACTTCGGAATTCATGTACGGTGCTCGGCCCTCGAGCGAGGGACTCGGGAACCGCGCGCACGATATAAACTGGCCCGGGACTCGGCGAAGGAAGTCGTGGCATATGCACGAGCAGAGTAGTGAGAAACTAATGCACATAAATCAAGACTCAATGGAATGATCAGATGCATTATCAGAATGTTCGTAACGGATTTCTCACGTAGCATACTTTTGTCAGAATACTTATATCAAATATCCATGTCAGAATACTTACACCAAAATATCCATATCAGAATATTCATATCAAAATATTCATATCAGAATACTTATATCTGAATGCTTATGTCGGAACACTTACATCAAACTACTTATGTCAGAATACTCGTAGCGGAATACTTGTGTTAGAGAGGGCATGTGAATCATAATAAACTCGGAGTAGTTAAAATAACTATTATTAGTAGTTAGAACGATAATCAAAAGTTTCCTTTAATTATCGTGTGGAAATGAGTCAAACAGAGCAATAGAGAAGGATTCGGGAGTAGTGGGCCCACCTCGGGTCAACAGAGGTGGCGTACACAAATCACGTACATTAAACTTTATAGAGTCACTTATGGTAATTTTAGTGTAATTCGGTTCCACCTGGCAAGTCATAGATGTTTAGACACTTATTTCAACAAGTTATGACGAATTTAGTTCAATTCGATTGAATGAAAAAGGGGCAAGTTCAAACTTAGATTTCTAGGAATATAATCACCCCCGAGGCTCGTATTCAAACCTATTAGATCTAAGACATGCCAAAAGATGGAAGGGTAAGCTTTACATACCTCACTTACGCATTACGCTCGTCCAAACTCAATCCCCGTTTCGTCCAGAATCTACAATTGGTAATAGTTGCCAAATATAAGTTTCAGCTTTTAGAATTTCAATCTTTAACTCATATTGTTTACCGAAATTTCGGCAGCATTTCTCCTATAAACTCAACATCCCCGAGAATCATCTCGGCCCAAATCATCAACAACAACAACCCAACAATACCAACAACATCAACAATCATCACAAAATACATTATAATATAAATAGTCTTCTTTGCTACATAATTCAACAACTTCCTCCCCAACTTCACACTATCAAACTAATGTCAACGTTTTTATGTTTATTCACTAATTCAAGATCATTCAAATACGATTTAAGAACATTTTACATTATTCTACATAATATGCCAAAGTTCCACCGAACCATAATCCACCCAAAACCTCCAATTTTCAACATAAATATTTACAATGCATTTTTATCTTCCAATTTCACTTACAACAATCACCACTTACATCTTACAACTTCATTTTCTCAATTACATAATTTATGATAAAATCGCATGCTTTCCGACAACAACTCTATAACAAAATTTTCATGCTAACTTAAGCCATTATCCTTCCATTTCCATCACAAGGCTACAACAACAAAATTAAGATGCTAAACAAAATAAATTCACTCCCCTCCATACACTACACCCCACGGCCACACACAATCACACACACAACACACAAGTTTCATACTTCTCACTCACTTCCACATACTACAACATGTATATATGTCTTCCATAACATAATAAAAACAAAAATATTCTTACCTTTGCTCTTCAACTTTCACTTGCCACGAAAGTGACTTTCTTGCCAAAATAACTATACTATGTTGTAGAGAATCTTGCACTTAGCAAGAATACAAGAAAGGGATAATTTTTGGACCAAGGATTTAAACTCAAGATTTTTTTTTTCTCTTCTTTTTCTCCCTTGGCCGTGAGGCCCTTTTCTCTTCTCTCAAGTTTTTTTTTATTTCTTGAATCTTCTAGAGTTGAAGATGACTTAGTCATCTTTTATAAGTTGTCACATGAATTAATTAGATGGGCTTGGGCCATTATTTTGGACCCTATGGCCGGCCACCTTATGGCCCTTTTCATTTTTTTTCCAAGCCCAATTGTTTGTGGCTAGTCTTCGTAATTCATGAAACCATTTTCCAAATTTCCATTCTTGCCCTTGGCCTTCCTCGGTATTTCCATGTCAATATTTTTCATGAACAACATGCATATTGAATGACATCAAAATATTGCCCCATCTCCTACTAGTCACAATTATTTCAAGTTTTTCCGAATATGCAAAATACGGGATATAACATCTTCTTCCTATGAGATCGTGCGATAGAGCCATGTATAATATTTTACCCTCCCTAATAGTGTATTGTGATTTCAGAATGCCGCCAAAAGGGAAGGCTACAGCCGCTCAGAAGGGCAAAACTACGACAAAGAGGCGGGTAGAAAGAGAGCCTCCGATGAACCTAGAAGAAGGAGAATCACACAATAAGGCCTTGTCTAATACCTCTTCTAGCCCGCCTAATGTGGAAGAGCAAGGAGGAGCTCTAGCTTCAATCCCTCCTCCAGTTGCTTCGGGTCAACAAATGACCGAGGCCATTCAGTTATTGACGCAATTGGTTGCCGCCCAAGCACAATGACAAAGTTCGAGTTCAAGCGATCGGGTAGCAAGTACCAAAGCCCGTGATTTCATGAGTCTAAATCCTCCGGATTTCTTTGGGTCAAAGTTGGATGAAGACCCGCAAGGTTTCATAGATGAGGTGTTGAGCACATTGAAGATTGTCCATGCCTCCAAGACTGAATCCGTGTAGTTGGCATCTTATAGACTCCGGGATGTGGCTGTTTTATGGTATAACAACTGGGTAATGTCACGAGGAGAGAATGCGCCTCCTCCGGTTTGGCAAGAATTCGTGGATGCTTTTACTCGTCACTATTTGCCACCCGAGATCCGCCGAGCTAGAGCGGACATGTTTCTAAATCTGAGGCAAGGAAATATGAGTGCCCGGGAGTATAGCCTGCAATTTAATTCTTTGGCTAGATATGCCCCGGCTATCGTGGCCGACATGGGAGATCGGTTACATAGATTTGTGAGTGGCCTAGGGCCACATTTATTCAGAGATTGTTTGACGGCGTCCTTGCAAGATGGGATGGATATTTCCCGAATACAGGCCCATTCACAGAATTTAGAGGGGCGACAACAACCACCAAGGAATGACCGCGATAACGAAAGAAGGCAAGGCAAGAGGGCTAGATCTATGGGAGCAGGCAGTGATTATAAAGGGGGATCAAGGCAGACATATTCTGGTTACTCCGGCCAGTCGGTGACTAGTGCAGCTCCTCGATTTGTAGGTAGGAGATTTGATCCCTCCTTTCGCTCAGGACAGGGCTAAAGTTCGAGAACTCCAGATTCCCAGTTCAGGGAAGATTAAAGTCAGAGGAGACCCCCAGTATCGCGATCCAACCAGTGTGGTAGATTGCATTTGGGACAGTGTCGCAAGGGTTCGGACGCTTCCTATACTTGCGGCCAAGTTGGGCACATGATGAGAGATTGCCCGTCGATGAGTGGTAGAGTTGGAGTTCAACCCACAGGTTCAGCAGTTGGTTCTTCCTCAGCACGCCCGACAAGACAGATTCCCTAGATGTCAGCAGGCCGAGGTAGAGGTAGGGGGGCAGCAGCTACTTTAGGTGCCACTCAGCCCCGTGTATATGCTTTAGCCGGACGACAGGGTCTTGAGTCCTCCCCGAATGTAGTTATAGGTACATTGTCTATATTCTCCCGTGATGTATACGCACTGATAGATCCGGGCTCTACTTTTTCTTATATTACTCCATATGTTGCTGGTTGTATTGGGGTGAAACCTCAGCCAATTAAACCTTTTGAGGTACTAACTCCGGTTGGTGATCCCGTGATAGCAAGGCAAGTGTACAAGAAATGTGTCATTGTGATATGTGATCGTCAGACCAAAACTGATTTGATTGAGCTGAAAATGATAGATTTCGATGTAATCATGGGTATGGATTGGTTGGCCTCGTGTTATGCAAATGTTGATGGCCGCACAAAACTGGTTCAATTTCAATTTCCAGGAGAGCCCGTGCTTGAATGGAAGGGTAATGCAGCATCTCCAAAGGGTAGGTTTATTTCCTACATTAAGGCAAGGAAGATAATAGCCAAGGGTTACATTTATCATTTAGTTCGGGTTCATGACACCGAGTCAAAGCCGCCAACTTTCCAATCAATTCCGGTCGTGAATGAATTCCCAGATGTGTTTCCAGACGAACTTCCAGGACTTCCTCCAGAAAGGGAGATCGACTTCGCCATTGATGTGTTGCCGGACACCAAGCCTATTTCTATTCCTCCTTATCGAATGGCTTCGGCAGAATTAAAAGAGCTAAAGGAGCAGTTGAAAGACTTGCTTGAAAAGGAGTTATTAGGCCCAGCTCATCATTGTGGGGAGCACCGGTCTTGTTTGTAAGAAAGAAAGACGGATCTCTACAAATGTGTATCGACTACAGGCAATTACATAAAGTGACGATAAAGAACTAGTATCATCTTCCAAGGATTGATGATTTATTTGATCAGCTACAGGGTTCCAAATGGTTTTCAAAAATAGATTCTAGATCGGGTTACCATTAGGTGAGAGTTAGAGAAGCGGATATTCCCAAGACGGCCTTCAGAACGAGATATGGTCACTATGAATTCCGAGTGATGTTGTTTGGGTTGACTAATGCTCCAGCCGTGTTTATGTACTTGATGAATAATGTGTTCAGGCCACTCTTCGATTTATTTGTAATAGTATTTATTGATGATATTCTGGTATATTCTCGCACTGAATCAGAACGTGCAGATCATTTGCGAATTGCTCTTGGCATTCTTCGAGCCCGGGAATTATATGCAAAAATTTCAAAGTGTGAGTTTTGGCTGAATTCTGTAACATTTCTGGGCCATGTCATTTCAAATGATGGCATTCGAGTCGACACTCAGAAAATTGAAGCTTGGCCAAGGTCTACGACGCCTATAGAAGTTCGTAGTTTTCTGGGTTTGGCATGATACTATAGAAGATTCTTAGAGGGATTTTCATCTATTTCAGCCCCATTGACGAAGCTAACCCAGAAGTCAGCCAAATTTCAATGGAATGATGCTTGTGAGTGCTGCTTCCAAGAGTTGAAAGACAAATTGACCTCAGCTCCGATCTTAACACTTCCAGAAGGGTCAGATGGCTATGTGGTGTATTGTGACGCTTCCGGTGTTAGACTAGGATGCGTATTGATGCAGCATGGGAAAGTTATTGCATATGCTTCGAGACAATTACGGAAACATGAAAGGAATTATCCGACTCATGATCTCGAATTGGCTGCAGTTATTCATGCCTTAAAGATATAGAGGCATTATCTGTATGGCATGCATGTTGATATCTATACATATCACAAAAGCCTTCAGTACACTTTCAAGCAGAAGGAGTTGAACCTACGGCAGAGGCGGTGGTTAGAATTATTGAAGGATTATGATGTGGACATTTTGTATCACCCCGGAAAAGCGAATGTAGTAGCCAATGCACTTAGCCGCCGATCAATGGGCAGTTTATGTGAAGTCCCTCCGAAAAGAAAGAGATGGTTCATGAGCTCCGCCAATTAGCTAATCTTGGAGTGCGGGTGATTGATTCGGCTAATGCAGGGATTGGCATCAATGACCCCACAACTTTGTCCTTGGATGTAGAAGTGAAAGAACAGCAATATGAAGATCCTCAATTGCGTCACTACCGAGAAACATCTCACGGAAAAGAAAAATCTCCATTTGAAGCTCCTATAGATGGAATTCTCAGGTACCGAGGCAGATTATGTGTGCCGAATGTAGCAAAATTGCGCCAACGAATTCTAGAAGAAGCACATTGTTTTCGGTATTCTATTCATCCAGGTGAAACTAAAATGTATCATGACCTCAAGATGATGTATTGGTGGGATGGCATGAAGAGAGACATAGCCGAATTTGTAGCGCAGTGTCCAAATTGCCAACAAGTAAAAGTTGAACATCAGAAGCCAGGAGGCTTATTGCAAGCAATAGAAATCCCTATTTGGAAATGGGAAGTGATTAACATGGATTTTATTGTGGGATTACCTCGTTCCCGCGGCAAGTATGATTCCATATGGGTGATTGTGGACAAGTTAACGAAAGCAGCCCATTTTCTCCCAGTTAAGACTACATACTCAGCTGAAGATTATGCAAGGTTATATCTCAAAGAAATTGTGCGACTTCATGGTATTCCATTATCCATTATCACAGATAGAGGAGCACAGTTTATAGTCAGGTTTTGGAAGTCCTTCTAAGAAAGTCTAGGCACTCAAGTGAAGCTTAGCACGGCATTTCATCCGCAGATTGACTGACAAGCCGAGTGTACTATTCATACCTTGGAAGATATGCTACGAGCATGTGTGCTGGATTTCGGTGGAAGTTGGGATGATCATTTACCTCTAATCGAATTGGCATACAATAATAGTTATCATTCCAGCATTCAAATGGCTCCGTATGAAGCTTTATATGGAAGGAAATGTAGATCCCCAATCGGATGGTTTGAAACAGGAGAAGCACAACTAGTAGGCCCTGAGTTAATTCACCAAGCGGTGGAAAAATTTAATGTTATCCGAGATCGATTGTTAACAGCCCAAAGTCGCCAAAAGTCTTATGCGGACAATCGCCGACGAGACATAGAATTTCAAGTTGCTGATTGGGTATTTTTGAAAGTATCGCCAATGGAAGGGGTGATAGATTTGGTAAGAAAGGTAAGATAAGCCCTAGATACATTGGGCCCTACAGAATTATCCGCAAGCTAGGTCAAGTAGCCTATGAATTGGATTTGCCTACGGAGCTTGAATCAGTCCATCCAGTCTTTCATGTTTCGATGCTCCGCAAGTGTATTGGAGATCCCACAAAGATTGTTCCGATAGATGATGTACAAGTAACAGAAAAGCTAACCTATGAGGAAGTGCCTATTGCAATCCTCGACAGGCAAGTGCCAAAACTCTGAAACAAAGAGGTGGTTTCAGTTAAAGTCTTGTGCCGAAACAATAACCGGGAAGAAATGACTTGGGAAGCAGAAGAGAATATGAAGTCTAGGTATCCGCATTTATTTCGACCCCCAGGAGAGGTTCAAGATGAAGCGCCAACAATATGAGATACATATGCTTATAATTGCTCCATAATGAAATCGGGGGATCACGACCTTACGTCACCCCGATAAAGTAAAGTTGTTCATAAGCCTTATGCATGTATTGTGATAAGTATGTTACGATAAGCATATTATGATAAGCATGTACGATGGTGATTTAACACCGCGCCTAGTTGGCCGGGCAGTCACCGCTAAGGCGGGCAGCTATACGATACACCATGGCCAAATGGCATGGGCAGACACCACTAGTGGGCGGCATGACATGATACCCCGGACACGGGAGGCCTGGACGCAGGCTAATGTTATGATTATCACACCAATCCGATATGGACGGGAAGCTTATACATTACTACACCGCACCTATATGGGCGGGCAGCTTATACATTATGCATACATGAAATGATGATGAGTATGAGTAAGACAGCATGACTTAATTCTTTTATACATGACAGTTAGATATAGATGTTCCATATTGACATTTCCTTTATGTCATTGTTCGATTTCATTGTTTATGCCTCTCATACTCAGTACAATATTCGTACTGTCATCCGTTTTCTTTGGACGCTGTGATCATGCCCACAAGTAGACAGGGAGGACAGCTCGACCCAGACCAGCAGTAGCCGTCAGCTGATTGAAAGCACTCCTTTGTTCGGAGGTGCTTGTGACGATTCTTTTGTGTATATTCATGAATATGTATTTTTAGGCATGACGGGGTCTTATCCCGTCCTTATGTATAGCACTCCAGTAGAGGCTCGTAGATGCGCAGTGTGGGTTAGATGGTCTCACGAGATGCTATTATATGTATATATTATTTTGATGGACGAGAGGCAAATGTATTTAAAAAGTATTTATGTTTCCATATAAAATATGATTTTCCTACAATTTGAGTACAAAGCTGGAAAAAAAAACCATTAAATGAGCAAGATAAGTAGTAGCACGAGTGATGCTCGGTGGCTAGCCCCGGGTACCCGTCACGGCCCCTAGCTGGGTCGTGTCATAATTACCATGGGAAGGCAACTGGAAACTGAACTGCTTATAATGTGATAGCTGAAAATGATGGTCAAGTTGGCAAAATATCTAATACCACTCAGAACATGCAAAGTGTGACATCAGGTGGTTCAACTTAAGTGTCAACATATACAAAAGGTGGACATAATCAGAACCAAGGAGGATAGGGTGGACCATACTTCTCAAGGAATCAATATGACCAAATTGTGCATATGCTAAAAGGAAATTCTGAGACTGCATTCTCAGCAGCTACTGCAGGTATTAATACAGCTTTGCTTGCATAAAAAAGTATTAATACTGCCTTACTTGTATCTAAAAGATTACAAGATTGGATAATTGATTTTAGAGCTACTAATTATGTGGTAGCTGATAAAGGACTGTTAGATGAAGGAACCGTTGTTCAAACAAGTGAACCAAAGAAGGTGTTCTTGCCCAATGGGGATGTTTCAGTTGTAACACACACTGGTTCTAGCACTCTCTCAGATAGAAGCATTATTAAGAATGTGTTTCACATACCTCGGTTTTAATATAATCTTATGTCAGTATCACAAATCACTAGAGAATTATGTTACTCAGTTAACGTTTTTCCTAGCTTCTGTGTATTTCAGGATCTTTACACTGCGAAGGTGAAAGAGATTGGTAGATGGGAGAATGGTGACTGCTAATGCATTTGAACTTGTGCACATGGATGTATGGGGTCCTTATAATTCTGCTACATATAATGGAAATAATTACTTTCTAACTGTTGTTGATGATTTCTCAAGAATGACTTGGGTATTTCTTCTCAAATTGAAGTCTGATGTATGTGTGATTATACAATATTTCATTAACTATGTCAAAAACTAGTTTGATAAGTCTATTACCCCTCAGCAAAATAGACTTGCTGAGAGGAAGCACAAGCATATGCTTGAGGTTACAAGGGCTATCAAATTCCTATCAAATTTTGGGGATTATGTGTTCAAGTAGTTGTATATCTCATTAATAGAATGCCAAGTACTGTACTTCAACATCAATCTGCTTATGAAAAACTATACAAGAAGAAGCCTATGATCAGTCATCTAAGAGTCATAGGTTGTCTATGGTTTGCTAAGAACATGCAAGAACATGACAAAGTTAAGGCAAGGTCTAGAGTTGCTGGTCTCATGGGATACTCAGCTACACAAAAGGGGTATATCCTATATGATCTTCAAGGGAAAACTATATTTGTCAGTAGAGATGTACAGTTCAAGGAGGACATCTTTCCTTTTCAAACCATCATAACTGATCTAACTACACTATTTCCTGAGAAACCTCCATCGGACATATACTTATATGAAAATGAGTCAACTGAGTATCATTAAGAGCCTATAGAACAAGTTAACTAATAACCAGAACAACCAAATAGTCAAATTGGAAATCAACCATCTATCTCTACCACAACCTGAGAACTTACCTACACAACAACTAGTCCTACCAACAGAACTTGAAAGGAGATCAGGTAGAAGCAAAAATCCACCAATTTGGATGAAAGACTTTGTGTCACTAAACATTTAGTTTCGCATCCCATATCCAACTGCATTTATTATAACAACCTCTAATCAAACTACCAAGCCTATATAGCATCTACATCAAACATTATTGAACCAAAAACCTATGCTGAAGAAGTTAAGGACCCTAGATGGGTAGATGCAATAAAGAGTGAAATAGAAGCTCTTGGAAGCAACCACACATGGGAAACTGTTACTTTTCCACAAGGCTACAAGTGGATCTACAAAGTGAAGTACAAAGCAACAGGAGAGAAGAAAGGTTTAAAGCTATACTTGTAGCAAAAGGCTACAGTAAAAAAGAGGGGACTGACTATCAAAAGACTTTCTCTGCAGTGGTAAAAACGAAAACTGTAAGAACAGTACTAGAAATATACATCAAATGGATGTATTTAATGCATTCTTACAAGGTGATCTCATTGATGAAATCTATATGGAAATGCCACAAGAATTTTCAAGTCAGGGGAAATGAAGGTGTGCAAACTTATCAAATCCTTCTATTGACTGAAGCAAGCACCAAGACAATGGAATGCAAAGCTTACTGAAGCTTTATTGAAAACTCAGTTTCACTAGAGTGAATATGATCACTCACTATTTATCAACAACATTGCAGAACGAATCACTATAGTTTTGGTGTATGTTGATGATATGTTGATAACAGGAACCAATTTACAACTGATCAAGAAGACTAAAGAGATATTACAAAAGGAATTAAGGATGAATATCTTGGTGAACTTAAGTAGTTCCTTGGTATTGAGTTTGCAAGGTTTGAAAAAGGATTACTGATGCATCAAAGAAACTATGTCTTGGAACTGATTTCAGAAACTGGATTAGCAGTAGCTAAACCAGTTGCAACACCTATAGACACTAATGTAAAGTAACTACCAAAGTGTATGATGATCACTTGAAACAAATGTAGGCTACAGATAGTTCTACATATACAGATCAAAGAAAACATCAGAAGGATCAACAAAAGAATCAGTCTCAGCTTATACAATATGATCCACTTATAGATCAAGGAGCATATCGAAGGATCATTGGCAAGTTACTATATCGAATAGTGACAAGGCCAGACATCTCATTCAGTGTTCAAACACTAAGTCCATTTCTACAGCAGCCTAAACAATCTCACATGGAGGTAGCTTTAAGGTTTGTAAGATACTTGAAAAAACAACCAAGCCAAGGGCTCCGTCTATCAAGCAAAAGCAACACATACTTGACTGCATTTTGTGATAAGGATTGGGCATCATGTCCCATTTCTAGGAAGTTCGTTTCATGCTACATAGGCAAGCTAGGTGACTCATTAATCATTGGAAGTCAAAGTAATAGACAACAGTCTCTAGAAGCTCAGCAGAATCAGAATACAAAAGTATTGCATCAACTGTGTCTGAACTGGTATGGATGCTGGGATTACTTGAGGCACAAGGGATTGATCACAAGAAACCAGTTTATATTTTCAGTAACAGCAAGGCAGCAATTTAAATTACTGCAAATCCTGTATATCATGAAAGCACCAAGCATATAGAAATAGATTGTCACTTTATAAGGAAAAAAATAATGCAAGGAATGGTAGCAACCAAGTACATCTCTACAATGGAGCAATCAGCTGACATGTTGACAAAAGGGCTGGCCAGGGTTCAACATGAATACTTAAGTTCCAAGCTGGGTATGCTAAATATATTTGAAATACCCTATACCTAGCTTGAGGGGGAGTGTAGATGAAATGGAATAAAAGGCATGTAACTAGAAAGGCATAGTTATAATTTTACCGTGTCATTAAGTTAGTTAGTGGTGCCACAAAGTTAGTTTGTTAGTTGATTAGGTGATTAGTTAGTTATTAAGATATATGTATATACATCAATGTATACACAGTATACAGATCAGTTGAATGAATATGAAATAAGAATATTTCTCTCTCCATGACTCAATCTCTCTTCTTCTTCTTCTTCTTCTTCTTCTTCTTCTTCTTCTTCTTCTTCTTCTTCTTCCTTCTTCTAAATTCTGCAATCTAGGTTCGTTTAATTCCTAAAATCACAGTGTGGTTATAGAATTAATCTGGGTGTATTTATATTTGGATTACGAACTAGTGAAGTTTTTGGAGAAAATAGAAGAAGAATTTTCCAATCAATTTATGTAAATGTTGTTTTTTTTTAGCTTCTTTAGCATCAAATTAGACTTTCTCATTGTTTTGGTGTTTGACCGATATTTATGGCTAATTGTAATTTTGTACGAGCTTCTTGTTTCAAGATTCTTTTTATTTTTATTTTCTTGTCATGGACTTTTGAGATGTGAAATGATTGTTTTTTCCAAAAATTCAGCCAATTTTTCCTTGGGTGTAAAAGGATTACTGGGAAAGGAAAGTCACCCAAGCGGATTTATGGAAGTACAATGTAGGGAGCAGTCCATATTTTTATTTGATTTTACAAATGAAACATAGGACCTTGTAATTAAGGAGAAAGGGGGGTTTAAATGGAGAAGAAGATTGCTGGAGAGAGAAAGATATAATTGCCAGTAATGTTTTATAAATTTTTGTAGATTCGTTACGATCAGTAGCGCTTTATCCTTAAGTCGTGACTCAGAGTAACAACTTTTAAATCTGTTACTGACAGCAACGTTTTATATATTTATTTACTTCGTCAACCGTTGATTTTTTCTCGTTGAATTTTTTGAATAAAATAATGCCTAATACATTACTACGAAATACATTTATACTACATCTGAAAATTTTGAAAAAGATGTATTATTGTTGTTAATTGATTTAAATAATAGATTACTTTGGTAAAATATTCTTTTCTTTTTTCCATCGAAATAAAAGGACCCATTCTCCATAAGAATTATTCAATATTTTTCCGGATTTTTTTTTCACTTTTTTCAAAATCAGTGTTTGGCCGTGAAATGGAATTTGAAAAACAATCAAAACCTTGCTTTTCACAACCAAAACCTTGTTGAAAAGTACATTTCACCAACAAATTATTATTTGCAAAAACTATGGCCAAACACAACTCTGACTCCAACTCCAACGTCAAAAATTCCAAAAAAAGGTGATTTTTTTTTTGCTTTCTATGGCCAAACCCCTACTTAGTGCTTCAAATTGTTATTACAGTACTATATATATAGCAAGGCTATAGCTGATATTTACCGTTGTACTGATTCTTTTTTCATTTACCAAACCATATTATTTTAAAGATAAAATGAGTGTTAGTTCAAGGGGAACTGTTGGCATTACTCCTGTCACCTTAAAAGTTGGTCGTGTTGAAAAATTGTATAACTCAACACAAGATCGCAAGTGAATAATAGGTAGTGATGAGTAAATCTAGAAGAATAGTAAAGGCACTAACTTTGTTCCATCTGCAATAATCGGAAGAAGTAGCATTTTTAAAGTCTGGATATTGCCCTTTATTGTTTCTTCTCAGAGATAGGGTTGTATACATAGTAAAATATGGCCTGACACGTGGCAAGATGACAATAGGATACGCCATGGAGGAAGATGAAATACTTCCAGTTACAGTATTCAATAAGAGAAAAAAGCCCCGGTTATATCCGAGTCGAGTTACAAGGAAAAGCCACACCAGGTAATTAATAGGGGAATAACGTTACAAGACCGGACCGGATATGAAGCAGATGCTATGATTTAATATTAAGGCAATATTTATTGCTCATTATTGTTCATTCTTAGGATTAAATTACTGGTTGAAGGGTCTGTGTATTTGTACTATAACAAGAGCTTAACCCAGGAGAAGCATCATCGAATAACACGGATTACACACTATTCTTACAAGATTCTCTGTTCACATTTATTCTCTTAAATTTCTCTTTTTATCTGGATTATTATACTTTTTCATAGAAAGTTTAAGTGCTTTACAGTTCCACCGCAGGAAACCTATCAAAGGATTTGGTTCCAGGATCATTGAAGCCCAGGCTCAATTGCTTTATATTTTTTTTTTAGCCAATCAATTCATCTATTAAGATTCTAATTAGCTTATTTTCACTGCCTATAATAAAATAAAATCACGTATCCTTTAAACCACTAAACAAATTTAACTGTTCTCTTTGTAGGGTAAACAGTTTGGCACCCACCGTGGGTCTAAGGATAAAAGTGATATTGTTTTGTTGCTATAACCATCAAACTTACAATTCTTAATTTTTTTGTCACCAGATAATTCTTGAAAGACGGCCAACAATGGGAACCAAGTTGATGGAGTCTCAAACAACTCGAGCACTCATGAAAGGAGTCGAATGAGTGACGAAGATCGACATCGAAACAATAAAGTTCCAGTCTCACCACGAGGACCCAAGAACATTGGAGAAGACTTCATTCCAAATAATAATCATGAAGAAGAAGTTGTTGCAAAAGAAGATTCGGGGATAGCAAAAATATTGGAGATGTTAGAAAAGGAATAGAAAGCCATTGCTGACTTGCAAACAGGAAGAGGCAGCAATGCTGGAGGTAATCCACCTAATACCGAAGTGCGGCAAGGAGAAGGAAATGGTGGAGCCCATAACAATTGGGAAGAACCTAAAGTAATACAGTACTTGGAAGCACTTGCTAACCGGTTAGAGAAAAATGAGAAAGAATTAAAAAACCGATTGCATAGGAGCGAGAAAGATTTCAAGGCGTTCAATTCTCGTATGGATCAAATTCCTGGGGCACCACCGGTTTGAAAGGGAACGGATTCAAAAAGATACATGCAGTTGCCATATCCACCAAGTGTTGCACCTAGGTTGATCCGGAAGAGGTTTAAAATGTCGGACCTGGCTAACTATGATGGGACAACTGATCATCAGGAGTATGTGACTTCATACACGTGTACTATCAAGGGAAATGATATGCAACAAAATGAAATTGAGTCCGTATTGCTCAAGAAATTTGGAGAGACTTTGTCCAAAGGAGCAATGACTCAGCATTCGTTACTTCTGGAGCATTCCATTCTGTTTTTCAAGATGCTTACGGATGCCTTTATCAAGGCACATGCGGGAGCAAAAAGGCGTCAGCTAGGAATACTGGTATATTTGAAATTGCTCAAGGAGATGACGCCTTGCTCAGAGAATTAGTTATCTTGTTTCAAAAGGAGTGCATTGTCACGCCCCGAACCATGGCCTGGGCGTAACACGGCACTCGGTGCCTTACTGCATGTGACCGAGAAAACCACATGGCTTGTTGAATCATCATGAGGCATAGCATGAGTGAAATATAGCGTGAATGCATGATGAGCCTTTACAAAACGCAATAAGTCATAATAGTTAATCAAAATACTTGTTTTAACATGAGTGTGCAAATAACATGAATGAGTCAAAATGGCTATACGACTCTGCAAGTCTGACATAACATAACTGTCTAATCTAGTCTATGAAACCTCTAAAATAAGTCTGAACATGGAAAACATACTCGCCTGGGCAAGGCCCCCAGCATACCTTAAATGCATAGCTAATCATAAAATAAAGAGTTGACTAAACCCCGAATGAGATGGGGCTCACCAATAAGCTGATACAAATGCTGTCCTATTGAGCAGATGTATCGTCCATTAAACCAGTACCTGCATTGTGAAATGCAGACCCCCGGGCAATAAAATGGGACGTCAGCACATTGAATGTACCGGTATGTAAAGCAACTGAATGAAATAACATGGGACATGGAAATAACATAATAAAGACTGAACATAAACATGATCATAAACATGAGTACATATACATATATAGATGAGTAAAGTATCATGAGTAGGGAGAGCAGTAAATATAACCGACAACATGGTCTGGTACTTGCGTCCTACCAGCAGAATACTCATACCTTGCTAGGGACATGAGATTTAATAATATTATGAAAGGATCCAATCATTATGAGAGATCGTCCTAAGCATGGGTGGAGCGATCCTCATCCTACGGTGGCTACGTAGTTTCAGGCTGTTTGAAGCCTTCTCGGTTATTAATGCAACTCCAAAAAACATGAACATGGAAAAATAAGTGGCACTTGCTGCCCATGGTTTCACGAATCATAACTTTCTTGTACGTGGATATCATGAATTACAACTTCCTTGCATGAACTTGTAACACATAGTATTTTCTTGAAAAATATCATAGCATATCATAACTTGCATGTAAGAACCCATGGAATGAGATATATGGGTTTTCATGGATTACAGACTGTTTCTCAATAATCATATGGAGTTATTAAGAACACAATCATAGAATAATAGGAATTCATACATACTATAATTATGGACATGGACCTAGGGCTGTTATATACATGGTATAGAAACCCTAGTTTTCGTAAAGATTCATACTTTATGGATTAAGAGGCATAGGGAAGAACAATGATGTTCCCACACATAAATAGTAACTCTACATACCTGGTAATGCTCCAAGACTTGAATTAAAGACTTGAACTTTGAAGAAGATTTTCAAAATCTTGAATCTTGAACCTTGAGATGGGTTTTCTTGAAAACCCTAGGTTAGGAATGATGGTCTCTTGTTTAGATTACAAGGATATATATTATAATTGACTTGGAATGATTAGGATATGCTTACCTTGGTGTTCTTGATGATGGGAGAGGGTTGGAGGTCGTTCTAGGGCTTGAAGGAATGAAAAATAATGATTTGGACTGATATGGACGAATATATAATGTTCTGGAACATTAAATTTTACACTCGATAAAATACTGGCCGTATTTTGACGGGCTGTATTTCAGTCCGTATTTTATTTAGACTAATCTGCGACTCTTCAATAAAATGGCCATGACTCTTTGTACAGATGTCCGTTTGATCCCCATAATATACCGTCAGAACGGTATTTCAAAGCTCTAAAACTTTTATCAAGGAAAATTCAAGAATGCTCAGTGATCGTGATGCCAACTTACGATTTAAAATACGGACGTATACTAAAATATGATCCGTGTTCTGGGGCGTAAACCCCCATCTGACAACTGAAGAGAAAATTCCAATTCCTACATTCTTTATCTGGTTTTCTAAGTCTAGAATCATGATCAAAGCTTAAGTTAAAGGTACGGGGTGTTACAATATCTCCTCCTTGGGATCATTCATCCTCGAATGATGGGTCATGGTTAGGATTGAGACTGGTCATGGCTTGAATACATGAACATGAAAGAAACATAACATAAAACATAAGAGCTTGACATGGTTACGATTTTTAGCTCTTAGACATGAGCACAACCTGATGTGCAAAACATGAAAGAACATTCCTTTTGCATGGATTACTATCATTATGGAGTCTTGGTTCTTGAATCATAAGCATGAAGTGTAAGATGCTAACTTTGGCATCAAAATAGCATGGAGTCATGAGTAGAGTACGCCTAGGCATAACTACCACAAGGTAGAAAATTACTCTGGAATTGGAACCGTTACACCCTTAAAACCCGTTATTCGATCTAAAACCTTATCTTATAACATAATTACCTAGTACTTGATCTCAACGGGCATGACAAAAATTGCATCCTACGCACCTTATCTTGGCTACATGAAATTGTGATCCTCTGACATAATCTTCTCAACACCTATCAATTTACGAAACACATAATCTATATCGGCACCTTATTACACGATCTCCCCCTTAGTTCAAAAGCTGACATTTAAAGCCTATGGATCTCTCGAGTTAGCGATAAGTGATCATATAGTAGTTCCACTAATTTCCTTTAACATACTGATGACTCATTTCATCGGCTTACTTCAATCAAGTCTTACTTACTGGGAAAACTAGATTACTTAAATGAACGGGTTTCTAATGTACATAACTGGCACACTAGCTTTGTCAGTCTTGGGGAAAACTCTTTTCTGATAACTCTTAAAGGCTCTTCTTCTGCAGCTTCCTCCCTTACTGCATAGATGATTTTCTTCTTTCACCAATTTCTATACATCAAATTTAACTTAAACCGTTTGGGTTCTAACACGCCTTCGGTGTATTCAGACGGTTACCCACTCACTAGTGTGAACTTGACTACGTATCTCAAATAGTACTTCTACTAACTCTGCTGAAAATTTATAATTCTTTGTATCCACTCAAACTTACTTACTATGCTTCTGTTAACCATTTGCTAGCATCATATTCTCTAATTTTTCTCTGAGTATTAAAGTGAAGTATAAGGTTATTTCTAACTTTTCCTCCTCATCTGACTCTATTCTGGGTTGTATACTATCTTTCTGAACTATAGATATGGATCACACTTAGGGAAATTTCATCTGTCTCAAATGAGAAATTGGAACAACTAACCCCAAACTCCCTATAAACTTTCAAAATTATATCATACTATACACATCGGGGATAAATACTTAATCACATAACCTAAGAGGGAATTGTCATACCTTTTATCTCATAGTAATATCTACTTCCTGTAGTAACTTATTGACATCATACACTCTAGGTCTGATCTGAGTAAGCTTAAATAATTTAAAACTATCCCTAAAAATTTCAATATCATCTGCTCGTGGTTTTCTTATTGCACTCCGTCCCTTCTTGGTCATGTGCATAGATCATATGACAAAAATATAGATCCTTGAAAAAGTCGAGACTTTCTATTATTACAAGTGGTTTGCTCTTAGGCTATTTCCTGCTCAAAACTATTGTGGACAATTTATGCCTACTGCGGTTAACTTCATAACATGTTACCTCGTAGGGTCTTAAATCTGAACCATCATCCTTATACTATAGCTCCATGGTCAAAGAGTCCAAGTAAACTTATTCTATAGGGTATGTAAGCTATGTGTTATACTATATCGAAACTTGTCTTTCAAATGGTACTAACACCTGATAAATACACCATGCACTATTTGGAAAGTCTTGGGTCTCAAATTTCCTTCATGCCACTTACGCATTCGATACATTCAAAATTCAAAGGAAAAAGAATGTTAGTTACAACTCTAAGCTTTATGGCACGAGTTAGAATAATTCCTAATGACTCCATCTGAAAGAAACACATTGATAATGGTTAGATTTACATCTTCCTTATCCATTGAGACGAGGCGTATTCGGTAGAACAGGAAACAACACACGAGACGAGGCGTACTTGGTGCCTTACCGCATGTGGCCGAGCGAATCACATAGCTTGATGAATCATCATGAGGCATAACATGAGCAGAATAATATGTGAATGCATGATGAGCCTTTATAAAACACAATAAGTCATAATACTTAATCAAAATACTTTGTTTAAACATGAGTGCGAAAATAATATTAATGAGCCAAAATGGCTATACGATTCTGAAAGTCTGACATAACATAACTGTCTAGTCTAGTCTATGAAACCTCTAACATAAGTCTGAACATGGAAAACATACTCGCTGGGACAAGGCCCCCAGCATACCTTAGATGCATAGCTAATCATAAAAAAAGAGTCGACTAAATCCTAAATGAGATGGGGCTCACTAATAAGCTGATACAAATGCTGTCCTATTGAGTAGGTGCGTCATCCTGTAAATCAGTACTTGCATCGTGAAATACAGGCCCCCGACAATAACAGGGGACATCAGCACATTGAGTGTACTGGTATGTAAAACAACTGAATGAAATAACATGGGACATGGAAATAACATAATAAAGACTGAACTGAAACATGATCATGAATAGGAGTACATATAAATATATAACATGAGTAAAGTATCGCGAATAGGGAGAGCAGTAAATATAACTGACAACATAGTCTGGTACTTGCGTCCTACCAGCAGAACACTCATACCTTGCTAGGGAAATGAGATTCAATAATATTACGAAAGGATCTAGTCATTATGAGAGATCGTCCTAAGCATGAGTAGAGCGATCCTCATCCTACGGTGGCTACGTAGTTTCAGGCTGTTTGAAGCCTTCTCGGTAATTAATGCAACTCCCGAAAACATGAACATGGAAAAATAAGTGGCACTTGCTGCCCATGGTTTCATGGATCGATGCCTGACGGGGTAAAGTAAATTCTGGGTGAACAGTCTACGTCAAGAGAAATGTTTACTATCGAATCATGTGAGAAGAAAGAGCTAAACCGTGAAAATGAGGGAACATCTTCGATAGAAAAGGGAGATGATGAAAATGGGGTAAAATAGCAGTTACTGCAAGTCGGATCAGTAGCTGCTTAGTCCAAGGACTCTCAAGAAGTAAAAGTTACTGACTCAAACACTGAAGAACCCGAAGAAGTAGAAAATTATAGAGTTCCAATATCATTTGTGGTCCCAAATGAATCAGATGCCACGAAGTCCACGATAGAGGAGCTGGAACAAGTTATACTCTTTGATCATCAATCGGAAAATAAGGTATACCTGTGCATCAGGTTGTCTTCAGAGCTCAGGCTTAATGTTATTAAATTTCTTAAAGATAATGTCGATTTTTTTGCTTGGTCCAATTTAGATATGACAGGAATTTCACCAGAAGTGACAACTCATAAACTTAGTTTAGACCCAAGGTTCACTCTAGTAAAGTAAAAGAGGAGACTCATACTAATTGCAAGAACAGGTTTGTTAAGGAAGAGGTAACTAAACTCTTAGATATAGGGTCTATAAAGGAGGTAACTTACCCTGAATGGTTAGAAAATGTGGTAGTAGAACCCAAAAAGGGGAATAAATTAGGAATTTGTATATACTTTAAAGAGTTAAACAAAGCATGTCCAAAGGATTCATTTCCTTTGCTGCAGATTGATCGAATGATTGATGCTACGGCGGGGCATGAGATGTTAAGTTTTCTTGATGCATATTCTGGGTATAATCAGATAATGATGAACCCATATGACTAAGAGAAAAATTTGTTTATTACTAGGTGTAACGACCCTCCCGGTCATTATGGAAAATATAGGATCGCCCCACCAAATAGAACCTTCCCAAGGGTAGAACGAGCTAATAGAAACTCAATTGTATCAGTCAAAAAACTAAAAACTTGATTAGTTGTGATTGTTGTTTGTTGTGATTAGTCCATCGGGGGTGACGTAGGAAATTAGAACTTCGTTGGGAATTCCGAGTCCACAGGTGGATTCGTATGGTGTTTTTATGTCTATGTGCATATTTTGTTTTTGTTTGTGAGGCCTCGGGTGAAATGTTGGGTGATAGAGTGAAAAACTGGGAAATATTGCATACTTACTGCCTCAGTGGTATCACTGCGGCGGGGTAGGTACTGCTACGGTAGCACCACTATAGCGGTGAACCCCTCACCGCAAGCGGTCAACCAGTGTTCGTTGTTTCCGTTGTGGCGGGCAATGGCCCGCTATGGAGAAGTCTCTACAGTAGGATATGTCCCGCCATAGCAGAGATCAAATTTATTTTGGTACGCTATAGTGGGCACTTGGCCGCTATAGCGAGACAGCTGCAGCGGTGAATTGACCGTTGCAGCGATCGATGGGGGCAGAATCCTAGGTTTTGAACACTTAGTTCCGAATTCTTTATTCATAAAACTCCAAAACAGTTCCCTACCAACACCTAGGGTGAATTTTCAAGCTAGGGCAAGAATATTCTTGAGAGGTAAGTCTCAACCATCCCTTTCAATCATTACGTTATCATCTTCATGATTATCATCCCTTTCATGGGTCTTCAATGGTGAATTAGTAATAGTAACCCTAGAACTTAATAGACCTTCTATGGCTGATGGGTTATGATTATTACCACTTATTGATCGTCTAACGGCCTGGGTTAACTCCTCTTAATCATGAATTGAATCATTAGAGCCATGAACTAAGTGAATTGAGACTTAGGGTTTCATAATAATGGTAGCTTGACCATGGAAACTGCTTGTAATTGATGTGTTGATTAAATATTGTTATAGATTGATGATTAGTGGTTACTAAGGCCCTTGATAGGTTGGTTTACACCTAAAAATCATTCACCCATGGAAATGGGGCTAAAGGCAAGGGTGTTCTTGAATTGATTCTGTGACTAGAGTAAGTATGACTCATTGATCAATCTAATTTCTAGACTTTGAGAGTTCCGAGGCTTTACAGAAGGGAAAAGCTATAGCGGAGTGATTCGCGTCATTCCAGCTCTATGTTTAAGGTAGGTTAAGGTCTACTTGAGTTAGACTTTGATTGGTTGATTGTATGTGTTGTGAATTTAATAGGAGAAAGCATGTCTAGTCTTCAAACATGATGTGTGTGTAGTTGAACTCCTATTTGCAATTGATGAGTGACTGTGTGAGCTTCGTGCCACTATTCATTGTGTTGAACCTACAGTTTGATGTTGTTGTGATGAGAAGTTAATATGATCTTCTCAGTGTAATTGTGATACAAAATGATGATTTGAGCATTGATAATAAGAGGGCAAGAAATACTATTATGTATAGATATATGAAAAGGCACATTTGATCGAAATAACGATGTGACCTAGATTTTTAGCTCGTGGTCCGAGGTTCGTTTTGAAAATAAGTGGTACATGATGTGGACCGCATCCGAGGTTCTTTCTGGAGCGGAGGATTTAAGGCTCGGGTCCGATGAGTATCCGGAACGAGTGGTACATGGACACCATGGTCCTCTGCAGGTCATGACTACTGAGCAATGACATCAGTTAGCATGTGTGTATAGTGAGTATATGGTTATTGTTGGTAGACTTGTTCCCGCTTGTTGTTTCCATTGATTTGATTCTTGGTATCCTTGGGTGACTTGATTTGTGTTATTCCTTGGTTGACTTGTTGTGGATTATTGATTTCGTGTTGCTGGCTGACTTGTCTATTTTATTGATTTTATGATGTATGCATGATACTAATCTTAGTCGGCCTATGATATCTACTGGTGCATAGTGTTTGTACTGATGCTACCTTGATGCATTCTTTTGAGTGCAGATTGTGATCCAGAGACTGCTACCCGTCCTCATATCTAGCGTTGAGGCCATTTGCTGACAGATTAAGGTGAGCTTTTATCCATGCCAGGCCGCCCGAAGATCGTTATTTGTTTAGACAGTTTTCATTCCTTAGACATATTTTAGATTAGAGTCCTTTTACGATGACTTTCGAATTTTGGGGTTTGTAATAGTTAGGACTTCCGTATTTACTTTGTTGATTTTATGGCATGACTTATTTTGATTATCTTATGCTTGAATGGTTAATAACTGATTGAATTGGTTAATATAAAAGTGGACTTGAATGAATAGATGACTTATGTGTTGGTTCGCCCACAAGGAGTTAGTGTGAGTGCCAGTCGTGGCGGGTTGGGTCGTGACACTAAGTATGGTACTTATTATTATAATGTTATGCCTTTTGGTTTAAAGAATGCAGGCGCAACTTGTTAACGCTTGGTTAATTGCATGTTTGAAAATCAAATAGGAAAAAACTATGGAAGTATATATAGATGATATTCTGGTCAAATCTCTTTGTTCGGAGGACCATTTAAGTCATTTGCAGGAAAATTTTAAAGTGGTCAGGAAGTTCAACATGAAGTTGAATCCGGAGAAGTGCGCTTTGGCCTTGGTTCGGAAAAATTTCTGGGTTCTTAGTTTAAAACTGTAGAATTGAGGTTAATCCAGATAAAATTAAGGCAATAGGAGAAATTCCATAGGTGTTAGAAGATGTAAAGGAGGTATAAAGGTTAACCGGAAGGTTGGCTGCTCTAAGACATTTTATATCTCACACCTCTGAAAAGAGTCACCGGTTTTTCTAGTTGTTGAAAACGAAAAAAGATTTTGAATGGACACCGGAGTTCCAGCAAGACTTGAGGAAATTGAAGAAACAACTTTTGAGTGCACCATTGTTAACTAAACCACTGGAGGGTGAACAACTCCTTGTGTATTTGGCTGTGTCTGAAGTGGCGGTGAATGTAGTTCTGGTTCGAAAATATAAAGGTACGCAATTTCCTATTTATTACGTTAGCAGAACACTGGCGAGTGCCAAAACCAGGTATCCTTATCTTGAAAAATTGGCTTTAGCTTTAATAAATGTTGCTAGGAAATTGAGACCTCACTTTTAGTGTCATCCTATATGTGTTGTGATGACTTACCCATTGAGAAATATATTGTATAAAATCGAGCTTTTTGGTAGACTAGCAAAATGGGCTGTTGAAATTAGTGGTAAGGACATATAGGCCGAGAACGACAATAAAATCCCAAGTATTGGCTAATTTCGTAGCTGATTTTAGCCCCGGAATGATACCTGAAGTTGAAAAAGAATACATAACTTCTTCAGGCTCATTACCTGGAGTTCGGACTTTATTCACAAACGGTGAAGCTGATGTGAAACGGTTCGAACTGGGCATAGTTTTAAAACACCCTCAGGGGATATAATTAGACAAGCGATTAGAACTGTGCATTTGACTAACAATGAAGCCGAGTATGAGGTATTGATTGCAGTTTTAGAGTTAGCTTGGAGCCTAAGGGCTGAGGTCATTAAGGCCAAAAGTGATTCCCACTTGGTGGTCAATCAAGTGCACGACATTTTCAATGTAAAGATGGCAGGATGTATAAATACTTGGATAAAGTCCAAACATTGTTGCGGCGCTTGAAGGAGTGGACCCTGGAGCAGGTTTTGCGAGAAGAAAATGTGGAAGCTGATGGTCTGGCAAATTTGGGGTCACCAACTGATATGGAAGGAATCAGTTCGGGAAAGGTTGTGCAGTTGCTAAATTAGGCGTTAGATCCTAGTCATGATGAGGTGAACTCAACAAGTCTGACTTGGGATTGGCACAACAAGTAAATAGATTATATTCGCGATGGAAAGCTGCCTGGCGATGCAAAAGAATCGCGAGCAATACGAATGAATGTGGCTTGATATTTTATGGTAAATTGGAAATTGTACAGAAGATATTTGTACGGTCCATTGGCTAAGTGCTTAGGACCGCGTGAGATAGATTAAGTAATGAATGAGGTGCACGAAGGAGTCTGCGAAAATCATTCTTGAGCAGATTTATTAGTGAGGAAGTTGATATGTGCAGTATATTATTGGTCCCAGATGGAGGAAGACACAAAGACATTCCTTCAGAAATGTGATAAGTGTCAACGCCATGCCCTAAGGATTAATCAACTCGCGCTGCTTTTATATCCGGTGGTGTTTCCTTGGCCTTTCATAAAGTGGGGGATGGATATTGTGGGCCCATTGCCTGCAGCTCCAGGTCAAGTAAAGTTCCGGCTTATTATGACCGATTATTTTTCCAAATGGGTGAAAGCAAGAGCTTATAAGAAAATAAGGGAAAAAGAGGTCATAGATTTCATTTATGATCATATAATTTACTAGTTTGGAATTCCAAGAGAAGTGACCTGCGATAACGGGACACAGTTCGTTGGTAAGAAAGTAACGGAATTTTTTGATGGATTGAAGATTCAGCGGATAACTTTAACCTCTTATCATCCAAATGCGAACGGTCAACCAACAAGATGATGTTACAAAGTTTCAAGAAGCGATTGGATGACGCAAAAGGAAGATGGAGGGAGTTATTATCGGAAATATTATGTCACGACCCCGCCCCGAGGGTCATGACTAGTGCCCGAGCTGGACACCCATATGTACCTGTCAGAGATAATCGGACTGATACTATAGGTCCTCGATCAATCACATCGTAATAACATACACAAGCCAACGAGGCTGCCACTGTATATATCATTATACTACGCAAGCCGACAAGGCTGCCACTACATATCAGTATATTACGTAGGCCAACAAGGCTGCCACTTACGAAACAATAATATGTGCAAGCCGGCAAGGCTGCTACAACGACAGAACATCCACAATAATCATATAGACACAACAGATCAAATCTGAACACAACCCACATACATGTCTACAGACCTCTAAGAGTATCGATAGAGAAATATGACGGGACAGGGCCCCGCCGTGCCCCTGGATAAACATACATATATATATATATATATACATCAGAAGGTTTGTACCAAGATCTAGGCTCCGGAACAATGGAGCTCTCCCAAAACAGCTGAGTAGAAGTCCTATGCTGAAAGGTCACCAACCGACTATCTGTACCAGCGGGGGTCAGTACGGAATATGTACTGAGTATATAAAGCATGAAATACAGTAAGAAGGATCATAACTTAAATATGGAGTACAGAAAACAAGTACAATGTCCAGAATACCAAAACACTTGCCTTTGAAACATAAATCATGCATGTCAATATCATATATCATATCCTGCCCATTATGGGACTCGGTGAACATGGTCGCCACCCCGTCTTTGGCGCCATAACACAGCATAAAACCATAAATACATCATAACGCCATAACACAGCATACTCCATAACACAGCATAACTCCGTAACACAGCATAACTCCATAACACAGCATAACACCATTATACATATATATATATATATATATATCGTATTCTGGCCCTCTAGCGAGGGACTCGGTGAACAATGCAGTGAGACTGGGCACGATAACATATCCTGGCCCGGGACTCAGTGAAAGACATATTGAGACATGCACGAGTGGAGTAGTGAGAAACCATATGCAAATTAAAATATTTTCAAGGACTCAATGGAATAATCAAAACGAACTGTCATTTGAAAATCAGGACAATAGTCAAATCAAATACCTTTCGGATGTCACTGTGGATTATATCAGAATAGAACTTCTGGAATCATATATACATATCAAGGTATATCAAAGACTCAATGGAATAATCAACACGAACCATCATTTGAAAATCAAGACAATAGTTATATCGAATACCTTTCGAATGCCACTCGAAAACATATCTAATATCCCTCGAATGTCATCATGAAGTATATCAAAGAGCCTTAAGAATCATAGTCACATGTCGATATAGTATGAAACATCTTATAGAAGGCTGGACATTAGTTATCATAGAGTTCCTAAGAATAGGAACTGATATATATCGACTATTATCCAACGTACAGAAAACTGAAGAGGGAAGCTCAATCACTTAAGAGTTCTAACATCAAGAAGTGAATAAGAATCATAAATCACACTCAAAACTTATGAATAGAATTACCCCAAAGTTCATATCATTCATCGCTTAGATCTAAGACATGCCAAAAGAAAGAAGGGACAGCTTTACATACCTGTTAGCGACTATTTGCAAACCCGTTTGCCTTGTCGCCCTTTTACCCTATTTTATATAACAGTAACCTTATCGTTAGTAACTATACTTTCTAGGTCACAAATCCGTAGGCCGTCACTTATAGAACTCATTCTTTAACTTATACTTCTCATTTAGGGTTGTTCACTATTCAAGGACTTAACGAAAATCGGGCAGCATTTCCCCTATATATTCGCCTAACCCGAATTTCAAATTATCCTCCTATCAACACAGAAATACCAACAACAACGATATACACATAAAATTCTGACAACTCAGCCCATAACAATTCTAAATCCATTTCAACCCACGATTTCAGATAATAACAATTTCATGTATTTTCTTACTTCCGATTTCATCCCATTCAATTTTAACAATTTCATTACAACATTATTAACACAATTACACCATAAAATAGGAAAATCTTACCACGATTTCCTCGGAGAAATTTGTACGCTCAATTGTTCCGATTTTGCAATTTCTTCTTCTCCAACTTAAAATTAATTGTTGCTATCACCTCCTTGGATTTGTATTGCACTTGAAATTGATCAAAATATTCCAAGATCAATTTTTTTTCCTCACCACCATGGCTGGCCGAGAGCAGCCATGGATCTCCCTTTTTTTTTCCCTTGATTTTTTGTGAAGATGGATCAAAAAGATGAACTATATTCATCTTATCTCATATATATAGTATCACCCCTAGGAGGACAGGTGTCCCCCTCCTTGGTGAGTCACAAATCCACTTTTTTTGGATTTTTGTTTTTTTTTTAATTTTGGGTGGGGCCCACTTAGTAATTAATCTTAATTAATTTAATTTAATCACTAACTCTTACTTAGTAATCTAATCAAAATTAATTAATCCCTAATTTCCAATAATATTTTTACACTAAATAAAATTTATAAACAATTTATGTTTTAATTAAAATGAAAATTAAAGATTTCTATTTCGTGTCCGAAAATGATCTCGTCTTTAACTTGAGTCGATTCTCTTGCGAATAATTCGACGTATAAATATACGGGGTATCACATCCTTCCCCCCTTTTAGAACATTCGACCTCGAATGTTAAACTGATCCTGAGTTCCCAATACTTTCTCAAGTTTCCTCTTATTCAATTACACCCTTCACATACCTCTTCCATTGGTCGATTCGCTGTGATTCATTATAACGCATTCCAGGTCTCTACATAGTCATTCCTGTAATATCTCCTCTTTCTGTTGCTTCCCAAGGTAATAATTCCACGTCATTGCCTTTACCTTCCTCTTACTTCGCAGTCCATCGTCAGTTGTATTGTGAGTTCTTCCGTTGAAATCTTACTTTCTTCCTTGTGCGCTTAGTCTTAACTTTGCCCCTTCTTCTCCTATAGTTATTCCCTTAAGGTATCGTTTCCTTTAGCTTACCTCTCAATCTTTAAATATGATTTTAATATCGCGCAGACGTCCCTCGTCAGTTCATTAGACTTTAATATCCCTGGAGTATCGCATGTCTCTGGTACCTGTGAACCCTTCGCACGTTCTACGAGTAAAACGAAATTTCCCAGAGGATAACATTTTTGTACTCCAATAGCCTTGCTTTACTCCGCTGTGACAGTCCGTATTCTGGAATCCGCAGCATCATGTGTCACTTTCTGACTTTCTTTTAAAGGTCTTTAACTATCACTTGTTTTTACTTCTTGATTTCCATCTTTAGGGTTGGCTATCAAATAGCGCTAGGGTCCCCTCATATTATAGTTTTACTGTCATCCAGTAACCCGTAACCTGCTTGTTCCGATTGTCTCGGTTAAATCATTTCGTAATTTCCTTTACTCTAATTGGCAATACTTTAGGCATATTACCTCGTGTCGTTTCTCTATTTTTGACTCAAACTCTTCTATTGCCCCTTTACTCAAATTTGCTCTTAGTTCTCCTACCACGCATCCTATTGCAACCTTTACACGAATATGTGTAGGTGCTCAAATCAGCCCAGAAAAATACCTTAGCGTCGCCACGCTAGTCTTTATGCAGACCCTATATCTTTCTCTTATCTCTTTCAGTTGATATCAAGGCTCAACTATGGCTTTTTCCCTCAATACTAATTATATCTCTGTAGTTTTGCCGCAAACCATCTTATACCTTTCTTTGATGTATCCGAAATATTGCAATCACATTATTGTTACTGAATTCTTATTCTTCTTATCAAGTACTCACTTGGTCTTATTCTTCGCATACAAATATTCGTAGGTTGCATAACTATTCTTGTACAATTCGTACAAAGTGCATCCAATCTTAGTCATAGTCTTTCCTTCTCCTGGTTTATTCTGCTCTACATATCTTATTGTACTAACACTCACTTGCTGTCTATTTCGCCATACTCTTTTCCTTCCTCTATTTACCATTTGGTTTTCTCATATCCTACTATAGGAGAGGTTTTCTATCCTTTCTCCTTTGCTACTTATATGTCACAATATCATTAGCCAATAACTCCGTTGCCAACATCTTAACCTCTAATCCAGTATAGCCTTGCTATCCTTTATAATATCTTTTAAGTTACTCGTTACCATTCTCTTGTCGTATTCTTCATTTTTATAAGCATTCACCTTCTGATGTCATATTATCCAAGATCTTTACAAATAATTCTCAGCACTGTCTCAAATGCCATCTTGGCTTCTATTCGTTTATTGCTGGCGTTCAAATCTCACTAAGTTGTTTTATCAAGGGATCTCACTTGAAGTTAAAATATCCACATTAAATGTGTTGTAGTGTCGGTTGTTTTCATCTTACACTTGCATCTCTCTCATCCGCTTCCCCCCTTTTGGGTGTACCTACATCATTATCTATTTATATTCTACTCTATGTCCCCATTTTCAATTTTCAAATTCATATGATTCTTTTCCAATACATTTAGTATACTGCACCATATCCATGTCTTTTCTTTATCATCTATAACTTAGATTACCCACGTATGAAACTCCAGCGCAATCACAAGGCGATGAGAACTCTCGATATATAGTACAAAATCTTATCTGATGGTTGGTACTCGAGTAATGTAACTAATGTAGCAATTTATCCGAAGCCACGTTCCATTCATTCCAATAAATAATTAGCTAGTGCTTATAGTTCTTTCAATTTCTCAATTAGGTAGCACTTATATTCTAATGATAAGTGTCCCAAGTTTTCTTATAACACTATCTTTATCCCAACGGATATCACCTGTTTCCTCTAGTAAACTCACCATGCATCAGTTGTTTCACAAATCCACAATCATTGTCCTTTAAGGATTTCACTATTTTCGAGGTGAGGTCACATATACGCAGTACTCCTTTATGCCTCATACTCTTTCTCTCTTGTTGTATATCCAACGCTAACTTCTAACTTACTCAAAATCATATCAAATTCGTCTTAATAGTGGTCTTGTCTTATCGCCTTCTCGTCATACTACACCTTAAGTTCGTAGCTATATATTTCCCTTTTGTCCTATACTAATACTTAATTAACTACGTCTATCTTGAGTGCTTCCTTTAGTATTCCTTTCATTTCTCTACTCTATGTCCATCTATTATTTCATGCACGAGGAATCTCATGCTACCCCTATATCCTTCGGAAACGACTGCTTCTACATAACCCCTTTCTCGTTTTCAAAACATATTCTGTTCATCTCTATTTGTTCTTATCATACCAGTCATTTCTGGCATTTATTCTGTCTTGTTGCTCATCTTCTTTTAGGTTGGTCTTTCATAATTCTGTCCCTTGTATTACTCGTTTTCGAAGCTATACATGTCATAACGTATCACTACACTGTAATCCCACTCGCTTTCTTCTTATCTTCCTCTTTCTATTAACTCCTTCTCTTCCTGTGCTCGCTTTCGCTTTTGTTACCACTTGACTTTTATTCTGAACTTTCCCTATAGAACTTTGTAAGTCTTTCTTATTCGTTCTACATTTGATTTTCCGTTTCACTCTAATCACATCATATCCTTTAGTTACTTCCTTGCTAGGCTTTACTCATTTCCATAACAATCCTTATAGTATTCATATTACATCCTGCTCGTAATCCATCCTATAACGTAATACTTTTTTTTTTTACTCTATTCACGATTCTTACTATGTTTTAATTACACTCTATGGACTAGGCGTACTTAACCCTTCACCCTTTTCTGATCAATCTTACCCTTAATATCTCACAAGCTGTATTATCAATACCTTCATAATTTGTCATAATTCTTCCTCCTATGTACTTTTTCTCAATCATACTACTACTCCTTTTAACTGTAAACTCGTCGTAATTTATCCCTACTTATTGGTTCACTCGATACCTCAATAAAATATTTTGTTAAGAGTTGCCACCTTTTTCTAAGTCATCCCTTAGTATCACAAGCCCTTCCGAATCATCCTAGCATTTCATCAACAATATATGAAATACATGATCCTAAACAGCTCACAAGATTGAGCTTTCCTTCCACAAATTCCATCTCCAATTAGTTGATTAAGAACTAATAAAATGTCACCATGAAGCATTCTCCAACCACCACCAGAAGAAAAACTAGAATCCGACGAGCACCATAGGACTTCTAGTGCTTGATTCACATGGTGTACCTCCAAATTTGTTTTTGGGTCACGAACGAACTATTTAGTTCACAACTACTTGTTGTATGCTTTGTATTCTTCCAATGAAGTGAAACTTAATTGCTAGACGTTTTTGCCCTCCAATATGAGCTTTTCTAAGGTAAAAATGTGGTTGGAAATATTCTGGTCTGTCCAAATGAATTCCAAACTTTGCTGCTCATATATGCTTTTTCGAAATAAAATTTTCTGAATAAGAATAATGCCTCTTACGGATGACATGAAGGGTACCTCTTAAAACTTTAGTCCAACATAATAAATTTACCCTATCGGTATCACTTTCAAGACATATTATGAACTTATATCTCAGTCTCTTCTTTTTCCTATTTTTGGGAAAATTTGGACAGAGTTTCCTCTGTACTTCTTACTATCCCAAAACCTGCACGCAGGAAATAACAACAATGCCTCACAGGGCCAACATATATACATATATATCATATCGTATCATAGCCTCACAGGGCTCCCAATTTCCAGTAAAAAGTATAAAGGTGTCGAAACGTACCTCACATATCGCACCTCGAGACGTACCTGATCCTTCAACGATCTGTCCTGTTATACTTTCCTATCTACCTTCTCTTTCATCCCCCAACTTTATATTTCAATCATATTGCAATATTCCTACCTTATCCGACATGCATCATTTGTGTCGTTGCTTACCTATGTACTTTGTAGCTTCCAATATCGTCAGTCACTTCCTTCTGTCGATGTCGTTCTTCAGCTGAAATCAATGGTTAGTATAAGGAATTTCATTTCCTATGGCTGGGCTCTATCGCACGATCTTAGATATGAAAGAAAGGTAACATCCTAAATGTCCTGTAGCTTCCTGTTTATAGATGTGGTGCACAACACACCGATAAATAAGACACTACTAGACACGGTCTGTAGACACTCTGAGGACGAACTGCTCTGATACCACTTTTGTCACGACCCCGCCCCGTGGGTCATGACTAGTGCCCGAGCTGGACACCCATATGTACCTGTCGGAGATAATCGGACTGATACTATAGGTCCTCGATCAATCACATCGTAATAACAAACGTAAGCCGATGAGGCTGCCACTGTATATATCATTATACTACGCAAGCCGACAAGGCTGCCAGTACATATTAGTATATTACGGAGGCCGACAAGGCTGCCACTTACGAAACGATAATATGTGCAAGCCGGCAAGGCTGCTACAACGACAGAACATCCACAATAATCATATAGACACAACTGATCAAATCTGAACACAACCCACATACATGTCTAAAAACCTCTAAGAGTATCGATAGCGAAATATGACGGGACAGGGCCCCGCCGTACCCCTGGATAAACATACATATATATATACATCAAAAGGTTTGTACCAAGATCTAGGCTTCGGAACAACGGAGCTCTCCCAAAACAGCTGAGTAGAAGTCCTATGCTGAAAGGTCACCAACCGACTATCTGTACCTGCGGGCATGAAACACAACCCCCGAAGAAAGGGAGTCAGTATGAAATATGTACTGAGTATATAAAGCATGAAATACAGTAAGAAGGATCATAACTGAAATAAGGAGTACAGAAAACAAGTACAGTGTCCAGAATACCAAAACACTTGCCTTTGAAACATAAATCATGCATGTCAATATCATATATCATATCCGGCCCATTATGGAACTCGGTGAACATGGTCGCCACCCCATCTTTGGTGCCATAACACAGCATAACACCATAAACACATCATAACGCCATAACACAACATACTCCATAACACAGCATAACTCCATAACACAGCATAACACCATCATACATACATACATACATATATATATATATATATATATATATATATATATATATATATCATATTCTGGCCCTCTAGCGAGGGACTCGGTGAACAATGCAGTGAGACTGTGCACGAAAACATATCCTGGCCCGGAACTCAGTGAAAGACATATTGAGACATGCACGAGTGGAGTAGTGAGCAACCATATGCAAATTAAAATATTTTCAAGGACTCAATGGAATAATCAAAATGAACTGTCATTTGAAAATCAGGACAATAGTCAAATCAAATACCTTTCGGATGTCACTGTGGATTATATCAGAATAGAACTTCTGGAATCATATATACGTATCAAGGTATATCAAAGACTCAATGGAATAATCAACACGAACTATCATTTGAAAATCAAGACAATAGTTATATCGAATACCTTTCGAATGCCACTCGAAAACATATCAAATATCCCTCGAATGTCATCATGAAGTATATCAAAGAGCCTTAAGAATCATAGTCACATGTCGATATAGTATGAAACATCTTATAGAAGGCTGGACATTAGTTATCATAGAGTTCCTAAGAATAGGAACTGATATATATCGACTATTATCCAACGTACAGAAAACTGAAGAGGGAAGCTCAATCACTTAAGAGTTCTAACATCAAGAAGTGAATAAGAATCATAAATCACACTCAAAACTTATGAATAGAATTACCCCAAAGTTCATATCATTCATCGCTTAGATCTAAGACATGCCAAAAGAAAGAAGGTACGGCTTTACATACTTGTTAGCGACTATTTGCAAACCCGTTTGCCTTGTCGCCCTTTTAGCCTATTTAATATAAGAGTAATGTTATCGTTAGTAACTATACTTTCTAGTTCGCAAATCCGTAGGCCGTCACTTATAGAACTCATTCTTTAACTTATACTTCTCATTTAGGGTTGTTCACTATTCAAGGACTTAACGAAAATCGGGTAGCATTTTCCCTATATATTCGCCTAACCCGAATTTCTAATTATCCTCCTGTCAACGCAGAAATACCAACAACAACGATATACACATAAAATTCTGACAACTCAGCCCATAAAAATTCTAAATCCATTTCAACCCACGATTTCATATATTAACAATTTCATGTATTTTTTTACTTCCGATTTCATCCAACTCAATTTTAACAATTTCATTACAACATTATTAACACAATTACACCATAAAATAGGAAAATCTTACCACGATTTCCTCGGAGAAATTTGTACGCTCAATTGTTCCGATTTTGCAATTTCTTCTTCTCCAACTTAAAATTAAATGTTGCTATCACCTCCTTGGATTTGTATCGCACTTGAAATTTGTCACGACCCAACCCCGTAGGCCGTGACTAGTGCCCGAGTTGGACACTCACACACACCTGTCTCCTGAGGAGTTACAACTTTCAACAATTTATATCGCACATAAGCCGGCAAGGCTGTCATATATAGGGGAACGTCCCAGCAATATATATAAGCCGACAAGGCTACTATTATACATAGCTCCCACAGCAAATATATGTATCTACACAAGCCGACGAGGCTGCCACTACACACAACATCCCAAACATATATATATACGCAAGCCGACAAGGCTGCCACTACAAATGGGTACGCCCCAAACATAAGTCATGTCCACACAACGAAACAACAACTATATACAGATCCACACATATGTCTACAAACCTCTAAGAGTAACGAAAATATCATATGACGGGACAGGGCCCCGTCGTACCCTGAACAAACATACATATACAACAAAAAGGATCTATACCACAAAGCTAGGCTCCGGGACAAAGGAGCACTCCAAAATAGCTGAATAGATACCCTAGGCTGGCGGATCTCCGAAACGAGCGTCTGTACCTGCGGGCATGAAACACAGCCCCCCGAAGAAAGGGGGTCAGTACGGAATATGTACTGAGCATGTAAAGCATGAAATACAGTAAAAATCATATCTGATTTGAGGAGTGTAGGACCCAGTGCAACAACCAGAAAACTATAAGACTTACCTTTGAACATAAATCATATGTGTCATCATCATACCCATATCATTATAGAATTTAATAATCATAGCTAGATAATCATACTGTATATAAACATATATAACGTGTCCCGGCCCTCTAGTGAGGGACTCGGTGAATATTGATCATATGCCATCCTGGCCACCATCCCCATATCATCATGTCATCATACCATCACATACATATATATATATAACGTGTCCCGGCCCTCTAGTGAGGGACTTGGTGAATAGTGCAATGGATATGAGCACGAAAACATGTCCTGGCCCGGGACTCAGTGAAGGATGTAACGGTAAGCACGAGCAGAGTAATAAGCAACCATATACATACAAATCATCTTTTGAGACTCAATAGATAAGTAAACCAATCAGCTCTCAAGTATCAGGATAATAATCATAATAAGTTCTTTCTAAGTGTCATCACAAACTATAGCAAGGGACGTTTCAGGGATCATATTCACGTATCAAATTAATATAAGACAGCTTGTGAAAGTCAAGTACACCTCTAACTATGGAATTCTTTAAGAGTAGGAACTTTTAGACATCATATATTAGCCAATCATATACTAGGCTCGAGACAATAGCTCGACTATCCTAAAAGTTCTAAAATCAAGGAGACGAATAAAAATCATAAGTCATGCTTGGAACTAGAGAGTAGAATTACCCCAAGGATCATATTATATCTTACCTATATCTAGGACATGCCAAAAGAAAGAAGGGATAGGCTTTACATACCTTTAACGTTTAGTCGTAATACAACTCGTACATGCTGCCCGGTAGTACTTTATCCTATATTAAGATACCAAAACTACGATTAGGCTACGAGGGAATTCAATACATATTTTAACGTTAATAATCCCTTTTAAACAATTTGACGGTGTTTCGTTTGTATTCAAATCAACTACTACCATTAAGCCAATATTGCTAGTCATGCATTCAAGTGTCAACCCAAGACTATTTAAACATGATGCGAGGGAACTTCAGACAGCCCGTACATTATTCAAAAAGAGTCCGACCAACATACCATACAACTCGCAATTGTCCAACTCCAACCAAAACAACAACACGTTCTTTCTTCCAATTCACAAATCCTACCAACAATCACATGCTTAACAATATCATTTATACAATTATAAGAAACAATATTAACATGATATTAGCTTCTACAACAGCCCACAAACACTTACAACTTCAATGTGAACTATTAAACTTCATCTTCACCATAACGTCCATAACAACAACAACTAAAACATCAAACAATTCAACCCACCAATTTCTCCTAAATCAGCCCCTACACGGCCTCAACAACATCACACATAACTTCATGAATTTCATTCGTTTGTAAACACTACAACACGTTCAAATCATCCTCAATACATGTACAAGAAAGTTAAATCTTACCTTGAATACTTGGCTTTTCAACTTGGCTCTAATTTGCTGAATTTAATGGCTTCAATTAACAACCACCCTTGCTTCCCTCGAGGACCAATTCACATTACCATAGACCTTCAATTGATTTAAAACACCATGGAAAATTAATTTGAATCAAGCTTGTTGAACCTGATTTTTTTCCACCATAGCCGTGAGCACTTCCCTCTCTATCTCTATGGTTTGTTGTTGTGGAGAAGATGAAATGGATTATGACTATGTAATTAGTCATCCATTATACTTATATATGCTGCCTTATAGAGTGACACATGTCCCACTTATGGCATGGGCCAATCAAATTTGGCCATGCCATGAGTGGGGTCCACGGCCATTAGCACTTAATTCATGACTAACTAAACTTTTAATCTCATTTAATAATCTAGTCATGGTAAATTAATCCCAAATTTCCATTAATATTTCCACACCAAATAAAATTTATAGGCAACTTGTGCGTTGAAACAAAATCGGGAGTTAAAAGTCTCTACCTCGTACCCTAAAATAGTCTTGTCTTTAACTTGTCGCGTTTATCTTAAAATATCCCAATGTATAAAAATACGGGATATAACATTCTTCCCCCCTTTAGAACATTTGTCCTCGAATGTTAAATTTATCCCGTCGGGTTTTGTAAGAGTCTTGGGAAAGGTTCTCCTTATCTCCAACATATAGATTGATCAGACAATTAACATAACTAAGCAAGGGGGTTTAGGTTACCTGTAGGCGTAGGAAACAAGTGAGGATATTTCTTCCTCATCTCCTCTTCAGCTTCCCAAGTCATCTCCTCCCTGTTATTGTTTCGCCACAATACTTTAACCGAAGCCACGTCTTTGGTTCGCAACCTCCTAATCTGTCGGTCAAGTATAGCTATATGCTGCTCTTCGTAGGATAACTCCTCTGTTACCTGGATATCATCTGCAGGAAACACCCTGGAAGGATCGCCTATATACTTCCGAAGCATTGACACATGGAAAACCGGATGTACTGCTTCCAAATCAGCCGGTAGGTCCAACTCGTAGGCAACTTGGCCTACCTTACAAATAATCTGATAAGGCCCAATGTATCTCGGGCTCAACTTCCCTTTCTTGCCGAATCTCATAACACCCTTCATGGGTGACACCTTTAAGAATACCCAGTCACCAACTTGAAATTCCAAGTGTCGACGTCGATTATCTGCATATGATTTCTGTAGACTCTAGGCTGCCAGTAATCTCTCCTGAATAAGCTTCACCTTATCGACAGCCTGCTGAATCATATCTGGGCCTATCAACTTAGTCTCACCCACATCAAACCAGCCTATAGGTGATCTACACTTCCTGCCATATAGAGCATCATACGGTGCCATCTGGATGCTAGAATGGTAGCTGTTATTATAAGAAAACTCGATAAGTGGCAAGTGATCATCCCAGCTACCTCTGAAATCAATAACACAGGCCCGTAACATACTTGTAATGTCTGGATGGTACGCTCGGCCTGTCCGTCAGTCTGAGGATGAAATGTTGTGCTGAGACTCACCTGTGTCCCCAATCCCTCCTGGAAGGATCTCCAGAAGTTAGCTGTAAATTGGGCTCCCCTATCAGAGATGATAGCTGTGGGAACCCCATGAAGTCTCACTATCTCCTTAAGATACAATCTGGCATAATCCTCAGCTGAATATGTAGTCCTGACTCGAAGGAAGTGGGCTGATTTCGTCAATCTATCAACGATGACCCAGACAGAGTCATATTTCCGTGGAGTGCGAGGTAGACCCGTGACGAAGTCCATATTGATTACCTCCTATTTCCAGGTCGGAATCTCCATCTCCTGTAATAGTCCCCCAGGCTTCTGGTTCTCGATCTTCACCTGTTGGCAATTCGGACACTGGGCAACGAACTCTGCTATGTCCTTTTTCATACCATCCCACCAATAGAAACATCTAAGGTCATGATACATCTTTGTTGATCCTGGATGAACGGAATAACGAGCATAGTGTGCCTCCCCCATAACTTTTTATCGTAACCCTGCAACCTCAGGTACACATAATCTGCCTCTGTATCGTAGTACTCTGTCAAATGCAATCTCGAATGGGGTCTCATCCTTGTGAAGTGCTGCATCTCTATAATGTACAAGAATAGGATCCTCATACTGGTGTCTCTTTACCTCTTCTACAATAGATGACTCAGCAACACCTCGCACAAAAATTCTACCATTATCAGAATCAGTCAAACGAACTCCCAGACTAGCTAACTGACAAACCTCATGGACTATCTCTTTCTGCCCTGGTGGTACATCTGCCAAACTACCCATAGATTTATGGCTAAGTGCGTCTGCTACCACATTGGCCTTTCCTAGGTGATATAGAATATCAACATCATAATCTTTCAGCAACTCTAGCCATCTCCTTTGCCGCAAATTCAGCTCCTTCTGCTTAAAGATATACTGGAGACTCTTATGATCTGTATAAATATCAACATGTACGCCATATAGATAATGTCTCCATATCTTCAAAGCATGAATTACCGCTGCCAACTCCAGATCATGGGTAGGATAATTTCTTTCGTGCTTCCTGAGTTGTCGGGAGGCATAGGCTATAACTCTGCCATGCTGCATCAGTACGCAACCTAACCCAACACCGGAAGCATCACAATAAATAACATATCCATCTGGCCCCTCAGGAAGAGTTAGAACTAGAGCTGTAGTCAACTTGTCCTTCAATAATTGGAAGCTTCGTTCACAAGCATCGGTCCACTGGAACTTAGTCGCCTTCTGAGTCAGCCTTGTTAAAGGCGCTGAAATCGAAGCAAACTTCTTCACAAATCTCCTGTAGTATCCTGCTAGCCCTAGAAAACTACGTACCTCAGTAGGTGTCGTAGGTCTAGGCCAAGTCTTTACGGCCTCAATCTTCTATGAGTCTACCCGAATACCGTTAGCTCCAACAATATGCCCCAGAAATGCTACTGAAGTCAACCAAAATTCACATTTAGAGAACTTAGCATATAATTTCTGATGTTGGAGGACCCTAAGTACCGTCCTCAAGTGATCTGCATGCTCTTCTTCTGATCGTGAATAGACCAGAATATCATCAATAAATACAATCACAAACAGATCAAGGAATGGCTTGAATACTCAGTTCATTAGATCCATGAACACTGCTGGAGCATTGGTCAGCCCAAAAGACATCACCCTAAAATCATAATGCCCGTACCAGGTCCTGAACGCAGTCTTTGGAATATCCGCCTCTCTTACCCGCACCTGGTGATAGCCTGACCGTAGGTCTATTTTCGAGAACCACTTAGCACCCTGCAACTGGTCAAATAAATCATCAATCCTGGGGAGAGGGTACCTGTTCTTTATTGTCACTTTATTCAGCTGCCTATAATCAATACACATCCGCAGCGACCCATCTTTCTGGGCCTGATGAAGCCCTTCTCTATTAAATCTCTCAGTAGCTCCTTCAATTCTTTCAGTTCTGCAGGTGCCATTCTGTAAGGAGGAATAGATATGGACTGAGTGTCTGGCAATACGTCTATAGTGAACTCTATCTCACGCTCAGGAGGAAGGCCTGGAAGTTCATCTGGAAATTCATTAACCACCGGGACTGACTGAAGAGTCAGTACTTCTGTTTTCAAGTCATGCACACGGACCAGATGACAGATATAGACCTTTCTAACCATCTTCCTTGCCTTGAGGTATGAAATAAACTTACCTCTTGGCGATGCTGTATTTCCCTTCCATTCTATAATTGGCTCCCCTGGGAACTGAAACCGAACTACCTTGCCTCTGCAATCAACGTTAGCATAACAGGAAGCTAACCAATCCATCCCCATAATAACATCGAACTCAATCATATCTAGCTCTATCAAATCTGCCTTGGTACAACGATTATATATGACCACCGAACAATTTCTATACACTTGTCTTGCTATAACAGAATCCCCTACTGGTGTAGCTACCTCGAATGGTTCTATAAATTCAGATTCTATCCCAATTTTACTAGCAACAAAGGGAGAAATATATGATAATGTGGAGCTTGGGTCTATCAATGCATATACATCTTGGGAGAAAATCGATAGTATACCTGTTACCACATTTGGCGAGGCCTCCTGATCCTGTCTGCTAGATAAAGCATATATGTTGTTCGAAGGACCGCTAGAACTGGAAACTCCACCATGGCCTCTGCCACGGCCTGCTGGTGTCGGAATACCTTGCCCCATAGGGCGCATAGCTACCGAAGAGGATGAACTCGCAACTGATCCAGTAGGCTGAGCTGCGCCACCTGCACCACCCCCAAATCGACACTCCCTCATAGTATGGCCTTGATGGCCACAAGAGAAACAAGCACCAGCAATGCGACGGCATTCCCCCGGATGGCGCCTGCCACATCGAGGGCACTGAGGTATAGATGGCCTCGTCTGGCCTGAATCCCTATGCATCTGGAAACCTGAAGTCATGGAGCTTTGACCAGCTCCTGAATATCCCGTGCTATCAAACCTCCTACCAGTGAATCGTGGAGGTGCACTCCGTGCCGGCTGAGAAGGATATCTGCTATGCTGCTGCTGGGGCTGCCCGCCTCGAAACTCACCAGAATACCCAGCTGATCTAACTCTCTTATGCTGAACCCTGTCATGCTCTCTATCAGGTCGACGCCCTCTACATCGGTCCTCAACTCCCTGCGCATATGCCTGCACTCGAGCGATGTCCATACCGGGCTGCGAAGTCATTGCCATACAGCTATCAATCAAGTAATGATCCAGCCCCATCACGTAACTGTTGACACCCAATTTTGTCCCACCTTTCCTCCGAAATACTTATTTTTCGCTTCCAATATTTTGGCAGCTTTAAAAAATAATTATTTGCATTTTTTTACTATAATTGTTAGCTTTTATTAATACCGGCATTTCATTATCCTGTCATTATCTTTACTAACGTCACTACTACCATTATTATTATTACTATCATTATTATTATTATTATTATTATTATTATTATTTATCATTATTATTACCAGTATTATCATAATTTGTGTTTCAGCATTTTACCACCTTATGCATACGCATCGCATTTATTTCGCACAATTAAATGATGGCGTTTATTTGTTTTCAAAATATTATTGCACAGTTATTACAACGTCATATGATTTTATTACCTGAGCACTAATAATTACATATTTTATATTTTAGCACACTTAGTATATAGTTAATTAAAATGGGTCTTTTACTTAAATTTAGAAGCGAAACTGTTTCTTTCACTCAACCCATATTTTTAATTCATCTGGCCCAAATCAAAGCCCAATTGACAACATTATTTTTCGGACTAGCCCAGTATCACTTAAAATAATTACTAGCCCATTCATTTTAATACCCAGCCCAAAAGAAAAATCGACCCAGTCCATTAAATCATTTAACCCGACCTAATTCTATTTGAACAAAAGGAACCACTAGGGTTCCTTTCATTCTCGCAGCCGCACCCCCCACGCTCCTCTTCTCTTCTCCCTTCTTCTCTCCTACGAAACCCTAGCCGCCTCTGTTCCCTGCTCCTTTCTCTCTCCCACGTTCATTCTATCCCCTCTCTCTCCCTGTTCCCCACGCCTGTCTCTCCCACTTCCCTCTGTCCCCCACTTCCCTTTGTCCCCCCGCTCCTCTCTCTCTTCTTCACAAACGAAAAAAACCCTATAAATATTGGTTCTCTGTAATAGAAATTTCTTCTTTTTGGGACGCCTGAAAATCGAAAGATTTCAGCTGCAAAAATTCCCCTGAAAATAGGTTCTGGACCACCGAGAATTCCCTCAAAATATTAGTGTTTTTTTTTAGTTGCCGCAATAGTTTCGCATATCGGGTCAAGAATACCAAACCAATTTTTTTTTTTTTTTTTGTGTTCGCCTTGTTTTTGATACGAATCCGAGCATCGCACGCTAGGATTTGATAGTGCTTCGAGGTAGATCGGAAACCCGCACCCACTTCGCTGCACCCGAAGAAGGTCTGTTAATCCCCTTTTCCTCTTTTATTTTGCATTTTTTATTGTCTGAGTTATCATGGACTAGTTTAGTTTATCGTTTTGTATGGTTTTAGCATGTTATTGTGTTAGTTTCAGTTTGTGGTCCTTGTAATTAAAGCATGCTTATGCGCCAGTATGATCGGATAATAATGCCCCCGTCTTAGTTTTTGCTTAGTAGTGAAACATGACTTAGTATGTTAGGTTAATTTAAAATTATGCATCTTATGTGTTATAGCCTATCATGTCAAGCATGATTGGTTGTTACCCTAGCCTGTCCGTTTAAATATTTCCGAAACCCTTGTGTAATTTGCCCATGATTAACGTCGGTCCTGTGTTAGTTGAATGATTCATAGTAAAGTTTAGATATGCTGATTTTGAATCTGATTGCAAAGTATGCATTAGTCTAGCTTAGACTATTATTTGCTTTAGTACTGTTTCAGTTAATGTATTATTATGGTGGATGTAATGTTATGATTGATCTGATGAAGTTTAGAAGTTGATGTTTATTGTGGTTTCATACGTTCTTAATCCGAGATTGTCCTTTATATTTGGAATAAGTCTACTGTCATCCAAATATATGCTCGCGTATATATCATCCCTTAAGTTGGCTAACAATTGAGCAGATCTGGTCCAACTAACGCAAGGATACAAACTAGACCTAAAAGCCAACCCAAGAAACCTGAAAAAGAAAAAGGAGACCCCATCTTAAATCCTTTTTTCAAATGTTGTGTTGAAGCTTGTGTATACTGTGTCGAAGCTGAAATTGTTGAGGGTTGTTCTGTTGCTAACTCTCAAATGCTGTAGTTTACTGTTTTGACTGCTTAAACTATATCGGTAAAACTAACACTTTATTGTTTTTCTCATTTACTTAGTTGAAAGTTCTTACTTGTATTAATTAATAATTGGTTTGTGGATAATTATGAACGCGTCCTCAACGTTAGGGTGATCTTGAATAAATTCTTAAATTTAGAAGTCATTACTTGTCTTGATTTCTCTTGTTAAGATGTTTCATTTTTCTAAACAAAATTCCCGCTTGGATTGTAATACGTTTTGGTAAACCTTTCAACTCTTAAAATTGAGGAGTCCTCTCCTTGCTTAGAACTCATTGGCAAATTCGTAGAAATCCTTAAAGTTGTGTTTTTTTTTCTTAGTCTAGTTTGATTGGTTCTTATCCTGAACCCTTGTGTTTAAGCTCAAATGTGCTACTGACTAATTTGACTGAGTGAAGTGTTTTACCTAGCAACTTAAATTCCCAACTTCAATTGTTATTTCTGAAAATTAAATCTCGTTACATCTTTTCACATAAGCTGCCTCCAAGTGTTTGTTTGAGCCCTTGAGAATAGACTAACGTGAAGGTGAAATAGTTGGTTTGTCTGTAAGGCCAAATAGTGTGCACTCTTAGTTGCTATGTGGAAGATGTTTTGAATTCCAAAAAAAAATATTCAAAAATGGAGAACGTATGTTTTAATTATTATATATTCTTTGCAAAACACAACTTTAGGTGAAGATCATTTGCTAATTGTTATTTCTCCCTTTTTTTTACATGTACACATCGGAGCAAACGGGGTCTTAATTCGGCACTTTATCAAATCAAAGTCTCAAGATGAGACTCGGCACACCCGTCCATAGAGTCATCTCGTTTCGCAATTCTTAAATCACATCGGGCAGGCGAAACTCGTTAGAGATCGCATATAACATTTTATTCTTTTTTTTTCTATCATTCATTTCCTTTCATCCATTTTTTATGATTGCTAATTTATCTGTGTTTTGGATTGTGTGTGGTTTAAAATTAGGTGCAGAACCTATGACTCACGTAGGATTAAAAAGGGGGTAGATTTTATCATTTAGGATCACCGCTCTGAACATTAAGTATTTATTTCTACCATATAGAGTGCATCATTCATATAGTGATGTTTTAAACTTTGTTAGTTATAAGTTATTTTTTTTTCTCAAAGCTATTTTCTTAAATTTTAGACCTTAGAATTAAGTAACCTAAGTTAGGCCGGTTAACCGTAGTTAACGGATTTTAAAGGATGCCTAACCCCTTCCCTTTAGGATAATCTAGAACCCTTACCTAGAATCGCACTGGTTAAGTAGACTATTAACGGAGGTTTAGTTAGCTGTACCTTAGTTAATAATTAGGTGCCCTAATTCACCTTAAAATCAATTAGGTGGCGACTCCTTAAAACAAAGCAATATAGGAATCTCCAATATGTTGTACTCCGCTTCAACCCGGTTAAAATGGGGTATAACAGCTTGGCGACTCCGCTGGGGACCTCAGGTTCTTAACCATAACGACTTAGGTTAATTAATCGGATGTTTGGATATTTTTCCTTTATTTTTGCTTGGTTGTTTTCTTATGTGCTTTTAAATGGCTGCTTTATTATGACAAGTTTTCTATGTTACTGCTTTCCTTAAACTGGCATTCCGTTCATATTTCCTCCATTTTTGGAAAACTCACACTATCACACGTACACGCGAGGTGTGTTTTGCGCACCCGCAAATTTCTTCGTAGAATCCAAATTTTAGAATAGTTGGCGTATGCGCGGGGTGTCCGAATAACGGTGACCGCGTAGCCTTCTCACTCGAGTAGTCCGCTCTGGAACCTTGCGTCTAGTAAGCCAAATCTTAGAAAACCTTAAGATAGAGCTTTGCCACCAATTTTATTAAGTCATGCATGCATAAGCCTTAGGTGGGTCGGTCCTTGGTATCGACTCCACAATTAGGAAACTTACCAAATTGTCGACGGGTTTCATAACCCAACAACCGAACAAGCATATTATGTGTAACGTGATAATGATAGAAAGATCCAAGCCTAACCATGACATGTCGAGTTTGGGAATAATTTCCTTTTGTAGGATGGTTTTTCACACCCCCAAGTTCTAAAATTTGTAATTGCTCGGCTTTAAACATGAAATTTTCTCTTATGAACCGAGTCCTTGAATTATCGAAACAAGTAAATATTTTTGAGTTCGAGTTAGTTGTCGTCGTTGGTGAAAAATGATCTACTCAATTCTCGTCGCCCCTGTCGCTGCTCGAAAAAAAAAAGTAATCTTTTCTTCCTCATCTTAGTCTATATCTGTCATTTATTCTGTTGTAATTGTAGTTCTATTTTTTCTTAAGTTAGAAGTTGTAGAGCTTGGTTTCATTTCTTCCTTGTGATGTGATTATAAGGTGGTATTGTGAATCTGTAGTCAACAACATGGTGTAATTCTTTCCCTCACATTGTCACTTAGCTATGTAATATGGCTTGTTTGTTTGGTATTTAGCTTCCAGTTTGTTTGGGTTTGCCAAAGTTTTATTATGTTGTATGCCTTCATGACCATTCCAAAATCCCTTCCAGCTCTAGAATATTGTTTTTTCTATCTTGGTTTTGAGTGAGCCCAGTTAGCGGTAATTAGCTGTGCAACAATTTAATGAAGATTGCAATGACTACTGCTACTATTAATAATATTCTTACTATCAGTTCGTTGCCCTTATTGGTTTTGTCTCTACTGTTCAATGATCACTTGCTAGGATAGTGTAGCCAATTTGTTAATTTCCATATGGTGATCTATTTCAAATTTGATTAACTTAGTCTTTGTGTGTCTTAAGACCTGCTAAGTGTATTCACCTTGTGTCAATAAGGACCAAGGTCCACCTGTAGGGATAAGTTTGATTAATCGTGTATATTATATGCTTGAAGGATTAACTTAGTACCAATCTAGTGGAAACCTTAAGACGTATGATGAGTTTAATCAGTTAACTATCCTTTAAAGTTCCCCCATAATGAGCTCATCCTTAGCTAAATGACCTTATGGATTAACAACTCTTAATTCAGCACAAGTGCTGACTGGATTAAACTTCAGCTTATAAGTAGTCACTAGTTTCACTCAAGTTTTTCTTTCTTCTGAAGCTTATGTGGAACACCAGGGTGGTTCTCTATGTTAGGTTGATGGTGCAAAGCATTTGATGTTAAACTCTTAAAATAGTGACTCTTTTCTAGAACACAAATTTCTTTCAAACAGTTTCCTCCCTAAGAATGTCTAGCCAAAAGTAATAAAATATGATAAATGTGTTCATCACCAACTTATTTGCTTGTGATCAGTTTGAGATCATGTTGGGGTAAAGAATAACTTTAATGATGTTCAAAATCCCCATTTGATGTCCTTCTTCCTTCCAAGGATGTTCAATACACTAGCATATGTCCCTATTTTCTGATGTCTGAACCAGTAAAAGCAAGAGTGTGCTAGGAGATAGGGAAGCTTGATCTTTGTCAATAATTTGCATTTGATTAAAAGAAGAACTTGATGTTGGCTTGCTGTGCTAAAGGGTGTGATACCTATGCTATGCTGATTATACCAGAAAATGACAAGTCCTTGGATGAATAAAATGATAAGAGTCTAATAATGGCCATTTCTGCAATCTACCTGTCCATACACTATGTCGTCCTTTCAAGCTTACTGTTTTACATAGTAATTTGCTTTGATTTCTTGGCTTCTTTGATAGCTCTTGTTATGACTGAGGTTTCTTTTGAGTTGTCTTATGTGGTAAAAAATATGATGCTTTGGATGCTTATCTTGCACTCCTCTTCTTTGGATAACTTGGGGAATATCCCAATCCCAAAATGATCATGAGTTTCTGCTGAATCTGGGACCACTAATACAAACTGTTGTCCTCCTGAGGCAAGCACTTGCTATGAATAGCTGCTATTAGTTCTTGTTGTTTTCTCTGTGGTTGTACAAGGGGCCACCATGTGTTACTTGACTAAGATGAAGCGAATCGTTTCATCGCCTTTGAGAATATTGTACTTTGGTTGCTTTTGAGGAACAAGGGTTGTGTGTTGAATTGTTGACAGTTTTCTGCTCTCTGTGACTGTTGTGCTATCTGATTGCTGGTATTTATGATAAAACACCTATTGACCACCTTTTGAATGGACTTGCTATTGTACTTTAAGGCATCATATGCTACTTTAAAAAAAAAAGCAAAGGAAAAAGAAAAAAAAAATTGTTACCCTATTTGATACAAGTGCTACCCCCGGAGTTGCTGTTGAGTTATGTACAGAGACAGATCTGCTTTCTTGAACATTTAATTAAGACTAGCTTAAAAATAATGATCTTAAGATGCTTTAGACATATTTTAAAATCAGTGTTCTTAAGAATCTTATATGGTTCTCTATTCTGTCACATGTTATTAAGAATGAAAATAGGTGTGCGTAGTGATATAGTTGTTCTCTCCTGTTGCGTCTTAAGTCTTTAACGCTGAACTGGGACACTTCTATGGGCTTGCAGTGTCTCCTGTCTTGAAGCCCATTTTAAGCTGATGCTTGACAAGCAATAACCTGACTGTGTGTTTGGGTTGTTATGCCCATCTACTGTGATTGGTTGCTATACATAGTTGCTGATGTTTCTCTGTGATGCTATACTGCTGACCTTTGCTGTTGTATTTTTGTGAGATATTATGCTTAGGGATGCCATTGTGTTCCTGGGATTTGACAAAGAACAGTACTGCACTCGATTTGCTGCTGCAATCTTAACGAGCTGTTTTGCAGTATGTTGAGATTTGGGCTTGAGGCAGAAATGAAAAAGAAGTGAACAAATACTTAACTTGAGCTGCTATTTCAGAGACAGTTTGCTGTCACACTTTAGCTACTGCCTGTTCTGTTTCTGCTGCCTCTTTTGAGGGTGAACTGCTACTATTTATTTTTTGTTGAACTGCTGCACTATTGGCAAATGGTCGCTGCATTTTTTAGGGCTAAAAGATGAAAGTCTCTCGACCTTTCAAAGGATAAGCTGCTGCACTTTTGAGGTTTAAAAGAGTTGCATTCGTGATACATTTCGAGGCAAACAGCTACGGCTGTGTGTGTGTGTTTTTGAAATATTGTTGTTGTTCTGCTTCTCCTCAAATGAGCTGAGTTGTTTTTGAAATATTGTTGTTCTGCTACGCACTATGGCTGCTTATTGCTACTAGTTATTGCGTATTTGAGGCCTTTAAGTTTAAAGTGAACAGACTACTATACTTGGTGAAAATCCCACTAATTTGATTTAAAACATGATTGAGATAATGTTTGTTAAGCTAAAACTAATTTTTCAAGCGCTTATCTTTTCCTGGGAACTCCAGCTCTTTGTCATTCTGCCCTATTTTGAACCAAGACTAGGCAATTATACTTTTATTTGATTTTGCTACTGTTTTGCTGGGAATCCATCTGTGGATGCTCATTCTTCACCCCTCTTTCTTTGCATGACCTGAGGGGATATCTGAAAACTCAAATGATCTCGTATCCCTTGAGGCAACTGCTGCTGCCATGGTTCTCTGAGAAGCAGATAAGACATATAAATGCCAATGCACCTTTGAGTTGAGGCTACTGTTTGTTGCTGTTTTATCTGAGAATCTGCTGATGTTTCTTTTCAAGATATATTTTGCTGCTGCTTGGTTTGTGATTATCATTATGAGAGGTCATTATTGCCTTACTTTGGGTAAAGCATATGGCTGAATTTGAGCTACCTGTTGGCTGCATTTGGGAAGTTAAGGCTAGTGCTATGATTGGTTTGCTATTGTTGTATTTTGATCCAGTGGTTGCTGCACTTAAACTAAGAAGGATTGCCACTACTATTTGTTGATGTATTGGCATGAGTCTACTACAATTGGGGCAATGTTGCCACTGCCTTTGAGATGCCACACTTTGAAACTTCTAGATGATGTTGCATCATAGCCATTTTTTTAGTTAAACTAGTACTGCTACTTGGTTGCTGGTTGTTGCAACATATGACTTTAAGATACTGGTGCAACATTGAGCCAACTTGTGGCTGCATATTTGTACAAGACTGTTGTGTTTGCTGCTGTTACTTTTGAAATCCCAAATGCCAATGAGATTGTGCTGAATTCGAGATGAATTACTCCAGTCCTTCGATGGGCTGACTGCTGCGGTCCTTTAACCAAACGATGCACTTAGTTTCAACGCAGAATTCTAACATGTTGCTGCATTTTTTGGGGGCTGAAAATGCCCAACTTCTGAGTAAATTTGCCACCGCTTTCATGGACGAAAGTTGTTGCAGTTTTAGCCGGACAATTGCTGCATTTTGATGTCACTAGTTACTGCATTTTTTGGCTGAAACGCTGTATTTTGGGCAAAAAAAAAAAAAAAAAAAACTGCTGCACACAGTCCGGAATCGATGCCACATCGAGTCAGATTTGTGGTACATTTTGGGAGTCAAATTGCTTCTGAATTTTGGCCTAAGCCAATGCTGTTTTTAGACCAGATTTGAGGCCAAACAACTGCTGCCTTTAAGGCAAGCTACTGCTGCACTTTTGAGCTGCTACTTGGCTGTTATGTTTGCTGTAAAGAGTTGCTGAGATTTTGGTCGTTTACACCTTTTCTTGAAGGTGTTTCACTGATGCATCTTGGCTTGCTGCTGCTCACAAAAACATGATATAACCCTAGGAATGTATAATTATTGAGACATCTGATAGTTGGATTTGTACGAAAAGCTAGAGTCTTGTTTATTTGAGGGTAAAGCAAAGTGTTGTCTCATTTTCCAAATTGGGTTAAGATGTGAACCATAAAACAATATGTCCACTTCAATTTTTGTTGGATTTTGGGGCATGTGTGACCGTATTACTATTATTCCATCTAACGATAACACACTTAAATTTGTACAAAGAAAAAAAAAACTCTTATTTGTTCCTGTTCATGCCCACAACACTCATAGCTTTACTTTTGCACATCACTTTATCTTCTCTTTTTTGTTTGTCTAGTCATTTCCTGTAATTGGACCAAGGAAATCTTGTAAACTTACTGGAAGACCAATTCAGAGGCTATTAGACATCTCGTAGAGCAACTTCTAACTAGAAGAATACAAGGTGTTTGATGTGGACTCAGCTAACGCAATGTAGAGTGAACTCCGATAACAAAGTGTGCTTTCAAGATAAGAACAATAGGAGTTCATGGGCCAGTGTAGTGTCATGACAGAAAATCTACCTTAAATTCATTTAAAGGGGCGTCTGGTATGCTGTAAAATGTTGTCCATCAAGATATTTTGAAAATTAATATTTTACACCATAAAAGATACCAGAGTAGCATCACAAAATTGGTGCCAGTTCAACTGGAAGGCTAGAAGCAACAAAGCCAAATTAGGCCATGGTTGTCACTCCCGAGATGGGGGCTCAAATGACTGATATAATGCAATATTTGGGAAATGCGGGAGCAGGGCCTAACAATGACGGAGCATCATTTTCATTTCCGCCGCCAGCGTGATCAAGTGCAAAGGATCTAGGCCAAGTCTTAGGATTATTTTACATTAGGTCACCTTTTATGTATTTTGGCTTATTGTCTCGTCAATGTACTCGCTTTTGTTATTTTATGAAACTTGGTCTTTTATTTCCAAACTCAAGTGTCTCAATTAAATGGCTTGGATCACTCTATCTAATCTCGAATATTTGGCGTTAGGCTTACCTCTGGCACAAAAGAGGTCCCGTGCATAATAGGTTGCGCTATGATTGCTATATTCCTCTTTTATTATATGATCTGCGTGCTATGCAATGTGTGTTTCTTTCAACCTTATTTGGCAAATATTCACATTATTTTATTTAAACCAAGTAATCATTCGCACAATACTAACGCAGTTTTCTTCATTTTGAGGTTTTCTTTTATTTTTTATTATTCCCCCAAAGGTTGATTCGTGTTGACTGCGAGCTGGCAGACCACCCGCCTTCCACATGTTGCATGGGCTGAGCACCACCCTCTTGAAGTCTACATAAGGCTGAGCATCGCCTTCTATATATTGCATTGAGCTGTGCACCGCCCCTTTGGAATTTCTGCAAAAGGCTGAGCATCGCCTTCTATATGTTGCATGGGCCGAGCACCGCCCTCCTGATGTTTCTGCACAAAGCTGAGCATCGCTTTCTATATGTTGCATGGGCTGAGCACCACCCTCTGGATGTTTCCTCAAAGGCTGAGCACCGCCTTCTACCATAGTTTTCACGGATTGAGCACCGTCCTCTCGATGTTTCTACATTAAGGGACTTCTTTTCACCTCTAAATATGAACTACGCCTGACCTGATTCCCTTAGTGGGATACGTAGGCAGCCTATATAAGGCTCGGTCTCATTATTAGAAGACTTCAATTTATTTTGCTTGTATCATGAACTACGCCTGACCTGATTCCCATGGTGGGATACGTAGGCGGCCCACATAGGCCTCGGTCACATTATTAGAAAATCTCAATTTTATTTCTGCTTGTAATTTGAACTACGTTTGACCTGATTCCCTTAGTGGGATACGTAGGCAGCCTATGTCAGGCTCGGTCTCGTCATTCGCAAAAGCTCAACATCCTCCTATATCAGAAACTGAGACAAATTTTAAGGGCATCACCGCAAAAGCTCAATATCCTTCTATACCAGAAACTGGGACAAATTTTAAGGGCATCACTGCAAAAGCTCAATATCCTTCTATACCAGAAACTGGGACAGTTTTAAGGGGCATCATCGCAAAACGACACCCTACTATGCTAGTAACTGGGAAAATGTTTTAAGGGCATCATCGCAAGTGACATCGAGAAACATGAAAGAGTATATGGCCAACAGAGTCATCAGGTAAAAAGAAGACTTTGGAGAAAGGACGCTCGCTTTGTTTCACAGTGTGTCACAGTCCCAGATAGCCAAGACTTAGGAATGAGCGGAGGTTACAAGTCCAGACAAAGTTGGAGGCAGGAAGCGCCAAGAGCCAAATCTTCAAAGTCAACGCAAATCAACCCCCTCCCGAAACATACAAATTTTCTTTGGATGAAGATTTTCAAGTTGCGGAAGCTAAAATATGTACAGCCTTGCAAGGATGGCACGTCGAACGGTTTGAGCTTTCTTATAACAATTATGCTTCTCGAGTATCAACAATTTTCAAGATTTGCAATGAATTAATGCTTGAGTCTTGCGAAAATTCTTTCAAACGTATCGATGCACAAAATTTTCCCATTGCTTTCAAATACCCCGCACTGCACATGCATTACTACTTTCAAATGCACCGCATATATATTGCTTTATTATTTTCAAATGCCTTGTGAATGCTCGCAAGTGCACCGCACATGCATTGCTTTATTATTTTCAAATGCTCTTCGTATGCTCGCAGACGCATTGCACCGCACCTGCATTGCTTTATTATTTTCAAATGCTCTGCGTATGCTCGCAGATGCATTGCACCGCTCCTGCAACGCTTTATTATTTCCAAATGCCCTGCGTATCCTCGCAGATGCATTGCACCGCACCCGCATTTCTTTATTATTTTCAAATATTCTGCGTATGCTCGCAGATGCATTGCACCGCACCCGCATCCGCATTGCTTTATTATTTTCAAATGCTCTGCGTATGCTCACAGATGCATTGCACCGTACCCGCATCGCTTTATTATTTTCAAATGCTCTGCGTATGCTCGCAGACGCATTGCACCGCACCTACACGCATTGCTTTATTATTTTCAAATGCTCCGCGTATGCTCGCAGACGCATTGCACCGCACATGCATCGCTTCATTATTTTCAAATGCCCTGCGTATGGTCGCAGACGCATTGCACCGCACACGCATTGCTTTATTATTTTCAAATGCTCCGCGTATGCTCGCAGACGCATTGCACCGCACATGCATCGCTTTATTGTTTTCAAATGCTCCGCTCTGCGTATGCTCGCAGACACATCGCACCGCACCTGCATTGCTTTATTATTTTGAAATGCTCTACGTATGCTCGCAGACGCATCGCACCGCACCTGCATTGCTTTATTATTTTCAAATGCTCTGCATATGCTCGCAGACGCATCGCACCTCACCTGCATTGCTTTATTATTTTCAAATGCTCTGCGTATGCTCGCAGACGCATCGCACCGCACCTGCATTGCTTTATTATTTTCAAATGCTCTGCGTAAACTCGCAGACGCATCGCACCGCACCTGCATCATTTTCAAATGCTCTGCGTATGCTCGCAGACGCATGGCACCGCACCTGCATCGCTTTATTAATGCCCTGCGTATGCTCATAGACGCATTGCACCGCACCTGCATTGCTTTATTAATGCCCTGGGTATGCTCGCAGGCGCACCACACCTGCATTTGTTTTATTATTGTCAAATGCTCCGCGTATGCTCGCGGGCGCATCGCACCGCACCTATCATTTTAATCACTGTAGTTTTTATGGGCTTATTTTACATCACTTTATTTCGATATTTATTTTACTGACTATTTTTTATCTAGTTTAAAGTTTCGCAGGAGCTTTAGTGCAACGTGGAACTATTTCTTCAACAGCGAACTGGGGCAACGCGTCGGGAAGGAAAGCAGATTTCTCGACAAGGGTCAAAGTTCTACCTCGAACACTCACCTCCAACTCCAAATATCCCGCTCACGTTCCAGCAGAATTTTCGAGTTCTGCCATAATACCCAGTGTCATCATAATTCGACACTGGGACAATATTTTGCAAAGATTCGCACCAATCGGAATTTGTTATTCATAGAGGGTCGCAGTCCATCCCGGAACTACACCCGGCCTGATTCTCATACAGCCCGAGACATATAGGCAACTCGGAGACTGGAGTTCGGCCGTAATCCTCTCAAATTTTTCTTTACCCTTAGTCCTCCAAAATCCTTTAGTCGGGACAAAATAGGTTACTATGTCAACGTCTTTGCCCGAAAATTCTTTCATCATTACCGGGAAAAGAGGGACAAGTTGTTGACACCCAATTTTGTCCCACCTTTTCTCCGAAATACATATTTTTCGCTTCCAATATTTTGGCAACTTTAAAAAATAATTATTTGCATTTTTTACTATAATTATTAGCTTTTATTAATACCGGCATTTCATTATCCTGTCAATATCTTTACTACCGTCACTACTACCATTATTATTATTACTATTATTATTATTATTATTATTATTATTATTATTATTATTATTATTTGTTATCATTATTATTACCAGTATTATCATAATTTGCGTTTCAGCATTTTACCACCTTATGCATACGCATCGCATTTATTTCGCACAATTAAATGATAGCGTTTATTTGTTTTCAAAATATTATTGCACGGCTATTACAACGTCATATGATTTTATTACCTGAGCACTAATAATTACATATTTTATATTTTAGCACACTTAGTATATAGTTAATTAAAATGGGTCTTTTACTTAAATTTAGAAGCCAAACTGTTTATTTCACTCAACCCATATTTTTAATTCATCTGGCCCAAATCAAAGCCCAATCGACAACATTATTTTTCGGACTAGCCTAGTATCACTTAAAATAATTACCAGCCCATTCATTTTAATACCCAGCCCAAAAGAAAAATCAACACGGTCCATTAAATCATTTAACCCGACCCAATTATATTTGAACAAAAGGAACCACTAGGGTTCCTTTCATTCTCGCAGCAGCACCCCCCACGCTCCTCTTCTCTTCTCCCTTCTTCTCTTCTACGAAACCCTAGTCGTCTCTGTTCCCCGCACTTTTCTCTCTCCCACGTTTGTTCTGTCCCCTCTCTCTCCCTGTTCCCCACGCCTATCTCTCCCACTTCCCTCTGTCCCCCACTTCCCTTTGTCCCCCCGCTCCTCTCTCTCTTCTTCACAAACGAAAAAAACCCTATAAATATTGGTTCTCTGTATTAGAAATGTCTTCTTTTTGGGCCGCCTGAAAATCCAAAGAGTTCCGCTGCAAACATTCCCCTGAAAATAGGTTCTGGACCACCGAGAATTCCCTCAAAATATTAGTGTTTTTTTTAGTTGCCGCAATAGTTTCGCATATCGGGTCAAGAATACCCAACCAATTTTTTTTTTTTTGTGTTCGCCTTGTTGTTGATACGAATCCGAGCATCGCACGCTGGGATTTGATAGTGCTTCGAGGTAGATCGGAAACCCGCACCCACTTCGCTGCACCCGAAGAAGGTCTGTTAATCCCCTTTTCCTCTTTTATTTTGCATTTTTTATTGTCTGAGTTATCATGGACTAGTTTAGTTTATCGTTTTGTATGGTTTTAGCATGTTATTGTGTTAGTTTCAATTTGTGGTCCTTGTAATTAAAGCATGCTTATGCGCCAGTATGATCGGATAATAATGCCCCCGTCTTAGTTTTTGCTTAGTAGTGAAACATGACTTAGTATGTTAGGTTAATTTAATATTATGCATTTTATGTGTTATAGCATATCATGTCAAGCATGATTGGTTGTTACCCTAGCCTGTCAGTTTAAATATGTCCGAAACCCTTGTGTAATTTGCCCATGATTAACGTCGGTCCTGTGTTAGTTGAATTATTCATAGTAGAGTTCAGATATGCTGATTTTGAATCTGATTGCAAAGTATGCATTAGTCTAGCTTAGACTATTTTTTGCTTGAGTGCTGTTTCAGTTAGTGTATTATTATGGTGAATATAATGTTATGATTGATCTGATGAAGTTTAGAAGTTGATGTTTATTGTGGTTTCATACGTTCTTAATCCGAGATTGTCCTTTATATTTGGAATAAGTCTACTGTCATCCAAATATATGCTCGCGTATATATCATCCCTTAAGTTGGCTAAAAATTGAGCAGATATGGTCCAACTAACGCAAGGATACAAACTAGACCTAAAAGCCAACCCAAGAAACCTGAAAACGAAAAAGGAGACCCCATCTTAAATCCTTTTTTCAAATGTTGTGTTGAAGCTTGTGTATACTGTGTCGAAGCTGAAATTGTTGAGGGTTGTTCTGTTGCTAACTCTCAAATGCTGTAGTTTACTGTTTTGGCTGCTTAAACTATATCGGTAAAACTAACACTTTATTGTTTTTCTCATTTACTTAGTTGAAAGTTCTTACTTGTATTAATTAATAATTGGTTTGTGGATAATTATGAACGCGTCCTCAACGTTAGGGTGATCTTGAATAAATTCTTTAATTTAGAAGTCATTACTTGTCTTGATTTCTCTTGTTAAGATGTTTCATTTTTCTAAACAAAATTCCCGCTTGGATTGTAATACGTTTTGGTAAACCTTTCAACTCTTAAAATTGAGGAGTCCTCTCCTTGCTTAGAACTCATTGGCAAATTCGTAGAAATCCTTAAAGTTGTGTTTTTTTTTCTTAGTCTAGTTTGATTGGTTCTTATCCTGAACCCTTGTGTTTAAGCTCAAATGTGCTAGTGACTAAGTTTCCTGAGTGAAGTGTTTTACCTAGCAACTTAAATTCCCAACTTCAATTGTTATTTCTGAAAATTAAATCTCGTTACATCTTTTTACATAAGCTGCCTCCAAGTGTTTGTTTGAGCCCTTGAGAATAGACTAACGTGAAGGTGAAATAGTTGGTTTGTCTGTAAGGCCAAATAGTGTGCACTCTTAGTTGCTATGTGGAAGATGTTTTGAATTCCAAAAAAAAACATTCAAAAATGGAGAACGTATGTTTTAATTATTATATATTCTTTGCAAAACACAACTTTATGTGAAGATCATTTACTAATTGTTATTTCTCCCTTTTTTTTACATGTACACATCGGAGCAAGCGGGGTCTTAATTCGGGACTTTATCAAATCAAAGTCTCAAGATGATACTCGGCACACCCGTCCATAGAGTCATCTCGTTTCGCAATTCTTAAGTAACATCGGGCAGGCGAAACTCGTTAGAGATCGCATATAACATTTTATTCTTTTTTTTTTCTATCATTCATTTCCTTTCATCCATTTTTTATGATTGCTAATTTATCTGTGTTTTGGATTGTGTGTGGTTTAAAATTAGGTGCAGAACCTATGACTCACGTAGGATTAAAAAGGGGGTAGATTTTATCATTTAGGAGCACCGCTCTGAACATTAAGTATTTATTTCTACCATATAGAGTGCATCATTCATATAGCGATGTTTTAAACTTTGTTAGTTATAAGTTATTTTTTTTTCTCAAAGCTATTTTCTTAAATTTTAGACCTTAGAATTAAGTAACCTAAGTTTGGCCGGTTAACCGTAGTTAACGGATTTTAAAGGATGCCTAACCCCTTCCCTTTAGGATAATCTAGAACCCTTACCTAGAATCGCACAGGTTAAGTAGACTATTAACGGAGGTTTAGTTAGCTTTACCTTAGTTAATAATTAGGTGCCCTAATTCACCTTAAAATCAATTAGGTGGCGACTCCTTAAAACAAAGCAATATAGGAATCTCCAAGATGCACCCTATCAGCCATGTCAGCTACAATAGTGGGCGCGTACCTAGCCAGCAAATCAAATTCGAGACTATAATCTCGAACACTTCTGCCATCCTGTCTCAGGTGTAGAAATCTATCCACTCTGGCCCGCCTCATCTCCGGAGGCAGAAAATGGTCCAGAAAGGCCTCCACGAACTCGTCCCATACTGCTGGAGGGGCGTCTACACCTCTAGATAACTCCCAGGACTCATACTAATTAACCGCTACATCACGCAACCGATATGAAGCCAATTCAACCGACTCAGTCTAGGAAGCTCTAATTATCCTCAACGTACGCAGCATCTGTCGAATAAAATCCTGTGGATCCTCTGCGGGCTTTGACCCATAGAACTCTGGGGGGTTACAAGTCATGAAATCACGGACCCTCAAACTATCATGTATGTCTGCATAATCACCTCCAAATCCGTGTCTGCGAGCCTTCCCCGACACTATCCTGGTAAATAACTGGACTGCATCTCTCATAGCCCTGTCCTCCGCCCCTGGCTGGGGAGCTGGAGGCTCGGGTGCTGGAATCCCAGGAGCTGGCGGTGGAGCTGTCCCCTGATCTGCAGCTGCTGCTGCCCTAGGCTCCTCTGGTAATGGTGGTGTAGCGGAGCTCGCTGACTGGAGCCTAATCTCAGGCGCGGATTGGGCATAAGCCCTAGTGGTCCTCCGGGTCTGACTGGTCTCTCCAGCTACTGACTTGCCCTTCTGGGCGGCTGTCGCCTTCTTTGGAGGCATCACTGTAGACATAACAATCCGTTAGGGAGGAATTATCCTGATAATACAGCTCTATCGCACGATCTAGAATAAGAAGGAAAAATGACATCCTAAATGTCCTGTAGCTTCCTGTTTATAGATGTGGTGCACAACACACCGATAAACAAGACTCTACTAGACACGGTCTGTAGACACTCCGAGGATGAACCGCTCTGATACCACTTTTGTCACGACCCAACCCCGTAGGCCGTGACTAGTGCCCGAGTTGGACACTCACACACACACCTGTCTCCTGAGGAATTACAACTTTCAACAGTTTATATCGCACATAAGTCGGTAAGGCTGTCATATATAGGGGAACGTCCCAGTAATATATAAGCCGACAAGGCTACCATTATACGCAGCTCCCACAACAAATATATGTATCTACACAAGCCGACAAGGCTACCACTACACACAACATCCCAAACATATATATATACGCAAGCCGACAAGGCTGCCACTACAAATGGGTACGCCCCAAACATAAGTCATGTCCACACAACGAAACAGCAACTATATACAGACCCACACATATGTCTACAGACCTCTAAGAGTAACGAAAATATCATATGATGGGACAGGGCCCCGCCGTACCCTGAACAAACATACATATACAACAAAAAGGATCTATACCACAAAGCTAGGCTCCGGAACAAAGGAGCACTCCAAAATAGCTTAATAGATACCCTAGGCTGGCGGATCTCCGAAACAACCGTCTGTACCTGCGGGCATGAAACGCAGGCCCCCGAAGAAAGGGAGTCAGTACGGAATATGTACTGAGCATGTAAAGCATGAAATACAGTAAAAATCATATCTGAAATGAGGAGTGTAGGACCCAGTGCAACAACCAAAAAACTATAAGACTTACCTTTGAACATAAATCACATGTGTCATCATCATACCCATATCATTATAGAATTTAATAATCATAGCTAGATAATCATACTGTATATAAACATATATAACGTGTCCCGGCCCTCTAGTGAGGGACTCGGTGAATATTGATCATATGCCATCCTGGCCACCATCCCCATATCATCATGTCATCATACCATCACATATATATATATATATATATATATATATAACGTGTCCCGGCCCTCTAGTGAGGGACTCGGTAAATAGTGCAATGGATATGCGCACGAAAACATGTCCTGGCCCAGGACTCAGTGAAGGATGTAACGGTAAGCACGAGCAGAGTAATAAGCAACCATATACATACAAATCATATTTTGAGACTCAATAGATAAGTAAACCAATCAACTCTCAAGTATCAGGATAATAATCATAATAAGTTCTTTCTAAGTGTCATCACAAACTATAGCAAGGGATGTTTCAGGGATCATATTCACGTATCAAATTAATATAAGACAGCTTGTGAAAGTCAAGTACACCTCTAATTATGGAATTATTTAAGAGTAGGAACTTTTAGACATCATATATTAGCCAATTATATACTAGGCTCGAGACAATAGCCCGACTATCCTAAAAGTTCTAACATCAAGGAGATGAATAAAAATCATAAGTCATGCTTGGAACTAGAGAGTAGAATTACCCCAAGGCTCATATTATATCTTACCTACATCTAGAACATGCCAAAAGAAAGAAGGGATAGGTTTTACATACCTTTAACGTTTAGTCGTAATACAACTCGTACATGCTACCCGGTAGTACTTTATCCTATATTAAGATACCAAAACTACGATTAGGCTACGAGGGAATTCAATACGTATTTTAACGTTAATAATCCCTTTTAAACAATTTGACGGCGTTTCGTTCGTATTCAAACCAACTACTACCATTAAGTCAATATTGCTAGTCATGCATTCAAGTGTCAACCCAAGACTATTTAAACATGATGCGAGGGAACTTCGGACAGCCCGTACATTATTCAAAAACAGTCCGACCAACATACCATACAACTCGCAATTGTCCAACTCCAACCAAAACAACAACACGTTCTTTCTTCCAATTCACAAATCCTACCAACAATCACATGTTTAACAATATCATTTATACAATTATAAGAAACCATATTAACATGATATTAGCTTCTACAACAGCCCACAAACAATTACAACTTCAATTTGAACTATTAAACTTCATCTTCACCATAACGTCCATAACAACAACAACTAAAACATTAAACAATTCAACCCACCAATTTCTCCTAAATCAGCCCCTACACGGCCTCAACAACATCACACATAACTTCATGAATTTCATTCGTTTGTACACACTACAACACATTCAAATCAGCCTCAATACATGTACAAGAAAGTTAAATCTTACCTTGAATACTTGGCTTTTCAACTTGGCTCCAATTTGCTGAATTTAATGGCTTCAATTAACAACCACCCTTGCTGCCCTCGAGGACCAATTCACATTACCATAGACCTTCAATTGATTTAAAACACCATGGAAAATTAATTTGAATCAAGCTTGTTGAACCTGATTTTTTTCCACCATAGCCGTGAGCACTTCCCTCTCTATCTCTATGGTTTGTTGTTGTGGAGAAGATGAAATGGATTATGACTATGTAATTAGTCATCCATTATACTTATATATGCTGCCTTATAGAGTGACACATGTCCCACTTATGGCATGGGCCAATCAAATTTGGCCATGCCATGAGTGGGGTCCACGGCCATTAGCACTTAATTCATGACTAATTAAACTTTTAATCTCATTTAATAATCTAGTCATGGTAAATTAATCCCAAATTTCTATTAATATTTCCACACCAAATAAAATTTATAGGCAACTTGTGCGTTGAAACAAAATCGGGAGTTAAAAGTCTCTACCTCGTACCCTAAAATAGTCTTGTCTTTAACTTGTCGCGTTTAGCTTAAAATATCCCAATGTATAAAAATACGGGATATAACAAAATTGATCAAAATATTCCAAGATCAATTTTTTTTCCTCATCACCATGGCTGGCCGAGAGCAGCCATGGTTGATCTCCCTTTTTTTTTCCTGGATTTTTTGTGAAAATGGATGCAAAAGATGAACTATGTTCATCTTATCTCATATATATAGGATCACCCCTAGGAGGACACATGTCCCCCTCCTTGGTGAGTCAAAAATCCATTTTTTTGGATTTTTGTTTTAATTTTTTTAATTTCGGGTGGGGCCCACTTAGTAATTAATCTTAATTAATTTAATTTAATCACTAACTCTTACTTAGTAATCTAATCACAATTAATTAATCCCTAATTTCCAATAATTGTTTTACACTAAATAAAATTTATAAACAATTTATGTTTTAATTAAAATGAAAATTAAAGATTTCTATTTCCTGTCCGAAAATGATCTCGTCTTTAACTTGAGTCGATTCTTTTGCGAATAATATGACGTATAAATATACGGGGTATAAAATTATGGGCTCAGCGAACAACTACAAAGCTCAGTACAAGAGAAACTCCGTATTCTTTGGTAGGCGGGGCTGAAGCCTTGATACCGGTGGAAATAAATGAACCATCTTGGATGGTATGCCCATGCAAGTGAAGAAGAAAATAACAAAGCAATGTTGGTTAGTCTAGACCTGTTGGAAGAGCACGGAGAAATAACTTTGATCAAGATCGTGGTACAAAAGCAACGGATGGGCAAGTATTATAATTGCCGGAATAAACTCAGATATTTCCAGGTGGGAGATTTGGTCCTTTGGAAGGTGACCCGTAACAACAAGGACCAGAATGATGGGAAGCTCGGTCCAAATTTGGAGGGGCCTTATCGAATAGCGAGTATAACAGAAAAGGGCTCGTATCAGTTGGAAACGAATGATAGGGACAAGATGCCCAATAATTGGAACATTAGTCATCTGAAGAGGTATTATTGTTGATAAAAGACGGAAGGTTCCACTCGTTAAACTCATAAGACACGTGCTGAACTCTTTTTTTAGACCGGTCTTTCCCCCAAAAGGGTTGTTCTGGCATGGTTTTTAATGAGGCAACAATAGAAAACGTTCTGCATCTTGGAAATGGTAAAAATTTGTCTTTATACCGGGGACTGCCGAGTGAGTTTTCTTTTTGTATTTGCTTTGAATTTTTGTAAAAGACAGGGAACTGTATTCGAGGGATTACTTTGAGGAAAAAATCTTTTTTCCCAGGGAAACCTCGGCGGCACCCTTTATGATCCTAGTTTAACCAGAACTGAAATTTACAATGAAGAAGTCAATTAAGAATAAAGATTTTGTGAAAAAAGGAAGCTTGACTACAACTCATTTTTTGCGCAAAGTTTATAATGCCTGAGATGAATGAGAGACGTCATGTTTCATAAGCATAAATACAAGGTCCTTGTTAATAAATATAATTCGGAAGAAATTTTGCCCGAATAAAAGTGGGATGCTAATTACTTGGCACAAAATGCAAACTAAGGGATGAATTCGAAAATCTCATACAGTTAAAGCATAGATATCAACAAAATCGGAGACCATCATTAAAAATGGTTAAGATTTGGTAATAATATAATTAAATTGTTTGAAAAGCCATATAGTCCAAACCAAAATATCATTAACAAAAAAATTACTATTGTTTTAAAACCTACAGATTTTGTGCTTACATATCTGGAGATGCACTCCCCTCAGAGGGGCAATTGTATCGGGCAAAGTAAGATTTGTTGGAGGTGGAGAAAGAGTTGGACTTGAATGGTCACTTTCTTTGGCCTCAAGATCTTTATCGTTGCTTCTGGTGTCTTCATCATGTTCTTCAGAATCAAAGTTTAGGGCTGGAGGAAATTCGGCAGAGGCTTTAAGTTCGAGTCTATGGGCCTCTTGAATTTTTTTGGTAAGGTCATCCATCCCTTGCTTGACTTGTTCAAGGGTATACCTTCAAACATTCTAAGTGGTGAACTCAGAGTGAAGAATGACTCGAGATTCTTGAGTTCTGACCCAGGCACGAGCCTTATCCCGCTTAATTCAGAGAGCTTTGTTCTCCTCTGCAAGGGCATCACTTTAAGCTTTTAGCCTTTGAATTTCCAAGGATTGATGGTAGCTTTGTTCTTTCCACATAGCAAGTTGGTGACTTTTCTCTCTTTCCAGCACAAGCTCTTTCCAACGCATTCCTTTCATCATCAACGACTGAGAGCTCTGCATCTAGTCTCCGGGCCTCAGCATCTAAGAAGGATTCATTTAAGACACTGAGATGTAAGGCCTTATCCTGAGTATCAAACTCGAACTTAAGCCTGTCTAGATGCTCTTGGAGTCCATTGTCTTGTTGCCGGAAAGCTTCTTTACATTTTTCAGCTGAGCGAGGTCCTGATTAGCTTTTTGAAGGGACTCCTTCGATTGCTCCAGCTGAGCCTTTAAAGATGGGATGTCATCGGTCAACTGTGAGACTCTCCTATCGAGCTCAGACTTATAGGATTCAGTCTCTCGATTCTTGTCCTCCAACTCAGCGGTCAGCTTATTGAGATCCTCAATACAGTGTTTCAGATCTTCCTAAACTAAGACACCAGACTGAATCAAGGAAGAAATTCCGGATCAGGATTTTTCAATAGAGGAAAGTTAATAAGAATGAGTGTCGAGGAAATGATCTTACCCGAGCAGAAGCATGCAAGCCTTCATTAATAAGGGCCTTCCAGGATACACCTGCAATTTTTCCCTAGTTAGAGTCCGAGACGAAAACCTTGAGGTAATTGTCACGACCCAAGTAGCCGTTAGTGGCACTCACACAAATCCCCCAATGGGCGAACCATCCCCTTAACCCTTTTTCTTAATCATTTGAACAATTATAAATTTATGACCAGAAATAAATCATGAATAATTCTAAATCATTTCCATAAATAAAATAACTGCAGAAGTCCTAACTATTACAACCCCAAAGATCTGAAAGTCATCGTACAAGGACTCTAAAACATAAAGTTGTCTAATGAATGAAATAACTATCTAAAATAATAATAAATGTCTGGAATGAAAGTAGATATCCAAATAAGGAAAGATCTTCAGGCGGCATGGAATGGATGGGAGCTCACCCTCGGATCTGATCGGGAGCTGGCCTCATGCTAGATATGAGGTCTGAAAGATGTCTCTGTCACACAATCTACACTCAAATAAAAAGTGCATCAAGGTAGTATCATTACACACTATGTACCGGTAGATATCATAGGCCGACTAAGATTAGTATCATGCATACTTCATAAAATCAAGAAGATAGCTGGATAGGCAAAACAACACATAACCAAATAATGCCATGAACAGAAATCAGCCAACACAGGAATAAGATAAATCCAGCTATCAATCAATCATCGAGTTGATATAAGTTCCATCATCAGCCAACAAAAGAAAAAACGTGAGTTCGATACAATGCGATAAAATAATGGAAGTATCTCAACCGTGTACACACATACTAAATAGTATTGTTTCCCCAAATAGTCATGACCAGCAGGGGACCTATAGTGTCCATGTACCATGTCAGGCCCCGAACTATGGCCTGGGCATAACACGGCACTAGGTTCCTGACTGCTTGATACCAAGCGAACTAACTGGTTGGCTGAATCAACATGTGTCATCAAAACATACTAAATATTGAAATAATACTAACACATGCTAATATACTAAGAATCTGTCTAAAATACCATAAATACGAAAATACTGAATCACCCCGAAAGTCAGAATAAGTAGCTGATAAGGCTAACACAAAAGCCTACTAAATATTTGACTGACAACAATTATAGTCTATGAAGCCTCTAAAAATAATAAAGTCTGACTGTTTACCATGACAAGACACCCAGCATACCTGACAGACTAGAAATACTAAAAATATTGTAAAGTGTGACAACACCCCGAGGGAACTAGGGCTCACCAAGTGGCTGATGTGAGAATGTTACACCTCGAAAAAATTCATGTGTTGCACGGTGAATAGACTAGCGCAGGGTAAGAAGTATATGATGTCCCTACAAGTAAGAAAGGTTACTTGGCGATTTTAATTAAGACTCCAAAGACATTCTAGGCAAGAGAAGAAAGTTCGTAGAAGAATGTAAAGTGTAAGTCGTACTTTGGAAGGGGTTTGCAAGTACCGAGCTAATGCTGATTTAATAATGTTCTGAGGAAAATTTATAACGCTCCTTAGATTGTTAATGAAGTTTTAAACAAGTGCTAAGAAGGTTCCATAAGAATTGGAGATCAAACAAAACGACGAGATTAACTTCAGAAAAAATGGGGTTATAAGACCACTTATACGGTCCGTATAACTTTATACTGTCCATATAAGGGGTCCATATAACCTTACAAAAAGGGGATTTCCCTGATGGTGAAATATGATCACTTATACAGACCGTATAATATTATACGGACCGTATAAGGGTCCGTAAAACTCCAGTCGGGCTGAGTATTTTCCAAGTATAAATATATGTTCCCACTTCTAATTTTTCATTTTTCCAACTTCTCCAATTCTCTCAAGACCTCTAGAAGGTTCCACATATTTCACTAGCATAAATTCAAGGGAAATCAAATATCAATACCAAAACTAGTAGAATCAAGTGGAAGAATGCTAATGAGGATTGATGGAAGCTAGAAATTTCTTTGGAAGTGGAGCTAGGGTTTTCTCCAAGTGAAGCAATTCCATCCAAACCCCATTTATTCACAATCAAAGGTGCGTTTTATGTTCATTTCATTCTATTAAGAGTGTTGACTGCTTGAAAGACTTGGATTATGGAAGAAAGTAGGAAATGGGTTACAAATATAAGAATAGTGGTATTCTTGAATAGTAGTTTGACATGAATCATGATTATTGAGATGTTATGAGTGAAATCTTGTTGTAAATGATACAATGATGTTAAAGTGGTATTACATGAGAACGAATACGATGTTATGCCATAGCTATGGTCATGAATCATTTTGGTAGGGAATTGTCGGAATTGGATAATGTCGAACTTGATAAAGTTATTGATTATGATATTATGAATGTTGTTATTGATGTTGGGAGTTGTTATAGCATATGGAGGAAGTTTTAGAAACAAGGGAGATGCTGCCCAATTTTCGTTAGCTTTAGCTTAAGCTTAAGTATGTTTCCGATTATCTAATCTTAGTACGAATTCTCTTGAATGTAGAATCATGAACATTGGAGGATAGCGTTTAATTGATAAAGTTGGAGAGACGTAAAGGTATGTAAGGCTAGTCCCTTCTTTTTCTAAGGCATGATTCCTATAACATGACTTCCTTTATCATTCCATGACCTTCTTATATTCTGGAACTATGAGTCTATGATTATAAAGAGCTTCTTATATTCCGTCCTGTCCTTATGTCTTAGTACTCTAGTAGAGGCTCGCAGATACGTACGTATGGGTAGCATTTGTCTCATGGATATACCAGTGTATATTTTTGTATATCATTTTTGTAGCCGCGAGAGCTTATATATATGTATGTGTTGCCTTGGTGATTGTGTATGTTCAGGTTGGGTAAGATGATTAGTATAATGAGAGATGTTCGACAGTCAGCTCCGGGTACCCGTCATGGCCCCCTAGTTAGGTTGTGACAAAAGTGGTATCAGAGCAGTTCCGTCCTAGGGTGTGTCTACGAGCCGTGTCCAGCAGAGTCTCATTTATGGGTGTGAAGCGCCCCACACTTATAAACAAGAGGTTGTGGGGTATCTAGGAAAAATGGTTGTCCTTCTTCTTATTAGATCGTGTCATAGAGCCATGTTATAAGATTTCTTTTCCTTTAATTGTGTTATATGATTTCAGTGATGCCGGTAAAGAGGAAAGCCACAGCCGCCCAGAAGGGCAAGGCTACGACAGAAAGGCGGATGGAAAGGGAGCCGCCAATGAATGTAGAAGAAGGTGAATTCCAAAATGAGGCTCCATCCAATACCTCTCACACTCTGCCTATTCTAGAAGAACAAGGAGGGGCGTCAGCTCTGGCTCCTATGCCTCCAGTTCCTCCACCGGGTGCTTCGAGTCAACAAATGACCGAAGCTATTTAGTTATTGACATAGCTAGTTGCCGCTCAGGCTCAGCGGCAGAGTACGGGTCCAGGTGACAGGGCGACTAGTGATAGAGCCCGTGATTTCATGAGTTTAAATCCCTCAAAAATTTTCGGGTCAAAGCCGGATGAAGACCCGTAAGGTTTTATTGATGAGATGTTGAGAACGTTGAGAATCATCCATGCCTCCGATACTGAATCTGTGGAGTTGGCATCTTATAGACTCCGGGGTGTGGCGGTTCTTTGGTACAATAACTGGATATCTTCGAGAAAGGAAAATGCACCTCCCCCAGTTTGGAAAGAATTCGTAGATGCTTTCATCCACCACTATTTGCCACTCGAGGTTCAAAGGCCCCGAGCTGACAGGTTTCTGAATATAAAGAAAGGGAATATGAGCGCTCAAAGATCAGCCTTCACTTTAATTCATTGGATAGATGTTCTCCGACTATGGTGGCCGACATGGGAGATAGAGTACATCGATTTGTGAGTTGCTTAGGGCTATATTTGTTCAGAGACTGCTTAACAGCTTCATTGCAGGAGAGGATGGATATTTTCCGTATTCAAGCTCACGCCCAAAATTTAGAAGAGCAGTAACAGCCGCAGAGGGGTGAGCGTGATATCGAAAGAGGACAGAGCAAGAGAGCCAGATCTGCTGGTGCTAGTAGTTAGTATAGAGGGGGTCAGCGGCAATAGTATTCCAAATATTCAGGCCAGTCTGCAACGAGTGCACCTCCTTGATTTGTGGGCAGAAGATTTGATCGCCCTATTTATTCTGGTATGGGTCAGAGTTCGAGAGTCTCAGGTCCTCATTCTGGAGGTGATCCTAGCCAGTGGAGACCACCGGTGCTGCGATGTAGCCAGTGTGGTAAATTACATTTCGGTCAGTGTCGCCGAGGTTCAGATACTTTCTATGCCTTTGGTTAGGTTGGGCATATGATGCATGATTGTCCCTCGATGGGTGGTAGAGTTGGGGTTTAGCCCACAGTATTAGGATCTGGTTCTTCCTCGCCTGTGCGCCCAATAGGGCAGACTCCCCAGATTCCAGAAAGCTGTGGTAGGGGCAGAGGGGCAGCATCCAGTTTAGGTGGTACCCAGCCCCATATTTATGCTTTAGCCGGACGCTAGGATCTTGAGTCCTCCCCGGATGTTGTTAGAGGTATACTATCCATATTCTCTCATGGCATTTATGCATTGATTGATCTGGGTTCTACGTTGTCTTATATTACTCCCTATAATGTTGGCCGTATTGGGGTAAAACCCGAGCCAATTAAACCTTTCGAGGTATCTACTCCGATTGGTTATCCAGTTATAGTGAGGCAAGTGTATAAAAATTGTGTGATTGTAGTATGTGATCATCAAACTAAAGTCGATTTGGTTGAGCTGGAAATGTTAAATTTTTATGTTATCATGGGCATGGATTGGTTGGCTTCTTGTTATGTTAATGTTGATTGCAGGTTGAAAATAGTTCAATTGCAATTCCCGAGAGAACCTGTACTTGAATGGAAAGGTAATACGGTGTCTCCCAGAGGTGGTTTTATTTCCTACCTTAAGGCATGGAAGATGATAGCTAAAGTCTATATTTATCATCTAGTCCGAGTTCATGACACCGAAGCAAAGTCACCGACTTTTCAATCCGTCCCGGTAGTGAATAAATTTCCGGATGTATTTCCAGATGAACTTCCAGGCCTTCCTCCGGAAAGAGAGATTGATTTTTCTATTGATGTGTTGCCGGACACCAAGACTATATATATTCCTTCTTACAGAATGGCTTCTGCATAATTGAAAGAGCTGAAGGCGCAATTGAAATATTTGCTTGAGAAAGGATTTATTAGGCCCAGTTCATCACTGTGGGGAGCACCTGTCCTATTCGTGAGAAAGAAAGATGGTTCCCTACGGATGTGCATTGATTATAGACAACTGAATAAGGTGACGAAAAGAAAAAATATCAGCTTTTAAGAATCGATGATTTGTTTGACCAATTACAAGGGGCCAAACGGTTTTCCAAAATTGATCTAAGACTAGGGTATCATCAAGTGAGAGTTAGAGAAGAAGATATTCCCAAAATAGTTTTCAGAACGAGATAGGGCCATTATGAATTTCGGGTGATGTCATTTGGGTTGACTAATGCTCCGGCAGTGTTTATGAATCTAATGAATAATATATTTAGGCCCCTCTTAGATCTGTTTGTGATCGTGTTCATTGATGATATTCTAGTATACTCTCGGACAGAAGCAGAACATGCAGGCCACTTGCGTATTGTCCTTGGAATTCTTCGAACTCGAGAATTGTATGCAAAATTTTCAAAATATGAGTTCTGACTGAATTCTGCGACTTTTCTGGGCCATATTATCTCAGCTGATGGCATTCGAGTAGATGTTCAAAAGATTGAGGCTGTGAAGACTTGGCCAAGGCCTACAACGCCTACAGAAGTCTGTAGCTTTCTGGGATTGGCAGGTTACTACAGAAGATTTGTGGAAGGGTTTTCCTCTATTTCTGCACCATTAACGAAGCTAACTCAGAAATTAACAAAATTCTAGTGGACTGATGCTTTTTAACGCAGTTTCCAGGAATTGAAGGGCAAATTAACCTCAGCCCCAGTCCCGACACTCCCAGAAGGGCCAGATGGTTATGTTGTGTATTGTGATGCCTCTGGTGTTGGGTTAGGCTGTGTGTTGATACAGCACGGTACAGTCATTGCCTATGCATCAAGGCAGTTGCGAAAACATTAAAAGAACTATCCGACCTATGATCTCAAATTGGTTGCGGTTATTCGTGCACTAAATATGTGGAGACATTATGATGTGAGTATTTTATACCACCCCGGAAAGGCGAATGTGGTAGCTGATGTACTTAGCCGCAAATCAATGAGTAGTCTATGTGAGGTCCCTCCAGAGAAGAAGGAATTAATCCGTGAGCTTCACCAGCTAGCTAGCCTCGGAGTTCGTCTAATTGATTCGGGCAATGCAAGAGTTAGTATTCATAACCCAACTGTTTCGTCCTTAGGTATGGAGGTGAGAGAGCGCCAATATGAAGACTCCCAGTTGATTCACTATAGAGATACATTTTCTGAGAAAGAGAAGTCGTCATTTGAAGTTTCTGCAGATAGAGTTCTTAGGTGCCGACACAAGCTATGTGTTCCAAATATTGCAGGATTGCGTCGTCGAATTATAGAAGAATCTTATTACTCTCGGTATTCCATTCACCCAGGAGGGACAAAGATGTATCACGATCTCAAGTTGATGTATTTGTGGGATGGAATGAAGAAAGACATAGCAGAATTTATAGCTCAATGTCCAAATTACCAACAAGTGAAAATTGAGCAACAAAAGCCAGGAGGATCGTTACAAGCCATGAAAATTCCAGCCTGGAAATGGGAAGTGATCAACATGGATTTCATTGTAGTTTTGCCTCGCTCCCGACACAAGCATGACTCCATATGGGTGATCATGGACAGACTCACGAAATCAGCTCATTTTCTTCCAGTCAGAACCATATATTCGGCAGATGATTATGCAAGGTTGTATCTTAAAGAGATCTTGCGACTTCACGGTGTCCCGGTATCTATTATCACAAATAGAGTAGCACAATTTAGAGCTAAATTCTGGAAGTCTTTCCAAGAAAGTTTGGGTACTCAAGTAAGACTTAGCACATCATTTCGCCCACAAACTGATGGGCAGGCCAAGCGCACTATTCAGACCTTGGAAGATATGTTGCGGGCATGTGTGCTACACTTCGGTGGTAATTGGGATGACCACTTACCTCTTATTGAGTTTACATACAACAACAATTATCATTCTAGCATTCGGATGGCTCCGTATGAAGCTCTATGTGGGAGGAAGTGTAGATGGCGAATTGGATGGTTTGAAGTAGGAGAGGTGCAGCTAATATGTCCGGAGTTGATTGAACAAGCGGTGGAAAAGGTCAAGGTCACCCGAGATCGATTGTTGACAACTCAAAGTCGTCAGAAATCTTATGCGGACAACCTTCGGCGAGACTTAGAATTCCAAGTTGATGACTGGGTATTCTTAAAGGTATCACCGATAAAAGGCGTGATGAGATTTGTTAAGAAGGGAAAATTAAGTCTTCGATACATTGGACCTTATAAGATTGTCCGCAAGATAGGCCAAGTAGCTTATGAACTAGACTTACCCCCAGAACTTGAATCAGTCCATCTAGTTTTCTATGTATCAATGCTCCGTAAGTGTGTCGGAGATCCTACTAGAATCGTGCCTGTAGATGATGTTCAAGTTACGAAAGGGTTGGCCTATGAAAAGGTACCTATTGCTATGCTAGATAGGCAAGTACGGAAACTTAGAAATAAAGAGGTAGCCTCAGTTAAGGTCTTGTAGCGGAACAATAATTGAGAAAAAATGACTTGGGAAGCAGAAAAAAAGATGAAGTCCAAGTACCCACACTTGTTTCCACCCCCGGAAGAGATTCAAGATGAGACATCAGTATTATGAGGTATGTAATGCTTTCTTTTTAGTGCTTTTGGTAGTGTATGGCCATATTTCTTTGCCATTGTATTGTAGCCCTGTGAGGCATTGTTATTGTGGGCAGTTGTGACAGGATGGTAGCGCTATATTACAGGGGAAACTCTGGCAAAATTTCTGCAGGATTCCCGAGAACTTAACATTTGAAGACGAATGTTTTTAAAGGGGGAAAGAGTGTTACACCTCGGAAAATTTCATGTCGTTGCACGGTAAATAGACTAACATAGGGTAAGAAGTATATGATGTCCGTACAAGTAAGAAAGGTTACTTGGCGATTTTAATTAAGACTCCAAATACATTAGAGGCAAGAGAAGAAAGTTCGTTGAAGAATGTAAAGTATAAGTCGTGCTTTGGAAGGGGTTTTCAAGTACCGAGCTAATGTTGATTTAATAATGTTATGAGGAAAAGTTATAACACTTCTTAGATTTTTAATGAAGTGTTAAACAAGTGCTAAGAAGGTTCCATAAGGATTGGAGATCAAACAAAACGACGAGATTAACTTCTGAAAAAATGGGGTTATACGACCACTTATACGGTCCGTATAACTTTATACGGTCCGTATAAGGGGTCCGTATAACCTTACAGAAAAGGGGATTTCCTAGATGGTGAAATACAGTCACTTATACGGACCGTATAATATTATACGGATCGTATAAAGGTCCGTATAACTCCCGTCGGGCTGAGTATTTTCCAAGTATAAATATATTTTCCCACTTCTAATTTTTCATTTTTCCAACTTCTCCCCTTCTCTCAAGACCTCTAGAAGGTTCCACATATTTCACTAACATACATTCAAGGGAAATCAAATATCAATACCAAAACTAGTAGAATCAAGTGCAAGAATGCTAATGAGGATTGATGGAAGCTAGAAACTTCTTCGGAAGTGGAGCTAGGATTTTCTCCAAGTGAAGCAATTCCATCCAAAACCCATTTCTTCACAATCAAAGGTGAGTTTTATGTTCATTTCATGCTATTAAGAGTATTGAATGGTTGAAAGACTTGGATTATGGAAGAAAGTAGGAAATGGGTTACAAATATAAGAATAGTGGTATTCTTGAGTAGTAGTTTGACATGAATCATGATTCTCAAGATGTTATGAGTGAAATCTTGTTGTAAATGATACAAATGATGTTAAAGAGGGATTATATGAGAACGAATACAATGTTATGCCATAGCTATGGTCATGAATCATTTTTGTAGGGAATTGTGGGAATTGGATAATGTCGAACTTGACAAAGTTATTGATTATGATATTATGAATGTTGTTATTGATGTTGGGAGTCTATGATTATAAAGAGCTTCTCATGAAATAAAGATACGAGATACGTTGTGAATATGACAACGATGATGATGAGTCTAAGTCTAGAGATTCTAAAGCTTATGATATGCTATTCTTATGAAGCTAATGATTCCTTGATGTTATTAATTGTTGCTAGACTCACCTTATAATGTTAGTCCCTTCAAGGTGAGGCATGATGATCATGGCTACTCCATAGTGGAATCGGGGGTTCTCGACCTTACGTCACCCCAATAGAGTTATAGCTTGTCCTTGAATTCTTATGCAGGCTTTATGATAAGTATATGGTAATGAGATTACACCATGCCTATATGGCCGGGCAAACACCGCTAAGGCGGGCGGCATATACACTATGTCTAGATTGTATGGGCAGACACCACTAGTGGGCGGCATGAGATGTTTACCCCGGATGCGGGCTAAGGATGATCACACCGTACCTATATGGTCGGGCAGCTTATATATACATACTTGATATGATGTTGTTTATGATGTAAGTTAGTATGGATTATTCCATTTTAAGTGGCATTCAGTTACAGGTTGTTTTCTTACTTAATGTTCCCTTACCTCTTCTATATGTTATTATTGTTCATGCCTTACATACTCAGTACAATGTTCGTACTTACGTCCTTTTCTTTTTGGACGTTGTGTTCATGCCCACAGGTAGACAGGGAGGTGGCGCAGATTCCTAGAAGCTACTCATCAGATTTATAGGAGCACTCCCCTATTCCGGAGTTGCCATTTTTGATACATTATTTTATGTACATATTTGGGACACGACGGGGTCCTGTCTCGTCCTTATGTCTTAGCACTCTAGTAGAGGCTCGTAGATACGTACGTGTGGGTAGCAATTGTCTCAAGGATATACCAGTGTATAGTTTTGTATATCATTTTTGTAGTCGTGAGAGCTTATATATATGTATGTGTTTCCTTAGAGATTGTGTATGTTTAGGTTAGGTAAGATGATTAGCATAATGAGAGATGCTCGGTAGTCTGCTCCGGGTACCCGTCATGGCCCCCTTGTCGGGTCGTGACAGAGAAGGTCCCAGTAAGCAAAATTGTCAACATGTATATTGTTACCTGCATCGTGAGATACAGGCCCCAGGCAAAAGGGACGTCAGCAAATTTGAATTGCACTGGTATGTAAAGCAACTGAAAGAAAGAATTGTAAATGCTGAAATTTTTAACTGAACTAATATCTGATAATTGTGAACTGATAACTGATAACTGAAGTGCAATAAGGAAGTAAAGATATGAATACTCCCTGTTTTGATTGAGGAACCACCTGTTTATCTGAGTAAATAATCTGCGGCCTCAGGCCTAATATATATGATCACAAACTGCAGCCTCGGACCCAATTATACATATATATAACTGCGGCCTTAAGCCCAATAACACAGGTGTTCATAATTAAACAAATTACATAAAAGAACTGAGAACCATGCTGAAAGATACAACACTGACATACTGGGACATGTATTCATGAACTGATTATGAGAACTTAAGCTTTAACAATTTATAAACATGCTGAGTATTCTAGACTAAGACTGATGGGTATCAAATACAAGTCTATTGGCCTGTTTGGATGGGCTTATGCCTATAAGTTGTTTGCAGCTTATAAGCTAAAAAAAATAAGTTGGGGTAGTCTAACTTATTGTTTTTGGCTTATAAGCTGTTTTCAGCTTATAAGCTGCTTTAGATAAGCTAAGTTAAATGGGCCCAATTATTTTTTTGAGCTTATTTTAACCACAAAATGACATTAAGCTGGCCAACCAAACACTCAAAAAAGCTGAAAACAGCTTATAAGCCAATCCAAACGGGCTCTATATTGATTACGTACTGAGCACACAACATTCGAAATGAAAGTCATTAATGAATTATGAAACTAGAGAATAGAAGCTCTGCAACTATTCAAGGAACTAAGCTTAACTATATTTCTGAGGCAATTAGTAATGTCGTAAAAGAATGTGGCGTAAGGAAAATCACTAACATTCCCAAACATAGAGAGTTAGCCTCACATACCTTAACTTCCTGCTTTATGAGCGTAATACGATGTTCGTCAACCCTTTCAACTTTAATCGATAGCAATACAAGTCAAAGGGATTCTATATTAGCACTAATATTCGTGCTTTGGTCATTTAAGCATTTTATCAAATACTTGGTGGGCATAAAGTTCCACAACCTTCATTAATGGTGTTTCCTTCACCAAATTCCCATTCTATTACTTCTAGGTGATTCCACAATCTCAATTAGCTATAATTAACATCATTCTCCATCACCCATATCATTACAACAATCTCAAGTCAACAATCTAAAACCTTACTATAGTTCGTGTAATTCTCTTTACTAAACCCATTTACTATTCTCCCAAGAACTCATCAATTCACTACTATGAATTATTAGAGAGTAGAGCATTACCTTTTTAAAGTTCAAACCTCTTGAATTCGAGTTATAGGGTTTCCATGTCCAATAATAATGTTCCAATCACAACTCTATTAATTAGAAGGGTTTACTCAATTTAGAAAGGGATTAGGGACTTGATTCAACCTAGAATCATGATAAAATTTACCTTGGAGGGTTATTGAGGCTTGGGACTTGTTTTCTCCTTCCTTAGGATGATTTTTCGTGATTAGGGGTGTTATGGAAATAAACCCTAATCTTAAATATAAGAAAAACGCGAAAATATGAGGTTTTGACCCAAAATCGACCCACCCATGTTGGGATCGCGTTGCATGTCCAACGTGAGACCTCTGTAGGTCCCTGGTCAGAGAGCGTGTTTTTGTCCATTCAGCCTGTGATGCAGGGCCATCGCACGCGCCCTCACGCGCAGCCTGTGTCTGTTCTACGCAGTGTTTGGTAAAATGTGTATACCTTCTTGGAAAGACGTTTGTTTGCGCTCCACAATAAACCGTTGGAAAGGTATTTCAAAGGGCTACAACGCTTATGTTTTATGTTTTCTCAAATTCCAACCGGATTTCACGAAATTGTGCTGGAAGGCAAACGTATCAAAAACTTAGCTGATTCTATCAAATTTTAATCGCCTTACTATTAGCCATCTCTTACTTTAAGGAGTTTCACGTAGGTATGCCATGAGAGTATCTCTCCCTTAGGATAGAAGAGGGCCCACCTAATCTGATGCCTCTTTTGAATAATGGAATCTTCTTGAACCTTGTCCTGCGCTTCCAGACCTCAACGAGATTCCAGTAGGCCTTTCTTCTGCTGAAATTGCCCTATTGCCTTACTATTAACCATCTCGAGACGGTCATATCTCCTTACTCCAATCTCTGATTGGCCTGGTCCTTATATCATTAGAAAGGTATTTCTATGTACTACAACTTTCATTAAGGGTACTTTCAAAATTCCCAAATAATCAAGGAGTTACGGCTGCCTGAAGTAGGCCTATCAACCATTTTTGCAAAACATTCAAAACTTCAGTTTTTCCACTAAAACTCTAACGATACGATTCTAAACTTAGTTCTATGATACGGGGTGTAAGTGTCACGACCCGCCAAGGGGGCCGCGACGAGCACCCGGTGCTAGCCCACCCGGGCACCCCTTGACTCATACTTATGCTTAGATCTAGGTGAGCCACAAAATTAGACATGTATTTTCTTTCATTCATCAAACTAGTCCCATTGGACAATGACATCTTTAAATCATCATTGGCATTTATGTCACATCAGATGTACATAAGCCGACAAGGCTACCATAAGGTGTACAAAATATAGGCCGACAAGGCCAGACATATCTAACCGTATACACGTGACTACGAGCCTCGAAGAGTATAACAGAACATATGAGCGAGACAGGACCCCGCTATGCCCATAATTAAATACACAAAAGAATAAGCACCCAAAAGCTATGGCTCCGGAAGAAAAGGAGCTCTGCTATGCAATCTCTGAATAAGCAGCTATGGATCAAGTCTATCTCCCTGTGCACCTGCGGGCATGACGCAGCGTCCACAAACAAAAGGACGTCAGTACAAAGAATGTATAGAGTATGTAAAACATGATCAACATCGATATATAAGCATAGTAAACAACATGTGAAGTAGCATAGGAGGGGAAGACAATAATGTCATCATCATGGCACTTACCTACCTTTCATAGGAAATTCCCATTTCTCATGCGTATTGAATAATAGTGCTCGAATTTGGCCAATGAACCATGCCTTATGAAAGAAGGGTTAGCCGTACATACCTTTTTGTCGGACTATTCTACACTTGCACGTCCCCTTCCAATGTTAGCGTTTCTACCTTCATTAATATCATAACAATGGCCATTAGTCATTCACATTATCCACATTATCTAGATTTCTCAACTTGCTTCTAATTCATCCATATTCAAGGTCATAACACCCAACTTCGTCCATCTGTCTAAAGTGTCTAGTTCATGATTTTAATACCATTTATAACACATTCATATCACAACACAAAAACATTCGTGATTCAATTCAAACTATTCCTCAAAATGTCAGTATTCATCATTCATGACCTAGTTGACCATATTTTCTACAATCCATGCATTTCAACTCTCCAATATCTTAAACATCATATAAATATCATGAATCTTACCTTAGAAGTTGTAGGAACAAGCTTTAGTTGATAATACTCCACTTTGAGCAAAACCCTAGTTTTTCTCCATTTGGATTTCTTGACTTGGATGACCTTTGATGATGTTCTTACTCTTGATTCACTTTATTTTATGTTGTTGATGACTTATGATCCTTGAAAGCTTGGATTATAAATGTAGAGAGAGGTTTTATAGAGAAGGTGTGTAATGTGGAAATCAAATAAAACAAGTGTTGGTCCCTTTATTTAATGAATTGCAAAATCTGTGCTGCGGTGAACAGTGCTCATAAACTGAGTTTATCAGTTTACGACCACGTATTCCATTTTACGGTTCGTCCCTTGCAGTCGTCTTTAACCTTTTCAAAAACCAGAAACTTTGGCTGCTTGCATGGTGATTTACGACCATGGTTTACGGGCCGTAAATCACTTTACGGTCCGTAAACCAGATCGTATTTTACCATTTCCTCAACCGGCAAAAAGTTGAAGGCTTGCATGCCAGTTTACGACCTGGCAGTTTACAGACCGTATACCAGTTTACGGTCCGTATTTGCACTTTACGACCACTGGGTCAACTTTCCATATTTCTTACAATTCTCATTTTAATCACCCATATCCATGCACATGCATTGCTCACCTCACCTTGCCTTATCTTAGCCAACTTTCTCGTCTTACGTCGGATTCCTTTGAAATCTCGCCTAAGGTCATCAAACGTCATTTCTTGCTCATAGACATCATACACCCATACTTATCACTAGTTCGTTCACTTACCTACCAACGGAAAAATTTTCCGAGGTGTAACAGTATCATTATATCCCCCTTGGGATCATTCGTCCTCGAATGATGGTCTTGGTTATAATCGTGGCTAATTCTGCGATTCTACGGAAGCTTGGCAGAGTTTACTCTGTAACTCATATACATGAAACTGTTTGGCTGAGGCACATGATCACCGAACTGACATGAACATATGCTTGCTGAAATGAATGAATACATGATTGCTGAACTGAATATCTACTGAACTGACAGAATACTGAGCTGATTGAATACTAGACTGACTGAATACTGGACTGACTGTATACTGAAAAACATGGATATTATACTATAAGGATCTGAATGAAAAGGTTAGTTACCTTCAACAATTTTTGCTTTTTCTTCAAAGAGATGGGGTTATCTGGACTTCATGTCCTCTTTGGCCTCCCACGTAGCCTCTTCAACTTTCTAATTTCTCCATAGTACTTTCACTGAAGAAATCTTTTTAGTTCTCAACTTGTGGATTTGACGATCAAGAATAGCTACTGGAATCTCTTCATAAGATAGGCTATCTTTAACCCCTGTAATCTCCGTGGGAACTACAAGAGATGGGTCTCCCATGAATTTCTTCAACATAGACACATGAAACACTGGGTGTACAATAGCTAACCCTTGTGGCAATTCTAACTCATAAACCACTTGTCCGATCCTTCGCAGGATTCTATATGGCCCAATATAGCGGGGACTAAGCTTCCTCTTCTTCCCAAATCTCATAAAGCCTTCCATAGGCGAAACTTTCATAAACACCTAATCATCTGGCCCTAACAACTCTGCTTCACCAACCTCAAACCAACTAATTGGCGACCTACATCTCCACCCATACAATGTCTCAAACAGTGCCATCTGGATACTAGAGTTGTAACTGTTATTATAAGCAAACTCAATGAGAGGCAAATGGTCATCCCAATTACCTTTAAAATCTAGGACACATGCTCTCAACATGTCCTCAAGAGTCTGAATAGTACGCTCTGCCTGGTGTCACGACCCGACTAGGGGGCCGCGACGGGCACTCGGTGCTAGCCCACCCGGGCACCCCCTTAGCTTACACTTACTTACATCTAGGTGAGCCACATAATAAAACGTATATTTATGTTCATCAATCATACTAGTCCCATTGGAAAATAATACCTTTATATCATCATTGACATCTATGCCCATATCAATGTACATAAGCCGACGAGGATAACAAAATGAAATCCAAAATATAGGCCGACAAGGACAATCACATCTAACCATATACACATGTCTACGAGCCTATAAAGAGAGTATGTCATGTCACATAAGCGGGACAGGACCCCGCTATGCCCATAATTATGTATACAAAAGAATAAGTACCCAAAAGCTATAGCTCCGAATGAAATAGAGCTCCGCTATGTAGTCCCTTAGAATGTAGCTATGGATCAAGCCTGTCTCCCTGTGCACCTGCGGGCATGACGCAACGTCCACAAATAAAAGGACGTCAATACGAAGAATGTACTGAGTATGTAAAGCACGTTCAACATCAATATAGAAGCATAATAAGCAATATGAGAAATAGCATAGGAGGGGAGATAGCAATATCAACGTCATAAGAACTTACTTGCTTGTCATAGGGACTTTCCATTTCTAGCACGTATTCGTGTACATACACCCATTTCCATATCCGTACTCATATCCGTATTCATTTACATAGTCTTATTCGTATTCATATCCGTATCATGTTCGTATTCATACTCATATTTATATCATATACTTATCCATAGCACATGCATATTCACATCATACACATATCATTTACATAGCATACCCGATCACAGAGGTTCGGTGTTTCACGTACCCGACCATAGCTAGGCTCGGTGATCATACATACCTGGCCAACCAAGGCTCAGTGTTACGCATACCTGGCCCTACCAAGGCTCAGTGTTACACATACCTAACCCTACCAAGGCTCAGTGTTATCCGTACCCAACTGTCGTGGTGCACGCGCGTTACACAAAAATACATACATATTCTACCCGGCCTTATAAGCTCGGGATTCCATAATCGTCATACATAGATACATATACATAATAGCTCGTAAGCATCTTTACTATTATCATCACTATCATCATCGTCATTGTTATCGTCATTGCTATTACCATTATAGTCATCATCAATATCATTATCACTATTATCGTCATTCATTACATCTATCCTTATAGGATTACTCGTCGTATGAGGAACTTAGTATAATCGTAATACATATCGAGGATCATGAGCTCAATAGCTCGAAAGATAGAATCATTTGAAGGATATCAGAATCTTATAGAAGATTTAGATGTTTGGCGAAAATAAACATGCCTTATGAAACAAGGGTTAGCCTTACATACCTTTCCGTTCAACTATTTTACCACTTGCGCGCTCTCCTCCCGCGCTCGCGTTTCTACCTTCATTAAAGTCATACTATCATTAGAAATCGATAGCTAGCATACATGAATAAACTAGAGAAAATCGGACAGAATCTCCTTTATTTATACGATATTCCTCCATAGCGTATATCAACCCCCAAACGTCAATAATACATTCACAATATCATAACAATAGTCTTCATTCATCCACATTACCCATATTTCTCAATTTACTTTCAATCACCCATATCCATGGTCATAACACATGACTACGTTAATTCACATACATTGCCTATCTCGTGTTCTCAACATCATTTATAACGCATTCATATCACAACACATTAGGAATCATGACTCAATTCAAGCTATTACTCAAAATGGCACTATTCCACTTTCAAGACCCATTTTTCTATATCCCTCTACAATCCAAGTATTTCAACTTTCAAAAACCTTAAACAACATAGAAATACCATAAACCTTACCTTAGATGTTGTAGGAACAAGCCTTGGTTGAGAATACTTCACTTGAGCAAAAATCCTAGTTCATCTCCAATGAGATTTCTTGACTTGAATGATCTTTAATGGGTTTTCTTACACTTGATTCACTTAGTTTATGTTGTTGATCACTAATACCTCTTGAATTCTTGTGGAATAAATGTAGAGAGATGTTTTAGAGAGAAGGGGTGTGATATGGAAGTGAAATGAAATAAGACTTGGTCCCTTATTTAATGATCCAAAACTATCCCCGACCATATATACGGACCGACATACGGTCCGTACATTTTATACAGGCCATATATTTGGCCGTATGTTTGGTCCAGAAAGGTATTACATTCTGGGCTGATTATACGGTCCCAACATACGGACCGTATAATTTATACGGCCAGTATGCTTGGCCGTATAATCCCAGTGATTCTGAAGCTCGTTTCGTCGACTCGTTTGATCTCCAATCCTTATAGAACCTTCTTTGCACTTGTTCAATACCACAATACCAATCTAAGGGACGTTATCACTCTTCTCCAAGACATCATTAAGTCCTCGTTAACCCGTTACTCTTAATTCCTTTCCGTTACCTATCATATGCCTTGCCTTCTCTTGGCCAACTTTCTTCCCCCATCTCTAACATCTTTGAAATCTTAACTAGGGTCATCGAATGTCATTTCTTACTTATTGAAATATCATATGCTCGTACTCTTCACTAGCCTATTCACTTGTGCATCAACAAAAAATTTTCCGAGGTGTAACATTCTTCCCCCCCTTAAGAGCATTCGTCCTCGAACATTAAGCACTCGGGGATTCTACGAAAATTTCGCCAGAGTTTCCCCTATAATATGGCACTACCATCCTGTCACAACAACCCATAATAACAATTCCTCACAGGGCCACAACATAATAGCACTGGAAATTGGCTACACATGACCCAAATGCATAAAAGAAAAACATACGTACCTTATGATCTTGACGTCTCATCTTGGATCTCTTCCAAGGGCTGAAATAAATGTGGGTACTTGGATCACATAATTTCTTCCGCTTCCCATGTCATTTCTTCTCGTTTACTGTTTCTCCATAAAACCTTAACTGAGGCTACTTCTTTGTTTCTAAGCCTTCGTACTTGCCTATCTAGTATGGCAATGGGTACCTCTTCATAAGTCAACTTTTCTGTCACTTGTACATCATTTATTGGCACGATCCTAGTACATCAACCTCTTCATCTCTCTTTCACTTCCGCTACTAGCGACGAGACTGCTGAATTCTGAATAGTAGTTCCCCCGCTGCCTGAGTCCACTACTCGAACTCCTAGGCTAGCTAACTGTTGGAGCTCATGAGCCATTTCTCTCTTTTTTGGTCGTACATCACATAAACTTCCCATAGATCTGCGGCTAAGAGCATCAGCCACAATATTTGCCTTTCCGGGGTGATATAAATTCTCATCATAATCTTTTAGCAATTCCAACCATCGTCGTTGCCGCAAATTCAACTCTTTCTGCTTGAAGATATACAGAAGACTCTTATGATCTGTATAAATGTCCATGTGGACACCATATAAATAATGTCTCCATATCGTTAATGCATGAACCACTGCGGCCAATTCTAGATCATGGGTTGGGTAATTCATCTCATGTTTTCGCAATTGCCTTGAAGCATACGCAATCACATTACCATGTTGCATCAATACACAGCCTAGCCCTACGCCTGAAGCATCGCAATAAACAACATAACCTTCCAATCCCTCTGGAAGTGTCAGGACGGGGGTAGAAGTCAATCTATCTTTTAACTCTTGGAAACTACGTTCGCAAGCATCTGTCCATTGGAACTTTGCCGACTTTTGAGTCAACTTTGTGAGCGGTGCGAAAATAGAAGAAAAACCTTCAACAAATCTCCTGTAATAACCTGCTAAGCCCAGAAAGCTACAAACCTCCGTAGGAGTTGTAGGCCTCGGCCAAGTCTTCACGGCCTCAATCTTTTGTCTATCCACTCGAATACCATCGGCTGCAACAATATGCCCCAGAAATGTCACTGAGTTCAGCCAAAACTCACACTTAGTAAATTTTGCAAACAACTCTCGAGTTTGAAGAACTCTGAGGATAGTACGCAAATGATCCGCATGTTCTGCCCCGGATCTAGAATATACCAAGATATCGTCGATAAATACAATCACAAACAGGTCTAGGAAAGGTCTGAACACATTATTTATCAAATCCGTAAATACTGTCGGTGCGTTAGTTAGCTCAAATGACATTACCCGGAACTCAAAATGGCCATATCTTGTTCTGAAGGCTGTCTTAGGGATATCTTTCTCCCTAACTCTCACCTGATGATACCCGGATCTCAAATCTATCTTTGAAAACCATTTGCCGCCTTGCAATTGATCAAATAAGTTATCAATCCTCGGGAGAGGATATTTGTTCTTAATCGTCACCTTATTCAATTACCGATAGTCAATGCACATTCTCAAGGAGCCATCTTTCTTTCGGACAAACAATACAGGTGCTCCCCACGGGGATGGACTAGGCCTAATAAAGCCTTTCTCAAGCAAGTCTTCCAATTGCTCCTTCAACTCTTTCAATTCTGTGGGTGCCATTCTATAGGGAGGAATAGATATAGGCTTAGTGCCTGGCAACTCATCAATGGAAAAATCAATCTCCCGCTCGGGAGGGAGGCCTGGAAGCTCTTCCAGGAACACATCCAGAAATTCATTCACCACGGGAACTGACTGAAGAGTTGGCGATTCAGCTTCTATATCTTGAACTCGAACTAGATGATAAATGCATCCTTTTGTTATCATTTTCCTTGCCTTTAGATAGGAAATAAACCTACCTTTTGGTGATGTCGTATTCCCTTTCCATTCTAAAACTGGTTCTCCCGAAAATTGGAAACGAACCATTTTCATTCTATAATCAACATTGGTATAGAAAGAATCCAACCAATCCATGCCCATAATAACATCAAAATCCACCAGTTCTAACTCATGCAACTCAATCACGGTACGACGATCACAAATCACAATTACACAATTTCTATATATTCAGCTAGCTACTACCGATTCACCCACGGGTGTAGACACCTCAAAAGGATTGATCGACTCCGGTTCAACTCTAAATCGACCCGCAACATACGGAGTAACATAAGACAATGTGGAGCTCGGAACAATCAAAGCATATACATCATGAGAAAATACCGATAATATACCTGTGACCACATTAGGAGAAGACTCAAGATCTTGGTGTCCAGCCAAAGCATACACATGGTGCTGAGGACCGCTAGAACTGGAAACTCTCCCTCTGCCTTTACCATGGCCGATTGGCGCATGTGAACCTGGTCCCATAGGGCGTATAGAAGATGAAGATCCGACTACTGACCCTGAAGGCTGGGTCCTACCTCTACCATGAATCTAGGGGCAATCACGCATAATATGGCCTGGTCGACCACATGAATAACAAGCCTCTAAACCAGATCGGCACTGACCCCAATGTAACTTCCCACACTGGGAACGTCGTGGTACGGGTGGCCTCGCCTGACCCGAATCACCTTTGAACTGAGACCCCGAAAAACTCTGACTCGGCTCGGAACGAGTAGATCTATCAAATCTCTGGCCTGAAAACCGTGGAGGCGCACTAGTCATAGAATGGCCTGAATGCCTAGGAAATTGCTGCTTGTGCCCACCTCTGAACTCGCTCATCGGACCCGAAGATCTGGCCCTCTTGCCATGTCCCCTATCATGCTCATGTTCACTTCTTTGCTGTTGCAGACTTTCTTCTAAGTTCTGAGCATGGGCCTGAATGTGTACAATATCCATATTGTCCTGAAGGGACGCAGTCAAGCACCTATCCATCAAATGTGGCCCTAGGCCTTTCACAAACTGGTGCACTCGGTCACCCATATCCGCTACCATGGCCGAAGCAAACCTAGCCAAAGAATTGAAGCGGAGACTGAACTCTAAAGCGCTCATGCTACCTTGCCTAAACTTTAAGAACTTATCGGCTCTAGCTCGCCAAACTTCTGGAGGCATATAGTGTCGGAAGAAAGCATCAACAAACTCTTACCATTCCGGGGGAGGTGCATTGGCCCCCCGTGAAGCCATCCAAACTGTGTACCAATGGACCGAGACATCCCTCAATCTATATGACGCTAGCTCCACCGATTTGGTGTCCGAAGCATGCATCAATCGAAGCGTCCTCAACATACCATCAACAAAGTCCTGAGGGTCCTCATCCAGCTCTGACCCAAAGAATTCCGAAGGTTTTAAGGTAATGAAGTCACGGGCCCTTGCGCTAACAACCCTATCACCCTGCCCTGTACTTTGCCGCTAAGTCTGGGCAGCAACCAACTGAGTAAGAAAATGTATGGCCTCTTTTACATCTTGTCCTGAAGCATCCAGTGAAGGAGCCGGAAGTGTTGGAGCTGGGGCTGAGGCTCCCTCACACTCCTCTAATATAGGTATTGAACGGGAGGACAGAGATTGAGCCGCACTTTGGGACTCACTTTCCTCTACTACCGGTGGCGGTGTTCTTTCAGCCCACTTTTCTGCCACCATCTTGCCCTTTTTGGCTGCTGTAGCCTTTTTCTTTACAGGCATTTCTGAAATACACAACACACGGTTAAGGAACAAGAAGTTCTTATATCATAGCTCTATCGCACGATTCTTATGAAGAAAGAAGGTCATTCATTCCTAAAATGCCCGCAGGTTCTTGTTTATAAGTATGGCGCGCAACACACCCATAACCAAGACTCTACTAGACACGGCTCGTAGACATACCCTAGGACAGAACTGCTCTGTTACCACTTTTGTCACGACCCAACTAGGGGGCCGCGACGGGCACCCGGTGCTAGCCCACCCAGGCACCCCCTTAGCTTACACTTACTTACATCTAGGTGAGCCACATAATAAAACGTATATTTCTGTTCATCAATCACAGTAGTCCCATTGGACAACAACACCTTTATATCATGATTGACATCTATGCCCATATCAATGTACATAAGCCGACGAGGCTAACAAAATGAAATAAAAAATATAGGCAGACAAGGACAATCACATCTAACCATATACACATGTCTATGAGCCTCTAAGGAGAGTATGTCATATCACATAAGCTGGACAGGACCCCGCTATGCCCATAATTATGTACACAAAAGAATAAGTACCCAAAAGCTATAGCTCTGAATGAAATGGAGCTCCGCTATGTAGTCCCTGAGAATGTAGCTATGGATCAAGCCTGACTCCCTGTGCACCTGCGGGCATGACGCAGCGTCCACAAACAAAAGGACGTCAGTATGAAGAATGTACTGAGTATGTAAAGCACGATCAACATCAATATAGAAGCATAATAAGCAATATGAGAAATAGCATAGGAGGGGAGATAGCAATATGAACGTCATAAGCACTTACTTGCTTGTCATAGGGACTTTCCATTTCTAGCGCGTATTCGTGTCCATATACCTATTTTCGTATCCGTATTAATTTACATAGTCTTATTAGTATTCATATCCGTATCATGTTCGTATTCATATTCATATCTATATCATATACTTATCCATAGCATATGCATATTCGCGTCATACACATATCATTTACATAGCATACCCGACCACAAAGGTTCGGTGTTTCACGTACCCGACCATAGCTAGGCTCGGTGATCATATATACCTGGCCAACCAAGGCTCCGTGTTACGCATACCTGGCCCTACCAAGGCTCATTGTTACACATACCTGGCCCTACCAAGGCTCAGTGTTATCCGTACCCAACTGCCGTGGTGCGCACGCGTTACGCAAACATACATACATATTCTACCTGGCCTTATAATCTCGGGGTTCCATAATCATCATACATAGATACATATACATAATAGCTCAAAAGCATCTTTACTATTATCATCACTATCATCGTCGTCGTCGTTATCGTCATCGCTATTACCATTATAGTCGTCATCAATATCATTATCATTATTATCGTCATCCATTACATATATCCTTATAGGATTACGCGTCGTATGAAGAACTTAGTATAATCATAATACATATCGAGGATCATGAGCTCAATAGCTCGAAAGATAGAATCATTTGAAGGATATCACAATCATATAGAAGATTTAGATGTTTTGCCAAAGAACCATGCCTTATGAAAGAAAGGTTAGCCTTACATACCTTTTCGTTCAACTATTTTACCACTTGCGCGCTCTCCTCCAGCGCTCCCATTTCTACCTTCATTAAAGTCATACTATCATTAGAAATCGATAGTTAGCATACATGAATAAACTAGAGAAAATCGGACAGCATCTCCTTTATTTATACGATATTCCTCCATAGCGTATATCAACCCCCAAACGTCAATAATACATTCACAATATCATAACAATAGTCTTCATTCATCCACATTTCTCAATTTACTTTCAATCACCCATATCCATGGTCATAACACATGACTACGTTCATTCACATACATTTCCTATCCCGTGTTCTCAACATCATTTATAACACATTTATATCACAACACATTAAGAATCATGACTCAATTCAAGCTATTACTCAAAATGACACTATTCCACTATCATGACCCATTTTCTATATCCCTCTACAATCCAAGTATATCAACTTTCAAAAACCTTAAACAACATATAAATACCATAAATCTTACCTTAGATGTTGTAGGAACAAGCCTTGGTTGAGAATACTTCACTTGAGCAAAAACCCTAGTTCATCTCCAATGAGATTTCTTGACTTGAATGATCTTTAATGGGTTTTCTTACACTTGATTCACTTAGTTAATGTTGTTGATCACTAATACATCTTGAATTCTTGTGGAATAAATGTAGAGAGATGTTTTAGAGAGAAGGGGTGTGATATGGAAGTGAAATGAAATACGACTTTGTCCCTTATTTAATGATCCAAAACTATCCCCGACCATATATACGGACCGACATACGGTCCGTACATTTTATACGGGCCGTATGTTTGGTCCAGAAAGGTATGACATTCTGGGCTGATTATACGGTCCCAACATACGGACCGTATAATATACAGCCAGTATGCTTGGCCGTATAATCCCAGTGATTCTGGAGCTCGTTTCGTCGACTCGTTTGATCTCCTATCCTTATGGAACCTTCTTAGCACTTGTTCAACACCTCAATATCAATCTAAGGGATGTTATCACTCTTCTCCAAGACATCATTAAGTCCTCGTTAACTCATTACTCTTAATTCCTTTCAGTTACCTATCGTATGCCTTGCCTTCTCTTGGCCAACTTTCTTCCCCCATCTCTAATATCTTTGAAATCTTAACTAGGGTCATCGAATGTCATTTATTACTTATTGAAATATCATATTCTCGTACTCTTCACTAGCCTATTCACTTGTGCATCAACGAAAAACTTTCCGAGGTGTAATACCTGGCCATTTGTCTGAGGATGAAAAGTTGTGCTGAGGTTCACCCTTGTGCCCAATCCTTTCTGAAAATATTTCCAAAAGTTTGCTGTAAACTAAGCACCGCGATCTAAAATGATGGACAAAGTAGTCCCATGCAATTGGAAGATTCATGAATATATAACTTGGCATAATCTTCTGCTGAATCTATAGTATTCACTGGCAAGAAGTGAGCTGACTTGGTAAGTCGATCTATAATTACCAAAATCGAATCATGCTTTCAAAACGAACGAGGTAAATCTCTTATGAAATCCATGTTTATCATCTTCCATTCCAGACGGGAAATGTCTATGTTCTGAGCCAACCCACCAGGCCTCTGGTGTTCGACTTTCACTTGCTGGCATTTTGCACACTTAACCACAAAATCTGCTACATTTTTTTCATGTTATTCCACCAATAAATCTTCTTAAGATCATGATACATCTTTGTGGAACCTGGGTGAATATAATACCTGAAATTGTGGGCTTCAGACATAATCCGATCTATGAGCTTATCTATGTCTAGAACGCATAGTCTGCCTCTGTACCTCAAAGTACCATCATCTGCCTCTTGTTCAAAGGCCGTAGTCTTGTGTTTGTGAATCCCCTCCTTCAGCTGCAATAGGTAGGGATCACTAAACTGCTTTTCTTTCACACTAAGGAGGATTCAACCCTTTTCTGAACAACAACGCCACCATCTTCGGAGTCCAGAAGTTGAACTCCTAGGCTTGTTAAACGGTGAACTTCCATCGTCATAGTTCATTTGTCTTTCTCAACATGAGCTAAGCTTCCCATAGAATGTCGACTGAGAGCATCAGCTACAATATTTGCTTTCCCGAGATGATAGAGGATATCTACATCATAATCCTTAAGCAATTCGAGCCATTTTCTCTATCTAAGATTCAGCTCCCTTTGCTTGAAAATATACTGAAGACTCTTGTGATCTGTGAAAATATCAGCATGCACTTCATACAAATAATAGCGCCAGAAATACCACGACTGCTAACTCAAGGTCATGAGTTGGATAATTCTTCTCACGGGGCTTAAGCTATCTGGAGGCATAGGCTATAAATTTATCGTGTTGCATTAACAAACACCCAATTTTCTCGCAAGCGTCTGACCACTGAAACTTGACCTTCTTCTGAGTCAGTCTAGTCAAAAGGGACGAGATAGAGGAAAATCCCTCTACAAAATGCCTGTAATAGACTGCTAGACCCAATAAACTTCTTATATCCGATATTGAGGTGGGTCTAGGCCAATTCTTCACTGCATCTATGTTCTGAAAATCCACTTTCACACCTTTACCTAAGATGACATGGCCCAAAAATACTAGTGATTTCAACCAGAATTCACACTTAGAAAATTTCACATACAGCTTGCGATCCTGCAGTGTCTGCAACACGATTCTGAGATGTTAAGCATGGTTAGTCTCGCTACGGGAATAAATTAGGATATCATCAATAAACGCAATAACGAAGAAATCAAGATATGGCTTGAAGACCCTGTTCATAAGATCCGTGAGAGCTACTGGTGCATTCGTCAAACCAAACGACATTACAAAAAATTCAAAATGTCCATAACAAGTCCTGAAAGCTGTTTTAGGAATGTCAACTTCCTTAACCTTGAACTGATGGTACCCTAATCTGAGGTCAATCTTGGAATAACACTGGGCACCCTGAAGTTGACCGAATAAATCATCTATTCTATGAAGAGGGTATTTGTTCTTGATGGTGACTTTATTCAGCTGACGACAGTCAACATACATACGCAGAGACCCGTCCTTCTTTCGGACAAACAAGACCCGTGCTCCCCAAGGTGAGACACTTGGCCTTATAAATCCCTTATCTAGAAGATCTTTCAGCTGGAATTTTAGCTCTTTGAACTCTGCTGGAGCCATTATATAAGGTGGAATGGATATCAGCTTAGTGTCAGGAAGTAGATCAATTCCAAAGTCAATCTCCCTATCAGGGGGGACTCCGGGAAGATCCTCAGGGAACACTTCGGGGAACTCATTTACAATTTGTACGGACTGGAGAGTGGGGATCTAAGCATCTGCATCCCTAACTCAAACTAGATGATAGATATATCCTTTAGGGATCATCTTTCTAGCTTTAAGATAGGAAATAAACCTACCCTTAGGTGCTACTGCATCACCCTTCCATTCTAAAATTAGTTCACTAGGAAATTCAAAACTTACTATCTTGGTCCTATAACTCACTGTAGCATAACAAGACTCTAACCAATCCTTGACTATGATTATATCAAAATCTACCATCTCCAATTTTACCAAGTATGCTATAGTAAAGTGATGACACACTTTAAATGGACAGCTCCTATAGATACATCTAGCTCTAACTGATTCCCCAACTGGAGTGGACACTTTGAAAGGTTCACACAACTTTTCTGGTTCTACGCCAATTTTCTTAGAAATATATGGGTTACATAAGATAGGGTAGATCCTGGATTCATAAGAGCATAAACATCAAAGGTGAAGACTGTTAATATACTTGTGACAATATCTTCACGAGCCTTTGTATCCTGACGGCCTGCCAGCGCATATAGACGGTTCTGACCACCGCATGTATTGCCGAACTTTGTTGCACCACGCCCTTGTTGGGCCTGAGAATTGCGAGGATCTGCCGAATTTGTGGACTGCGCCACGTTACCTCCATTATTTAGCCTTGTTGATAGACAATCCCTTAAGAAGTGGCCCTGCTAACCGCATCCATAGCAACCATTTGTGCCCGAACGACACACCCCTATTGCAAGTAGGTTAATTAGGGACTCTGTAGCCCACACTAGCCTGCCATTGTGAGTCTGTTGCTCTGAAATTCTCATGTTTCATACTAAGCAATATCCTTCAGCTGAAACTCAACAAACACTACTGCCTCTGTGTCTGTAGCATGCATCACCCGAAATATCTTCTAAACGTCATCAATGAAATTTTGCGGATCCTAATCCTTTTTATTCCTTATGAAGGTTGGAGGTTTCATGTTGAGGAATTCCCTGGACCCGGAACTACCTATCCCATCAATAACACATGTTCCCTGCATCTGAGCCTGAGTAGCAACAATATGGGTGAGCAACTGGATAGCTCCCCTGACATCCATGTCCGAAGCACCTGGTAGCGGAGTAACTAGGACCTCTGCAGGCCTTCTGGTAGCAGGCGGGGGTGCAGGGACTGAGGTTGTTCCCTGAGTCTTGTTGTTCACTTCCTCAACAACATCAGTGGTAACTCTATGGCTAGTAGCTGAGGTCCTCTTGGTGTACTTTCTTTTCGCAGGCATTTTCGAAATACGTAATTCGCATGAGTTAGAAGGATTCCTGAAAACATAGCTCTAATTGCACGATTTAGAGTACGAAAGAAGTGAGACAATCCTAGATGTCTTGCTGGTCAACTGTTTACATGTGTGGCGCGTACACACACATAAAAGTGACCCCACTGGACACAGCTTCATAGACTCCTACAAATTTTGAACCTAGGCTCTGATACCTAGCTTTGTCACGCCCCAAACCATAGCCTGGACGTAACACGATACTCGGTTCCTGACTGCATGTGACCGAGCAAACCAACGGGCTAGATGATACAACATGTGACGTCAAAACATACTAAATATAGAAATAATACTAACACATGCAGATCTACTAAGGGTCTGTCTAAAATATGACAAATGCGAAAATACAGAATAACCTCGAAAGTCTGAATAAGTAGTTGACAAGCCTAACACAAAAACTAGCTAAACATTTGAGTGACTGCAACTATAGTCTATGAAGCCTCTTTGAATAATAAAATCTGACTGTTTATTGAGACAAGGCCCCCGGCATACCTGACTGACTAGAAATACTAAAAAGACTGTAAAGTGTGATAACGCCCCAAGGGAACTGGGGCTCACCAATTAGCTGATACGAGAAAGTCCTAGTAAGAATAATCGTCAACCTATAAATCGTTACCTGCATCGCATGATGCAGCCCCCGGGCAAAAAGGCATCAACTAATTTGAATTGCACTGGTATGTAAAGCAACTGAAAGAAAGAACTATAAATGCTGAAACTGAAACTGAACTAATAACAGATAATTGTGAACACATAACTGATACCTGAACTAAAATAAGGAAGTAAAGATATGAATACTCCCTGTTTTGAATGAGGACCCACCTGTTTATCTAAGTAAATAATTTTCGGCCTCAGGCCCAATATATATATGCACAAATTGTGGCCTCGGGCCCAAGTATAAGTTTATATAACTGCGGCCTTAGGCCCAATAACACAGGTGTTCATCATTAAACAATTTACATAAAAGAACTGATAATCATGCTAAAAGATACAACACTGACATACTGGGACATGTATTCATGAACTGATAATGAAAACCGAAACTTTAACAATTTATAAACATGCTGAGTATCCTAGATTTAGACTCATGGGTATCAAATACAAGTTTATATTGATTACGTACTGAGCTCACAACATTCGAAATGAAAGTCATGAATGAATTATGAAACTAAAGATAGAAGTTCTGCAACTATTCAAGGAACAAAGATTAACTATATTTCTGAGGCAATTAGTAACGTTGTAAAAGAACGTGGCGTAGGGAGAATCACTAACATTCCCAAACGTAGAGAGTTAGCCTCATATACCTTAACTTCCTACTTTCTGAGCGTAATACGATGTTCGTCAACCCTTTCAACTTTAATCTTTAGCAACACAAGTCAAATGGATTCTATATTAGCACTAATATTCATGCTTTGGTCATTTAAGCATTTTATCAAACACTTGGTGGGCATAAAGTTCCACAACCTTCATTAATGGTGTTTCCTTCACCCAATTCCCATTCTATTACTTCTAGGTGATACTGCAATCTCAATTAGGTGTAATTGACATCATTCTCCATCACCCATATGATTACAACAATCTCAAGTCAACAATCTAAAACCCTACTATAGTTCGGGTAATTCTCTTTACTAAACTCATTTACTATTCTCCCATGAACAAATCAATTCACTACTATGAATCATTAGAGAGTATAGTGTCACCTTTTTAAAGTTCAATCCTCTTGAATTCGAGATCTAAGGTTTTCACGTCCAACAATAATGTTCCAATCACAACTCTATTGATTAGAAGGGTTTACTCAAGTTAGAATGGGATTAGGGAGTTGAATTCAACCTAGAATCATGATAAAACTTACCTTGGAGGGTTGTTGAGGCTTGCGACTTGTTTTCTCCTGCCTTAGGATGATTTTCCGTGGTTATGGGTGTTAGGGAAATAAACCACAAGCTTAAATATAAGAAAAATGCGAAATTATGAGGTTTTGATCCAAAACCCGATCCATCTGTGTTGGTCCACGTCGCACGTCAAACGCAAGACCCGCTGCAGATCCCTAGTCAGAGAGGGTGTTTTTGTGCATTCAGTCCATGACGCGGGGCCATCGCACGTGCCTTCAGGCGCTGCCTGTGTCCGTTCTATGCTGTGTTTTGTAAAATGGGCATAACTTCTTGTACATAGATATGTTTAGGCTCCATAATATACCGCTGTAAAGGTATTTCAAAGATCTACAACTTTCCTGTTTTAGGTTTTCTCAAATTCTCAAAAGATTTTCACGAAATTGGGCTGGAAGCCAGACGTATCGAAAACTTAGCCGATTCTATTGAATTTTAAGCGTCTTACTATTAGCCATCTATAGATGATCATATCTCCTTGCTTCGATCCCTAATTAGCTAGGTACATATATCGTTAGAAAGGTATTTCTATGTACTACAACTTTCATTATGGGTACTTTCCCATATTCCTAACTAATCAAAGAGTTACGGCTGCCCTAAGTAGGCTTATCAACCATTTTCGCAAAACGTTAGAACCTTCAGTTTTTCCACTAAAACTCTAACGATACGAGTCTAACCTTAATTCTAAGGTATAAGGTGTAACATACCACTCGCTCCTGAATTGATCTCGGATCACGAGGCCATAGCTAGGTCCCATCCTCACCCCCTGTCAAATGTGCCTTTATATATATAATTATATATCTGTATCTGATCACAATATGAATCTCAACCTATTTCCAGTCCAACAGTCAATATGGAACATGATCAGTCAATAATATCAATGTCAATTAATACAAGGCACCATGCCACAAGTCATAACAAGACTCAGAAGAATTCACTGAACACAACATGAATATGCAACCATCTCAATCAACAAGAAGAGTATATATTTATTCCTTCCTTTTTTAAAAACAACAATTCCATCTCCAGTTTCGGTATATGAAGAAATAGCAATAAGCCCACATAATCAGAATTCATACCAACCAAATCATACTTTCGCCTATCAACTTCATTACATATACACTCAACTAACCAAAGTCTAACTCAATTAAACCGTAACCTACCTCGAAGCCGAACTGGAACATTGCAATTATTTTGCAACAACTTTCCCCTTTCTCAAAGCTTCGAAACATTCGAATTCAAGAAATCATAACGCTAAGTGAGTAAGGAATTATCTACTCAACAACAACAACAATTTGGGAAGAAAACCCCACTACTTCTACCCTTTTTCAATGGGTGAACTATCATTAGGTATGTATTCATCCTCAAAATCAATCCTAATAATCATTATATATCAATTCATGGGTTTTGTAATCAATTCAACCCCTTTCAATCATTTTTAGGCAAAAGCTTCAATTTTTATTGGGACCTTCAGTCTCAATCAACAATTCCGACCATTAATAATCAAATTCTCATCCTAGGAGGTGATAATCTATACTCCTATATGATTAAAAAACAATAAAATTAATACACTTTCATTGTTCAAGGGTTTTCATAAATTCTAGGGTTCTAGCCTTTCAATTCACCATTAATGAACCTTAGATGATGTAGGGACTTAAGATGGTTCTTGAATGAATGAAGTGTTGAGACTTACCTTGACGAAGAGTGGTGCCCTAGCCTTAAAAAAGTCGCCTTATGTTCTTGGGAACTTTTTTTGGTGTTATCTGGGAAATGTGTTCGAAATATGGAATATAAAACACTGTTTCTACCTGTCGTCGACCGAAGAAGCGGTCGACGGGAGCTACGGCGGTCCCCGTAAAGTAGCATTGATCCCGCCATGGCGGACCTCATTAAATCAGCGACCAGCCAGCTGCAGCGGCGGACTCGCTACAGCGGTAATACCATCGCTACAACTGTCCATATAGATCAGCGAGCTCTGGTTTTTCTCCAGTTTTCACCCAAAATCCCAACACCAATCCGAGGCCCTACATTTCCTATCCCGTGTTCTCAACATCATTTATAACACATTTATATCACAACACATTAAGAATCATGACTCAATTCAAGCTATTACTCAAAATGACACTATTCCACTATCATGACCCATTTTCCATATCCCTCTACAATCCAAGTATTTCAACTTTAAAAAACCTTAAACAACATATAAATACCATAAATCTTACCTTAGATGTTGTAGGAACAAGCCTTGGTTGAGAATACTTCACTTGAGCAAAAACCCTAGTTCATCTCCAATGAGATTTCTTGACTTGAATGATCTTTAATGGATTTTCTTACACTTGATTCACATAGTTTATGTTGTTGATCACTAATACATCTTGAATTCTTGTGGAATAAATGTAGAGAGATGTTTTAGAGAGAAGGGGTGTGATATGGAAGTGAAATGAAATACGACTTTGTCCCTTATTTAATGATCCAAAACTATCCCCGACCATATATACGGACCGACATACGGTCCGTACATTTTATACGGGCCATATGTTTGGTCCAGAAAGGTATGACATTCTGGGCTGATTATACGGTCCCAACATACGGACCGTATAATATACAGCCAGTATGCTTGGCCGTATAATCCCAGTGATTCCGGAGCTCGTTTCGTCGACTCGTTTGATCTCGTATCCTTATGGAACCTTCTTAGCACTTGTTCAACACCTCAATATCAATCTAAGGGATGTTATCACTCTTCTCCAAGACATCATTAAGTCTTCGTTAACTCGTTACTCTTAATTCCTTTCAGTTACCTATCGTATGCCTTGCCTTCTCTTGGCCAACTTTCTTCCCCCATCTCTAATATCTTTGAAATCTTAACTAGGGTCATCGAATGTCATTTATTACTTATTGAAATATCATATTCTCGTACTCTTCACTAGCCTATTCACTTGTGCATCAACGAAAAACTTTCCGAGGTGTAATACCTGGCCATTTGTCTGAGGATGAAAAGTTGTGCTGAGGTTCACCCTTGTGCCCAATCCTTTCTGAAAATATTTCCAAAATTTTGCTGTAAACTAAGCACCACGATCTAAAATGATGGACAAAGTAGTCCCATGCAATTGGAAGATTCATGAATATATAACTTGGCATAATCTTCTGCTGAATCTATAGTAATCACTGGCAAGAAGTGAGATGACTTGGTAAGTCGATCTATAATTACCAAAATCGAATCATGCTTTCAAAAAGAACGAGGTAAATCTCTTATGAAATCCATGTTTATCATCTTCCATTCCAGACGGGAAATGTCTATGTTCTGAGCCAACCCACCAGGCCTCTGGTGTTCGACTTTCACTTGCTGGCATTTTGCACACTTAACCACAAAATCTGCTACATTTTTTTCATGTTATTCCACCAATAAATCTTCTTAAGATCATGATACATCTTTGTGGAACCTGGGTGAATATAATACCTGAAATTGTGGGCTTCAGACATAATCCGATCTCTGAGCTTATCTATGTCTAGAACGCATAGTCTGCCTCTGTACCTCAAAGTACCATCATCTGCCTCTTGTTCAAAGGCCGTAGTCTTGTGTTTGTGAATCCCCTCCTTCAGCTAGAATAGGTAGGGATCACTAAACTGCTTTTCTTTCACACTAAGGAGGATTCAACCCTGTTCTGAACAACAACGCCACCAACTTCGGGGTCCAGAAGTTGAACTCCTAGGCTTGTTAAGCGGTGAACTTCCATCGTCATAGTTCATTTGTCTTTCTCTACATGAGCTAAGCTTCCCATAGAATGTCGACTGAGAGCATCAGCTACAATATTTGCTTTCCCGAGATGATAGAGGATATCTACATCATAATCCTTAAGCAATTCGAGCCATTTTCTCTATCTAAGATTCAGCTCCCTTTGCTTGAAAATATACTGAAGACTCTTGTGATCTGTGAAAATATCAGCATGCACTTCATACAAATAATAGCGCCAGAAATACCACGACTGCTAACTCAAGGTCATGAGTTGGATAATTCTTCTCACGGGGCTTAAGCTATCTGGAGGCATAGGCTATAAATTTATCGTGTTGCATTAACAAACACCCAATTTTCTCGCAAGCGTCTGACCACTGAAACTTGACCTTCTTCTGAGTCAGTCTAGTCAAAAGGGACGAGATAGAGGAAAATCCCTCTACAAAATGCCTGTAATAGACTGCTAGACCCAATAAACTTCTTATATCCGATATTGAGGTGGGTCTAGGCCAATTCTTCACTGCATCTATGTTCTGAAAATCCACTTTCACACCTTTACCTAAGATGACATGGCCCAAAAATACTAGTGATTTCAACCAGAATTCACACTTAGAAAATTTCACATACAGCTTGCGATCCTGCAGTGTCTGCAACACGATTCTGAGATGTTAAGCATGGTTAGTCTCGCTACGGGAATAAATTAGGATATCATCAATAAACGCAATAACGAAGAAATCAAGATATGGCTTGAAGACCCTGTTCATAAGATCCGTGAGAGCTACTGGTGCATTCGTCAAACCAAACGACATTACAAAAAATTCAAAATGTCCATAACAAGTCCTGAAAGCTGTTTTAGGAATGTCAACTTCCTTAACCTTGAACTGATGGTACCCTAATCTGAGGTCAATCTTGGAATAACACTGGGCACCCTAAAGTTGACCGAATAAATCATCTATTCTATGAAGAGGGTATTTGTTCTTGATGGTGACTTTATTCAGCTGACGACAGTCAACATACATACGCAGAGACCCGTCCTTCTTTCGGACAAACAAGACCCGTGCTCCCCAAGGTGAGACACTTGGCCTTATAAATCCATTATCTAGAAGATCTTTCAGCTGGATTTTTAGCTCTTTGAACTCTGCTGGAGCCATTATATAAGGTGGAATAGATATCAGCTTAGTGTCAGGAAGTAGATCAATTCAAAAGTCAATCTCCCTATCAGGGGGGACTCCGGGAAGATCCTCAGGGAACACTTCGGGGAACTCATTTACAATTTGTACGGACAGGAGAGTGGGGATCTAATCATCTGCATCCCTAACTCGAACTAGATGATAGATATATCCTTTAGGGATCATCTTTCTAGCTTTAAGATAGGAAATAAACCTACCCTTAGGTGCTACTGCATCACCCTTCCATTCTAAAATTAGTTCACTAGGAAATTCAAAACTTACTATCTTGGTCCTATAACTCACTGTGGCATAACAAGACTCTAACCAATCCTTGACTATGATTATATCAAAATCTACCATCTCCAATTTTACCAAGTCTGCTATAGTAAAGTGATGACACACTTTAAATGGACAGCTCCTATAGATACATCTAGCTCTAACTGATTCCCCAACTGGAGTGGACACTTTGAAAGGTTCACACAACTTTTCTGGTTCTACGCCAATTTTCTTAGAAATATATGGGTTACATAAGATAGGGTAGATCCTGGATTCATAAGAGCATAAACATCAAAGGTGAAGACTGTTAATATACTTGTGACAATATCTTCACGAGCCTTTGTATCCTGACGGCCTGCCAGCGCATATAGACGGTTCTGACCACCGCATGTATTGCCGAACTTTGTTGCACCACGCCCTTGTTGGGCCTGAGAATTGCGAGGATCTGCCGAATTTGTGGACTGCGCCACGTTACCTCCATTATTTAGCCTTGTTGATAGACAATCCCTTAAGAAGTGGCCCTGCTAACCGCATCCATAGCAACCATTTGTGCCCGAACGACACACCCCTATTGCAAGTAGGTTAATTAGGGACTCTGTAGCCCACACTAGCCTGCCATTGTGAGTCTGTTGCTCTGAAATTCTCATGTTTCATACTAAGCAATATCCTTCAGCTGAAACTCAACAAACACTGCTGCCTCTGTGTCTGTAGCATGCATCACCCGAAATATCTTCTAAACGTCATCAATGAAATTTTGCGGATCCTAATCCTTTTTATTCCTTATGAAGGTTGGAGGTTTCATGTTGAGGAATTCCCTGGACCCGGAACTACCTATCCCATCAATAGCACATGTTCCCTGCATCTGAGCCTGAGTAGCAACAATATGGGTGAGCAACTGGATAGCTCCCCTGACATCCATGTCCGAAGCACCTGGTAGCGGAGTAACTGGGACCTCTGCAGGCCTTCTGGTAGCAGGCGGGGGTGCAGGGACTGAGGTTGTTCCCTGAGTCTTGTTGTTCACTTCCTCAACAACATCAGTGGTAACTCTATGGCTAGTAGCTGAGGTCCTCTTGGTGTACTTTCTTTTCGCAGGCATTTTCGAAATACGTAATTCGCATGAGTTAGAAGGATTCCTGAAAACATAGCTCTAATTGCACGATTTAGAGTACGAAAGAAGTGAGACAATCCTAGATGTCTTGCTGGTCAACTGTTTACATGTGTGGCGCGTACACACACATAAAAGTGACCCCACTGGACACAGCTTCATAGACTCCTACAAATTTTGAACCTAGGCTCTGATACCTAGCTTTGTCACGCCCCAAACCATAGCCTGGACGTAACACGATACTCGGTTCCTGACTGCATGTGACCGAGCAAACCAACGGGCTAGATGATTCAATATGTGACGTCAAAACATACTAAATATAGAAATAATACTAACACATGCAGATCTACTAAGGGTCTGTCTAAAATATGACAAATGCGAAAATACAGAATAACCTCGAAAGTCTGAATAAGTAGTTGACAAGCCTAACACAAAAACTAGCTAAACATTTGAGTGACTGCAACTATAGTCTATGAAGCCTCTTTGAATAATAAAATCTGACTGTTTATTGAGACAAGGCCCCCGGCATACCTGACTGACTAGAAATACTAAAAAGACTGTAAAGTGTGATAACGCCCCAAGGGAACTGGGGCTCACCAATTAGCTGATACGAGAAAGTCCTAGTAAGAATAATCGTCAACCTATAAATCGTTACCTGCATCGCATGATGCAGCCCCCGGGCAAAAAGGCATCAACTAATTTGAATTGCACTGGTATGTAAAGCAACTGAAAGAAAGAACTATAAATGCTGAAACTGAAACTGAACTAATAACAGATAATTGTGAACACATAACTGATACCTGAACTAAAATAAGGAAGTAAAGATATGAATACTCCCTGTTTTGAATGAGGACCCACCTGTTTATCTAAGTAAATAATTTTCGGCCTCAGGCCCAATATATATATGCACAAATTGTGGCCTCGGGCCCAAGTATAAGTTTATATAACTGCGGCCTTAGGCCCAATAACACAGGTGTTCATCATTAAACAATTTACATAAAAGAACTGATAATCATGCTAAAAGATACAACACTGACATACTGGGACATGTATTCATGAACTGATAATGAAAACCGAAACTTTAACAATTTATAAACATGCTGAGTATCCTAGATTTAGACTCATGGGTATCAAATACAAGTTTATATTGATTACGTACTGAGCTCACAACATTCGAAATGAAAGTCATGAATGAATTATGAAACTAAAGATAGAAGTTTTGCAACTATTCAAGGAACAAAGATTAACTATATTTCTGAGGCAATTAGTAACGTTGTAAAAGAACGTGGCGTAGGGAGAATCACTAACATTCCCAAACGTAGAGAGTTAGCCTCATATACCTTAACTTCCTACTTTCTGAGCGTAATACGATGTTCGTCAACCCTTTCAACTTTAATCTTTAGCAACACAAGTCAAATGGATTCTATATTAGCACTAATATTCATGCTTTGGTCATTTAAGCATTTTATCAAACACTTGGTGGGCATAAAGTTCCACAACCTTCATTAATGGTGTTTCCTTCACCCAATTCCCATTCTATTACTTCTAGGTGATACTGCAATCTCAATTAGGTGTAATTGACATCATTCTCCATCACCCATATGATTACAACAATCTCAAGTCAACAATCTAAAACCCTACTATAGTTCGGGTAATTCTCTTTACTAAACTCATTTACTATTCTCCCATGAACAAATCAATTCACTACTATGAATCATTAGAGAGTATAGTGTCACCTTTTTAAAGTTCAATCCTCTTGAATTCGAGATCTAAGGTTTTCACGTCTAACAATAATGTTCCAATCACAACTCTATTGATTAGAAGGGTTTACTCAAGTTAGAATGGGATTAGGGAGTTGAATTCAACCTAGAATCATGATAAAACTTACCTTGGAGGGTTGTTGAGGCTTGCGACTTGTTTTCTCCTGCCTTAGGATGATTTTCCGTGGTTATGGGTGTTAGGGAAATAAACCACAAGCTTAAATATAAGAAAAATGCGAAATTATGAGGTTTTGATCCAAAACCCGATCCATCTGTGTTGGTCCACGTCGCACGTCAAACGCAAGACCCGCTGCAGATCCCTAGTCAGAGAGGGTGTTTTTGTGCATTCAGTCCATGACGCGGGGCCATCGCACGTGCCTTCAGGCGCTGCCTGTGTCCGTTCTATGCTGTGTTTTGTAAAATGGGCATAACTTCTTGTACATAGATATGTTTAGGCTCCATAATATACCGCTGTAAAGGTATTTCAAAGATCTACAACTTTCCTGTTTTAGGTTTTCTCAAATTCTCAAAAGATTTTCACGAAATTGGGCTGGAAGCCAGACGTATCGAAAACTTAGCCGATTCTATTGAATTTTAAGCGTCTTACTATTAGCCATCTATAGATGATCATATCTCCTTGCTTCGATCCCTAATTAGCTAGGTACATATATCGTTAGAAAGGTATTTCTATGTACTACAACTTTCATTATGGGTACTTTCCCATATTCCTAACTAATCAAAGAGTTACGGCTGCCCTAAGTAGGCTTATCAACCATTTTCGCAAAACGTTAGAACCTTCAGTTTTTCCACTAAAACTCTAACGATACGAGTCTAACCTTAATTCTAAGGTATAAGGTGTAACATACCACTCGCTCCTGAATTGACCTCGGATCACGAGGCCATAGCTAGGTCCCATCCTCACCCCCTGTCAAATGTGCCTTTATATATATAATTATATATCTGTATCTGATCACAATATGAATCTCAACCTATTTCCAGTCCAACAGTCAATATGGAACATGATCAGTCAATAATATCAATGTCAATTAATACAAGGCACCATGCCACAAGTCATAACAAGACTCAGAAAAATTCACTGAACACAACATGAATATGCAACCATCTCAATCAACAAGAAGAGTATATATTTATTCCTTCCTTTTTTAAAAACAACAATTCCATCTCCAGTTTCGGTATATGAAGAAATAGCAATAAGCCCACATAATCAGAATTCATACCAACCAAATCATACTTTCGCCTATCAACTTCATTACATATACACTCAACTAACCAAAGTCTAACTCAATTAAACCGTAACCTACCTCGAAGCCGAACTGGAACATTGCAATTATTTTGCAACAACTTTCCCCTTTCTCAAAGCTTCGGAACATTCGAATTCTAGAAATCATAACGCTAAGTGAGTAAGGAATTATCTACTCAACAACAACAACAATTTGGGAAGAAAACCCCACTACTTCTACCCTTTTTCAATGGGTGAACTATCATTAGGTATGTATTCATCCTCAAAATCAATCCTAATAATCATTATATATCAATTCATGGGTTTTGTAATCAATTCAACCCCTTTCAATCATTTTTAGGCAAAAGCTTCAATTTTTATTGGGACCTTAAGTCTCAATCAACAATTCCGACCATTAATAATCAAATTCTCATCCTAGGAGGTGATAATCTATACTCCTATATGATTAAAAAACAATAAAATTAATACACTTTCATTGTTCAAGGGTTTTCATAAATTCTAGGGTTCTAGCCTTTCAATTCACCATTAATGAACCTTAGATGATGTAGGGACTTAAGATGGTTCTTGAATGAATGAAGTGTTGAGACTTACCTTGACGAAGAGTGGTGCCCTAGCCTTAAAAAAGTCGCCTTATGTTCTTGGGATCTTTTTTTGGTGTTATCTGGGAAATGTGTTCGAAATATGGAATATAAAACACTGTTTCTACCTGTCGTCGACCGATGAAGCGGTCGATGGGAGCTACGGCGGTCCCCGTAAAGCAGCATTGATCCCACCATGGGGGACCTCATTAAATCAGCGACCAGCCAACTGCAGCGGCGGACTCGCTACAGCGGTAATACCATCGCTACAACTGTCCATATAGATCAGCGAGCTCTGGTTTTTCTCCAGTTTTCACCCAAAATCCCAACACCAATCCGAGGCCCTACAGACGCAAACCAAACATGCAAATATACATAAAAACATGCTACGACCTCACCCGTGGCCTCGAAATTCCCAGTTGGAGGTCTAATTTACCTAGTCCCCCCCCCCCCTCCCCCAAATCAACATACAACAAGTTTCAAACAATGCGCAACAACAAACAAATGAAGTTTACGTTTTTCAATTTTTTTAGTCTCCTTTGTGTTCTCATTTAGCTCATTTCAATTATCTGGATGGTACTAGCAAGGGTAAAATGGTAAAAGTCCCCATAACGACCTAGCGGGTCGTTCCATCAAATACCAATTAAACAATCGTTCGTCTCCGAATGGACAAGGAAAGGAAACAAGGGAAAAGGTACCTGTCTCAGTGAAAAGCTGGGGATAATTATTACGCATATCTAATTCGGTCTCCCAAGTAGCTATCACAACGGGATGATTCTTCCACTGAAGTTTCATGGACGCTACATCTTTCGACCTCAACTTATGAACCTCCCTATCTAAAATAGCAATAGGCTTTTCCTCATAAGGTAAATTCTCATCCAACAAAACAGAATCCTAACGAATGATAAATGAACCATCACCATGATATCTCTTCAACATAGAGACATGAAACACCGGATGAACGCCTGACAAACCTAGAGGTAAAACCAACTCATAGGCTACATCCTCCACATTACTAAGAATCAAACTGACTAATGAATCTAGGACTAAGCTTACTTTTCTTCCCAAAACTCATCACACCCTTCATGGGTGAGACTTCCAGAAAAACTTGTTCTCCAACCATAAACTCAAGGTCTTGGACCTTTCGATCCGCATACTCCTTTTGTCTACTCTGAGCCACCAAGAGCTTTTCCTGAATCACCTTAACCTTATCTAATGACTTTTTCAAAAGGTCAGTACCCCATGGCCTTACCGCAAATGCATCAAACCACCCAATAGGAGATCTACATCTCCTCCCATAAAGAGCCTCAAACAAGGCCATATCAATGCTCGAGTGGTAACTATTATTATACACAAACTCTGCCAATGGTAAGAACTGATCCCAATGGCCACCGAAGTCACTCAAACTAGCTTGGAGCATATCCTCTAGAAATTTAATTGTCCGCTAAGACTTACCATCTGTCTGAGGGTGGAAAGTTGTACTAAGGTCCAATCTATTGCCCAATACGGACTGCACAGTCTTCCAAACCAGGGATGTAAATGTCGTGCCTCTATCAGATATGATTTAAATAGGAACTCCATGCAGACGAACAATCTCATGGATATAAATATGGGCCAACTCCTGAGCAGTATAGGTGATCTCAACCTGTATGACATGGGCAGACTTGGTCGATCTATAAACAATGACCCAAATCGAATCAAACTTACCCAATGTCTTTGAGAGACCAAAAAAAAATCCATTGCTATCCTCTCCCACTTCCACTCTGGAATGGGTATCCTCTGAAGCATACCCCCGGGTCTCCGGTGCTCTTATTAAACTTGCTGTCAATTTAAGCACTGTGAAAAAAACTCAATAATATCCCGCTTCATCCTAGCCCACCAATAATGTTTCCTCAAATCCTAGAGTCTGAACCTCCCTAGCCAACAGATGCTCCGACGCAATGAAACAAGCCAAAATATGCATACTAGCTGATTTCTTGCTCAAGGCATCTGCTGCCACATTTGAGTGAGTGCATGGACTCCGCGAGTCCCTCGGGTGGTGCTGGTGAAAACCCTCTGTGGGCAAATATTCAGAGTCTCGTCTGTCTGTTAGGCAAAGATCCAGGATGAGTAGCACTTAGACTTCGCGAGTCACCTTGGGTTGTGCTACCAAGACGTGGAGGTATTCCGACCGGAGTACATATGTACATAGCATTCCATGGCATTGCATTTGAATTCATACATTATTGCATCGCATTGCATCGTGGTTTATATTGGGATGGTTTGGTGATTTACTTGTGATGTTGGTTTCAGATTGGATATATTGAGACTTGGCACATTAGGGTTTTGATGCTCTACTTAGGCGATGACGCGTACTTGGTTTCGACTATGGTTGCCTTATACTTGTTAATTTGTCTTATTGACTATTCGTATGCCTAGTTATATGTTTGGCTTACTAAAAGGATATAGAATAAGGAATATCTTAATGATGAGTTGAATCCAGTACCAAGAACGAATGGCATAATGATATATGACTAGTGTGAAACTGTTGTGGAATTGGTTGGTGGCTATTAGAGAACAGTTGAATGATTTTAAGAGTCTTGATGTTATAACTAGTGGTAGATAAATGTATGATATTGATCTAGTTGCTTATCATGCTTATTTGTGAATTCCTTTACTGATATGTACTTCTAACCATTGTCGTCTTATGATACTTACTCAATACGTGTTGATTGTACTAATACTACCCTTGCTAAATCCCTTTCGGGGTGTAGAGTGTTTCAGGTTATTGACTGCGACATGTTTAGGAGATGCACGGTACCTATCTTGAAGGACTCCTCCCACTTCATTCCGGGATAGAGGTTGAGTCTTAGGGTTTATGTCATTCTGAATTTACATTAGTCGCTTTTGTACTAGTCTAGACCAGGTCATGGGATTCAAAATTAGTCATGTAATTGCTTAACAATTGTAATCATTTTCAAATATTGAGCTAATATAATTATTTGAATTCCGCTGTTAATTATATACATGTTAGATGAAAATGAAATTATTCCTTACTTGGATAATGTGTTACTTTGGCTGAGGGTTCGCCTACCTAGGTGGGAAGGGTTGGTACCCGCGCGATCCTAAATTGGGTCATGACAAGTTGGCATCAGATCCTAAGTTGCCGGTCTCACAAGTACAAGATCAATCTCTAGTAGAGTCCCGTGGAATGCTACGTAGACATTCGTACCCATCCATGGGAGGCTATAGGTCATTTAGAAAATTTCCCCTCTTTCTTTCAAATTGTGCTACTTCGATCAAATTGGTATCTCGGTAGATCCAATTGGTATCTACGTAGAAGAGTGTGTTATGTCACTGTTTCGACTTGGTTTGTGTGAGGACCATACTTGGTTTGTTCCGTGAGTGAAAATTGTTGCAAGAAGTTGAAGTGTTATCGTTCAGTGGTACCGCCACAGCTGTCCTTCGGCTGCTGTGACGGCACCGCTATGCCGGCGTCACCACCACCATAGCGATTTACCCAGTTCCATTATGACCGTTATTGCGGTCCTTTTTCCGCTGAAGCGGGACCGCTATAGCGGTTTGAGAGACCGCAGAAGCGGTGTGCCTGAGATCAGAGACCTGCCACTTCCCTCTTTTTTTCATTACCCTCTCCTGATCTAAATATAGCTAAAACAGAATGCACAACAAATGTCCACAAACAGCAGTTACATAAAACAAGCCCGACAAGGGCGAGAAATCATCGAAAGCTTACTACAACCCAAATTATCCAAAAAACCAAAAAGGAATGGCATAAACAGAAGACCAAACCATAAAATACAAAACAAGAGAAAACCAACAGAAATTGTTTCAAACATCCAAGCCAACAAGGCAAACCAAATAAAAATTGTCTGAAAAGAATAGAAAACCCTACAAGGGTAACCAAACATAAATATGAAGGGGGAAAGGGGATCTCCAGGCCACCAGCATACTGGTCGGACAATCATGGTCCGAGATGCCACCACCAGCATCACCAAATCCACCCTGGCCAGCATCATCCCGGAGAGCACTCTCGAAAGAATACCGCTCAGAGTCTTCATCGTCCTCCACTGGCATCAGTACATTGGGGTACATGTTACCCCACACTCCCTTGATACCTCTCCAAGACTTGATGTAAAGCTTGTCGCGTGACTTAATCTTCATCTTCTCTCTGTCAAAGTCATTGCGTAGCTCACTGTGATTTTTAGCTAGCGTGTTATAGGTAGTCTATAGGTTGGTGAGTGACTTATCCATCTTCTTCCGAGTCTCAAAATACCCTTTTATCTCTTCCTGAGTGGAGTATCTAGTGGCACCTCCTGATAAACCGGACCCGCCAGAAGGCATGGACATCGTCTGGAATATAGAGATCATCTCATCAAAGCACGAGTCCAAGCGCTTAAAAGGGCCCTGGATACGAGTAGTCTCAGTCCCAGCACCATCTCCATCCCCAGTGTCAGCCCTGGCTCGGCTCCATCCCTCACCTGCATTGTCCACCTTCTTCTTCTTTCGACTGATGATTGCGGTTCTGTAACCCTTCACCTATAGTAGACGAAAAGAAGCATCAGAACCTTAGCCCTCCAGCAGTAATAAGAGACGAGAACATCAAGCTCCGTCCACCATCCTCAAGCAAATCCCTCCACTCCGTAATAATCTGCGATCCGAAATTTACCAGTATATCGGTGAGGACACAAGCAATAATAAGATCACGAGCAAAGGTCACATCATGGGTATTCGAAAAAGGATGGACCCAACGACAAACAAGGTTCAACCATCTCTTAGCATCAACAGTAAAATGATAACTATATATTGCCCCCTACCATGAGCCCAGAGGGTCTTCTCTATATCATCCGTATGTACCAGTTGCAAGGCCAACCACATAAAATCTTTCTCAACGACCTTTTCCGCATAGAGCTCCTCCGGGTGTTCATCTAGCCTATAGACCTGATTAATAGCCTTCGATCCCACTTTCATTGGAGTACCCCTTATTATAATCTCCAAATTGGGAGAATTCCAATCAATTGTAGTCAGCAGGCATAAAATTCCCTCACCCATGATTCATTGTAATCACCCGGATCTCTAACCAAACGAGTGCATTTTGTCCTTAACAACCCGTTCCAGAAATTAGGAGCACACGCTTCCACATTGGCCATGTCAAATCCTCACTCCAGCAGTAACGGAATGAACTTTTGGCTCAGGTGTAACCGTTTACTTTGACGAGTGGGAAGCTTGTCATAAGTGGGCACCTCCTTGGTTTTTGGTATCTTTTCTTGGTTTTAAGCCATTGTGCCTGTAAAAGAATTAGAAGTGCATTAATTTTCATGTATTATCAGTTTCATATCATTCTAGTAAGAAACAGCATGAAAAACTCGGTAAAAATCTGTCATAGCACGAAAGTGCACAACTGCAGAATCTGCAGGTCCCGCTATGGCGGTCTGTAGATCTCCATAGCGTTACTGCCATGACAGACCACAGACTGCCACAGCGGTCTTGCAAAAATCCCTAATGACCGCAACTGCGGTAGGCCGAGCACCACAGCGGCAATGCTGCCACGATCAGCCAACTGTCGTAGCAGCATCGTCGTCCCCGATTGAAACCCAAAAAATGTTAAGAATTTTAACCCTAATCTTCGAGTCAAAAACTTTTTTTTAAGCATGGATCGGATAGGAAATCAGTGTGCATGAAGTTTTAACCCCATAGGAGTGCTATTCTAACAACAAACCAACCCGAAATTTGAGAAAACTCCAAAAATCTTCTTCAAGGAATTTCCTTTACTATGTTCATGTTTTGTGGCTTAAATCAGTGCTAGAACCACGCTACGTTCGAGGAGAAGGTTATCCTAACGATTAACTAGTTCCAATTAATCTTAAATTTTGTCCCAGTGGTGTATCAACCCAAAAGCCAAAAACCCCAACTTTGCACTACAAAACTCCCATCCTTCTAGGCTTGTAACTCCTAATTTCGATTTTATCCATTAACTAGGGAGTGAGGGGGAACAAATTTTTACCTTGTTTTTGAAGAATTGAAGGAGTGGAAGGAAGTTGAAATTTTCTTGCCTTGAATCTTCATTTTCTTCTTATGGAAGAGAGAAAAATTGGTGAATGGGGAGACATGTTTTGTGTTGAATAGGAAGAGTAAGGGTATGGGAGATTTTTAGTTGGAGTAGCATAGGAGTGAGGGTAGGAGTATTGAAGAGTGTAGAGAGAGTTTTTTGGTTATGGGAGTAGTGGGAAGTGAAGAGAAAGAGGCTACTGTCTCTTTATATTCTGTCCAGCGAGTCGCTGTTGTAGTGGCAACGTTACCGCTGCAGTGGCGGCGTCATAGCGTTCATACATGCCGTTATGACGGCTGCTTGCAAATTGTTAGGACAGCAGCGGCGACCTATATTGGCACTGTAGCGGTGTCGTACCGGCGGTCTGATAGACAAATGCTGTCCATAAAGTTCTTGATATGTTTTGGTATAGTTTGAGCCTTACGCCACATAGTGGACCTCTAGTTATTCACTCATTGTCTTTGAGCTATTCTTGTCACGATTATATGGAAAGCTTATGTAACCCAGCAACTCCTAATTGCTCGGGGTTATAGTGCGAGTTATGAAAATAGGTGGTGATCAGAAGTATGGTGTTGGGTACGTGACCCGAAACACTCGAGTATTACCGGGTGGTTTTCTGTTGAGTTATCTCTGAGTGTGCTAAGTCACGAAAGGTTCCTCGGCTACGATATTCATCCTATTTGCTTCTGTAAATTCGAGATACGAGAGTAAGAATGTTCTATTAAGGTCCTGGCTACTAAATTTGTCACCCGTCAGCGCCTATTCATTCCCTTGCCGTTCGAGGATGAAGTGTCGTTCAATTGGTATCCGATGTAACGTCCCGTTTCGTCGTTACTGTGAATTTTGAGGAAACCCGCAACTCTGACTCCTTAAAAATGTATTCATTCAGTTATATTTCTGGAAATAAAAAATTTAATCGAACCCATTATGCGCATCACTTTAGAGCTTGAAATTTTCGCCACCAAGCCCAGTTGGCTGCCACAGCGGCTGAAAATGTGCTACAATGATGGCGCTATAGCGGTGGTCTCACCGCCAAAGCAACAAGTGTATTTGGCCAAATGGCAGCCACGGCGGCCACTCAACCGCCTTAGCGGTACCGCCGAAGCAATTCCTATACCGCTGGAGCAGTGACGTACAGTGAATATCCCTATTTAAGTATCATTTTGGGATTTGGCCTTATTTTCCAAAACCATAAAGAGTCCAGCTGCCCTTATAGACTGGAGCCTAAAATGATATCTCCTTGGGAAAGGTAATCCTTTTAATTCCTCCCTTCAGTTCTTCACTTTAGTGATTCTTCTTAAAAGGACCTTATCTAGAAACTACAAAAATGGATGTCACCAATTCATGAACTTAGGTGGAAAAAAGGGTAGCATGTTTTAAGTTTGATTGCATAGATCTAATCTCTCTTGTTGATAATACTAACATGATTATTAACTTAGAGTTCTCTTACCTTCCCCAACTAGTAAGTGGGTTCCTCTATTAATATTGAAAATGGGTTCTCTCAAGGATAGAGCTAAAAGTGGTAACTTGATCTTGCAATAGCTCTTGGTGATTAGTATCCATTATGGTGTTAAGGAAAGTAACCACTTAGAATTAATTAGGATTAGGGGAAAAGTTCATTTGGTAATGAAGGCCTAGAAAATCTAGAGGTAGGCTAAGTTCCAAATATTTCCTTATCAATTCGAAATCTCTAATAAGAGTTCTACTAGTGATTTCTATTCTTGGGTCTCATGATTATCTCAAGTTCCTTCATATGGATTGCAACGTTATGAACAATTGAAGAATCAACGGATGCCCGTGGCACCCGTTCGGCCTCGAGGTAAGTAATGGCTTTCCCTTGGTAGAGTCCGGTTATATTTACATATTCATGTATTAGAAGAAACGGTGAACGCATGTACTGTTGTGTGATGTTTGTGTTCGGGCTTCTGGCCTATAGATTCCATAGGATTCTTGTATTGGTATCCCTTGAATATTAGTGGATTGTATGTGACTTGGAATAATTGTTGTTAATTATTTATCTATGTCCCTTGATGAGAAACTTATGTAAGATGCGCCTAATTGGTTCTATGCTAATAATGTTGAATCTTATTTGGTATTGAAACTGATAAATGAACCTATGATCGCGAAATTGATTCTAGACTAGATATTAGTGAGGTCTTGTAAGTAGAAGGTCAATTATCATGTGTTAATATTGATAGGTAGTAAGGAAGTGAGGTAACATTGTTATGTGGCTTGATTGTTCTATCGTTGCTGGCCTAATGCCACGTGTTGTTAGTAGATACTGAGAAATGTTGTTCCATCTTGATTGTGCGATTGTAGTATCTTAATGGTTGATGTTGATGCGAGGATATAGTTCTATATGACTTGTGTAGTCTTTCATGATATTGATGGCGTACCCATGTTTGGTACTTGTGATATTGACTTGATTATTGATGTTGACAGATACATTGCATGCATTCTCATCCTTCATGATGTACTGTTGATACATTGTTGGTACTTGATGAAACACTGTGATGAGCTGGGCTTGGTTTATGGATGAGAGTGATGTGAGAGTCTGATATCCGATGTTTGTCCCGGAATCATGGATTGAGTGAGTGCATGGACTCCGCGGGTCCCCCAAGGTGATGCTGATGAAAACCCTCAATGGGCAAAGATCTGGAGTATCGTCTGTCTGTTGGGCAAAGATCCGGGATGAGTAGCACTTAGACTTCGCGAGTCACCTTGGGTTGTGCTACCGAGACATGGAGATATTCCGTCCGGAGTACATGTGTACACAGCATTGCATGGCATTGCATTTACATTTATACATTATTGCATCGCATTGCATCGTGATTTATAATGCAATGGTTTGGTGCTTTACTTGTGATGTTGGTTTCAGATTGCATATATTGAGACTGGGCACATTTGGGTTCTGATGCTTTACTTAGGCGATGGCGCGTACTTGGTTTCGACTATGGTTGCCTTATACTTGTTAATTTATCTTGTTGACGGTTCGTAGGCCTAGTTATATGTTTGGCTTACTAAAAGGATATAGAATAAGGAATATCTTAATGATGAGTTGACTCCTGTACTAAGAACGAATGGCATAATGATATATGACTAGTGTGAAACTGTTGTGGAATTGATTGGTGGCTATTAGAGAAGAGTTGAATGATTTTAAGAGTCTTGATTTTATAACGAGTGGTAGATAAATGTATGATATTGATCTAGTTGGTTATCATGCTTATTTGTGAATTCCTTTATTGATATGTACTTCTAACCATTGTCGGCCTATGATGCTTACTCAGTACGTGTTGATTGTACTGATACTACCCTTTCTACATCCCTTTCGGAGTGTAGAGTGTTTCAGGTGATTGGCTGCGACATGTTTGGAAGATGCACAATACCTATCTCGAAAGTCTCCTCCCACCTCATTCCGAGATGGAGGTTGACTCTTACAGTTTATGTCATTCTGAATTTACATTAGTCGCTCTTGTACTAGTCTAGAACAGGTCGTGGGATACGTAATGAGTCATGTAATTGCTTAACTGTTGTAATCATTTTCAAATCTTGAGTTAATATAATTATTTGAATTCCGCTATTAATTATATACATGTTCAATGAAAATGAAATTGCTCGTTACTTGGATAATTGTCACACCCCGACCTTACTAGGGTGTGATGGGCACCCGACCCTTACTTAGAGCCGAGCGAACCCACTGACTTTTAATACATACATAACCCTTTGGACCTTTTTAAATCAAATAAAGGTGAAATGCATAGTAAAATTTTCAGAAATGTTCTTTTTCGTTACTTTCAAATCAGACAAAATCTGTAATCATATGAAACGTATATCATAACACGAATGACACATCGGCTGATGGAGCCGTTTACAGAACTGACATACTATTCCTACGACTCTGTCTGTAAAGTCTCTAACTTCGAACAAGACATCATAACATAGTACGCTGACTCGGCTACACTCCAGGGCCAAATGGTGCTCGCCAACTTCGCTGGAACATCTTCTATAATAGCTTTTGCTCATCTGGGTGTACCTGCGCGGCATGAAACGCAGCCCCCAAAGAAAAGGGGTCAGTACGAGCAATGTACTGAGTATGTAAGGCATGAATAGTAACATAGTAAGGAATATAAATATGAAAAATAACAGGATGGAAATATAGAACATATCATGAGGTAAAAGAGTAACCTGTACATATGAGTGCCCCTTAGGGCGGATGCCATTCATGCTTATCTTTCCTTTGAAAACATTTCTTTTTCATATATAAAAAATAGAACATGTCATAGCGCCAAACAACGTCGGCTCGTCCACATAGCGCCGAAATACATCAGCTCGCCCATATATCCCGCGTCCGGGATGAATACGCCAGCTAACCAGGTGGCAATGCGTCTTATGGCGCAACATATCTCCCTCCCCCCCCCCCCCCCCCCATATACATATACATATGTCCCTTTTCCCCATATTCCACATATACATATACATATAACAGCATGCATGAGAGCCCAAAGAAAGTCACGTATCTATCGGAGTGACGTAAGGTCGGTAACCTCCGATTACATTATGGAATAACCATAATCGCTTTGTCTCACCTTGAAGGGACTAGTATTATAAGGTGAGACTATCAATAAAGAATAGCATTAAGAGAAAACATATAATAAGATCATAAACCTCATAAGGCGTAAATTCATATACTTGAAGTCTTTAGAAAGTAGAGTCATAATCAAGGAATAAAATTTAGGATCAAGAACTAGCCCAATATTCTCATATTCCTATTGAATCCATATCTTGAGACTTTCAAACATGGAACCATTCTTATCATGATCATCTTAGACATATTCTCATCTTTGACAACATCGTTTTCATTACCAAAAGCATGGCCGTCGTTATAGTCATAAAAGCTTACCAAAATCATAAACCTTTGTTTTGGAAAAGTATAGACACTTTGGAAAAACATTTACGGTTTATCGGGAAGAGAATCATACCTTAGAATCATAACATAGTACGCTGACTCGGCTACACTCCAGGGCCAAATGGTGCTCGCCAACTTCGCTGGAACATCTTCTATAATAGCTTTTGCTCATCTGGGTGTACCTGCGCGGCATGAAACGCAGCCCCCAAAGAAAAGGGGTCAGTACGAGCAATGTACTGAGTATGTACGGCATGAATAGTAACATAGTAAGGAATATAAATATGAAAAATAACAGGATGGAAATATAGAACATATCATGAGGTAAAAGAGTAACCTGTACATATGAGTGCCCCTTAGGGCGGATGCCATTCATGCTTATCTTTCCTTTGAAAACATTTCTTTTTCATATATAGAAAATAGAACATGTCATAGCGCCGAACAACGTCGGCTCGTCCACATAGCGCCGAAATACATCAGCTCGCCCATATATCCCGCGTCCGGGCATCCCGCGTCCGGGATGAATACGCCAGCTAACCAGGTGGCAATGCGTCTTATGGCGCAACATATCTCCCTCCCCCCCCCCCCCCCCCCATATACATATACATATGTCCCTTTTCCCCATATTCCCCGTATACATATACATATAACAGCATGCATGAGAGCCCAAAGAAAGTCACGTATCTATCGGAGTGACGTAAGGTCGGTAACCTCCGATTACATTATGGAATAACCATGATCGCTTTGTCTCACCTTGAAGGGACTAGTATTATAAGGTGAGACTATCAATAAAGAATAGCATTAAGAGAAAACATATAATAAGATCATAAACCTCATAAGGCGTAAATTCATATACTTGAAGTCTTTAGAAAGTAGAGTCATAATCAAGGAATAAAATTTAGGATCAAGAACTAGCCCAATATTCTCATATTCCTATTGAATCCATATCTTGAGACTTTCAAACATGGAACCATTCTTATCATGATCATCTTAGACAAATTCTCATCTTTGACAACATCGTTTTCATTACCAAAAACATGGCCGTCGTTATAGTCATAAAAGCTTACCAAAATCATAAACCTTTGTTTTGGAAAAGTATAGACACTTTGGAAAAACATTTACGGTTTATCGGGAAGAGAATCATACCTTAGAGTCATAAACAGCTAACTTTTGAAAACAAGGAAAATATGGAAACACTTATGAAATCATAACATCGGGATCATCCCTTTGAAAGAAAGGGACGAGCCTTAACATACCTGTTCCGCGCCCTATTAGCTACGCTTAATTGTCCAAGCTCGCTACCGCTATTCTACATTCAAGAAGGTTAACGCAATCATTAGATTCATCACCATATACTTGTCTTAATTCTTCAAATAAATTCACTTATGATCTGCCGAAATTTCGGCAGCACCTCCCCTGTAAATACACCATCCCCGAGAATCTAACTCGGCCAATTCAACAACAAACCCGAGAATGGAACTCGGTCACATTATCAACAACAATACCAACAATTATTCTAACAATACTATAATATTCATAACGATCCAATGCTAGCCGAATGCTCCAACTTCAACAAAAGTATTAACCACACATTTTTCTCATTCTAGATTCGTAAATCATATCAACAACCATGCATTAACAACATCATTCATACAATGTAAGAATCCAAGCTAGTGTCGCATTAACTTTCTTCAACAATCCTATAATGATTACAACTTCATTTCCAAGTCATTAAACCTTCATTTTCTTATGGATTCCACAACAACAACAACTAAAATATCACATAGAATCAATTCACCATGACTTGCCAAACCAACCCCTATTCGGCCACAATAACATCATACATGTTTTCATGCATTTTTGTCCATTTCTATATATTACAACAACAACCAAAAGACTAAGTACAATTAATTCATTCTTTCTACACAACACCATTCCATTCGGCTACAACACCAACACACATATATGCCATGAATTCCATCCATTTCTATATACTTCAACATACATAAATCATCTATAACATATGTAAAAGAGGATTGAACACATACCTTCCTTTCCACTCATCTTCTTTTCGGCTAGACTTGTAATTGCAGGAATGAATGATTTTCTTGCTCCAACTACACCACGTTATAGAGGACCTTCAAATTAGTGGGGATACTTGGAGAATATTTTTGGAATAAAAGTTGAAGGCTCTATTTTTTTCTTACCTTGGCCGAATATGGCCCTTTCTCTCCTCTCTTCTTCTCTTTTTTTTTCTACAAGCTTCTTGATTTGAAATGATGAATTAGTCATCTTTCTCCATATATATACTTGCCCCCTTTTAAATATGAAATGGCCACATGCCTCCCCTTCTTTCTTTTTCTAGAGTTTTCTTCCTCTTTTCTTGAAATTTCTTAAATTAGTCAAAGAAGACCAATTTTCTTAAAATAACCAAATGTGGCCACTTGTCTTATTATATACACTTTGGTCCATATCCACATTAAATAAAATGTGGACATATACCTATATGCCACACGGCCAACATGGCCTCTTTCAAGAACCTTCTTGAATTTTGTGAAATTCCCATTTTGCCCCTAGACTTCCGCAATATTACCATGAGCCATTTTGTGAATTTCCCTTTTTACCCTTAACCTTTCACAATATTTCCATACTAATAATATTCATAAATAATGTTCATGACCCACTTGTACATTAAAATAGTTTTGGAGGATGGTCATTCCCTTAACTTACCACAACTACCTTGGAGTATCCGAGCGTACAAAGTACAGGCTATAACAATAATGTGTTACTTTGGCTGAGGGTTCGCCTACCTAGGTGGGAAGGGTAGGTGCCCGCGCGATCCTAAATTTGGTCGTGACATTGCCCTCCACTGGCAAAGATAGACTGGGAGTTGTAGTGAATAAAGTCTTGAGCTTCTGAAAGCTCTCCTCACACTCCTCGCACTACTGAAAAGGTACCTCTTTCTGAGTCAAACGGCTCAAATGCGATGAAATAGAACCAAACCCCTCCACGAACCGATGGTAGTAACTGGCCAACCCCGCAAAGCTGCATATCTCTGTCACTGATGTAGGCCTAGCCCAATCTCTCAATGTCTCAATCTTCTTAGGATCAACCATAATCACTTCTTTCGAAACCACATGTCCCAAGAACGATACAGACTTAAGCCAAAACTCACACTTAGAGAACTTGGCATACAACTTCTTGTCTCTCAGCAACCCAAGAACAACTCTCAAGTGTTTTTCATGATCTTCTTTACTCTTTGAATAAACCAGAATTTCATTAATAAACACTATCACAAAAGAGTCTAAGTATGGCTTGAAAAAGCCATTCCTCAAATACATAAAAGTAGTTGGGGCATTAGTAAGCCCAAAAGACATAACAAGAAATTCATAATGCCCATATCTAGTCCGGAAAGCTGTCTTAGGAATATCATCTGCTCGAATTTTCAACTAATAACAACCCAATCTCAAATCGAATATTGAAAACACAGAAGTCTCCTGGAGCTGATCAAACAAATCATCAATACGAGGGATGGGGTACTTATTTCGAATGGTGACTTTATATAGCTGACAGTAATCGATACACATCCGCATGGTCCCATTTTTATTTTTCATGAAAAGCACAGGAGCGCCCCATGGGAGACACTTGGACAAATAAAACCCTTACTAAGAAAATCCTGAAACTGCTCTTTCAATTCTCTCAACTCTGCAAGCACCATCCGATATGGCAGAATAGAACTAGGGAGGGTCCCTGGCTTTAAGTCAATACAGAAATCAATATCACGATCAGATCACATGCCTGGCAAGTCTACAGGAAATACCTCCGCAAACTCACATACCACAGGAACTGATTCAAGAGATCGACCGTCAACACTGGTATCACGAATATGTGCCAAATAAGCCAAGCACCCTCTATCAACTTGCTTCTTTGCTGGAATAAAGGAAATAATCTTCTTTGGGGAGGGACTATGGTTACCCTTCCACTCGAGTCTAGGCACCCCGGGCATAACTAAGGCAACTGTCTTGGCATGACAGTCCAGAATTGCATAATAAGAAGCTAAGCAACTCATACCCAGGATGACATAAAAAACTACCATGTCTAGAATCACTAAATCAACCCAGGTGCCACACCCCATTAGTGTGACAGTACAAGATCGAAAAACTCTATCTACAACCACAGAGTCTCCAACTGGAGTAGATACGTGTATAGGGACATCAAGAAAATCACAGACCATATCAAGACCTATAGAGAAATATGTAGAGACATAAGAAAATGTAGAACCTAGGTCAAATAGTACAAAAGTCATCTAGTGACAGACTGAGATATTACCTGTGATGACGGCATCAGATCCCTCTGCCTCTGACCTGCTAGGAAAAGCATAACAGTGAACTCGTCCCCCAGTAGCCTTGGAACCACTGCGATCAACCTGCCCAACCTGAACTCCACCCTTGCCTGTCTTATGTCCACCTCTACCTGACTAAAACCCGCCTTTGTTAGCCTGGGTGCTACCTCTACCTCACTGAAACCCGTCTCTATTAGGCTTGGTGAAACCTCTACCAGCTGTGTGACCGACACACCTAGTCTGAGCACGGTTTCCACCATACGATCCTCCCCCTAGAGCTCTGGAAGCCTAAAACTAAGTACCCTGGACACCTTGCCTATGTACGGGACAATTTATGTTGAAATGCCCTATCTCACCACACTCAAAGCATCCGCAGTCTAGTGTCGGACACTAAACAGAAACGGAAGAAGCCGAAGAACCACCATAATCTGGAGCTCTGGCCTGTGAAACCCTTGATGACTGGAATAGTGCTGACTGGCCGCTGATGGGCCTCCAACTAAAGCCTGCATTGCTGAATAAACAGGGCGTTCTGAATAGACCTGACTGACTGAACAGGGCATCCTGAATAGACCTGGAAACACTGGCCCTTAGAGAAAGAGCCACTGAAACTACCACCCTTTTGGGCCTTCTTCTCCGCGTACTTATTATAACCATCCAGCTTAACACACTCAACGGTCCTAACATGATCCACAACTTTTTGAAAGGAAGCACTTGAGGCCACAAGCTGAAGAGCTGACAAGTGAGGAGTAGTGTTCATCTCTTTCACAAATCTACTAACTCTCTCCTCCTCAGTCGGCACAAGTTGGAGGGCATAGCAAGACAATGAATGGAACCGAGCCTCAAAAGCAGCAACAAAAATATTACCCTGCTCAATATTACTGAACTCATCACGCCTCCGGTACCTCAAGATACAAGGAACATACTTGTGTAAGAAAACCTAATAAAACTGAGTCCATGTAAACGGGGGTGATCCCGCTGGCCTGCACTCCACGAAAGCCCTCTACCATAACTTGGCATCACCTAAGAGCTGGAAGGTCACGAACTCAACATCATAATTCTCCACTACCCCCATCTTATGGAGCCTCTCATGATAGTCGATGATGAACTCACAAGCATCTTCAACCTCAGTGCCAAAGAACTCTGGAGGCTTCATCTTAGTGAACCTCCAAAACAAATCAAGCTCATCCCCGATCATCACCGGACCTCCCACTGGTCTAGGAAATACCTCCAGTCCTGGAGCCACAATGACAGCATGCTACAACCCCAGAGCACGAACTCTACCCTAAGCCAGATCACCCACTCTGGAACCATAAGCACCTGGAACGGCTGGTAGCACGCCTGCCTCTATCACTCTGTTCAGCAGGTTCAATATTCAAACCATAACGTTTGACAACACTAGAGGAGCTATAATATCTGGCTGAGCTGGTGCTGCTGCAAACTCTGTTGCCTCATCTGGAATTACCTGAGGCTCAGGGGACTCAGCACGAGCCTGACTAGCTGTAGGAGCCCCGACCTTGGCTGGTGCAATTGCTCCCCAGCCTCTGCCATGGCCACGCCCCTGGCCTGGCCTCCACCACGAACTTTGGCCCCGGCGGCTTACCCTCTACTGTGAGTTGCGGCCCTAGCGGCCGGCGCGGGTACCTCATTTGTTTCTGCTGCCGCATGAGTCCTCACCATCTGTGAGAGAATAGAAAGAAAAGTCAGATACCAATTGGAATCAAGTAGCACGAAAGAAAGAAAGAAAAATTTTGAATTTTCCTGGTGTCCCATAGCCTCTCGAAGATAAGTACAGACGTCTCCGTACCGATCCACAAGACTCTACTTGACATTTCCTTGTACAACGAGATCGACGAGCCTAGGGCTTTGATACAAACTTTTTCATGACTTAAGTAGCCGTGAGTGGCACCCACACAAATCCCCTAGTGGGCTAACCACCCCCTTAACCTTTTTTCTTAATCATTTGAACAATTAAATAGTAATGACAAGAAATAAATCATAAATAAGTCTAAATCATTGCCATAAATAAAATAACATCGGAAGTCCTAGCGATTATAACCCTAAAGATATGAAAGTCGTCGTATAAGGACTCTTAAACATAAAGTTGTCTAATGAATGAAATAACTGTCTAAAGTAATCATGAATGTCTGGAATGAAATAAGAAATCCAGATAAGGAAAGATCTTCAGGCGGCATGGCATAAATAGGAGCTCACTCTCGAATCTGATCGGGAACTTGCCTCACGCTAGATATGAGGTCTGGAAGATGTCTCTGACACACAATTTGCACTCAAATAAAAAGTGCAGCAAGGTAGTAGTAGTACAAACACTATGTACCGGAAGACATCATAGGCCGACTAAGATTAGTATCATGCATACTTCATAAAATCAATAAGAAAGCTAGATACGCACAACAACACATAACCAAATAATGCCATCAAGAAATCAGCCAACACATGAATAAGATAAATCCAACTATCAATCAATCACCGAGTTGATATAAGTTCTGTCATCTGCCAACAAAAGAAATAACATGATTCTGATTCAATGCAATAAAATAATGGAAATATCTCAACCGTGTACACACATGGTAAATGGTATTGTTTCCCCAAATAGTCATGACCTGCAAGGGACCCATGATGTCCATATACCACTCGCTCCAGAACTGACCTCGGATCACGAGCCCATAACTAGGCCACATCCTCACCCCCTGTCAAATGTGCCTTTATATATATTTATATGTCTGTATCTCATCCCAATATGAATCTCAATGTATTTCCAGTCCAAAAATCAATATGGAACATGATCAGTCAATAATATCAATGTCAATTAATACAAGGCACCATGACATAAGTCATAACAAGACTCGGATAAATTCACTCAACACCGCATGAATTTGCAACCATCTCAATCAACAAGAAGATTATATATTGACTCTTTCTTTTTTAAAACACAACAATTCCATCTTAAGTTTCGGCATATGAAGAAATGGCAACAAGCCCACATAATCATAATTCATACCACCCAAATCATACTTTCTCCTAGCAACTTCATCACATATACAATCAACTAACCAAAGTGTAACTCAAGTAAACCGTAACCTACTTCTAAGCCGAACTAGAACAATGCAATTATTCTGCAACAGCTTTCCCCTTTCGCAAAGCTTCGGAATGTTCAAATCTAGAAATCATAACACTAAGTGAGTAAGGAATCATCTACTCAACAACAGCAATTTGGGGAAGAAAACCCTACTACTTCTACCTTTTTTCAATGGGTGAACTATCATTAGGTATGAATTCATCCTAAAATCAATCCCAACAATCATGCTATATTAGTTCATGGGTTTTGTAATCAATTCAACCCCTTTCAATCAATTTTTAGGCTAAAGCTTCCATTTTTATTGGGACCCTAAGTCTCAATAAAAAATTCTGACTATTAATAATCAAATTATCATCCTAGGAAGTGATGATCGATACTCCTAGATGATTAAACAACAATAAAATTAATACCCATTCATTGTTCAAGGGTTTTTTATAAGTTTTAGGGTTCAAGCATTTCAATTTACCATTAATAAACCTTAGATGATGTAGGGACTTCAGATGATGATGGAATGAATGAAGTTAAAGGTTTAGACTTACCTTAACAAAGAGTGGTGCCCTGGCCTTAGAAAAATAGCCTTAGTGTTCTTGGGAATTGTTTTCGGTGTTATGTGGGGAATGGTTTCGAAATATGGAATGTAAAATATTGTTTTTGCCTCCCGTCGATCGCTGCAGCGGTCCACATTTACTAAGGCGGTCCCCGTATAGTGAGAATGATCCCGCTATGGCTGACCTCATAAATCTTGAACCCCGCGGCAGCGACCGGCCAACCGCTGCAGCGGTCCATATAGACCAGTGAGCTCTGGTTTTCCTCCAACTTTTCACCAAAAATCCCAACACCATTTTGAGGCCCAAGAGACGCAAACCAAACATGCTCATATACATCAAAAAACGCTACGAACTCACCCGTGACCTCAGAATTCTTCGCGGAGGTCTAATTTACTAAGTAACCCCCCCCCCCCCCCCCGGCCCCAAATGAACTTACAATAAGTTTCAAATAATGCGGAACAACAAACAAATCAAGTTTCTATTTTTCAATTTTTTTATCTCCTAACTCTTTGAGTTCTCATTAAGCTCATTTCTATTCTCGGGAAGGTACTAGCAAGGGTAAAATGGTCAAAGCCCCTATAACGACCTAGCGGGTTGTTATAGTAATTAGCGACGCCAACTGGCCTTGAAAGAAAATTAGTATCCTCGGGAACCGTAATAGTAACAGTTTTCATTGCAGTTGGATCCAAGCTTGGAACTGGGAACACATAAACTTTTCGAGCTCTAGAAGAAACGTGATCCCAGAATATGTGATCGATTGCTCGAGGAGATACAAGTCTGGTAGGGATGCTTGGCTCCGGGGGTCTTGAAGTCATGACCTGGCGACTCCTCGTGAAGGGGTTTCCACTAATAGAAGCATCCGCTTTGGAGTAATAATTGTCAAAGTGGGCCGCACTCAAGTGCGAGGAAGGTGGCACATCAGCAGGGATAGTCTTCGGGATAGGTCCCGTTTAACTCTTTTTACCATAATGTTTTCATCTTCAGTTTCTTCATCGTCATCAACAATGACGGGGTCAGAAGCGAAGATGGGAGGCAATGTTGAGGTGTTTCTAGCCTCGAAAGTTGTTTCTTCTCTAGAATTCCTCTTTCGTTTGAGATGAGTAAAGGATCCCGGTGCAGAAGCGGTTGTTTTTTATTTTTTAGACGACCCGGAGGCCTTCTTCTTTGTTTTCTGGACAGTAGACAAACCCACGATCGTGGTGGCATGGGTGATTCATTGAACAGAAGTAGCTGGGTCAAGAATTAGGTCTGACGGGACAACTCGAGGTTTAATAGTACCTTTGGGAAGGCTCGGATAAAGTCCATAAGAAATGTGAGCGATTGTATAGGAATGTGCATATGAAACTAAATGTATAAAAGAATATTAGGTTCAATAATCACCGTGATTTTGGGGTTTCCTCCGATTGCGAAAAATTTCTTTCCACGATAGGGAGTCGCAGCTCAAGACATCTAGAATGGCTTGAATCCACCAAAAAAAATGCATGTTGGTGGGAGGCCTGATTTTGTTAACTTCACAAATCAGAAGATAAAACAAAGAAGAGGGGGGAAGTAAACACGGAGTTAAAGCACAAGGAAAAGGAAGTGAAACTTACATGTAGGATTCCACATCTCGGGAATAAACAAATCCGCCTCACCGACGATTTTTGCTGTAGGGACAGCGACATATCTCTCTGTCCATCCTCGATCGTTATCATTATCTAAGCTAGTAATTAGCGAATATTTGCCACACTTGGACACGGAGGTAACTCCACCCCTAAATATTTTAGAGACGTAAATCCTGATGAAGTAATCCGAGGTGAAAGGCTTGTCGGCTTTGTTGGCTAAGAAACGGATACGAGCCACAACTCTTCATACATATGGACCAATCTATTCGAGGCAAACGTTGTAGCGTTTACACATCTAGATAATCACCGTGTAAATGGCTGGGTCCAAACCAAATGTAAATGAGTATGTGTAAACGTTGGAAAAGCTCAGCCGGTGCATGGTGAAATCATCTTCGGTAGCAAGGATGATGAAGTTGGAAAGGCGTCCCCAGTTGCAATCGGCTGTAACCGTCTTGATATTGGCAGTAGTGATGGAGGAAGGATAGTTTTTAATGAATTCACCCCTATCGATTTGAGTAAGTTTTTTCTTAGAGGTAAGTCGTCATTAAAGTTAAAGGTACTAGGAATGAAAGGATAAGCAGTTTTTGTAGCCGGAGCCTGTGGATAGTTTCTGCCATCACCATTCCCGCCGGACGGCGGTTGTGAGGATGATGAAGGAGAAGGAGCAGATGAAGATGGAAGTCTGGATTTAGACATGATGCTTGGTGATTAGAGACTATAATTAAAAATAGTGGAGAAGGTAAAGTGGATTAAGGAAGAACTCAAGAGTGATTTTTGTCATGGAGAGAAGTTTGCGTTTGAAGAAGAGTAGTTTAAGGGAAGATATTATGATGCAATTCTTGGAGTTTTATTGCACAGACCGTCATAATTGCTAAGTCGTTTCAAATTTCTAACCAGCCCGGTACGACCAATGTGGGTGAGGCACGTTGGTGAAAATTCCTGAATCGAAGAGACGTACATCACATCAAAAGTTATGAGAAGCCTTTTTTCCGCCATTGGCTGATAATATTTCCGGAGATGTTTCAGTTTCACTCCCCGGTGGGGGGACTATCTATATACATGGTAAGATACGGCATGACACGTGGCAAGATGGCAATAGGATACGTGGTGGAGAAAGATCAAACGCTTCCAGTTATAGCATTCAATACGAGCAAAAATCCTCGGTTATATCCGGATTCAAGTTACAATGGAAAGCCACACCAGGTAATTAATAGCGGAATAACGTTACAAGACCGGACCGGATCTGAAGCAGACGTTACGATTTAGTATTAAGGCAATATTCATTGCTCATTATTGTTTATTATTAGGATTAAATTACTGGTTGAAGGGTCTATGTATTTGTACTATAAAAAGAGCTTAATAGCTCAAGAGAAGCATCATCGAATAACACTGATTACCCACTATTCTTACAAGTTTCGTTGTTCATATTATTCTCTTAAATTGCTTTTTTGCTCCGAATTATTATAGCTGTTCTTAGAAAATTTAAGTGCTTTACAGTTCCACCGTGGGAAACCTATCAAAGGATTTTCTTCCAAGATCGTTGAAGCCTAGGATCACGTCCATCTACCTGTCTACCTGCGGGCATTAACGCAGCGTCCACAAGGAAAAGGCGTTAGTATGAACAGTGTACTGAGTATGTAAGGCATAAATAACAACATAATAAGAAATATAGAACAAAACATGAGATAAGGATAACATGTATGTCTGATTGCCTCTTAGGGCGAATATCATGCATGCCTAGTCTTTTCATAAAAACCTTTCTCATATTTGTATAACATAATAGTGTTGCGGAAGTGCATCCCGATCCATAAATATTTTATATCGCTGCGGAACGTGAGATCAACAACAATGAGTAGAATCAAGGAACTCATGAAATAAGCTCAACAATCTCATCATAGCATTTAAAATCATAAACTTTGAAACTTCTAGAAACGGAATCATCATCATCATCATTATTTTTATCATGAAAACACAATCATCTTTAGCATCATAAGAAACTTTAAGAATCATGAATATTTAGCTTTTGGAAATAAGGACATTATGGAAGACATGTATGGATTCACACGAAAAACGTCATCATGGTCTTCATAGAAAACATCTTGTCTTTAATATCATAAAAACCTTGAGAATCATAAACTTCTAGCTTTTCGGGAACAATGATGTTATGGAAGACATATATGGAAACGTAATGTAGGAGTCATGCCTTTAGAAAGTAAGGGACTAGCCTTACATACCTGATTGATCCCCTACTGCTTAACGCTTATTCTCTCGAGCTCGTAATTCTACATTCAAGAGAAATCATGCTACTGTTAGATTTATTGTCATATGCCTATGCCTATCTTAAGTCTTTAAATTAAACCCTCTTAAAATCTGCCGGAATTCACTTCCACTCAACTCAACTCAATCCAATACAATAACACCACATCAATCACAATGCATATTCACATTGCCATACTAAGTTAAATCAATAGCCATCTGATAGATTCTTCCAAAGCAGCCCATATGCATAACATCTTATTCTATAAATTCTATTTCAAGTTTACTTCCAATTCTTCCATCAAATCCTCATATAAACACATGGACATATACCACAACATCAAGTTCACCATATTCATATTATCTACTCTGATTTCCAGCCACAATAACATGTACGTAATACTTCAAAACAGTCCAACAACACAAGAACAACATACCTATTATTTTCAGAAAATCGGGTAGCATTTCCCCTATATCTTTTACCTCTTTCCAATTCAAACCAACACCAAAATAATAATAACAACGTCAACAATAGAATATCTAAGTTATTCCATCAATTTCCAGCCATAAAATACCACAAGACCAACTTTAAAACAGTTCAGCAACTAACAACATCACAACTACCATTTTCGAGCTTTATTTCACAAGTTTTCAACCGTACAAGTTATTCACGACTTCTATAGGCTCAAATACATGGAGGAGAGAAATATTCTTACCTTTTCTAAGCTTTCTTCACCTGTAAGAATCTTCTAAACCTGGCAACAACAACAAGACCTCAAGCTTCAATTTGTGTCCAATACCTTAAGAGTGCTTCTTCTTGCTCTCTTGGAACTCTTGAGATAGAGTTTGGGTGAACCCTTTTTTTTTGGCTTAGGGACTTTATGATCTGACTTGGGTAGGTCTTAAAAGCTTATAGAAAAAGTTTCAAGTGAAAATAACTTAAAATGTCCTTTTAAAACGTATTTAATATGCAAGAAGATCGCCACCACCATAGTGGGTCCCAGCGAGTCTGACTACGCAGTCTCGCGAAAATGCGAATATCTCTCTACTCTAATGTCGTATTGGTGAATGGTTTGTTACGTTGGAAACTAGACTTGACGAACTTTAATTTTGGATTTTATTTCACTTCAAAACTCCTAATATACTAGAATATATACCCCTCCAAATTTGACACAAAATTTCTGTCCAAAATTTCACCAACTTTTTCCAAATTTTTGTCAAACTTATTTTCTTCGAATTGCTTGGTCCCGGAACGTTTAGACACTTGCTTAATACTTTTTAAGAGTATTCATTAACCTTATAAGGGTTCCATGGACTCTCCGAGCTTACGTTAGTTTTCTTACAATGCAAACGACGCAAAAAATTTTTGAGGTGTAACATTCCTCCCCCCTTAGGAACATTCGTCCTCAAATGTTAAGCTCTTAGGGATTTCTACGAAAATTTTGCCAGAGATTCCCCTATAATTGTACCACTACCATCCTGTCACAACAACCAAAAATATACAATGCCGGATAGGGCTACAATATCAATACCCATATTGGCCACACACGACCAAAAAATTATTCGAAGAAGCATCACAAACCTGAGGATAATGGTGTCTCTGGCTGGAGCTCTTTTGGGGGCGGAAACAAATGTGGGTACCTGGGCTTGATATCTTTCTCAGCTTCCCAAGTCATTTCTTCCCTATTATTATTTCTCCACAGGACTTTAACTGAGGCTACATCTTTGGTTCTGAGTCTCCGAACCTGCCTATCTAGAATAGCAATGGGTACTTCTTCATAGGAGAATTTCTCAGTAACTTGGACATCTTCTACAGGCACAATTATGGAAGGATCTCCCACACACACTTACGAAGCATTGACACATACAAAACTGGGTGGACTGACTCCAAATCCGAAGGCAGATCTAACTCCTAAGCTACTTGACCTTCCGTTCGCACAATCTTGTAGGGCCCAATATACCGGGGACTAAGATTACCCTTCTTGCCAAATATCATTACACCTTTCATCAGCAATACTTTCAGGAATACCCAATCATTAACTTGGAATTCCGAGTTTCGTCGACGATTGTCCGCATAGGATTTCTGACGACTTTGAGCTGTTAGTAGTCGATCTTGAATAAGCTTGATCTTCTCTACTGCTTGCTGGATCAGATCTGGGCCTACTAACTTTGTCTCTCCTACTTTGAACCATCCAATAGGCGATCTACATTTCCTTTCATATAAAGTTTCATATGGAGCCATCTGAATACTGGAGTGATAGTTGTTATTGTACGCGAATTCAATAAGCGGAAAATGATCATCCCAATTTCCTCCAAAATCTAGCACACATGCTCTCAGCATATCTTCAAGGGTTTGGATAGTGCGCTCAGCGTGTCCATCAGTTTGTGGATGGAACGTTGTACTAAGTCTCACTTGTGTTCCCAAACCTTCTTGGAAGGATCTCCAATAATTAGCTGTAAATTGTGCTCCTTTATCAGTAATAATAGATACTAGAACACCATGAAGTCGCAGTATTTCTTTGATATACAACTTTGCATAATCTTCTGCTGAGTATGTGGTTCAGGCGGGCAAGAAATGACCTAATTTTGTGAGTCTATCCACAATCACCCATTTAGAATCATACTTACGCCGGGAACGAGGTAAGCCTATAATGAAGTTCATATTAATCGCCTCCTATTTCCACATCGGAATCTCTATAGCTTGCAGTAATCCCCCAGGCTTTTGATGCTCAGTTTTCATCTGTTGACAATTAGGACATTGAGCTACAAAATCTGCTATAACTTTCTTCATTCCATCCCACCAATAAACAGATTTAAGATCATGATACATCCTTGTCGCTCCTGGGTAGACAAAATAACGAGAATGATGGGCTTTTTTTTTTTTTTTGCATGAAAACCACCAAACCAAGTTTGGCAGTGTTTTATTAAAATAGTAAGTTTTCTGTACAATAGAGGAAAGAAAGAAAACAAAAGAAAACAAATGAAAAATGATCCTAAAAAACAGGAATGAAATGTAAACTACATCCAAAGACTATATAGATGCTTGTCTACTACAGATCCTTTGTCCTTGACTTCATACCATCTCAAACACCTACAAGCTCTCACCAAGAAGAATGATGGGCTTCTTCCAGGATCTGTCGATGTAATCCTACAACATTCGGAACACATAATCTGCCTTGATGCCTGAGAACTCCATCCGCAGGAACTTCAAATGGTGACTTCTCCTTTTGAGGAAGCAAATCTCTATAATGGACTAACACAGGGTCCTTATTTTGGCTCTTCTTTACCTATTCTACTAAAGATAACACCGTTGGGTTCTAGACAGTAACTCCGGCACTGCTCGAGTCCACTAAGCGAACTCCTAGGTTAGCAAGCTGTCGAAGCTCATGGACTAACTCCTTCTTCTCCGGCCGAACATCACACAAACTGCCCATGGATTTGCAACTAAGAGCATCGGCTACCACATTCCCCTTTCTAGGATGATATAAGATACTCACGTCGTAGTCTTTCAATAGCTCGAGCCACCGCCTTTGCCGTAAGTTCAATTCCTTTTGCTTAAAAATATATTGGAGACTCTTATAATCCGTATAAATGTCCACATGAATGCCATACAAATAGTGTCTTCACATCTTCAGTGCATGGATAACCGCAGCCAACTCTATGTCATGAGTCGGGTAGTTTTTCTCGTGTTTCCGTAATTGCCTTAAAGCATAGGCGATAACCTTGCCATGTTGCATCAATGCACAGCCTAGCCCAACACTTGAAGCATCGCAACAAATAACATAGCCCTCTGATCCCTCTGGAAGTGTTAGAACTAAGGCCGAAGTCAACCTATCCTTCAACTCCTGAAAGTTGCGCTCACAAGCGTCAGTCCATTGGAATTTTGCCGATTTCTGAGTCAGCTTGGTCAATGGTGCCGAAATAGAAGAAAATCCTTCCACAAATCTTCTATAGTAATCGGCCAACCCCAGAAAACTACGGACCTCCGTGGGCATTGTATGCCTCGACCAATTCTTCACAGCTTCAATCTTCTGGGTATCTACTCGAATACCGTCGGCTGAAATAATATGCCCCAGAAAAGTTACAGAATGTAGCCAAAATTCACATTTTGAAAACTTGGCATATAACTTCCGAGCCTGAAGAATTCTAATAATAGTACGTAGATGATCAGCATGCTTTGCCTCCGATCGAGAATATATCAGAATATCGTCGATGAACATAATCACAAATAGATCCAAGAAGGGCCTGAATACATTATTCATCAAGTTCATGAATACCGCTGGGGCGTTAGTCAACCCAAATGATATTACCCGAAACTCGTAATGGCTATATCTAGTTATGAAGGCTGTTTTCGGGATGTCCTCTTCCTTGACCCTCACTTGGTGGTATCTCTATCTTAGATCTATTTTTGAGAACTTCTTGGCACCCTGCAACTGATCGAACATATCATCAATCCTTGAAAGGGGGTATTTGTTCTTTATCGTCACCTTGTTTAATTGCCTGTAAACAATACATATACATAAGGTGCCATCTTTATTGCTTACGAACAACACAGGCGCTCCCCATGGCGATGAACTGGGCCCGATAAAGCCCTTTTCAAGCAGATCTTTCAATTGCGCCTTTAACTCCTTTAACTCGGCAGGGGCCTTTCGAAAGGGAGGAATAGATATATGCTTAGTATCTAGCAACACATCAATGGTAAACTCAATCTCCCATTCTGGTGGAAGACCTAGAAGCTCATCCGGAAACACGTCTAAAAATTCATTCACTACGGGGACAGATTGGAGAGTTGGCGATTTTGCTTCTGTATCTAGGACCAGGACTAAATGATAAATATAGCCCTTAGCAATCATCTTCCTCGCTTTGAGATAGGAAATAAACCTACCTCTCAGGGATGCTGTATTACCTTTCCATTCTAAGACTTGTTGTTAGAACCCGTATTTTTGTACAGTGGAATAATCCGGATTTATTTATGATAAGCTAAGGACAAAATTATTTTGGAATACAAAGTCGGGATTCTTAACCTTCGATTTTATTTTGAGATATAAGTCGTGCATGAATTTATTGGTATGGAACAATTAGGAAAATTCGGGACCAAAAGTGAGAAAAATTGGAAGATAAAAATCATCCACAATTTCCATGGTTGGCCCACACAAATGGTGTTCAATTTTAATTGGGACAACACATTAGTGTGGGCCAAGGGGAAAGTCTAAAATTCACCTAAGTATTAAAAGATGACCACATTTTCTTTCCACTTCATTTACTTCATTCCCCACACTTGAAAAAAAAAAAGGGCAAAGCTGAAAAACCCCCTTGAGGCTCTCGGCCAACAAGGGAGAAAATCAACTCCCATTTCTTGTTCTTCCAAAAATTTTCCGTTGATGTAAACCCACTATATTGAGGTTCCTAAGTAACGTGGAAGTGTCGTTGGAGCGATCAACCCATTATTTTTCATCCATTGGAAACCCTAGCATTTTGTGGAAATTGAAGAGGATAGGTAAGAGTTGATCTTGCTTTTGTGTTATAAAGGTTGTTTGTATCTTGTAGTATGTTATAATGGAGGAAAATCATGACATATGAAATGTTGGAGGTGAGTTGTGTATGTGGAGCTTGAGCCGTGTAAATGGGTGTTGTTGTGTTGTGATTGAAATTATGAATTAATGCCTAGTTAGTTGATTATGATCATTGTAAGGTGAAGAACAATTGAGAATCATCCATATATGTATATGTGTAGTGTTAGCCGAAAATGGGTCACCTTATGTGCCAAGAATTGAATTAGTATCGCTTATTGTTTAGCCATCGTCGCCATGAATTCTATGTTGGAAATGAAAGTTTATTGACTCAAATTGATGTTGTAAATATTGGGGACTGATTTGGAAGTTGTTGTACATTTAATGTAAATTGTGTATTGATGAAAATAGCATTGTTAGAATGTAAATTGTAGATACGAACCATGATTTGGAAATAAAGAAAAAGTTAGGGGGGCTGTCTCGGTTAGGGGCTGTTTCGGGTAGCTTGGGAAAATTTATGGATTGCTGGAAAAATTGTATAAATTGCTTAGAATGTCTTGAAATGTTTTTTGGTATGGGTTTGGGTTAGTATGTGAGCGTATAAGCGTCGATTTTGGCTTGAAGGTAAGTCGTCGAATTAAATTTATGAAAGTTGATGAATGATGGAAAAGAGAGCTATTATTGTTGTATTACCTTTCGGATTGATTATTAATGTTGTTAGGTTGGTTGTTGTTGTTGTTGTTGATTGATACGGCCGAGTTAAATTCTCGGGGTAGCCTATTTACAGGGGAAATGCTGCCCAAATTTCTGTAGAATTAAGGGCGAAATTGGAATTTAATGCCCAAAGAGTCTTTAGCTAATGTTTGGCATTTTATGGCTTGTTTATAGATCGTGGGCAGCCCGAATCATAGGTTGGATTTAGCTTGAGTTTGGATCATATTGGAGAGCGTTTGAGGTATGTAAAGTATTCTTCCTTCTTCGGCATGCCTTAGTTAAAATTGGCTATGATATAAGCCTCGAGGAAACTCTATTCTCACAATCCGAGCATGTTTATGAATCGCATTTGTTCTTTGGCATCCTTGCCTTGTCATGGCAAAACATTGATCCTTATGTTCTTGGAATCCATAATTTGTAAAGATAACATGAAAGCTGATTTTTGTTTTAAAGTTCATTCTTTAGCGATTCCAAAACTTCAAACGCCCATAATTTCCTCAGAAAAGCTCGGATTGCTTTGAAATTTTCGTAGGAGTTTGTATGATATAAAATGAGTATGTTTTTCATAGGCGGGCTCAGTTCGGGTCTATACTCGTCCGTGGGTCCCGCGACGCCCTTTTTGAAATTCGACAACTTTGAAACAAAAAGTGATAATTAGTATTCCGATTTCGAATATGACTATTTTACTTATCCTTCAGATTTATAATAATGATTTTATGCATATGATTCCTCACTACTCCGCTCGTGCCTACTGTGATATCGTTCACCGGTTCCCGGGCCGGTTCTGTTGTCGTGCGCTTTGTGATACATTCCGGTGTTATGCTGTGATTATGGTTCACCGTGCTCCTCGCTCGAGGGCCGGGTTCCACTTATGTTTGGCGTTATGCTGTGTTGTGATGTGTGATGGGGATTTGGAGATTTGAAACTTTCTGGTGTGATGCTGTGTTGTGGCGCCATCGACAGGCGGGCGACCATATTTTCCTGTGCCCTATGCATAATTTACACTTTGGAAATAAACATTTTGATATTTTTTTTTTTGATATGTATTATTTTCTATATATCTGATTCGATTATTGTTCAGATTTATTTCTGTACCTTCTGCTTTGCATACTCAATACATATTTCGTACTGACCCCCTTCTCCGGGGGCTGCATTTCATGCCCGCAGGTACGGACGCACAGCTTGGTGATCCACCTGTTTAGGACACCCTTTCTGCTATTCGGAGTGCTCCTCTCTTTCCGGAGCTTATACTTTTGGTATATATATTTATTAGCGCATTTGTATATATTCGTTCATGGGTACGGCGGGGTCCTGTCTCGTCATATGATTCTGTCGGTCTGTTTAGAGGTCTGTGGACATGTTTGTGGGTTAGGGTCTTTTTGTATGGATGTATGCACATGTCGTTTGGGCGATCCCATACGCCGAGGCAGCCGGTCCACATATGTTGTTTGGGCGATCCTATACGCCGAGGCGGCCGGTCCGCATATGTTTATATATTGCTTGGTTAGCCCTGTGTGGCTTTTGTTGGTATTTTCTGCGTGCAGGGTATATTGGATAGTCCGTAAAACAAAGGAAACTCTGCCGAAATTTTTCTGGAAATTACATAAATTTGAAATAACGCCTTGTCGGCTTCCGCCATATACTAGAATGAGTTGATAGAATTTGAGATAATATTTGATAGATGGGTTCGGGTGCCCAGATCGGGCACTAGTCACGGCCTACGGGGTTGGGTCGTGACAGAAGTGGTATCAGAGCGGTTTGTCCTCGGAGTGTCCACAGATCGTGTCTAGTAGAGTCTTGTTTATCGGTGTGTTGTGCACCACTTCTATAAACAGGAGGCTACAGGACATTTAGGATGTTTCCTTTCTTTGAATCTTAGATCGTGCGATAGAGCTGTGCTATTAGGATGATTATGTTCTGATCTGTTGTTGTTTTTCTTTCAGTGATGCCTCCGAAAAAGGCGACGGCCGCCCAGAAGAAAAAGGGCGTAGTAGGAGAGACCAGCCGGGCTCAAAAGGATACTCGGACTCTTGCTCAGATGATGCGTGATATTACATCCCGGCCAGCCGACTCTGCTACGTCTTCATCGTCAGAGGAGTCTGGAGCAGCTTCACCATTAGCTCCAGGGGCTCCAGCTCCCGCGCCTCCAGCTCCTCAGCCAGGGGCGGAGGACAGGACACTGAGAGAGGCTGTGCAGTTATTGACCACTCTGGTAGCGGGACAGGCTCGCAGACGCGGGCGGAGAGATGATGATGATGACGATAGGCGTGACAGCCTGAGGGTTCGAGAGTTTCTATTATGTGGCCCTCCAGAGTTTTACGGGTCTAAGCCCGACGAGGACCCCCATGACTTTATTCGGGGGATGCGGCGCTCACTATATTTGGTCAGGGCTTCAGAGACTGAGTCTGTTGAGTTGGCTTCGCATAGACTACGGGATGTTGCTGCTCACTGGTATGAGTCCTGGGAGCTATCCAGGGGTGAGGGTGCTACCCCAGCTACTTGGGACGAGGTCGTGACTGCTTTCACTCACCACTTTTTGCCCCCAGAGTTACGGCGGGCGCGGGTTAACCGATTTTTACATCTGCAGCAGAGGGGTCGGAGTGTTCGTGAGTATAATATGGAGTTTGATTCTCTGGCCCGGTACGCACCTGCCATAGTAACAGATATGGCCGATCGGATGCACAGATACGTGATGGGGTTAGACCGCTACTTGATTGATGGCTGTATGGCGGTGGCATTGCAGACAGACATGGATATTGCCCGACTACAGGCTTATGCTCTGGGTATGGAGGACCGACATAGAGCTGATTATTCCAGCAGAGATCGGGACAGGAGGCCGCCCAAGAGGGCCAGATCCGCAGGCTATTCTGGAGATTTCCGAGGCAGACAGCCTCAGCAGCAGCAGCAGAGCAGATATCCTTCTCAGTCATCACGGGGTACACCCCCACAGTTTACCGGCAGGAGATCTGAGAGTGCCGGATATTCAGGGGCAGGCCCGAGCTCCAGGGCTTCAGGTTCACAATTGGACAGAGGTTCCAGCAGTCAGATGAGGCCACCCAGACCTTTGTGTTCCTACTGTGGGAGACAGCACCCGGGAGAGTGTTTCCGAGCTACGGGTACGTGCTTTGTTTGCGGCCGTCAAGGCCATCAGATGAGAGACTGTCCGGCTAGAGGTGGTACAGGCAGTTCAGCTCAGTCTACCGAGTCAGCCGGTGGTTCATCTTCAGCCTCGGTGGCGATGCGCCCGGCGGGGCGAGGTACTCCAGCACCAGCAGGCCGCGGCAGGGGTCGTGGCGGAGCTTTGGGTTCTAGCGGTCCTTCGAACCGCATTTATGCCTTAGCCAGCAGACAGGACCAGGAGGCTTCGCCTAATGTCGTCACAGGTATATTACTGGTTTTCTCTCGTGATGTGTATGCATTGATTGATCCTGGTTCTACATTATCATTTATATCTCCACTTGTTGCTGATAAAATTGGGATAGAATCCGAACCGATAGAGCCTTTTGAGGTAGCTACACCAGTAGGGGATTCTGTTATAGCCAGTCAGATTTATAGAGATTGTTCCGTGATTATCTGTGGTCGCTGCACTAAGGCGGATTTGGTAGAGTTAGATATGATCGAGTTTGACGTGATTATGGGTATGGATTGGCTAGCTTCTTGCTATGCTAATGTTGATTGTCAAAAGAAGATAGTCCGATTCCAATTCCCAGGGGAGCCAGTTATAGAGTGGGCAGGTAATACAGTATCACCGAGGGGTAAGTTTATTTCATACCTCAAGGCTGAGAAAACGATCAGAAAGGGGTATATTTATCATCTGGTCCGTGTTCATGATTTAGAGGCAGAGGCACCGACTCTTCAGTCAGTCCCAGTGGTTAATGAATTTGTAGATGTATTCCCAGATGAGCTTCCGGGTCTTCCTCCCGAACGGGAGATAGAGTTTGCTATTGATCTGTTGCCAGACACTCAGCCTATCTCTATTCCTCCGTACAGAATGGCACCTGCAGAATTGAAAGAATTGAAAGAGCAGCTGAGAGATTTATTGGAGAAGGGTTTCATTCGGCCTAGTGCATCACCCTGGGGAGCTCCGGTATTATTTGTGAGGAAGAAAGACGGCTCGCTGCGGATGTGCATTGATTATCGGCAGTTGAATAAGGTAACCATCAGGAATAAATATCCCCTCCCCAGGATTGATGATTTGTTTGATCAGCTGCAGGGTGCCAGGTACTTCTCGAAGATAGACCTGCGATCGGGTTACCATCAGGTATGGGTACAAGAGGCTGATATTCCCAAGACAGCATTCAGGACCCGATATGGGCACTATGAGTTCAGAGTTATGTCTTTTGGGCTGACAAATGCCCCAGCAGTATTTATGGACCTGATGAATCGGGTATTCAGACCGTTCTTGGATATGTTTGTGATCGTATTTATCGATGATATTCTGGTTTATTCTCGGTCAGAGGCAGAGCATGCGGACCATTTGAGGACGGTACTTGGCACACTTCGGCACCAGGAATTATATGCTAAATTTTCTAAATGTGAATTCTGGTTATCTTCAGTGGCATTTCTGGGACATATTATTGGGGCTGATAGCGTCCGGGTGGATACCCAGATGATCGAGGCCGTAAAGAATTGCCCTAGACCTACGACGCCGACAGAGGTGCGTAGCTTTCTGACATTGGCTGGTTATTATCGGAGATTCGTGGAGAAGTTTTCTTCCATTTCAGCGCCTTTGACAAGGCTGACTCAGAAGGGAGCTAAGTTTCAGTGGTCAGATGCTTGCGAGCGTAGCTTCCAGTTGCTGAAAGAGAAGTTGACTACGGCTCCAGTCCTGACTCTTCCGGAGGGTCCAGATGGGTATGTGATTTATTGTGATGCCTCTGGTATTGGTTTGGGATGTGTGTTGATGCAGCACGGCAGGGTGATAGCTTATGCTTCCCAGCAACTCAGAAAACATGAAAAGAATTATCCTTTGGAGCTGGCCGCGGTCATTCATGCTTTGAAGATGTGAAGACATTATTTATATGGGGTTCACGTTGACATTTATACAGATCATAAGAGCCTTCAGTACATCTTTAGGCAAAAAGGAGCTGGACTTGCGGCAGCGAAGGTGGTTAGAGTTGCTGAAAGATTATGATGTTGACATTCTCTACCATCCTGGGAAAGCTAATGTTGTGGCGGATGCACTCAGCCGCAAGTCTAAGGGCAGCCTAGCATACGTGCCATCAGAGAGTAAAGAAATGGTTCGCGATATTCATCAGTTGGCTAGTCTTGGAGTTCGCTTGGCTGATTCTGGAGATGTTGGGGTTTCTGTTCGAGGTATTGCTGAGTCCTCTATTACAGAAGATATTAAGCGGCATCAGTATGAGGATCCTATTCTGGCACAGTACAGAGACGCAACGCTGGCACAGGAGAAGACTCCGTTTGAGATTTCACCTGATGGAGTGTTATTTCATAGAGGCAGATTGTGTGTACCTGACGTTGCAGGGTTGCGGCGACATGTTATGGGCGAGGCACATTACGCCCGATATTCTGTTCACCTAGGGTCGACGAAGATGTACCATGATATCAGATGCCTATATTGGTGGGACGGTATCAAAAGAGAGATAACAGAGTTCGTTGCTCAGTGTCCAAATTGCCAGCAGGTTAAGATTGAGCACCAGAAGCCCGGTGGGCTATTGCAGGAGATGGAGATACCGACGTGGAAGTGGGAGATCATTAATATGGACTTTATTACAGGTCTACCTCGCACTCCACGGAGGTATGATTCTATTTGGGTTATTGTTGATCGGCTGACGAAATCAGCCCATTTTCTTCCGGTTCGGACCACCTATTCAGCTGAGGATTATGCCAGGCTTTATGTCAGGGAGATTGTACGACTTCATGGAGTTCCTGTGTCTGTTATTTCCAATAGAGGTGCCCAGTTTACAGCTAAGTTCTGGAGATCTTTTCAGGAGGGATTGGGGACCCAGGTAAGCCTGAGTACAGCCTTCCATCCCCAGTCCGACGGACAGGCTGAGCGCACTATTCAGACATTGGAAGATATGTTGCGTTCCTGTGTTATTGATTTATAGGGGTAGCTGGGACGACCATTTATCGCTTGTTGAGTTTGCGTATAATAACAACTACCACTCTAGTATTCAGATGGCACCATATGAGGCTTTGTATGGCAGGAAGTGTAGATCACCGATCGGTTGGTTTGATGTTGGGGAGACTGAGTTGATTGGCCCAGATGTGGTCCAGCAGGCCGTGGATAAGGTGAAACTTATTCGAGAAAGATTGTTGGCAGCCCAGAGCCGACAAAAATCTTATGTCGATAAGCGACGTCGACCGTTAGAATTTCAGATTGGCAATTGGGTGTTCCTGAAAGTGTCACCGATGAAAGGTGTTATGCGATTTGGCAAGAAAGGAAAGCTAAGTCCGAGATATATTGGGCCCTATCTGATTATTCGCAAAATAGGCAAGGTAGCCTACGAATTGGATTTGCCAGCTGACTTGGGAGCGGTACACCCGGTATTTCATGTTTCTATGCTTCGTCAGTGTATTGGTGACCCTTCCAGAGTCTTTCCTGTAGATGACATTCAGGTCACAGAGGAGCTATCTTATGAGGAGCAGCCTATATCCATATTGGATCGCCAGGTAAAAAGGTTGCGGAATAAAGATATGGCTTCTGTTAAAGTGCTGTGGCGGAACAATAACCGAGAGGAAATGACCTGGGAAGCTGAGGAGCATATGAAGAAGAAGTATCCTCATTTATTTTCAGAGCCTACAGGTAATCCAATTCTCTATTTGACTATGTTGTTTGATAAATGAATCGTTGATCAATGATTGTATTGTTGTGATAGTTAGGAAGGAAACTCCCCCAAATTGTTGTATGACCGGTAAGGTTAATCTGACATTCGAGGACGAATGTTCTAATGAGGGGGAGGATGTTAGAACCCGTATTTTTGTACAGTGGAATATTCCGGATTTATTTATGATAAGCTAAGGACAAAATTATTTTGGAATACAAAGTCGGGATTCTTAACCTTCGATTTTATTTTGAGATATAAGTCGTGCATGAATTTATTGGTATGGAACAATTAGGAAAATTCGGGACCAAAAGTGAGAAAAATTGGAAGATAAAAATCATCCACAATTTCCATGGTTGGCCCACACAAATGGTGTTCAATTTTAATTGGGACAACACATTAGTGTGGGCCAAGGGGAAAGTCTACAATTCACCTAAGTATTAAAAGATGACCACATTTTCTTTCCACTTCATTTACTTCATTCCCCACACTTGAAAAAAAAAAGGGCAAAGCTGAAAAACCCCCTTGAGGCTCTCGGCCAACAAGGGAGAAAATCAACTCCCATTTCTTGTTCTTCGAAATTTTTTCCGTTGATGTAAACCCACTATATTGAGGTTCCTAAGTAACGTGGAAGTGTCGTTGGAGCGATCAACCCATTATTTTTCATCCATTGGAAACCCTAGCATTTTGTGGAAATTGATGAGGATAGGTAAGAGTTGATCTTGCTTTTGTGTTATAAAGGTTGTTTGTATCTTGTAGTATGTTATAATGGAGGAAAATCATGACATATGAAATGTTGGAGGTGAGTTGTGTATGTGGAGCTTGAGCCGTGTAAATGGGTGTTGTTGTGTTGTGATTGAAATTATGAATTAATGCCTAGTTAGTTGATTATGATCATTGTAAGGTGAAGAACAATTGAGAATCATCCATATATGTATATGTGTAGTGTTAGCCGAAAATGGGTCACCTTATGTGCCAAGAATTGAATTAGTATCGCTTATTGTTTAGCCGTCGTCGCCGTGAATTCTATGTTGGAAATGAAAGTTTATTGACTCAAATTGATGTTGTAAATATTGCGGACTGATTTGGAAGTTGTTGTACATTTAATGTAAATTGTGTATTGATGAAAATAGCATTGTTAGAATGTAAATTGTAGATACGAACCATGATTTGGAAATGAAGAAAAAGTTAGGGGGGCTGTCTCGGTTAGGGGCTGTTTCGGGTAGCTTGGGAAAATTTATGGATTGTTGGAAAAATTGTATAAATTGCTTAGAATGTCTTGAAATGTTTTTTGGTATGGGTTCGGGTTAGTATGTGAGCGTATAAGCGTCGATTTTGGCTTGAAGGTAAGTCGTCGAATTAAATTTATGAAAGTTGATGAATGATGGAAAAGAGAGCTATTATTGTTGTATTACCTTTCGGATTGATTATTAATGTTGTTAGGTTGGTTGTTGTTGTTGTTGTTGATTGATACGGCCGAGTTAAATTCTCGGGGTAGCCTACTTACAGGGGAAATGCTGCCCAAATTTCTGTAGTATTAAGGGCGAAATTGGAATTTAATGCCCAAAGAGTCTTTAGCTAATGTTTGGCATTTTATGGCTTGTTTATAGATCGTGGGCAGCCCGAATCATAGGTTGGATTTAGCTTGAGTTTGGATCGTATTGGAGAGCGTTTGAGGTATGTAAAGTATTCTTCCTTCTTCGGCATGCCTTAGTTAAAATAGGCTATGATATAAGCCTCGAGGAAACTCTATTCTCACAATCCGAGCATGTTTATGAATCGCATTTGTTCTTTGGCATCCTTGCCTTGTCATGGCAAAACATTGATCCTTATGTTCTTGGAATCCATAATTTGTAAAGATTACATGAAAGCTGATTTTTGTTTTAAAGTTCATTCTTTTGCGATTCCAAAACTTCAAACGCCCATAATTTCCTCAGAAAAGCTCGGATTGCTTTGAAATTTTCGTAGGAGTTTGTATGATATAAAATGAGTATGTTTTTAATAGGCGGGCTCAGTTCGGGTCTATACTCGTCCGTGGGTCCCGCGACGCCCTTTTTGAAATTCGACAACTTTGAAACAAAAAGTGATAATTATTATTCCGATTTCGAATATGACTATTTTACTTATCCTTCAGATTTATAATAATGATTTTATGCATATGATTCCTCACTACTCCGCTCGTGCCTACTGTGATATCGTTCACCGGTTCCCGGGCCGGTTCTGTTGTCGTGCGCTTTGTGATACATTCCGGTGTGATGCTGTGATTATGGTTCACCGTGCTCCTCGCTCGAGGGCCGGGTTCCACTTATGTTTGGCGTTATGCTGTGTTGTGATGTGTGACGGGGATTCGGAGATTTGAAACTTTCTGGTGTGATGCTGTGTTGTGGCGCCATGGACAGGCGGGCGACCACATTTTCCTGTGCCCTATGCATAATTTACACTTTGGAAATAAACATTTTGATATTTTTTTTTGATATGTATTATTTTCTATATATCTGATTCGATTATTATTCAGATTTATTTCTGTACCTTCTGCTTTGCATACTCAGTACATATTTCGTACTGACCCCCTTCTCCGGGGGCTGCGTTTCATGCCCCCAGGTACGGACGCACAGCTTGGTGATCCACCTGTTTAGGACACCCTTTCTGCTATTCGGAGTGCTCCTCTCTTTCCGGAGCTTATACTTTTGGTATATATATTTATTAGCGCATTTGTATATATTCGTTCATGGGTACGGCGGGGTCCTGTCTCGTCATATGATTCTGTCGGTCTGTTTAGAGGTCTGTGGACATGTTTGTGGGTTAGGGTCTTTCTCTATGGATGTATGCACATGTCATTTGGGCGATCCCATACGCCAAGGCGGCCGGTCCGCATATGTTGTTTGGGCGATCCTATACGCCGAGGCGGCCGGTCCGCATATGTTTATATATTGCTTGGTTAGCCCTGTGTGGCTTTTGTTGGTATTTTCTGTGTGCAGGGTATATTGGATAGTCCGTAAAACAAAGGAAACTCTGCCGAAATTTTTCTGGAAATTACATAAATTTGAAATAAAGCCTTGTCGGCTTCCGCCATATACTAGAATGAGTTGATAGAATTTGAGATAATATTTGATAGATGGGTTCGGGTGCCCAGATCGGGCACTAGTCACGGCCTACGGGGTTGGGTCGTGACACTGGTTCTCTCGGAAACTGAAATCGAACCATCGTTGTTATACAATCTGCATTATAATAACAAGAGGCTAGCCAATCCATACCCATCATAATGTCAAAATCTAACATTTCCAACTCATGTAAATCATCCATAATATAGCGGTTGCAAACTAAAACCACACGATTCTTATATACCCATCTAGCTACTACTCGTTCCCCTACAGGAGTGGAAACCTTAAAAGATTTGATTGGTTCAGGTTTCACCCCAATACGATCAGTAATATAAGGAGTAATATATGATAGATTAGAACTCGGATCAATTAATGCATACACATCATAAGAGGATACCGACAATATACCTATGACAACGTCAAGGGAGGACTCAAGATCCTACCATCCAGCTAGTGCATATATACGATTCTGAAAACCACTGGTACTGGGTGCTCCTCCTCCTCTGCCTCTGCCGCGGCCCACTGGAGTCTGGGAATTCTACCTAGGAGGGCGCACAGACGATAAAGAGCCAACTACAGACCCCGTCGGTTGAGCCACACCTCTACCACCTCTTAAAGGACAATCCCGTATCATATGACCAAACCTACCGCCAGCATAACAAGAGTCTGAACCTTGGCGACACTGTCCCGAATGTGGCTTACCACATTGGTTATACCGTGGTAAGGGCGGCCTTATCTGACCGGATTTACCTCTATACTGGGAGCTCGAAATCCTGGAGCTCTAACCCGATCTCGAATAAATGAGGCGAACAAATCTCCTGCCTACATATTGGGGGGCGGGGAGGGGGTTGCACTGGCCACTGATTAGCCTGAATAACTAGAATATTACTACCATTGACTCTCTCTGAACTCGCTAGTGGCACCGGAAGACCTGGCCCTCTTACTGTGCCTTCTGTCAGAATCACGCTCGCCTCTTTGCGGCTGCTACTGCTCCTCCAAATTCTGACCATGGGCCTGAATACGAGCAATATCTATCCTGTCCTGGAGCGAGGTCGTCAAAAACTCCTTAATCAAATGCGGACCCAAACCAATCACGAACCGACGTACACGGTCCCCTATGTCAGCTACCATGGCTGGGTCATACCTAGCCAAGGAATTGAAGCAGAGACTGTATTCCCGAGCGCTCATATTTCCCTACCTGATATTCAAGAACTTGTTGGCTCGGGCTCGTCGAACCTCCGGTGGTAAGAAATGCGGCAAAAAGGAATCCATGAACTTTTGCCATACTGGGGGAGGTGCATTTGCCCTTCGCGAAGACATCCAAGTGTTTTACCAGTGGATGGCCACATCCCGTAGTCCATAAGAAGCAAATTCAACTGACTCAGTATCAAAAGCATGTATTATTCGTTGCGTCCTCAGCATCTCATCTATAAAACCCTGCGGGTCTTCATCCGGCTTCGAACCATGGAATTCTGGAGGATTCAGACTAATAAAATCACGAGCTCTCACGCTGACCGCTCTATCACCCTGGCTCACGCCTTGCCGTTGTGCCTGAGCGGAAACTAACTGGGTCAACAATGGAATAGCCTTGGTCACCTGCTGGCCTGAGGCGCCTGGCCAAGTAACTAGGGGTACAAAAGCTGGAACTGGAGCTTAAGCCTCTTCATGCTCCTCTGGTAAGAGTGGAATAGGAGAGGTCCGAGATGGAACCTCGTTATGAGACTCACTCTCTTCTATCTTTGGCGGTGGCTCCCGTTCAGTACTTCTTCCCGCCACCGTCTTGCCCTTCTAGGCTGCTGTAGCTTTCCTCTTCATAGGCATTGCTGAAATCATAACATACGATTAGGAAAAAGGGGATCCTGATAACATAGGTCTATCGCACGATCTAAGATAAGAAAGAAGGTCATTTATTCCTTAATGCCCCGCAACCTCCAGTTTATAAGTGTGGCGCGCTTCACACCCATAAGCAAGACTCTACCGGGCACGGCTCATAGACATACCCTAGGACAAACTGCTCTGATACCACTTTTGTCATGACCCAGCCGGAGGGCCATGACGGGTACCCTGTACTAGTCTACCAAGAACATCTAGTCTAACATTCCCTAAACATTTCTAAGTGGGCTAAATAGACAGCTCATGAATAGCATACTCAGTACAACAATCAGTAACAGTGTTCGCCAGCATAAGCCAACGAGATTACCAAAAAATTATACAACAATAAGAACTGAAGAAGCTATTGAACATCTAACAGGATAAATTTATCTACGAGCCTCTAAGTAGCATACATGAACACATAAAACGGGATAGGATTTCTCCATTCCCAAGTGTAAATGTACAAAGGAGTAGTACCCAAAGACTGCAGCTCCAGAATAACTGGAGCGCTTCTGAGATGCCACAGATAGAGCTCCTAAGGATCACGTCCGTCTACCTGTCTACCTGTGGGCATGAACGCAGCGTCCACAAGGAAAGGATGTCAGTACGAACAGTGTACTGAGTATGTAAGGTATGAATAACAACATAATAAGAAATATAGAACAAAACATGAGATAAGGATAACCTGTATGTCTGATTTCCTCTTAGGGAGAATATAATGCATGCTTAGTCTTTTCATAAAAACCTTTCTTATACTTGTATAACATAAGAGTGCTGCGGAACGTGCAGCCCGATCCATAAATATTTTATATCGCTGCGGAACGTGCTGCCCGATCCATATATATATAAAATATTTTTGCGGAACGTGCAGCCCAATCCATACCCATATATCCCGCGTCCGGGACGATGTCATAATATACCAACTGATCAGGTGGCTATGTGTATATAACGCCTCGCCCTTTTCCCATATCCCCTATATACATACATACATATATATCTATATATATATATATACACACACACCATATACATATATAATATAAGTAGCATGCATGGGAGCCCAAATAAAAGTTACTACTTTATCGGAGTGACGTAAGGTCGGTAACATCCGAATTATGTTATGCAACAATCATCATCGCTATATCTCACCTTGAAGAAAAAATTCGTAAGGTGAGATCAACAACAATGAGTATAATCAAGGAAATCATGAAATAAGCTCAACAATCTCATCATAGCATTTAAAATCGTAAACTTTGAAACTTCTAGAAACGAAATCATCATCGTCATCATTATTTTCATCATGAAAACATAATCATCTTTAGCGTCATCAGAAACTTTAAGAATCATGAATCTTTAGCTTTTGGAAATAAGGACATTAGTGAAGACATGTATGGATTCACACGAAAGAAGTCATCATGGTCCTCATAGAAAATATCTTGTCTTTAATATCATAAAAAACTTGAGAATCATGAACTTCTAGCTTTTCAGGAACAAGGATGTTGTGGAAGACATGTATGGAATCGTAACGTAGGAGTCATGCCTTTAGAATGTAATGGACTAGCCTTACATACCTGATTGAACCCTTACTACTTAACTCTTATTCTCCCAAGCTCGTAATTCTACATTCAAGAGAAATCATACTACTGTTAGACTTATTGTCATATGCCTATCTTAAGTCTTTAAGTTAAACCCTCTTAAAATATGCCGGAATTCACTTCCACTCAACTCAACTCAATCCAATACAAAAACACCACGTCAATCATAATGCATATTCGTGTTTCCATACTAAGTTAAACCAAAAGCCATCTGATAGATACTTCCAAAGCAGCCCATATGCATAACATCTTATTGTATAAATACTATTTCAAGTTTACTTTCAATTCTTCCATCAAATCCTCATATAAATACATTGACATGTACCACAACATCAAGTTCACCATATTCATATTATCTACTCTGATTTCCAGATACAATAACATGTATGTAATACTTCAAAACAGTCCAACAACACAAGAACAACATACCTATGATTTTCAGAAAATCGGGCAGCACTTCCCCTATATCTTTTACCTCTTTCCAATTCAAACCAACACCAAAACGATAAGAACAACATCAACAATAGAATATCCAAGTTACTCCATCAATTTCAAGCCATAAAATGTCACAAGAATAACTTCAAAACAGTTCAGCAACTAACGACATCACAACTTCGATTTTCGAGCTTTATTTCACAAGTTTTCAACCGTACAAGTTAGTCACGACTTCTATAGGCACAAATAAATGGAGGAGAGAAATATTATTACATTTAATAAGATTTCATCACCTCTAAGAATCCTCTAAACCCGGCAACAACAACAAAAACTCAAGCTTGAACTTGCATCCAACACCTTAAGAGTTCTTCTTCTTGCTCTCTTGGAACTCTTGAGATAGAGTTTGCGTGAAACCCTATTTTTTTGGCTTAGGGACTTTATGATCTAACTTGGTAAGGTCTTAGAAGCTTATGGAAAAAGTTTCAAGTGAAAATGACTTAAAATGGCCTTTTAAAACGTATTTAATATGCAAGAAGGTCGCCACCGCCATAGTGGGTCCCACCGAGGCTGACTGCGCAATGCGAATATCTCTCGACTCTGATGTTGTATGGATAAACGGTTTGTTGTGTTGGAAAATAGACTCGACGAACTTCAATTTAGGATTTTGGCCAACTTCAAAACTTCTAACATACTAGGAGATATACCCCTCCAAAATTGACCCAAAATTTCTGTCCAAAATGTCGCCAACGTTTTCCAAATTTTCGTCAAACTGATTTTCTTCGATTTGCTTGGTCCCGAAACCTTTAGACACTTGCTTAACACTTGTTAAGAGTATTCATTAACCTTATAAGGGTTCCATGACCTCTGCGAGCTTACATTAGTTTACTTACAACGCAAACGACACGAAAATTTTTCGATGTGTAACACAATTCATCTATTATCTTTCTAATTAGCTTATTTTTACTACCTACAACATAATCAAATCATGTATCCTTTAAACCACTAAAAAAATTTAACTGTTCTCTTTTTAGGGTAAACAAGGGTAGGAAATAAAATAAGCGTTACATTTGACTTATGGACCTTAGACTTGAAGAATTTGTTTAAGAGACTTTTTAGGTTTAAATGGTACCTTTTCAATAAGTCTCCATCAGACAATAAGCAAAGGCCAATGGGTTTCTACTTATTTAAAGTAAACCCCATATTAATTGATATTTACTTTATTAGTCCAACTATTTTAATACTTTATTAGAACAACATATCTATGTATAAATACATTAATATGTGATTCCATCTATACTATATTAAAAGCATAAACTCCCTAACTTAAATGCAATTACGAAAATACTCTTTTTATTTACTAATTATTCAATCTAATTCATTTTTAAAAAATGACTACCAAAAGACCCAACCCTACATATTTTGAAGAGAACCAAAACGTTGCATGGGGAAGAGTTGCCTCTACTCATATTCAATAATTGTTATAATTTTTACCAACACATTGCTTTATGTTGTGTAACAATATTTACTTGCAAAAACAAATCTATACTATATTAAAAGCATGAACTCCCTAACTTAAATGCTAAATTACAAAAATACCCTTTTTATTTACTAATTATTCAACCTAATTATTTTTAAAAAAATATCTACCAAGAGACCCAACCCTTCATGTTTTGAAGAGAACCGAAACGTTGTATGGGAAAGAGTTGCCTCTACTCATATTCAATAATTTTCATAATTTTTAACAACTTGTTGCTTTATGTTGTGTAACGATATTTACTTGCAAAAACAAATCAATCATAAAAGGTTTAAAAAAAAAAAACAGAGGCATCAACTATAATCCACTGTCAGCAGGTCACACTCCTTTCTCTCTCCTAATGTCACACCCTAGCAATGGTAGGGCATGACGGGCACCCGACTCTCATCAGAGTCGAGCGAACCCTTAGAAATTCGCTTTATCAAAACGTTCCATTTCAAAAACTTTTAAGAACATAAAACTTTTCCAAATAGAAATCATTATCTTTATAATGATTATGAAAACTTTCAATCAAATAAGTACTTTAAACCATCTGAAATCATCTAAAATACGTACTCTTTTAAAATTCACAAATGACTCAACTGACACCACTTTGTTGACATCTCAACAAACATACCACACGACACTGTCTGCAGAAGTCTCTATGAAGTAAACAGAACATTATGAGTCAGGAAAGGGCCATGACATACCCATAATCATACATATCTATACATGACTCAGCACAGCTCCAGAATGAGGTGGAACTTGCCAATCCAAGCATCCTAGCTATACACTTAACCTACCAAACAATCTGGGGCTGCGGGCATGAACGCAACGTCCCCAGGCAAAATGACGTCAGTACGGACAATGTACTGAGTATGTAAGGTGGTAACAAATCATAATCATAATTCGACTCAGGAGAGAAGAAATCACAATCTAACTCAATACCTGCAGCCTTCGCTGGAAGAAACATAAATGTGCACCCGAAGTCTCAAAACAATCTTTAAGTAAATAATGCAATCCAACACACATTCCCCTTCCGACATGTTAACAAAATGGTTCCTTCGAACAACCGCTTCCAGCTAGTATCACAATAGTCCCTTCGGACAGCCGCTTCCGGCATAATAATGATGGCCTCTTCGGGCAGCCGCTTACGGCTTAATAATGATGGCCCCTTCGGGCAGCCGCTTCCGGCTTAATATCACCATCATATCAACACAAACTCAATTCACAAATATCAATTTCAATTCATATCATAAGTCACTAATCTTCACAATCCAATTATTAGCCTTAGTCTTTCATAAGAAGTTATTAAATTTGTACCGCACTAGACTTAAGAGGACATACTTCCAGGTTTAAGGGTAAATTTTTTATGAAATTCTTACTATTTATATTCTAATCAATTCATATTATTGCCCTACCCAAAGAATAAATGATCATATCAATGCAAAGGGATGATACTATGGAATGTAAACATAAATCGTAAATGAAATGAAGTAGTAAAATCTCGCACCCCCTTCGGAGTGGTTTTGAAAATCAAACTTTATGTTTCCTTTAGTATAAAACTCATTTCCTCAAAATCACTAGTAAAACCATATACAGAACTCAACTTGGCACCTTATGGGTGTTCCCTTCAGAACAGAATAGGAGTACAATATCAATAAGCCATCACGAGAAACATATAGACCTTACTCGTCTAAGAATAGAATCATATGGAGTACATATAGAAAGAATAACAATAAGAATCATGTCGAAAGAAGAAAGGTTTGCCTTACATACCTTGTCGCTTACGTGATTAGCTTAACTTATGCTTACAAACACTGGCCAATCTACAATAAAGGTAAAGGAAACCGTAGACAACTTGAAAAAGGTTCATATAATTCTCTAAACTCGTAATTAACTTCCGTAAATTCGGGCAGCATTTTCCCTGTAAGCTTCGCTTCCCTCTAATTCCAATTCACTTTAACAACATAATCAGCAACCAACAACAACGACGACCATCCCATATAAGCCTCTTTAAACTCAAAGCGTCAACTCCCAAAGATATACACCAAAACAGCCCAGTATACGTTTTGTATACAATATCTTTAAACACTTTATTCTCCCAAATTAAAGAATAGCAACTTATCAACAATATCAACAATCATTTTATATCAATATCCAACTAATTCTATCCAATTAATCATACCAAAACAGCGCCCAAGTTATTTGCGATCCAAAAATGATAACTGAACTTTCAACATCAATTTCTCTATTCTAACCTGTCAAATCTATCAATGATCATGGTAAGAACATCATTAACATCTTAAAAATACCTTGTATGATCAGCCACCATGAAACCAACATCCCCGAGGTTCAACTTTTAGCTTAAAACGACGGCAACAACTTGTTCTATACTTTACCCTTCACGAGCCTCGGGATTCGGGACCTCGAACTTGCTCGATTCTCCACTTTCTCCCTCTAACTCTCCTCTCTCTCTCTCTGTCTCTCTCTATATGTCACGACCTGACTAGGGGCCGCGACGGGTACCCAGGGCTAACCACCGAGCACCGCTCGTTCTGCTACTCGTCATACTCATTTAATCCTCTTTTATCAAATTTATACTCAAATCGTGAGAGAGTCATATTTCCTTTGAAAACATAAAAACTTTTATATACATAAGCCTTTCGGCCATCAAAATAATACATGTACATAGTAGCAATCTCGTGAGACCATATAACCCATACTGGGTATCTACGAGCCTCTACTGGAGTGCTAGACATAAGGACGGGACAAGACCCCGTCATGCCCAAAATATACATGTACACAAAAGAATAATCATAAGCACCTCCGGACAATGGAGTGCTCTCAAATCAGCTGCTAGCTCCTATGAGTCTGGATCAGTATCACCTCCCTGTCTACCTGTGGGCATGAACACAGCGTCCAAAGAAAACAGACGTCATTACGAACATTGTACTGACTATGAGAGGCATAAACAATAACGAAACATTAATGAAATGAAGAGGCATCAAATGAGGAGCAATCTGTAACTGATTGTGAATCATAAAAGAAATAAATCATGCTGTCTGACTCATACTCGTCATCATGTCATATATGAATAAATGTATAAGTATAAGTTGCTCGTCCATATAGGTACGGTATGATAATAATTAACCTGCGTCCAGGCCTCCCGCGTCCGGGGTATAAGCTGCCCACTATAGTGGTGTGTATATCTGCCCGACCATATAGGTACGGTGTAATATCATCATCATATGCTCATCATAATATGCTCATCATAGTATGCTCATCATAATACATGCCTGAAGACTCAAGGACAACTATACTTTATCGGGGTGACGTAAGGTCGTGATCCTCCGATTTCATTATGGAGCATTTACAAGCATTCTGCCTCACCTTGAAGGAAGTAGTATATAAGGTGAGTGTGTACAATGCATAACATCATCGCCTTTATGGTACTCTGCCTCACCTTGAAGGGACAATACATAAGGTGAGTGTATACAATACCTGACATACTTAACTTAATGGTATTCTGCCTCACCTCGAAGGGAATAATGTATGAGGTGAGTGTATACAACATACGACATCATTAGCGTTATAGGAACGTCATAACAAGAACTTTAGAGTCTTTAGACTCAAGCTTATCGTCATCACCATTGGACTCATAACATATCTCTTATCTCATATAGCTATTCATGATCATGGACTCTTGACTTTCTAGGATATATAGAGAATTCATGGAGAGAAAGGAGAATCATACCATCGGATTCATGCCATAGAAAGAAAGGACTAGCCTCACATACCTTTTCGTCTAGCTACTCTATCGCTTGAACGTTCCTCTCCAATATGTACGCTTCTACCTTCAAGAGAATTCGCATTAACGTTAGTTAATCGACTATAAGAACGTGTTACTACTTCTCGGGAAAATTGGGCAGCATTTCCTTTGTTTCTACTACTTTTCCATATTCTATATCAACTCCCAAACGTTCATAACAACACTCACAATATCGCCAACCAAAATCATCATTTATCTACATTTACCACAATTCACCATTTTCCTTCAATTTCTCCACAATTATGGTCATAGCTCGTTATCACGTTTTCTCATATATAATACTTATTCCATGGTCTATAGGTCATTCATAACATGTTTACTGTCACGACCCATCTAGAGGGCCGCGATGAGCGCCCGATGCTAGCCCACCCGGGCACCCCTTGGCTTACACTTCACTTACATTTAGGTGAGCCACATAATTAAACATACATTTCTAATCACCATTCATGCTAGTCCCGTTGGACGATAATTCTTGCATATCATGGTTGGCATCTATACCACGTCAATGTACATGAGACATCAAGGCTATCAAAATGATACACAAAATATAGGCCGACAAGGCCAGACATATCTAACCATATACACATGTCTACGAGCCTCTAAGGAGAGTATAACATATCACATAAGCGGGACAGGACCCCGGTATGCCTATAATTATGTACACAAAAGAATAAGCACCCAAAAGCTATAGCTCCCAATGAAGTGGAGCTCTGCTATGTAGTCTCTAAGAATGTGGCTATGGATTAAGCCTGTCTCCCTGTGCACCAACGGGCATGACACATCGTCCACAAACAAAAGGACGTCAGTACGAAGAATATACTGAGTATGTAAAGCAGGATCAATATCAATATAGAAGCATAATAAGCACCATAAGAAATAGCACAAGATGGGAGATGGTGATATCATCGTCATAGGCACTTACTTGCCTTTTATAGGGCTTTCCCATTTCTAATGCGTATTTGTGTACTTACATCCAAATCGTATATGTTCCATATTTGTACTCGTATTCGTATACATACCCTTATCGACATTCATATCGTATTATATTCGTATTCATATCATATACATAATCATATCATATACATAACATTTACATAGCATACCCGACCATGCATGATCAGTGTTTCATACATACTTGGCCAACCAAGGCTCAAGATTACTCATACTTGGCCCTACCAAGGCTTCAGGGTTACATCTACCTGACCCTACCAACGCGTCAAGGTTATCCGTACCATCTGCAGAGGTGTGCGCGCGTTACGTAATCATATACATACTTATTTACATATCTTACCCGGCCTCATAAGCTCGGGGTTCCATAATAGTCATACATAGACACATATACATAATAGCTCATAAGCATCTTTACTATTTACATCATTTTCATCATTGTCACCAACATCGTTATACTATCATCGTCATTCATCACATTTATCTTTATCGGCTTACTCGTCATACGAGGGATTTAGTACAATCGTGGCGTATCAAGAATCATGAGAATTCTTGCTCGGGAGATCAAGTCATTTGAAGGACATCATAGCCTCATAGAAGAGTTTGATATTTGGCCAAAGAACCATGCCATATGAAAGAAGGGTTAGCCTTACATACCTTTTTCGTTCACTATTTTACACTTGCGCGTTCACCTCCAATGCAAGCGTTTCTACCTTCATTGAAGTCATATTATCATTAGAATCGATAGCTAGCATATACGACTAAAGCTAGAGAAAATTTGGACAGCATCTCCTTTATTTATACGACATTCCTCCATAACGTATATCAATTCCCAAACGTCAATAATACACTCACAATACCATAGAAATAGTCATTATTCATCCGCATTATCCACATTTCTTAATTTGCTTTCAATTACTCATATCCATGGCTATAACACACAACTATGTCCATTCACGTACATTGCTCATCTCATGTTCTCAACATCATTTATAACACATTTACATTACAATACATCAAGACTCATAACTCAATTCAAACTATTTCTCAAAATGGCACTATTCCACATTCATGACCCATTTTGCCATACCTCTCTACAATCCAAGTATTTCAACTCTTAAGTACCTTAAAAAAAATAGAAACATCATAATTATTACCTTATATGTTGTAGGAACAAGCCTTGGTTGATAATACTCCACTTGAGCAAAACCCAAGTTTATCTCCAATGAGATTTCTTGACTTGTATGATCCTTAATGGGTTTTCTTATACTTGATTCACTTAGTTTATGTTGTTGATCACCAAATATCCTTGAATTCTTGTGGAATTTATGTAGAGAGATGTTTTAGAGAGAAGGGGTGTCATGTAGAAGTGAAATGAAATGAAATAATAAACTTGGTCCCCTTTTTAATAACCCAAAATCTGATCTGAAATGAACAGTCGTCGAAAGTGCACAGTGGTCGTAAACCTAGTTTTCGGTCCGTATTCTAGTTTACGGGTCGTATTTCGCGGTCATATTTAAGCATAACAGAACCAGAAAGTATGTTGGGATCATGGTGATTTACGATCGCAGTTTACGGGCCGTATTTTAATTTACAGTCCGTATTCCAAGTCATATTTAACCATTTGAACATTTGACAGAAAGTTGAAGTTTTGGAAGTCAAAATACGACATGGCAGTTTACGGTATACCACTTTACGGTCCGTATTTCATTTTACGTCAAACTGGACAAAATGCAAATCTGCAACTTTCCACATTTTCAGAACCTATAATTAGTCATTATGGAGCATAACCTATCTCTTATTGTGATTGCCTTTGAAATCTTACTTAAGGACATCAACTGTCATTTCTTGCTCATGGAAATATCGTATACTCGTACTCCTCACTAGTTCATTCATTGAGCAACAAAGGAAGATTTTCCGAGGTGTAACATTCTCCCCCCCTTAAGAACATTCGTCCTCGAATGTTAAGGTCTTCGGGGATTCTATAAAACTTTCGCCAGAGTCTCCCCTATAATATGGCACTACCAACCTGTCACGTCTACCTATAATATCATCGCCTCACAGGGGTACATCACAATATCAAAATATCTATGGCCACACACGACCAAAAGCATGAAAAGTAAGTATATATACCTTATGTCGTTAGCGTTTCATCTCGAATCTCTTTTGGGTGTTGGAATAAATGCGGGTATCTGGATCGCATACTCTCTTCCGCTTCCTAAGTCATTTCTTGTCATTTACTGCTTCTCCATAGAACCTTAACTGAGGCCACCTCTTTGTTTCTAAGCCTCTGTACTTGCTTATCTAGTATGGCAATGGGCGCTTCTTCATATGTCAACTTTTCTGTCACTTGCACATCACTTATTGGCACGATCGCAGTAGGATCTCCAACACATTTTCGAAGCATCGAGACATGGAAAACTGGATGGACTGATTCCAAATTTGGAGGTAGGGCTAGCTCATAGGCCACTTTGCCTATCTTTCGCACAATCTCATAAGGTCCAATGTATCGGGGACTAAGCTTCCCTTTTTGCCAAATTTCATTACACCCTTCATCAGTGACACTTTCAAGAATACCCAATCTTTCACTTGGAACTCTAAATGACCATATCTTGTTCTAAAGGTTGTCTTAGGGATATCATTCTCCCTAACTCTCACTTGATGATACCCGGACCTCAAATAAATCTTCGAAAACCATTTGGCACCTTGCAATTGATCAAATAAGTCATCAATCCTCGAAAGAGGATACTTGTTCTTAATTTTCACCTTATTCAATTGCCGGTAATCAATGCACATTCTCAAGGAGCCATCTTTCTTTCGAAAAAACAATACGGGTGCTCCCCACGGGGATGAACTAGGCCTAATAAAGCCTTTTTCAAGCAAGTCTTTCAATTGCTCCTTCAACTCTTTCAATTCTGCGGGAGCCATTCTATAAGGAGGAATGGATATAGGCTTTGTGCCTGGCAACACATCAATGGCAAAATCAATCTCCCGCTCGGGAGGGAGGCCTGGAAGCTCTTCCGGGAACAGATCCGGAAATTCATTTACTACAGGAACTGACCGAAGAGTCGGCGACTCAGCTTCTACATCTTGAACCCAAACTAGATGATAGATACACCCTTTTGTGATCATTTTCCTTGCCTTTAGATAGGAAATAAACCTACCTTTTGGTGACGCCGTATTCCCTTTCCATGCTAAGACTGGTTCTCCCGGAAATTGGAAACGAACCATTTTCATTATACAATCAACATTGGCATAACAAGAAGCCAACCAATCCACGCCTATAATAACATCAAAATCCACCATTTCTAGCTCATGAAAATCAATCATGGTACGACGATCACAAATCACAATTACACAATTTCCATATACTCGACTAGCTATTACCGATTCACTAAAGAGTGTAGACACCTCAAAAGGTTTAATCGACTCCGGCTCGACTCTAAATCGACCCGCAATATATGGGGTAAACCATGACAATGTGGAGCCCGGATCAATCAAAGCATATACATCATGAGAGAATATCGACAATATACCTGTGACCACGTCAGGAGAAGACTCAAGATCTTGGCGTCCAGCCAAAGCATAAACACGGTGCTGAGGACTGCTAGAACTGGGAACTCTCCCTCTGCCCAACCATGGCCAACTGGCGCATGTGGACCTGGCCCCATAGGTCGCATAGAAGATAAAGATCCGGCTACCGACCCTGAAGGCTGGGTCCTACCTCAACCATGAACTGAGGGGCAATCACGCATGATATGGCCTGGTCGACCACATGAATAGCAAACATCTGAACCCATTCGGCATCGACCCCAATGCAACTTCCCACACTGGGAACATCGTGGTACGGGTGGCCTTACCTGACCCGCATCATCTCTAAATTGAGACCTCGAATAGCTTTGACTCGGCCCGGAACGAGGAGGTCTATCGAATCTCTGGCCTGAAAACCGTGGGGGTGCACTAGTCATAGAGTAGCCTGAGTGCCTAGAAATCTGTTGTCTGTGCCCACCTCTGAACTCACTCATCGGGCCTGAAGATCTGGCCCTCTTGCTATGACCCCTATCCTGCTCGCGTTCACTTCTCTGTTGTTGTAAACTTTCTTCTAAGTTCTGAGCATGAGGCTGAATGCGTGCAATATCCATATTGTCCTGAAGGGACGCAGTCAAACACCTATCCATCAAATGTGGCCCTATGCCTTTAACAAATCGGTGTACCCGGTCGCCCATATCCGCTACCATGGCCGAGGCATACCTAGCCAAGGAATTGAAGTGGAGACTATACTCTAGAGCACTCATGCTCCCTTGCCTCAAATTTAAGAACTTATCGACCTTAGCTCGCCGAACTTCTGGAGGCATATAGTGTCGGAGAAAAGCATCAACAAACTCTTGCCATACCGGGGGAGGTGCGTTGGTTCCCCGTGAAGCCATCCAAACCGTATACCATTGGATTGAGACATCTCTAAATCTATACGATGCTAACTCCACCGATTCGGTGTCCGAAGCATGTATCAAACGAAGCGTCCTCAACATACCGTCGATGAAATCCTGAGGGTCCTCCTCTGGATTTGACCCAATGAATTCTGGAAGGTTCAAAGTAATGAAGTCACGGGCTTTTGCACTAACAGCCCTGTCACCTTGCCCTGTACTTTGCCGCTGCGCCTCGGCAACAACCAACTAGTAAGCAAATGTATGGCCTCTTTCGCATCTTGGCCTGAAGCATCCGGTGGAGGAGCTGAAGGTGCTAGAGCTGGGGCTGAGGCTCCCTCGTGCTCCTCTAATATAGGTACTGAACGGGAGGACTGAGATTAAGCAGCACTCTGGGACTCACTTTCCTCTACTACCCGTGGCGGTGCTCTTTCAACCCTCTTTTCTGCCACCGTCTTGCCCTTTTGGGCTGTTGTAGTCTTTCTCTTTACAGGCATTTCTGAAATACACAACACACGATTAAGGGACAAGAATTTCTTAGATCATAGCTCTATGGCACGATTCTTATGAAGAACGAAGGTCATTTATTCCTAACATGTCCGCAGCTTCTTGTTTATATGTGTGGCGTGCAACACACCCATAACCAAGACTCCACTAGACACGGCTCGTAGACACAACCTAGGACTGAACCGCTCTGATACCAGTTTTGTCACGACCCGTCTAGAGGGCCGCGACGAGCTCCCGGTGCTATCCTACCCGGGCACCTCTTGGCTTACACTTCACTTACATTTAGGTGAGTCACATAATTAAACATACATTTCTAATCACCATTCATGCTAGTCCCGTTGGACGACAATGCTTTCATATCATGGTTGGCATCTATACCACGTCAATGTACATTAGCCGTCAAGGCTATCAAAATGATACAAAAAATATAGGCCGACAAGGCTAGACATATCTAACCATATACACATGTCTACGAGCCTCTAAGGAGAGTACAACGTATCATATAAGCCGGACAGGACCCTGCTATGCCCATAATTGTGTACACAAAAGAATAAGTACCCAAAAGCAATAGCTCCGAATGAAGTGAAGCTCTGCTATGTAGTCTCTGAGAATGTGGCTATGGGTCAAGCCTGTGCACCTGCGGGCATGGCGCAGCGTCCACAAACAAAAGGACGTCAGTACGAAGAATGTACTGAGTATGTAAAGCATGAGCAATATCAATATAGAAGCATAATAAGCAACATAAGAAATAGCACAAGATGGGAGATGGTGATATCATCATCATAGGCACTTACTTGCCTTTCATAGGGCTTTCCCATTTCTAATGCGTATTTGTGTACTTACATCCAAATCGTATCCGTTCCATATTTGTACTCGTATTCAAAATTTCGGCAGCATCTCCCCTGTAAATATACCATCCCCGAGAGTCTAACTCGGCCCAAATCATCAATCAACAATCCGAGAATTTAACTCGGCCAAACTATCAACAAAAATACCAACAATCATGCCAACAACATCAACAATAAATTCAAGACGCATTCTAACATTAACAACCTTTGTCGTACAATTCAAAGACATTTCATTTATATTCAATTCAATTCACATAGCATTCAAAACGACTCAATCAACACATTACTTCACCCGAAGCCTTTCAAATTAAACAAGAACAATAACAACCTATTTCCTTCTTTCAAATTCAACCAGAACAACCCAACTTACAATCTTCCAACACGTGTCTCACTTCCAAATTCATGAATTATGTCAACAACCCATACATTAACAAATTTATTCTTACAAATATAAGAAACCACACTAATGTCACACTAACTTCTTCCATAATCCACAAACAATCACAACTTCATTTCTAACCATTAAATCCTCATTTTACATCGTAGAATCTTCCACAACAACAATCAAACTACTAAATAAAATCAATTCATTTTTTCTACACAACACAATCCCATTCGGCTACAACATCAACACACACATATACCATGAATTCCATCCATTTCTACATACTTCAACATACATAAATCATCTATAACACATGTAAAAGGAGATTGAACCTTACCTTCCTTCACTTGTCTTTTTACTTGGCTAGGGTTTGTAAATCACCCAAATAAATGCTTGGCTTGCTCCAACAATCACTCCATGTTGTTAAGGACATTCCAATTGGTTGGAATACTAGAAGAAAATGATTTTTCTTGGTCAATTTCCATGGCCTCCATTTTTTTAGCCATGGCCGAACACCACTATATTCTCTCTTGAAATTTCTTAAATGGTGAATGATAAGTTAGTCTTGTTTTGTCATCACTTTCTATATATATATATATTTAGCCCCTCCAAATGCAAAGTGAACACATGTCCCCTTCTCCAATTTTCTTGAAGTTTCTTAAAAATAAACAAGGATGATCCTTTGTCTTCTTATGCAAGCTTTGGTCCATATATCTTTATAATTTATAATTAGCCCCCATTTAATAAAATATGGCATGTGCCACACGGCCAACATGCCCCCTCCAAGAACCTTCTCGAATATTTTGTGAAATTTCCATTTTGCCCCTGGCCTTCCGCAATATTACCATGAGCCATTTTTTGAATTTCCCTTTTTACCCTTAACCTTTCTCAATATTTTCATACTAATAATATTCATAAATAATATCCATAACCAACTTGTACATTAAAATAATTTTGAACAATGGTCTTGCCCTTCACTTACCACGACCACCTTGAAATATCCGAATGTATAAAATACGGGATATAACATCCATTTAGTGACATACGCCTAACAGAAGGGAACGTGGAAAGGAAATATTGTAAATAGATAATAAGTGGGATGCGTTGTTTTAGAGGATTTACGGGCATGACATGACGAACGATGGCGAGAAGGACGATTAACAGTCCAAAGGATTAAGATGGATAATATTTGAGGATTAGTAAGAACAAGGTCTGCTGGAGGATTCAGAGAACGTCGACAACGAGCTTTGCTATAGATTATTATACAAGAATGGTGAGTGGGAATCCGGACAGACTGATACCCGAAGTATTCATAAGCAACGGCGACGAAGGTATATTTGTTACCATCAGGAATCTGGGAATCTAGGACGAAAGGTAGTGATACATGAAAGTGAAAAGTGAATATTGAGGACTAAAAAGGGTAAAATAGTAATTGTAAAGAGAAGGACGTGTTTTGAAAATATCTCGGAATCTGTAAGACTTCAATTTGCTCTAGACCATGTAATAAAGGTCATGTGAGGAAGCGGACGCGATTATATCAGCATTAAGGCACCGGATTCCATCAAAGTTTCGAGGTTAAGCGTGCTAAGGTGAGAGAAATTTTAGGATGGGTGACCCCCTGGGAAGTGAACTAAAAGTTCTATAAATTGAGACATAAGAGGCAAATGAGAAGCTAGAGTAGCTTAAGGGGAATTAGAGTGTGCGGGATGGTTGGAGACCATAAGAGGTCGTGTAGGACGAGGCAGATTAGACCGGTGAAGCGAAAAAAAAAAGTGCATCACAGCTCTGAAAATTTGGATAGGCTTGAATAGCGTTTGAAAGTATGTCGTGGGCTAGTTGATAGTAAATATATATATATATATATATATATATATATATATATATATATATATGAATGCGTAGGATATCCCACATATGATTGTATCGGTGGACATGTGAGTTCCAGCAACCGGCGCTACGGTAAGGAAGGCATTAATCACGTAATGGTATCAAAGATTGGGTGACAGCAAGAATAAATGATATAAGTGTTACAAGGTAAATTTATGTCATTTTCACTACAGGTTGAGATTGGAAGGTTTTAATACAGCAATATTTGGAAAAGAAAGAGAGTGAGTAAATGGAAAACAAAGAGATCAAAGTGTCGGAAGAAGGTGAAAGGTAAGAAACCTCAGTGAGTGAAGCTCCCGAGAGAAACTACGGGCAAAGCATGAGACTATTTGGGTAAAAACTCAAAGTAGGCATGTGAAAAGGGATAGAGTGTGGAAAAAAGGAAACATGAGAGGGGTGTATGAGGTTCGAGAACCGATTTCGATAAGTAGAGCTAAAGGAATAGTGACTAGGATAGGGAGAGTTAAAGTTGTAAGGATTCTGTGCTAAGAACAAAAGTAGCGGGACGCTTGAGAAATATGGACGCACAGCTACAACACAAACACCTAGTTAAAGAAGAATTACGAGCAAGTGAGCTAAGCAAGTGAAAGGACAAATAGTGGATGGAAGGGTATGGAAATGTGGAAAAAATGATGACATAGACAGAAAGTAAAAGAAAAACTTAGGATAAGAAGTTTTCGATATGTTAGGCATAAAGTTGGAAGGAAGATGAGGAATAAGGTATAAACGAAGACTTCATAAAAGGACTGTTGGTATATAAGGAGCCCCTTAAAGGGGGGGGGGGGGGGGGGGGGAGACCATATTATATTAGGCCAAAAAGGGATCACAATATTTTCAAGTACCAGAAAAGGAAACTTATTAGCTCGGGGCCAAAGTTTAAAACATGTCGGCACATCGGAAGTAAGTAAAGAATGTTTCGAACGACGATGACTATTATAACGAAAGTATCAACAGTTAGTAGTCTGAAATTTTTGAAAGAAAGAAAGAACGCAGTGCCTGTGAGGGAGACAAGAGAGTACATTAGATACTAGAAAATAGTTCATGAACCATTAATTATACGGAGCATGAGAATATATGCTATGAAATCACATGAACCAACGACGTGAAGCGATGCTCGACCCTATTTGTAAGGAATTCACGCCAGAGTTCCGATACAAGAAATCAAAAACAAGTATACTCGTGTCGAGGAGTATGAGGACAAGGAACGACCAATGGCCATATTGGATCGTCAAGTTAGGGTTGCACGCCAAAGATATGGCTTCTGTTAAGGTGTGGTGACGAAATAATAACAGAGAACAGATGATCTAGGAAGGACTCGTGTAGATACCGAGAAGTTTGATTATGAGGAAAATAGGGAAAAGGATAAGGAATGAGCTCGAAGAAAAGGACAACTATAAAAGGGACCCCCCAGAGTGCTACAAGACCCCATAAGATCAGTTGAACATTCGAGGACGAATGTTCTAAACGAGGGGGGGGGGAAGGATGTTATATCCCGTATTTTATACATTCGGATATTTCAAGGTGGTCGTGGTAAGTGAAGGGCAAGACCATTGTTCAAAATTATTTTAATGTACAAGTTGGTTATGGATATTATTTATGAATATTATTAGTATGAAAATATTGAGAAAGGTTAAGGGTAAAAAGGAAAATTCACAAAATGGCTCATGGTAATATTGCGGAAGGCCAGGGGCAAAATGGGAATTTCACAAAATATTCGAGAAGGTTCTTGGAGGGGGCATGTTGGCCGTGTGGCACATGCCATATTTTATTAAATGGGGGCTAATTATAAATTATAAAGATATATGGACCAAAGCTTGCATAAGAAGACAAAGGATCATCCTTGTTTATTTTTAAGAAACTTCAAGAAAATTGGAGAAGGGGACATGTGTTCACTTTGCATTTGGAGGGGCTAAATATATATATATAGAAAGTGATGACAAAACAAGACTAACTTATCATTCACCATTCAAGAAATTTCAAGAGAGAATATAGTGGTGTTCGGCCATGGCTAAAAAAATGGAGGCCATGGAAATTGACCAAGAAAAATCATTTTCTTCTAGTATTCAAACCAATTGGAATGTCCTTAACAACATGGAGTGATTGTTGGAGCAAGCCAAGCATTTATTTGGGTGATTTACAAACCCTAGCCAAGTAAGAAGACAAGTGAAGGAAGGTAAGGTTCAATCTCCTTTTACATGTGTTATAGATGATTTATGTATGTTGAAGTATGTAGAAATGGATGGAATTCATGGTATATGTGTGTGTTGATGTTGTAGCCGAATGGGATTGTGTTGTGTAGAAAAAATGAATTGATTTTATTTAGTAGTTTGATTGTTGTTGTGGAAGATTCTACGATGTAAAATGAGGATTTAATGGTTTGAAATGAAGTTGTGATTGTTTGTGGATTATGGAAGAAGTTAGTCTGACATTAGTGTGGTTTCTTATATTTGTTAGAATAAATTTGTTAATGTATGGGTTGTTGACATAATTCATGAATTTGGAAGTGAGACACGTGTTGGAAGATTGTAAATTGGGTTGTTCTGGTTGAATTTGAAAGAAGGAAATAGGTTGTTGTTGTTCTTGTTTAATTTGGAAGGCTTCGGGTGAAGTAGTGTGTTGATTGAGTCGTTTTGAATGCTATGTGAATTGAATTGAATATAAATGAAATGTCGTTGAATTGTACGACAAAGGTTTGTAATGTTAGAATGCGTCTTGAATTGATTGTTGATGTTGTTGGCACGATTGTTAGTATTGTTGTTGATAGTTTGGCCGAGTTAAATTCTCGGATTGTTGATTGATGATTTAGGCCGAGTTAGACTCTCGGGGATGGTATATTTACAGGGGAGATGCTGCCGAAATTTCGGCAGATCATAAGTGAATTTATTTGAAAGACTAAGACAAGTGTGTGTGACGATGAATCTAATGATTATGTAAATCTTCTTGGATGTAGACTAGCGATAACGAGCTTGGACAGTTAAGCGTAGCTAATAGGACGTGGAGCAGGTATGTTAAGGCTCGTCCCTTTCTTTCAAAGGCATGATTCTGATGTTATGATTTCATAATTGTTTCCATATCTTCCTTGGTTTCAAAAGTTAGATGTTTATGATTCCAAGGCATGATTCTCTTCCCGATAACTCGTAAATGTTTTTCCAAAGTGTCTGTATTCTACCAAAACAGAGGTTTATGATTTTGTAAGCTCTTATGACAATAACGATGGATATGTTTCACAATGGCATTGATGATGTCAAGGATGAGAATGTTTCTATGATGACTATGATAAGAATTATTTTCCAAAAATGGCTTCTGAAACGTTCGTAGAAGGTTCTGTACTTCAAACGTTCATAACTTTCTTATACTAAATCGGATTGACCCGAAACTTGTTTCTGAGCCTTCAAGTGTCAGTTTATGTAAGTACCCATCAAGTCTTAAAAATCTGTTCTATGTGCATATGTATATGAAGCGACGCCTTATGGGATTTATGATCTTATTCTATGCTCTCTTAACGCTGTTATTCGTTGCTAGTCTCATCTTATAATAATTGTTCCTTCAAGGTAAGACAAAGTCATGACGATTATTCCATAATGTAATCGGAGGCTACCGACCTTACGTCACTCCGATGGAGTTATAGCTTTTGATTGGGCTCTTATGCATGCTTAAGTTGTGATGATTACACCGTGCCTATACGGCCGGGCAGCACCGCTAAGGCGGGCGGCTTATGGATGATTACACCGTACCTATACGGCTGGGCAGCACCGCTAAGGCGGGAGTCTTATGGATAATAACACCGTGTCTATATGGCACGTGCAGCACCACTAGTGGGTGGCGTGAGATGACTACCGCGGACGCGGGAGGCCCGGATGCGGGCTAATAATGTTATGTGATTCAGACAGTTTATGTATACATGAAAGTAAAAGTGAGCATGCATGATTCCGCCTTAAGAGGCAAGCAGTTACAGTCAGACTTTTTCTTATATCTTCCATATTTCCTTATTATGTTTTGTTCATGTTCTGTCCATATTATCATGTTATCATTCATGCCTTACATACTCAGTACATTGCTCGTACTGACCCCTTTTCTTCGTGGGCTGCGTTTCATGCCGCGCAGGTACACCCAGATGAGTAGAAGCTATGATAGAAGACGTTCCAGCGTAGTTAGCAAGCTCCATTTGTTCTGGAGTGTTGCCGGGTCAGAGTACCATGCTATGATGTCTTGTTCGAAGTTAGAGACTTTGTAGACAGAGTCGTGGGTGTAGTATGTCAGTCTTGAAAGCGGCTTCACCAGCCGATGTGTCCTTATATTTTATGTTACAGACTCCACATGACCACAGATTTTGTTTGATTTGAGTACGATGAAAGAAAAGTTTTTGAAGGCTTTACTATGTATTTCATTCTTATTTGATTTAAAGGTCCAAAGATATTATGTATGTAATAAGAGTCAGCGAGTTCGCTCGGCTCCGAATATGGGGTCGGGTGCCCATCACACCCTAGTAAGGTTGGGGTGTGACATAGCATATACGACTAAAGCTAGAGAAAATTTGGACAGCATCTCCTTTATTTATACGACATTCCTCCATAACGTATATCAATTCCCAAACGTCAATAATACACTCACAATACCATAGCAATAGTCATTATTCATCCGCATTATCCACATTTCTTAATTTGCTTTCAATTACTCATATCCATGGCCATAACACACGACTATGTCCATTCACGTACATTGCTCATCTCATTTTCTCACCATCATTTATAACACATTTACATTACAATACATCAAGACTCATAACTCAATTGAAACTATTTCTCAAAATGGCACTATTCCACATTCATGACCCATTTTGCCATACCTCTCTACAATTCAAGTATTTCGACTCTTAATTACCTTAAACAACATAGAAACATCATAATTCTTACCTTAGATATCGTAGGAACAAGCCTTGGTTGATAATACTCCACTTGAGCAAAACCCTAGTTTATCTCCAATGAGATTTCTTGACTTGTATGATCCTTAATGGGTTTTCTTATACTTGAATCACTTAGTTTATGTTGTTGATTACCAAATATCCTTGAATTCTTGTGGAATTTATGTAGAGAGATGTTTTAGAGAGAAGGGGTGTCATGTAGAAGTGAAATGAAATGAAATAATAAACTTGGTCCCCTTTTTAATAACCCAAAATCTGATCTGAAATGAACAGTCGTCGAAAGTGCACAGTGGTTGTAAACCCAGTTTACGGTCCGTATTCTAGTTTACGTGTCGTATTTAAGCATAACAGAACCAGAAAGTATGCTGGGATCATGGTGATTTACGATCGCAGTTTACGGGCCGTATTTCAATTTACGGTCCGTATTCCAAGTCGTATTTAACCATTTGAACATTTGACAGAAAGTTGAAGTTTTGGAAGTCAAAATACGACATGGCAGTTTACGGGCCGTATACCACTTCACGGTCCGTATTTCATTTTACGTCCAACTGGCCAAAATGCAAATCTGCAACTTTCCACATTTTCAGAACCTATAATTAGTCATTATGGAGCATAACCTATCTCTTATTGCGATTGCCTTTGAAATCTTACTTAAGGCCATGAATTATCATTTCTTACTCATGGAAATATCGTATACTCGTACTCCTCACTAGTTCATTCATTGAGCAACAAAGGAAGATTTTCCGAAGTGTAACCTTCTCCCCCTCTTAAGAATATTCGTCCTCGAATGTTAAGGTCTGCGGGGATTCTATAAAAATTTCGCCAGAGTCTCCCCTATAATATGGCACTACCATCCTGTCACATCAACCCATAATATCATCGCCTCACAGGGGTACATCACAATATCAACATATCTATGGCCACACATGACCAAAAGCATGAAAAGTAAGTATTTATACCTTATGTCGTTAGCGTTTCATCTCGAATCTCTTTTGGGGGTTGGAATAAATGCGGGTATCTGGATCGCATACTCTCTTCGGCTTCCCATGTCATTTATTCTCATTTATTGCTTCTCCATAGAACCTTAACAGAGGCCACCTCTTTGTTTCTAAGCCTCCGTACTTGCCTATCTAGTATGGCAATGGGCACTTCTTCATATGTCAACTTTTCTGTCACTTGCACATCACTTATTGGCACGATCGTAGTAGGATCTCCAACACATATTCGAAGCATCGAGACATGGAAAACTGGATGGACTGATTCCAAATCCGGAGGTAGGGCTAGCTCATAGGCCACTTTGCCTATCTTTCGCACAATCTCATAAGGTCTAATGTATCGGGGACTAGGCTTCCCCTTTTTGCCAAATCTCATTACACCCTCCATCGGTGACACTTTCAAGAATACCCAATCTTTCACTTGGAACTCTAAATGAACATATCTTGTTCTAAAGGCTTCCTTAGGGATATCTTTCTCCCTAACTCTAACTTGATGATACCCGGACCTCAAATCAATCTTCGAAAACCATTTGGCACCCTGCAATTGATCAAATAAGTCATCAATCCTCGGAAGAGGATACTTGTTCTTAATTGTCACCTTATTCAACAATGCACATTCTCAAGGAGCCATCTTTCTTTCGGACAAACAATACGGGTGCTCCCCATGGGGATGAACTAGGCCTAATAAAGCCTTTTTCAAGCAAGTCTTTCAATTGCTCTTTCAACTCTTTCAATTCTGCGGGAGCCATTCTATAAGGAGGAATGGATATAGGCTTAGTGCTTGGCAACACATCAATGGCAAAATCAAACTCCCGCTCGGGAGGGAGGCCTGGAAGCTCTTCCGGGAACACATCCAGAAATTCATTTACTATAGGAACTGACAGAAGATTCGGCGACTCATCTTCTATATCTTGAACCCGAACTAGATGATTGATACACCCTTTTGTGATCTTTTTCCTTGCCTTTACATAGAAAATAAAACTACCTTTTGGTGATGCCGTATTCCCTTTCCATTCTAAGACTGGTTGTCCCAGAAAATGGAAACGAACCATTTTCATTCTACAATCAACATTGGCATAACAAGAAGCCAACCAATCCATGCCCATAATAACATCAAAATCCAATATTTCTAGCTCATGCAAATCAATCATGGTACGACGATCACAAATCACAATTAGACAATTTCTATATACTCGGGTAGCTATTACCGATTCACCAACAGGTGTAGACACCTCAAAAGGTTTAATCGACTCCGGCTCGACTCTAAATCAACCCGCAATATATGGGGTAACATATGACAATGTGGATCCCAGATCAATCAAAGCATATACATCATGAGAGAATATCGACAATATACCTGTGACCACGTCAGGAGAAGACTCAAGATCTTGGCGTCCAGCCAAAGCATAAACACGGTGCTGAGGACCGCTAGAACTGGGAACTCTCCCTCTGCCTCTACCATGGCCGACTGGAGCATGTAGACCTGGCCCAACAGGGCGCATAGAAGATGAAAATTCGGCTACCGACCCTGAAGGCTGGGTCCTACCTCTACCATGAACTGAGGGGCAATCACGCATGATATGGCCTGGTCGACCACATGAATAGCAAACATCTGAACCCATTCAGCATCGACCCCAATGCAACTTCCCACACTGGTAACATCGTGGTACGGGTGGCCTTGCCTGACCCGCATCATCTCTAAACTGAGACCCCAAATAGCTTTGACTCAGCCCGGAATGAAGAGGTCTATCGAATCTCTGGCCTGAAAACCGTAGGGGTGCACTAGTCATAGAGTAGCCTGAGTGCCTAGAAATCTGCTGTCTGTGCCCACCTATGAACTCACTCATCGGGCCTGAAGATCTGGCCCTCTTGCTATGACCCCTATCATGCTCGCGTTAACTTCTTTGCTGTTGTAAACTTTCTTCTAAGTTCTGAGCATGAGCCTGAATACATGCAATATCCATACTGTCCTGAAGGGACGCAATCAAGCACCTATCCATCAAATGTAGCCTAAGCCTTTAACAAATCGATATACCCGGTCACTCATATTCGCTATCATAGTTGAGGCATACCTAGCCAAGGAATTGAAGTATAGACTATACTCTAGAGCACTCATGCTCCCTTGCCTCAAATTTAAGAACTTATCGACCCTAGCTCGCCGAATTTCTGGAGGCATAGTGTCAGAGAAAAGCATCAACAAACTCTTGCCATACAGGGGGAGGTGCGTTGGCTACTCGTGAAGCCATCCAAACCGTATACCATTGGATCGAGACATCTCTAAATCTATACGATTCTAACTCCACCGATTCGGTGTCCGAAGCATGTATCAAAAGAAGCATCCTCAACATACCGTCGATGAAATCCTGAGGGTCCTTCTCTAGCTTTGACCCATAGAATTCCGAAGGGTTCAAAGTAATGAAGTCACGGGCTTTTGCACTAACAGCCCTGTCACCTTGCCCTATACTTTGCCGCTGCGCCTCGGCACCAACCAACTAGTAAGCAAATGTATGGCCTCTTTCGCATCTTGGCCTGAAGCATCCGGTGGAAGAGCTGGAGGTGCTAGAGCTGGGGATGAGGCTCCCTCGCGCTCCTCTAATATAGGTAATGAACGGGAGGACTGAGATTGAGCCGCACTCTGGGACTCACTTTCCTCTACTACCGGTGGCGGTGCTCTTTCAGCCCACGTTTCTGACGCCGTCTTGCCCTTTTGGGCTGCTGTAGCCTTTCTCTTTATAGGCATTTTTGAAATACACAACACACGATTAAGGGACAAGAATTTCTTACATCATAGCTCTATCGCACGATTCTTATGGAGAAAGAAGGTCATTTATTCCTAAAATGTCCGTAGCTTCTTGTTTATAAGTGTGGCGCGCAACACACCCATAACCAAGACTCTACTAGATACGGCTCGTAGACATACCCTAGGACTGAACCGCTCTGATACCACTTTTGTCACGACCCGTCTAGAGGGCCGCAACGAGCGTCCGGTGCTAGCGCACCCGAGCACCCCTTGGCTTACACTTCACTTACATTTAGGTGAGCCACATAATTAAACATACATTTCTAATCATCATTCATGCTAGTCCCGTTGGACGACAATGCTTTCATATCATGGTTGGTATCTATACCACGTCAATGTACATGAGCCGTCAAGGCTATCAAAATGATACACAAAATATAGGCCGACAAGGCTAGACATATCTAACCATATACACATGTCTATGAGCCTCTAAGGAAAGTATAACGTATCACATAAGCGGGACAGGACCCGGCTATGCCCATAATTATGTACACAAAAGAATAAGTACCCAAAAGCTATAGCTCCGAATGAAGTGGAGCTCTGCTATGTAGTCTCTGAGAATGTGGCTATGGATCAAGCCTGTCTCCCTGTGCACCTGCGAGCATGACGCAGCGTCCACAAACAAAAGGATGTCAGTACGAAGAATGTACTGAGCATGTAAAGCATGATCAATATCAATATAGAAGCATAATAAGCAACATAAGAAATAGCACAAGATGGGAGATGGTGATATCATCGTCATAGGCACTTACTTGCCTTTCATAGGGCTTTCCAATTTCTAATGCGTATTTGTGTACTTACATCCAAATCGTATCTGTTCCATGTTTGTACTCGTATTCGTATACATACCCTTATCCACATTCATATCGTATCATATTCGTATTCATATCATATACATAATCATATCATCATATACATAACATTTACATAACATACCCGACCATGTAGGATCGGTGTTTCATACATACTTGGCCAACCAAGGCTCAAGGTTACTCATACCTGGCCCTACCAAGGCTTCATAGTTATATCTACCTGGCCCTACCAAGGCGTCAGGGTTATCCGTACTATCTGCAGAGGTGTGCGCGCGTTACGTAATCATATACATACTTATTTACATATCTTATCCGGCCTCATAAGCTCGGGGTTCCATAATATTCATACATACACACATATACATAATAGATCATAAGCATCTTTACTATTTACATCATTATCATCATCGTCACAAACATCATTATACTATCATCGTCATTCATCACATTTATCTTTATCGGCTTACTCATCATACGAGGGATTTAGTACAATCGTTGCGTATCAAGAATCATGAGCATACTAGCTCGGGAGATCAAGTCATTTGAAAGACATCATAGTCTCATAAAAGAGTTAGATATTTGGCCAAAGAACCATGCCTTATGAAAGAAGGGTTAGCCTTACATACCTTTTCCATTCACTATTTTACAGTTGCGCGTTCACCTCCAATGCTAGCGTTTCTACCTTCATGGAAGTCATATTATCATTAGAATCCATAGCTAGCATATACGACTAAAGCTAGAGAAAATTTGGACAGCATCTCCTTTATTTATACGACATTCCTCTATAACGTATATCAATTCCCAAACGTCAATAATACACTCACAATACCATAGCAATAGTCATTATTCATCCGCATTATCCACATTTCTTAATTTGCTTTCAATTACTCATGTCCATGGCTATAACACACGACTATGTCTATTCACGTACATTGCTCATCTCATATTCTCAACATCATTTATAACACATTTACATTACAATACATCAAGACTCATAACTCAATTCAAACTATTTCTCAAAATGGCACTATTCCACATTCATGACCCATTTTGCCATACCTCTCTACAATCCAAGTATTTAAACTCTTAAATACCTTAAACAACATAGAAACATCATAATTCATACCTTAGATGTCGTAGGAGTAAGCCTTGGTTGATAATACTCCACTTGAGCAAAACCCTAGTTTATCTCCAATGAGATTTCTTGACTAGTATGATCTTTAATGGGTTTTCTTATACTTGATTCACTTAGTTTATGTTGTTGATCACCAAATATCCTTGAATTCTTATGGAATTTATGTAGAGAGATGTTTTAGAGAGAAGGGGTGTCATGTAGAAGTGAAATGAAATGAAATAATAAACTTGGTCCCCTTTTTAATAACCCAAAATCTGATCTGAAATGAACAGTCGTCGAAAGTGCACAGTGGTCGTAAACCCAGTTTACAGTCCATATTCTAGTTTACGGGCCGTATTTCGCGGTTGTAGTTAAGCATAACAGAACCAGAAAGTATGCTGGGATCATGGTGATTTACGATCGCAGTTTACGGGTCGTATTTCAATTTACGGTCCGTATTCGAAGTCGTATTTAACCATTTGAACATTTGACAGAAAGCTGATGTTTTGGAAGTCAAAATACGACATGGCAGTTTACGGGCCGTATACCACTTTACGGTCTGTATTTCATTTTACGTCAAACTGGCCAAAATGCAAATCTGCAACTTTCCACATTTTCAGAACCTATAATTAGTCATTATGGAGCATAACCTATCTCTTATTGCGATTGCCTTTGAAATCTTACTTAAGGCCATCAATTGTCATTTCTTACTCAAGGAAATATCGTATGCTCTTACTCCTCACTAGTTCATTCATTGAGCAACAAAGGAATATTTTCCGAGGTGTAACATTTACAATCTCAACATACCAATATTCATAATTCAATCCAACTATTGTTCAACAATGACACTAGTCACTCATTTATGACCCATTTTCTATACTCTTCTACAATCCAAGTGTTTCAGCTTATCAATACTTCAAACATCATGAAAATACCATGAAACTTACCTTAGATAATGTAGAAACAAGGCTTGAATGGAAATACTCTTCTAGCACCAAAACCCTATTTCACTTCTCTTGGGATTTCTTGGCTTGGATGACTTTCACTAGGTTTCATACACTTGTTTTCATGCATTGAAGTAGTTGATCATGGATTTACTTTGAATTTCTTGTGGATGAATGTTAGAGAGTGTTCTAGAGGTGTCTTGACTTGTGGAGTGAAAATGAAATGAGAAAGGGTCCCTTATATTAAATCATGAAAGCTGTCCCGACCAACTTATACGGACCAATATACGGTCCGTACATTTAATACAGACCGTATGTGTGTCCGTATGTTTGGTCCAGAGAATGGTGTCCCTCTTGGCAAATTATACGGCCTAACATACGGCCGGTATAATTTATACGGTCCGTATGTTGGGCCGTATAGTGCCCAGTTGTTCCGTTTTCGTTCTCGTCCACTCGTTTGATCTCCGATCCTTATGGAACCTTCTTGACACTTGTTTAACACCTCAAGACCAATCTAAGGGACGTCATTACTCATCTCTAAGACGTCATTACGCCATCATTAACTCGTCACTTAAAATTCCTACCCGACACATAACATATCCTTTACTTTCTTTGTCACACTTCTTCCTTTTGGTCAAATGTCTTTGAATCTCGATTTGGATCATCAAATGTTATCTCGTACTTATGAACTCATCGTATACGTTGTGCTATTACCTAGCCTATTCACTGTACATTAACGGGGAATTTTCCAAGGTGTAACATTCTTCCCCGTTTTTGGAACATTCGTCCTCGAATGTTAAACACTCGGGAATCCTATGAAAATTACACCAGAGATTCCCCTGTAATATAGCACTATCATCCTGTCACAACAATCCATAATATCATTGCCTCACAGGGCTACAACACAATATCAACATATATATGGCCACACACGACGAAAAGCATAAAAAGTAAGCTTACATACCTTATATTGTTGGTGTTTCATCCTGAATCTCTTCTGAGGGTTGGAATAAGTGTGGATATGTGGATTTCATTTTCTCTTCCGCTTCCCAAGTCATTTCTTCCCGGTTGTTTTTTCGCCACAGGACTTTGACTGAAGCTATTTCCTTATTTCGAAGTCTTCGTACTTGCCTTTCTAAGATGGCAATAGGCACTTCTTCATATGCTAGCTTTTCTGTCACTTGGACATCATCAATCGGAACAATCCTCATAGGATCTCTATGTTACACCTCGAAAATTTCTCCGTGAACGTACAATAAATAGACCAATGAAGAGTATGAGTGTACGATATTTTACTAAGAAGGGGATGACTACTTATGAGTTTTGAAAATGCGAAAGTTGCAGATTTGCACTTCGGCCTAGTTGGTCATAAAATAGAATACGGCCCGTAAAGTGGTTTACAGACCGTAAACTGCTATCGTCTTTCAACATTCCAAAACATCAACTTTCTGCTAAATGTCTAAATGGTTAAATACGACTCAGAATACGGACCGTAAATCGAAATAAAGCCCGTAAATTGTGACCGTAAACCACCATGACCTCCAGCAAACCTTTCTGGTTCTGTTATGCTTAAATACGGTCGTGAAAGACGGACCGTAAACCAGAATACGGCCCGTAAACTGGGTTTACAGCCACTGTGCACTTCGACTACTGTTCATAAAAATCAGATTTTAAGTTAAGTATAAGGGACCCTTTTTCATTCCATTCATTTCATTTTCACTCCACACTTCAAGAAACATCTAGAATACTCTCTAATATTCATCCACAAGATAAGAAAAGGAAAATCAAGATCAACAACACTAAATCCATGAAATCAAGAGTGTGAAACTCGTCGAAGTTCATCTACACTAAGAAATTGCAAAGGAAGTGAAGTAGGGTTTTTGGTATAGAAGAGTATTTCTACTCAAGGCTTCGTTCCTACCACATCTAAGGTAAGTTTTATGACTTTCTCATGATGATTGAGGTATTTATACGTTGAAACACTTGGATTATAGAAGAGTGTGGTAAATGGTTCATAAAATGTGAATAGTGCCATAGTTGAATGATAGTTGGATTGAATTATGAATGTTGATGAGTTGGGAGTATAAATATGTTATAAATGACATGTAGACCATGAAATAGGTGTGATGTATGAGAAAATGTGATGATGAGCTAAAACCCATAAATGTGGAGAAATTGGAGAAAAATGGTGGAATGTGGTAAATGTAGATAAATGACGATTGTTGATAAGATATTGTGAGTTTTGTTGTGAATGTTTGGTAGTTGAAATGAAACATGGGAAAAGTAGTAGAAACAAAGGAAATCCTGCCCAACGTTCCCTAGAAATAGTAGCGCGTTCTTCTCGTCGATTGACTAACGATGGTACGAATTCTCTCTTGAAGGTAGAGACGTGACACCAAAGGAAATCAAGCAAACGATAGCATAGTTAAACGACAAAGGTATGTGAGGCTTATCTTTCCTTTCAAAGGCATGAATCCTTCAAGTCTTATATAATCCTTCTACAAAACGAAGCCTATGAGTCCTTCAATATATGTTGAATTACTTGTGAATATGATGGTGATGATAATGAGCTAGAGTATAGCGATTCAAGAAATTGTGGCATGATGTTCCTATAAGGCTAATGATATTATCTTTGTTAACACTCGCCTTATGCTCTATTTCCTTTAAGGCGAGGCACGAAACTCATAAACGTTCATAATATAATCGGGGGTTCACGACCTTACGTCACCCCAGCATAGTGTGGTCGCCCTTAAAGCTTAACGTCTGCTCTTAATGCTAATGTATGATATGTCTATAAGATGATTAACAATGCTAGTTTGTAATACGATGATGATATGTGTAAGATATCAAGAAATGATAAGATGATGCTATGTTATGAGATGTGTAATAGTGATGTGTTATGATTGATTTTGTGATGATAAGATTCCAACGTGCCTATTTGGTCGGGCATGTCACCGCTAAAGCGGGCTGCGTATGATTCCACCGCGCCTATATGGCTGGACATGTCACCGCTAATGCGGGCTGCTATGTTTACACCGAGCCTAGAGGGTCGGGCATGATCACCACTAGTGGGCGGCATATGAGGATTACCCGGACGCGGAGTACGATATGACGATGTACGTGATGAAGTATGTGATGATGAATGAGATGATATATGGGATATGACAAAACCTATACTACGATGATGTAAAATATGATATATGTAAAAAGTATGTTGCTTATAACACTCAAGCAGGTTATATCTTTTCTTATGATTCATGATGCTTCTATGACATTGTTCATTTCATTCCTGCCTTACATACTCAGTACAATGTTCTGACTGACGTCTGTTTTCTTTGGACGCTGGGTTCATGCCCATAGGTAGACAGGGAGGAGACATTGCTTCGGACTCTTAGAAGTTGTTGGCTGACTGAAGCACTCCCTTGTTCCGGAGGTGCTCATGATGAATCTTTTATGTACAGTTGTATGTGTAATCCAATAGAGGCTCGTAGATACTCAATGTGGGTTATGTGGTTTCACAACGTGGATATTGTGTAAATATATTGATATATGTTATTGTATAAAAGCATTATGTTTTGTAATGAAAAGCAGTTTCTTTTGTAAAATGAGCATGAAATCGATAAATGATTGTTGAATGAATCTAAGAAGTAATAGCACGAGCAGTGCTCGGTGGTTAGCCCTGGGCGCCCGTCGTGGCCCCTAGCTGGGTCGTGACACTCCAACACACTTACGGAGCATCGAGACATGAAAGAATGGATGGACTGATTCAAGCTCTGAAGGCAAGTCCAATTCATCGGCTACACAACCCACCTTGCGGATAATTTTATAGGGTCCAATGTATCTAGGACTTAACTTCCCTTTCTTGCCAAATCTCATCACCCCTTTCATTGGCAACACTTTTAAAAATACCCAATCATCAACTTGAAATTCCAAGTCTCGTCGGCGATTGTATGCATAAGACTTTTGGCGACTTTGGGCCGTCAACAATCGATCTCAGATCGCCTTGACTTTTTCTACTGCTTGCTGAATCAATTCAGGGCCTATTAACTGTACTTCTCCTATTTCAAACCATCCTGTTGGGGATCTACACTTCCTTCCATATAAAGATTCATATGGAGCCATTTGGATACTTGGAATGATAACTATTGTTGTATGCAAATTCGATTAGAGGCAAATGATCATCCCAGTTACCACCAAAATCTAATATACATGCCCGCAGCATATCTTCCAAAGTCTGAATAGTACGTTCGGCCTGTCCATCGATTTGCGGATGAAATGTTGTGATAGGCTTCACTAGGGTACCTAGACCTTCTTGGAAGGTCTTCCAGAACTTGGTCGTAAACTGTGCTCCTCTATCTGTGATAATGGATAGTGAAATACCATGGAGTCGCACAATTTCCTTGAGATACAACCTTGCATAGTCTTCTGCTGAGTATGTGGTTCTGACTAGAAGAAAATGGGCTGCTTTCGTGAGTTTATCCACGATCACCCATATAGAATCATACTTACCTCGAGAACAAGGTATCCCCACAATAAAATCCATGTTGATTACTTCCCATTTCCAAGTAGGAATTTCTATTGCTTGCAATAAACCTCCTGGCTTTCGATTTTCACTTGTTGGCAATTTGGGCATTGGGCTACAAATTCTGCTATGTCTCTCTTCATGCCATCCCACCAATATATCACTTAAGATCGTAATACATCTTGGTTGCACCTGGGTGAATAGAATACTGGGAATAATGTGCTTCTTCTAGAATTCGTCGGCGCAATTCTGCGACACTCGGCACACATAGCCTGCCTCAGTATCTAAGAATTCCATCTATGGAAACTTCAAATGGGGACTTCTCTTTTCTATGAGATGTGTCTCTGTACTGGAAATATTGAGGATCTTCATATTGCCGCTCTTTCACTTCCATATCCAAGGATGAAACTGTGGGATCATTGATGCTAATCCCTGCATTACCCGAATCAATTACACGCACTCCAAGATTAGCTTGTTGGTGAAGCTCATGAGTCATCTCTTTCTTTTCTGGTGGAACTTCACATAAGCTGCCCATTGATCGGTGGCTAAGCGCGTCGGCTACTACATTTGCTTTCCCGGGGTGGTATAAAATATTGACATCATACTCTTTCAATAACTCTAACCACCGCCTCTGTCGCAAATTTAACTCCTTCTGCCTAAAAATGTACTGAAGACTCTTGTGATCTATATAAATATCGACATGCACTCCATACAAGTAATGTCTCCACGTTTTCAGTGCATGAATACCCGCAGCCAATTCGAGATCATGAGTTGGATATTTCTTTTCATGTTTCCGTAGCTGTCTCGAAGCATGTGCAATAACTCTACCGTGTTGCATTAACACGCATCCTAACCCAACACCGGAAGCATCACAGTGCACCACATAACCATCTGACCCTTCTGGAAGTGTTAAGACTAGAGCTGAAGTTAATCTGTCTTTCAACTCTTAGAAGCTGCGTTCACAAGCATCATTCTATTGAAATTTAACTGACTTCTGGGTTAGCCTTGTCAATGGGGCTGAAATGGAGAAAAATCCCTCTACGAACCTTCTATAGTAACCTGCCAATCCCAAGAAACTACAGACTTCTGTAGGCGTCGTAGGCCTTGGCCAAATCTTCACAGCTTCAATTTTCTGAGTGTCGACTCGAATGCCATCATTTTAAATAATATGGCCCAGAAATGTCACAGAATTCAGCCAAAACTCGAACTTTGAAAATTTTACATATAATTCTCGGGCTCGAAGGATTCCAAGTACGATACGTAAATGATCTGCATGCTCTGATTCTGTGCGAGAATATACCAGAATATCATCAATGAATACTATCACAAATAAGTCCAAGAGTGGCCTGAACACATTATTCATCAAATTTATGAACACTGCCGGAGCATTAGTCAACCCAAACGAGATTACCTGGAACTCATAGTGGCCATATCTCGTTCTGAAAGCTGTCTTAGGAATATCTTCTTCTATAACTCTCACTTGATGATAACCCAACCTTAAGTCTATTTTAGAAAACCACTTGGCACCCTGTAGCTGATTGAATAAGTCATCAATCCTTGGGAGGGGATATTTGTTCTTTATCGTCACTTTGTTCAACTGCCTATAATCGATGCACATTCGTAGAGATCCATCTTTCTTTCTCACAAACAAGACCGGTGCTCCCCACGGTGAAGAACTGGGTCTAATAAACCCTTTTTCAAGCAAATCTTTCATCTGCGCCTTTATCTCTTTCAATTCTACCAGAGCCATTCGATAAGGAGGAATAGAAATAGGCTTTGTGTCCGGCAACACATCGATGGCAAAATCAATCTCTCTTTCTGCAGGAAGACCTGGAAGTTCATCTGGGAATACATCTGGATATTCATTCACTACCGGAACTGATTGGAAAGTCGGTGACTTTGCTTCAGTATCATGAACTCAGACTAAGTGATAAATATATCCCTTGGCTATCTTCTTTCTTGCCTTAAGGTAGGAAATAAACCTACCTTTCGGAGATGCTGCATTACCCTTCCATTCAAGAACGGGCTCTCCCAGAAATTGAAATCGAACCACTTTCATTCGGCAATTGACATTAGCATAGCATGATGCCAACCAATCCATACCTATAATCACATCGAAATCTAACATTTCTAGCTCAATTAAATCAGCTTTGGTCCGGCGATTGCATATCGCAAGCACACAATTTTTATACACTAGCCTAGCTATCACGGGATCACCAACCGGAGTAGATACCTCAAAAGGTCTGATTGGCTCAGGTTTTACCCCAATACGACCAGCAACATAAGGAGTAATATAAGAGAAAGTAGAATCCGGATCTATCAATGCATATACATCGTGGGAGAATATGGACAATATACCTGTAACCACATTCGGGGAGGACTCGAGATCCTGTCGTCCTGCTAAAGCATATACACGGGGCTGAGTGGCACCTGAAGTAGATGCTCCCCCTCGGTCTCTACCTCGGCCTGCTGGAATCTGAGAAGTCTGCCCTACCGGGCGCACTGAAGAAGAACCGGTCGCTGATCCTGTGGGTTGAATCCCAACTCTACCGCTCATCAACGGGCAATCTCTCATCATGTACCAAACCTGGCCACAAGCATACCAAGCATCCGAACCCTGGCCACACCGTCCGGAATGTAATCTACCGCACTGACTGCACTACGGTACTGGGGGTCTCCTCTGGCTATAATCTCCCCCAAACTGAGAATCTGGGGCCTTCGAACTCTGACCCTGTCCGGAATAAAAGGAGCGATCAAATCTCCTACCCGTAAATAGAGGAGGTGCACTAGTCACTGACTGGTCGGAATGTCAGGAATAAGTCTGCGTCGATCCCCCTCTATAATCGCTACCTGCCCCCATAGATTTGGCCCTCTTACTTTGCCTTCTATCAGTATCACGATCACCTCTTTGGGGTTGTGGTCGTCCCTCTATGTTCTGGGCATGGGCTTGTATTCGGGATATATCCATCCCATCTTGCAACGAAGCCGTCAAACAATCCTTGAATAAATGTCGCCCTAAGCCTCTCACAAAGCGATGCACTCTATCTCCCATGTTGGCCACCATAGTCGGGGCATATCTAGCCAATGAATTAAATTGAAGGCTATACTCCCGAGCACTCATATTTCCTTGCTTCAAATTTAGAAATATATCCGCTCTAGCTCGCCGGACCTCGGGTGGAAAATAATGGCAAATGAAAGCATCTACAAATTCCTGCCAAATAGGAGGAGGCGCATTTTCTTCTCTCGATGCTATCCAATTATTATACCACAATACCGCCACATCTCGGAGTCTACAAGCTTCCAACTCCATGGATTCCGTTTCGGAGGCATGGACAATCCTCAATGTTCTTAGCATCTCATCAATAAAACCTTGCGGGTCTTCATTCGGCTTTGACCCGAAAAACTCCGGAGGATTCAAACTCATAAATTCATGGGCTCGGGTACTAGCTGACTGATCACTTGAACTCACATTCTGCCGCTGTGCCTACGCGACAACCAATTGTGTCAATAAATTAATGGCCTCGGTCACTTTTTGACCCGAAGCAACCGGTGGAGGAACTAGAGCTGAAGCTCCTCCTTTTTCTTCTACATTAGGCAGGGTGGAGGAAGTATTGGTTAGGGCCTCATTATGTGACTCGCCCTCTTCTATATTCATCGGAGGTTCTTGTTATACCTCGTATTTTTATACGTCAAATAATTCGCAAGCAAATCGACTCAAGTTAAAGGCGGAATTATTTTCGGACATGAAATAGGAACCTTTAATTTTCAATTTTAATTATTACATAAATTTTTTATAAATTTTATTTAGTGTAGAAATATCATTAGAGATTAGGGATTAAATTAATTGTGACTAGATTATTAAGTGAGGATTAATGATTTAAAAAAAATTAATTAATTTAATTAATAGAGCTGGGCCCCACCCGAAAATTTAAAAAAAAAAAGAGATAACATTTCAACAAAATAATTTGGTGAGTCACAAGGGAGGAGCACGTGTCTAGCAATGGCCAAGCATATATATATGAGGTAAATGTGAACAACTTGCAAATTATCTTTCATTTTTACAAATCAAAGTTGGAAAAAAAAAGGAAAGAACAATTCCCTCCATGGCTGCTCTCGGCCAGCTATGGGTGAGTGAGAGAAATTATTTTGTTGCCTTCTAAGTTCAAGTGCAATACAAATTCAGGGAGGTGATAGCAACATTGGATTTTAAGTTGGAGAGGAACAAATTGTGAAATTGGAGCAATTAAGTGCAGAAATTCCTCCGAGAAAAATTTGGTAAGATTTTCTTATTTTGTGGTGTAATTGTGTTAATAGTGTTGTAATGGAATTATTAAAATTGGATTGGACGAAACTGGAAGTAAGAAAATGCATAAAATTGATGTTATGCGAAATTGTGGGTTGAAAAGGATTAAAAGGGGTTATTAGATTGTTAGAGTTGTTTATGGGCTGAATTGTAAGGATTCCATATGAATATTGCTATTACTGTCATTGTTGGTATTTCTGTGATAACAGGAGAATAATGGAAAATTCGGGTTAGGTGAATATATAGGGGAAATGCTGCTCGATTTTCGTTAAGGCCTTAAATAATGAAAAACCCTAAACGAGAAGTACAAGTTAAAGAATAAGTTCTATAAGCGATAAGCTGCAGAATTACGAACTAGGAAGTATAGTACTAACGATAACGTTACTTTTATATTAAATAGGCTAAAAGAGCGACGAAGCGAACGGGTTTGCGATTAATCGTTAACAGGTATGTAAAGCTGTCCCTTCTTTCTTTTGGCATGTCTTAGATTTAAGTGATGAATGATATGTGCTTTGGGGTAATCCTATTCATAAGTCTTGAGTGTGATTCATGATTTTTATTCACTTCTTGATGTTAGAACTCTTAAGCGATTGGGCATCCCTCTTCAGTTTCCTATACGTTGGATAGTAGTCGATATATATAAGTTCCTATTCCTAGAAACTCTACGATAACTGATGTCCTTGACTTCTATAAGCTGTTTCATTCTATATTGACATATGTCGATGGTTCCTAAGGCTCTTTTGATATTGTTTATGATGACGTTCGAGGGATATTTGATATGATTGTCGCTATTGATACTCAGGTGTAAATCCCTTCTTCTTATTCTGTTTGAGTCTTGACAATGTTTTAAATTGCATATGCTTGCTCACTACTCTGCTCGTGCAGCCTCAATATGTCTTTCACCGAGTCCTGGGCCGGGTATGTTATCGTGCACAGTTTCACTGCATTGTTCACCGAGTCCCTAACTAGAGGGCCGGGTACGGTATATATATATATATGATATGACGATATGATGATATGATGATATGATGATATGTTATGGCGGCCAGGAGGGCATATGATGACTTTATTCACCGAGTCCTATAATGGGCCGGGTATGATATATGATATTGACATGCATGATTTATGTTTCAAAAGGCAAGTGTTTCGGTATTCTGGACGTTATCCTTGTCTTCTGTACCCCCTATTTCAGTTGTGATCCTTTTTACTGTATTTCATGCTTTATATACTCAGTACATATTCCGTACTGACCCCCTTTCTTCGGGGGGCTGCGTTTCATGCCTGCAGGTACAGATACTCGGTTTGGCGACCCTTCAGCATAGGACTTCTACTCAGCTGTTTTGAAGAGCTCCATTGTTCCAGAGTCTAGACCTTTGGTTCGAATCTTACGATGTATATATATGTGTTTATCCAGGGGTACGGCGGGGCCCTGTCCCATCATATTTTGCTATCGATACTCTTAGAGGTCTGTAGACATATGTGTGGGTTGTGTATAAGTTCTGTTCAGCGGTGTCTAAGCATTGTGCTATGATATGATGATCGTCCGTAGTGGCAGCCTTGCCGGCTTGCATGTGATATTGATATGTAATGGCAACCTTGTCGGCTTGCGTATCCTTTCATGATATGATTAGTTGTGACTCCTCGAGAGACAATTTATCTGGATATATATATGACGACGTCATGAACTTTGGAGTTCCTTTATAAGTTTCCATATTGTCGTAGTTTCAGTTTTACTATATCTAACAGGTACGTATACGGGTGTCTAGGTTGGGCACTAGTCATGGCCCACGGGGCTGAGTCGTGACAAAAGTGGTATCAGAGCAATTCATCCTCGGAGTGTCTACAGACCGTGTCTAGTAGAGTCTTGTTTATCGGTGTGTTGTGCACCACATCTATAAACAGGAAGCTACAGGACATTTAGGATGTTACCTTTCTTTCATATTTAAGATCGTGCGATAGAGCCCAGCCATAGGAAGCGAAATCCCTTATACTAACCTTTGATTTCAGCTGAAGAACGACATCCACAAAAAAAAAGTGACTGATGATTTTGGAAGCTACACAGTACACAGGTAAGCCATGGTGCGAAAGGGGCATGTCGGATAAGGTAAGAATATTGAGATATGATTGAAATGTAAAGTTGAAGGATGAAAGAGAAGGTAGATGGAAAGGTATAACAGGACAGATCGTTAAAGGATCAGGTACGTCTCGAGGTGCGATATGTGAGGTAAGTTCCGACACCTTTATACTTTTTACTGGAAATTGGGAGCGCTGTGTGGCTATGATACGATGTGATATATGCGTATATATGTTGGCCCGGTGAGGCATTGTTGGTATTTCCTGCGTGCAGGTTTTGGGATAGTAAAAAGTACAGAGGAAACTCTGCCAAAATTTTCCCAGAAATAGGAAAAAGAAGAAGATGAGATATAAGCTCATAATATGTCTTGAAAGTTGATACCGGTAGAGTAAATTTATTATGTTGGAGTAAAGCTTTAAGAGATACCCTCCATGTCATTCGTAAGGGGCACCATTCTTACTTGGAAAATTTTATTTCAAAAAAGCATATATGAGCAGCAAAGTTTAGAATTCATTTGGACAGACTAGAATATTTTCCAACCACATTTTGCCTTAGAAAAAGCTTGTGTTGAAGGGCAAAACGTCTAGCAATTAAGTTTCACTCTATTGGAAGAGTACAAAGCATACAACAAGTAGTTTGTGAACTAAATAGTTCGTTCATGACCCAAGAAATTTTGAGGGTAAACTATGTGAGTTAAGCGATGGAAGTCTCGTGGTGCTTGTCGAATTCTAGTTCTTCTTGTGTGGGTTCGGAGGACGCTTCATGGTGACGTAACCTTGGAGTGGGAATGTTCTTGTGTTCTTTGAATTTATTAGTTTTAATCAACTAATTGGAGATGGAATTCGTGGAAGGAAAACTCAAACTTGTGAGTTGTCATGGATCATGTGTTCCACGTGTTATTGATGAAATGCTATAATGAGTCGGAAGGGCTTGTGATACTAAGGGATGATATAGAAAAAGGTGGAAACTCTTAACAAAACATTTTATTGAGGTATCGGGTGAACTGATAAGTAGGGGTAAATTACGACGAGTTTATAATTAAAAGGAGTAATAGTATGACTAAGATAAAAGTACGGAGAAGGAAGAATTATGACAAGTCATGGAAGTGTTGATAAGACAGCTTGTGAGATATTAAGGATAAGATTGATCAGAAAGGGTGACAGGTTAAGTACGCCCAGTCCATAGAGTGTAATTAAAACATAGTAAGAACCGTGAATAAGGTTAAGAAGTGTTACGTTATAAGATGGATTACGAATAGGATGTAATGTGAATACCATAGGGATTGTAATAGAAATGGGTAAAGCCTAGCGAGGAAGTAACTAAAGGATATGATGTGATCAGCGTGAAATGGAAAAGCAAATATAGAACAAAGAAAAAAAAGGGACTTACAAACTCCTATAGGGAAAGTTCAGAATAGAGATCAAGTGGTAACGAAAGTGAAGGCGAGCACAGGAAGAGAAAGAGTTAATAGAAAGAAGGAAATAAGAAGAAAGCGAGTGGGATTACAGTGTAGCGATGCGTTATGACATGTATAGCTAAGAAAACGAGTAATATAAGCGACAGAATTGTGAAAGACCAACCTAAAGGAAGATGAGCAACGAGACAGAATGAATACCAAAATGACTGGTATGATAAGAACAAATAGGGATAAACAGAATATGTTTTGAAAATGAGAAAGGGGTTATGTAGAAAAAAGTGTTTACCGAAGGATACAGGAGTAGCATGAAATTCCTCATGCATAAAATAAAAGATGGACATAGACTGGAGAAATGAAAGGAATACTAAAGGAAGCACCCAAGACAGGCGTAATTAATTGAGTATGAGTATAGAATAAAAGGGAAATATATAGCTACGAACTTAAGGTGTAGTACCACGAGAAGGTGATAAGACAAGACCAATGTTAAGACGACTTTGATATGATTTTGAGTAATTTACAAGTTAGCGTTGGGTATACAACAAGAATGAAAGAGCATGAGGCATAAAGGAGTACTGCATGTATTTGACTTCACCTCGGAAAATAGTGAAATCCTTACAGGACAAGGATTGTAGATTTGCGAAACAACTGATGTATTGTGAGGTTATTAGAGGAAACAGGTGATATCCGTTGGGATAAAGATAGTGCTATAAGAAAGCTTGGAACACTTATCATCAGAATATAAGTGCTACCGAATGGAGAATTTGAAACGATTATAAGCACTAGATAATTACTGATTGGAATGAATGGAATGTGGCTTTGGAAAAGTTGCTACACTGATTATATTACTCGAGTACCAACCATCAAATGAGATTTTGTACTATATATCGAGAGTTCTCATCACCTCGTGATTGTGTTGAGGTTTCATACATGGGTAATCTAAGTTATAGATGATATAAAGGGAGACATGGATATGGGGCAGTATACCAACTGTAATGGAAAAGAATCATATGAATTTGGAAATGGGAAATGGGGACATGGAGTAGAATATAAATGGATAATGATGTAGGTACACCCAAAAGGGGGGAAGCGGATGAGAAAGATGCGAGTGTAAGATGAAAACAATCGACACTGCAACACATTTTATGTGGATATTTTAACTTCAAGTGAGATCCCTTGCTGAGACAAGTTAGTAAGATTTGAAAGCCAGCAATAAACGAATAGTAGCCAAGATGGTATTTGGGACAGTGCTGAGAATTATTGGTAAAGATTTGGGAAAATACGACATTAGAAAGTGGATACTTATAAAAAGTAAGAATACGACGAGAAAATGGTAACGAGTAACTTAAAAGATATTATAAAGGATATCAAGGCTATACTGGATTAGAGGTTAAGATGTTGGCAACGGAGTTATTGGCTAATGATATTGTGACATATAAGTAGCAAAGGAGAAAGTATAGGAAATCTCTCCTATAGTAGGATATGAGAAAACCAAATGGTAAATAGAGGAAGGGAAAGGAGTATGGCGAAATAGACAGCAAGTGAGTGTTAGTACAATAAGATATGTAGAGCACAATAAGCCAGGAGAAGGAAAGACTATGACTAAGATTGGATGCACTTTGTACAAATTGTACAAGAATAGTTATGTGACCTACGAATATTTGTATGCTAAGGATGAGACCAAGGGAGCACTTGATAAGAAGAGTAAGAATTCAGTAACAAAAATGCGGTTGCGATATTTTTGATACATTAGGGAAAGGTGTAAGAGGGTTTGAACAAAAGTACCGAGATGAAATTAGTACTGAGGGCAAAAGCCATAGTTGAGCCTTGATATCAATTGAAAGATTCAAGAGAAGGATGAGGGTCTGCATAAAGACTAGTGAGGCGACGCTAAGGTATTTTTCGGGCTGATTGGAACACCTACACATACTCTTGTAAAGATTGCAATATGATGCGTGATAGGAGAACTAAGAGAAAATTTGAGTAAAGAGGCAATAGAAGAGTTTGAGTCAAAAATAGAGAAACAACACGAGATAATATGCCTAAAGTTGTCATGACCCGGCTAGGGGCCGCGACGGGTACCCGGGGCTAACCACCGAGCACCGCTCGTACTATCATTTACCTAACCCATTTAACAATCATTCATCTATTTCCGGTTAGCTTTAAATAGAGGATTTGCTTTTCATTACAAAAATATAACGCGTTGATACAAAACATATTTCAATATACTTATACACATGCGTACTACCCACGTTGTGGAACCAAACAACCCACATTGAGCATCTACGAGCCTCTATTGAGTGACATACAAATATATACACAAAGGGAACAACCAATTAGCACCTCCGGAAGATGGAGTGCTCTTCAGCTCGGCTAGTGACTCCTATCAGTCTGGACTGCTTTCCCGTCTACCTGTAGGCATGAACACAACATCCAAAGAAAAGGATGTCAGTACGAGCATTGTACTGAGTATGTAAGGCATACATCAAGAAATAAATTAAGAATAAGAAAGTAAAGTAAGTACTAGGAGATAATCGATAACTACTTGCCTCTTAAGGCGGATCCATGCATGCATACTCATAAAGCATCATATAGTAAATTGCTGCGGAACGCGCAGCCCGATCCATATGTCATCATATGTTAGTGCCGAGGAACGTACGGCCCGATCCATAAATATAATAAGTTAGTGCCGAGGAACGTACGGCCCGATCCATAACCCATATATCCCGCGTCCGGGTATCCCGCGTCCGGGACGAGAACATGATATGCCAGCTGACCAGGTGGCTATGCGTCTATAGCGCCTCACCTTTCCCCATTTCCCTGAAAACATTTTCATATCATATATATACATACATAATATACATAGCATGCTTGAGAGCCCAAGGAAAAGCTGTAAGTACGTCGGAGTGACGTAAGGTCGAAAGCCTCCGATTATGTTATGGAGTAATCATCGTCACTTTGTCTCACCTTGAAGGAACAATTATTATACGGCGAGACTATCAATGAAGAATAGCATTAAAAGAAAGCATAGAATAAAATCATGAACTTCATAAGGCATCCATTCATATACTTTGGAAGATTTAGAAATAAAGTCACCATCCACGAATAAATTGAGAAATCACTAAATAGCTCGACGTTCTCATATAGTCCTTGAAATCGTAAACTTGAAAATTTTAAACATAAGATCGTTCTCATCATAGTCATCATAATGATATTCTCACTTTTGACATCATCGTTGTCATTGAAAAAAAAAATATCCTTCGTCGTTATCATAAGAACTCACATAATCACAACCTTTGGTTTTGGAAAATAGGAGTACTTGGAAACATTTATGGAATATCAAGAAGGAAATCATGCTTCAGAATCTTAGACTTTTTAACCTTTGATAGCAAGGAAAAGATGGGAGCATTTATGAAATCGTAAGCTAGAGATCATGCCTTTGAAAGAAAGGGAGTAGCGTCACATACCTTGGTCGTTTAGCTAAGATATCGCTCACTTGTTCTCCGTCGATATCACGTCGTTACCTTCATAAGAGAATTCGTATCAACATTAGTAAACTAACTACAAGAACACATCGCTAATTCTAGGAACAGTCGGACAACGCTTCCTTCGCTCATACCATTTTTCTCATGTTTTATATCAACTCCCAACATTCATAATGTTACTAGCAATATCATCATCGACAATCGTCATTTACGTACATTTGGCAAAATCCACCATTTTCCTCCAATTTTCCATTATTTCTAATTCTAGCTCATCCTTGCGTTTTCATGCATTTAATGCTTGTTTCATGATATAAACATCATTTATAACGTACTTGTATTCACAACACTTCAATATTCATAGTTCAATTCCACTATTCACTCAATGATGACCCATTTCTATGTTCTTCTACATTTCAAGTGTCTTAGTCTTCTAATACTTTAAACCACATGTTAAAGTCATAAAACTCACCTTGGATGGTGGTGGAACAAGCTTAGAGTGGAATCCTTCCTTGGTCACCAAAACCCTCCTTTACCTCTTTTGTGATTTCTTGGAGAAGATGACTTCCAACTAGGTTTCATTCACTTGTTTCATAAGTTTAGTGTCGATGATCCTAGTTTCTTCCCTTGACTCCCTTGAATTTCTATGGATGAAGTATTGACAGAGTTCTAGAGCTTTCTTGAGTTGTATAGATGAGTAATGAAATAAAGTGAGGCTTTGGTCCCTTTTAATAATCACAAAAACTGATCTTTAATGAATTCTTGTCGGGATGAACAGTGGTCGTAAACCACCATATACGGACCGTATTTTGATTTACGGTCCGTCCTCCATGGCCGTATTTAACCATTTCAAAGACAGAAAGTTTGGCTGAGGAACATGGCAGTTTACGACTGAGGTTTACGGTCCGTAAACCAGTTTACGGGCCATCCTCCAAGTCGTTTTTAACCATTTTCACAATTTACAGAAAGTTGAGATTTTGGACAAGCTGGAGGACGATTGCACTATACGGTCCGTAAATCAGTTTACGGGTCGTATAGTGCCATATACGACCACTGGACAGAAAAAAAATTCGCGACTTTCTTATTTTCCAAAACTTCATAATTAGCCATTCTCGCCTTAACAAACACCATACACTCAAAATTTTCATCATTCCACTCATCATACAAGTATGGAGAAATTTCTGAGATGTAACATTCTTCCCCCCTTTTGGAACATTCGTCCTCGAATGTTAAATCAGCGGGGATTCTAAGAAAATTTGCCGGAGTTTCCTTTGTAATTTAGACACTACTTTTTCCATTACAATAACCCACAATATCTTCGCTTCACAGGTCCATATCACAATATTAACACATTTATGGCCACACACGACCAAAAACATAAAATTAAAACATACATACCATCATGGACTTTTCCTGGAGATTCGACTAGGTGCGGATACTTTGCTTCCTCATTCACTTTGGCTTCCCTAGTATTTCTTCCCGATTATTGTTTCTGCCATCAAACTCTGATTTAAGCCACCTCCTTATTTCGAAGTCCTCGCACTTACCTATCTAATTTGGCAAAGGGTACTTTCTCATACATCAACTCTCTTGTCATTTGAGCATCATTTTATTGACATGCTCCTAGTGGGAGTTCTAACATATTTATAAGCCACCTTGCTTGTTGCATACGATCTTATATGATCTAATGCATCGGAACCTAACTCTCCACCTTTATTCCGTGATTCTATCGTTCTCGCAGGTTGTCATATCCTCGGGCCTCTATGGTGAGTATGTAACCTGTACTTATACTATGCCGCAAGCAATTATTCCATTTGTCTCTCACAGCAATTCCAACTCGACATTTCAGTTATGTTCACCATATACCCTCCTTCAACTTACCCCGGGCATCATGACTCTCTCACCCTTACTTTACCTCTTACTCCTCTCCTAAGTGTTCACTTGGTCTCATTGGCGACGTGTAAATATCTACGAATTACATACTCTTTTTGCGCGATTCGCATTTGTACCCATCCATCTGTATACCTGTATCCATGTCTGTCTTCGCATCCATAGTCATATCCATCTGTATGCCGTATCCATGGTCATATTCATCTAAGTGTCAATATCCTTCTCAATGACCCTTTCGCTAACGCCCTTACCTCGAGAACGGGGTAACTTTACAATAAGACCCATGTTAATATCATGAATTATTCTGTGTCTCAGGCCATCATGCCTTGTTCTTGGGGCTACCGTCACCCACTATATTCACAACCTTCTCCGGGGTTATATTTTCATTTGGGCTAAAAGAGTATTCAATCCCAGAAGTCATTAAATCAATATAAGGGCAGAGAAACGAGAGTTTCCATTCTGCTGGAAGAGTAATAGTGACTAATCAGTACTCCCTAAACTGATTCTGACTCTCCTCCAACCATGTCACGCAATCAGAGTTTCGCAGTTTTATTCCTCGTTTTGCGCCACTTGGGACCTTATGGGACACAACGTCTCACAGATCGGCCTTATACTTCGCTACAAATTCATCTGAGATTTATAATTTAGAGGGACGATGAGGTGGTATAATCTTAGAGAATTGTGGGTCCACCTCTGCCCGTCACTAGTGTATTACTATCTTTGCCGACTCATGGCTCTTCTTCTTCCCCCTTCTTCTTGCTTTTGCGTGTCCTTATTCTATCGTTTTTAGTCAATACACTCCCGTAGGGTTCATCATTTCAACCTTCACACTGGTGTCCTCTCTATTTGCTTCCCCCCTTTTAAGGGTTTTACTCGTACCTTTAAATCTCAAATCCACGTACTCCTGGCTACACTACGCCTTACTTATTCCGTCCCCTACAGTCTATGGCTATAACAATTCATACGTGGAGTCGTGGAGTCTTAGCGTACTCGCCTTACTGTCTTATAACCAAGAAATGCACCCGATATAACACTCCGAGCAAAAATATACGTTACTTAGCTCATCCAGTAGTTATGTGTCTGCATCTGAATCTGCTCCGATTAACAACTTCCTGCCCCATAGGGATGCTTACATTAATAGTGGGTCTAGCTATCCATGCCACCCATCTAATGTCACTCGCCCTCTTCTTCGGCGCTCAAAATTTCTTGTAACGCCACCTTCGTTTCCCTAGGGCTTAGGTTTCTCTTACGCCACTAATGCGCCCCATGCCTCCTTATTCTCTTACTCTTGTTTGCGCTTGGAACCGATTTCATATCCGCATTGTACCACTATCATTATTAGTTATAACTCTACTCCATCGCTTCATCGTCGTACATTAGACCCATAACTCATGATCATCTTTTCCTCTTCAACTCTTTACCGCATTCACTTCACTCGTTCTAACTTGGTATGGGATATTTGTAGGAGATATGTTCTCCTTTAACTACCACGCCACTATTCTTTAGGAGCTCGTACTTCGTACATTTCCTCTTTGCTATCTTATCTCCTCCCACTTAATAATCGATCCTTGACTCTTCGCATGAGGAACCATATTCTTAACTTAGTACCGCTTTGTTCTTTAGGATACACCACCTGTGTCAATCCGTCCCTTGCTGCCTAAAACTAATTCTATCCGTCCTAATCATCCCCCATCTCGCTCCTATCGCGTTGACCTTCCTCCTACTAATTATCCTACTTTCATTATTTATCTTTACCATAGTCTCGGCCTTATACGCCCAACTAAAGATATCATCCATGCCCTTAGGCATCTTCTCGCTATACTTTACATGACATTTCTTGTTACGGCTCACTGTACCCATATCATAATCCATCCTATAGAGTGGCACTTCTTGATCTCGTTTGCAAACCTGCTCATAACATAGGGTAGCCTCATGAAGCAGGCATACTCAACCTGTTATCCCTTTTAGTTAGTCACATTACATTTACCATATGGCTTACTTGCACACGTATTCGCATTAATCATAAAAGTGTGCTAGCAATATACCTAGAGTAATATCAGGGGGAGACTCAGGATCCCGTCGTTCAACTAACGCCTGGGTATGATGCTGGGGTCTGTTTGGACTAGGCGTTCTTCGGTCTCTATCACTGCTTACTAGCCCCTGTGGCCCGGACCTTGGAGGGTGTGTCGATGATGAAGAGCCCATTACCATTCCCGTAGTCCGAACCTCACTTTTACCACGTAGCGATGGATAATTTCGCTTTAAATGGCCTGGCCTAGCACAGGCATAACAAACATCCGAGCCCCGGCGACACGGTCCCCAATGTAACCTGCGACACTGAATACATCGTGGTACTGGTGACCTCTTCTGACCCGAGAACGAGAAACTCTGAGACTCTGGGATGACCTTGAATAAGCAGGTCCATCAAATCTGGGTCTGGGAAACTGTAGAGGCGTATCTCTAATCTCACGGTCAGACCCAAAGGAATTAACTCTCTTTCTCCAACCCCTGTTATCGTGACTCGCATTCTGTCGCTGAGTCTGAGCGGCTACCAATTGAGTCAGTAAAAGAATGGCCTGTCTCATCTCTTGGCCCGCGGTATCTTGCGAAGGAACGGGGGGTACTGGAGCTAAGATCGAGGCTTCCCTCTGATCCTTAAAAGTGGGGCGTTATTCTAGGGTTCGCCCTCCTCCATATCCGTACACGGCTCTCGATCAAGCCCTTCTTCAACCACCATCTTGCCCTTCTGGGCCGTCGTAGCTTTTCCCTTCATCGGTTTTGCTGAAATGACAACGCACCGTTAGGAGAGGAATAATCTTACGACACAGCTCTATCGCACGATCTATTAAGAAGAAGGATGGTCATCTTTCCTAAATGTCCGGTAGCCTCCTGTTTATAGATGTGGTGCACAACACACCGATAAACAAGACTCTACTAGACACGGCTCGTAGACATTTCCTAGGACGAACTGCTCTGATACCACTTCTGTCACGACCCGGCTAGGGGCCGCGACGGGTACCCGGGGCTAACCACCGAGCACCGCTCGTACTATCATTTACCTAACCCATTTAACAATCATTCATCTATTTCCGGTTAGCTTTAAATAGAGGATTTGCTTTTCATTACAAAAATATAACGCGTTGATACAAAACATATTTCAATATACTTATACACATGCGTACTACCCACGTTGTGAAACCACACAACCCACATTGAGCATCTACGAGCCTCTATTGAGTGACATACAAATATATACACAAAGGGAACAACCAATTAGCACCCCCGGAAGATGGAGTGCTCTTCAGCTCGGCTAGTGACTCCAATCAGTCTGGACCGCTTTCCCGTCTACCTGTGGGCATGAACACGACATCCAAAGAAAAGGATGTCAGTACGAGCATTGTACTGAGTATGTAAGGCATACATCAAGAAATAAAGTAAGAATAAGAAAGTAAAGTAAGTACAAGGAGATAATTGATAACTGCTTGCCTCTTAAGGCGGATCCATGCATGCATACTCATAAAGCATCATATAGTAAATTGCTGCGGAACGCGCAGCCCGATCAATATGTCATCATATGTTAGTGCCGAGGAACGTACGGCCCAATCCATAAATATAATAAGTTAGTGCCGAGGAACGTACGGCCCGATCTATAACCCATATATCCCGCGTCCGGGACGAGAACATGATATGCCAGCTGACCAGGTGGCTATGCGTCTATAGCGCCTCACCTTTCCCCATTTCCCCTGAAAACATTTTCATATCATATATATACATATCATGCTTGAGAGCCCAAGGAAAAGCTATAAGTACGTCGGAGTGACGTAAGGTCGAAAGCCTCCGAATATGTTATGGAGTAATCATCGTCGCTTTGTCTCACCTTGAAGGAACAATTATTATAAGGCGAGATTATCAATGAAGAATAGCATTAAAAGAAAGCATAGAATAAAATCATGAACTTCATAAGGCATCCATTCATATACTTTGGAAGATTTAGAAATAAAGTCACCATCCACGAATAAATTGAGAAATCAGTAAAAAGCTCGACGTTCTCATATAGTCCTTGAAATCGTAAACTTGAAACTTATAAACATAAGATCGTTCTCATCATAGTCATCATAATGATATTCTCACTTTTGACATCATCGTTGTCATTGAAAAAAAAATATCCTTCATCGTTATCATAAGAACTCACATAATCACAACCTTTGGTTTTGGAAAATAGGAGTACTTGGAAAACATTTATGGAATATCAAGAAGGAAATCATGCTTCGGAATCTTAGACTTTTTAACCTTTGATAGCAAGGAAAATATGGGAGCATTTATGAAATCGTAAGCTAGGGATCATGCCTTTGAAAGAAAGGGAGTAGCCTCACATACCTTGGTCGTTTGGCTAAGATATCTCTCACTTGTTCTCCGTCGATATCACGTCGTTACCTTCATAAGAGAATTCGTATCAACATTAGTAAACTAACTACAAGAACGAATCGCTAATTCTAGGAACAGTCGGACAACGCTTCCTTCGCTCATACCATTTTTCTCATGTTTTATATCAACTCCCAACTTTCATAATATTACTAGCAATATCATCATCGACAATCGTCATTTACGTAGATTTGGGAAAATCCACCATTTTCCTCCAATTTTCCCTTATTTCTACTTCTAGCTCATCCTTGCGTTTTCATGCATTTAATGCTTGTTTCATGATATAAACATCATTTATAACGTGCTTGTATTCACAACACTTCAATATTCATAGTTCAATTCCACTATTCACTCAATGATGACCCATTTCTATGTTCTTCTACATTTCAATTTCTATGTTCTTCTACATTTCAATTGTCTTAGTCTTCTAATACTTTAAACCACATGCTAAAGTCATAAAACGCACCTTGGATGGTGGTGGAACAAGCTTAGAGTGGAATCCTTCCTTGTGCACCAAAACCCTCCTTTACCTCTTTTGTGATTTCTTGGAGAAGATGACTTCCAACTAGGTTTCATTCACTTGTTTCATAAGTTTAGTGTTGATGATCCTAGTTTCTTCCCTTGACACCCTTGAATTTCTATGGATGAAATATTGAGAGAGTTCTAGAGCTTTCTTGAGTTGTATAGATGAGTAATGAAATAAAGTGAGGCTTTGGTCCCTTTTAATAATCACAAAAACTGATCTTTAATGAATTCTTGTCGAGATGAACAGTGGTCATAAACCACCATATACGGACCGTATTGTAATTTACGGTCCGTCCTCCATGGCCGTATTTAACCATTTCAAAGACAGAAAGTTTTGGCTGAGGAACATGGCAGTTTACGACTGAGGCTTACGGTCCGTAAACCAGTTTACGAGCCGTCCTCCAAGTCGTTTTTAACCATTTTCACAATTTACAGAAAGTTGAGATTTTGGACAAGCTGGAGGACGATTGCACTATACGGTCCGTAAATCACTTTACGGGCCGTATAGTGCCATATACGACCACTGGACAGAAAAAATTTTCCGCGACTTTCTTATTTTCCAAAACTTCATAATTAGTCATTCCCGCCTTAACAAACACCATACACTCAAACTTTTCATCATTCCACTCATCATACAAGTATGGAGAAATTTCTGAGATGTAACAAAAGTATTGCCAGTTAGGGTAAAGGAAATTGCGAAATGATTTAACCGAGACAATCAAAACAAGCGGGTTACTGGCTATTGGATAATAGTAAAGTTATAATATGAGGGGACCCTCACGCTATTGGATAGCCAACCCTAAAGATCGAGATCAAGAAGTAAAGGAAAGTGATAGTTAAAGACCTTTAAAAGAAATTCAGAAAGTGACACATGATGCTGAGGATTCCAGAATACGGACTGTAACAGCAGAGTAAAGCAAAAATATTAGAGTGGAAAAATGTTACCCTCTGGGAAATTTCGTTTTACTCGTAGAACCTGCGAAGGGTCTACAGGTTACCAGAGGCATGCAATACTCCAGGGATAGTAAAATCTAATGAACCGACGAGGGACGTCTGCGCGTTATAAAAATCTTATTTAAAGATTAAAAGGTAAGATGAAGGGAACGATATCTTAAGGGAATAACTATAGAAAAAGAAAGAGTCGAGTTAAGACTAAGCGCACAAGCGAGAGAATAAGATTTCAGCGGGAGAGCCCACAATACAACTGACAACCGACTGCGAAGTAAAGAGGAGGGTAAAGGTAATAACGTGGAATTATTACCTCAGGAAGCAACAGAAAGAGGAGATATTGCAAGAATGACTATGTAGAGGCCTGGAATGTGTTTTAATGAATTATAGCGAATCGACCAATGGAAGAGGTATGTGAAGGGCATAATTAACTAAGAGAACACTTGAGAAAGTATTGGGAGTTCAGGACCAGTCTAACATTCGAGGACGAATGTTCTAAAGGGGGGAAGGATGTTAGACCTCGTATTTTTATACGTCAAATAATTCACAAGCAAATCGACTCAAGTTAAAGGCGGAATTATTTTCGGACATGAAATATGAACCTTTAATTTTCAATTTTAATTATTACATAAATTGTTTATAAATTTTATTTAGTTTAGAAATATCATTAGAGATTAGGTATTAAATTAATTGTGATTAGATTATTAAGTGAGGATTAATGATTTAAAAAAATTAATTAATTTAATTAATAGAGGTGGGCCCCACCCGAAAATTAAAAAAAAAAAAGATAACAATTCAACAAAATAATTTGGTGTGTCACAAGGGAGGAGAACGTGTCTAGAAATGGCCAAGCATATATATATGAGGTAAATGTGAACAACTTGCAAATTATCTTTCATTTTTACAAATCAAAGTTGGAAAAAAAAAAAGAATGAACAATTCTCTCCATGGCTGCTCTCTGCCAGCCATGGCTGATTGAGAGAAATTATTTTGTTGCCTTCTTGATCAAGTTCAAGTGCAATACAAATTCAGGGAGGTGATAGCAACATTGGATTTTAAGTTGGAGAAGAAGAAATTGTGAAATTGGAGCAATTAAGTGCAGAAATTCCTCCGAGAAAAATTTGGTAAGATTTTCTTATTTTGTGGTGTAATTGTGTTAATAGTATTGTAATGGAATTATTAAATTTGGATTGGACGAAACTGGAAGTAAGAAAATGCATAAAATTGATGTTATGCGAAATTGTGGGTTGAAAAGGATTAAAAAGGGTTATTGGATTGTTAGAGTTGTTTATGGGATGAATTATAAGGATTCCATATGAATATTGCTATTACTATCATTGTTGGTATTTCTGTGATAACAGGAGAATAATGGAAAATTCGGGTTAGGAAAATATATAGGGGAAATGCTGCCCGATTTTCGTTAAGGCCTTAAATAATGAAAAACCCTAAACGAGAAGTACAAGTTAAAGAATAAGTTCTATAAGCGATAAGTTGCGGAATTACGAACTAGGAAGTATAGTACTAACGATAACGTTACTTTTATATTCAATAGGCTAAAAGAGCGACGAAGCGAACGGGTTTTCGATTAATCGTTAACAGGTATGTAAAGTTGTCCCTTCTTTCTTTTGGCATGTCTTAGATTTAAGTAATGAATGATATGAGCTTTGGGGTAATCCTATTCATAAGTCTTGAGTGTGATTCATGATTTTTATTCACTTCTTGATGTTAGAACTCTTAAGCGATTGGGCATCCCTCTTCAGTTTCCTATACGTTGGATAGTAGTCAATATATATAAGTTCCTATTCCTAGAAACTCTACGATAACTGATGTCCTTGTCTTCTATAATCTGTTTCATTCTATGTTGACATATGTCGATGGTTCCTAAGGCTATTTTGATATTGTTTATGATGACGTTCGAGGGATATTTGATATGATTGTCACTATTGATACTCAGGTGTAAATCCCTTCTTATGATTCTGTTTGAGTCTTGATAATGTTTTAAATTGCATACGGTTGCTCACTACTCTGCTCGTGCATGCCTCAATATGTCTTTCACCGAGTCCCGGGCCGGGTATGTTATCGTGCACAGTTTCACTGCATTGTTCACCGAGTCCCTCACTAGAGGGCCGGGTACGGTATATATATATATATATATATATATATATAATGATATGATGATATGATGATATGTTATGGCAGCCAGGAGGGCATATGATGACTTTATTCACCGAGTGCCATAATGGGCCGGGTATGATATATGATATTGACATACATGATTTATGTTTCAAAAGGCAAGTGTTTCGGTATTCTGGATGTTATCCTTGTCTTCTGTACCCCCTATATCAGTTATGATCCTTTTTACTGTATTTCATGCTTTATATACTAAGTACATATTCCGTACTGACCCCCTTTCTTCGGGGGGCTGCGTTTCATGCCCGCAGGTACAGATAGTCGGTTTGGCGACCCTTCAGCATAGGACTTCTACTCAGCTGTTTTGAAGAGCTCTGTTGTTCCGGAGTCTAGACCTTTGGTTCGAATCTTACGATGTATATGTATGTGTTTATCCAAGGGTACGGCGGGGCCCTGTCCCGTCATATTTTGCTATCGATACTTTTAGAGGTCTGTAGACATATGTGTGGGTTGTGTATAAGTTCTGTTCAGCGGTGTCTAAGCATTGTGCTATGATATGATGTTCGTTCGTAGTGGCAGCCTTGCCGGCTTGCATGTGATATTAATATGTAATGGCAGCCTTGTCGGCTTGCGTATCCTTTCATGATATGATTAGTTGTGACTCCTCAGGAGACAGTTTATATGGATATATATGTGACGACGTCATGAACTTTGGAGTTCCTTTATAAGTTTCCATATTGTCGTAGTTTTAGGTTTACTATATCTAACAGGTACGTATACGGGTGTCCAGGTCGAGCACTAGTCATGGCCCACGGGGTTGGGTCGTGACAGTTCTCTTTCCACCCGCCTTTTTGTCGTAATCTTGCCCTTCTCGGCAACTGTAGCTTTTCCTTTTGGCGGCATTTCTGAAATCATAGCACACTATTAGGGAGGATAAAATCTTATACACGACTCTATCGCACGATCTCATAATAAGAAAGATGGTCATTTTTCCTAAATGTCCTGTAGCATCTTGTTTATTAGCGTGGCGCGCAACACACCATAAACAATAATCTATTAGACACGGCTCGTAGACACTTCCTAGGACTGAACAGCTCTGATACCACTTTTGTCATGACCCGACTAGGGGCCGCAATGGGTACCCAGGGCTAACCACCCAGCACCGCTCGTTCTGCTACTCGTCATACTCATTAACGCTCTTTTATCAAATTTATACTCAAATCGTGATAGTCATATTTCCTTTGAAAACATAAATACTTTTATATACATAAGCCTTTCGGCCATCAAAATAATACATATACATAGTACCAATCTCGTGAGACCATATAACCCACACTGCGTATCTACGAGCTTCTATTGGAGTGCCAGACATAAGGACGGGACAAGACCCCGTCATGCCCAAAATATACATGTACACAAAAGAATAATCATAAGCACCTCCGGACAATGGAGTGCTCTCAAATCAGCTGCTAGCTCCTATGAGTCTGGATCAATATCACCTCCCTGTCTACCTGTGGGAATGAACACAGCGTTCAAAGAAAATAGACGTCAGTACGAACATTGTACTGAGTATGAGAGGTATACACAATAACGAAACATCAATGAAATGAGGAGGCATCAAATGAGGAGCAACCTGTAACTGAATGTGAATCATAAAAGAAATAAATCATATTGTCTTACACATACTCGTCATCATGTCATATATGCATAAATGTATAAGTATAAGCTGCCCGTCCATATAGGTACGGTGTGATAATAATTAACCTGCGTCCAGGCCTCCCGCGTCCGGGGTATAAGCTGCCCACTATAGTGGTGTGTATATCTGCCCGACCATATAGGTACGGTGTAATATCATCATCATATGCTCATCATAATATGCTCGTCATAATATGCTCATCATAGTATGCTCATCATAATACATGCCTGAAGACTAAAGGACAACTATACTTTATCGGGTGACGTAAGGTCGTGATCCCCCGATTTCATTATGGAGCATTCATAAGCATTCTGCCTCACCTTGAAGGAAGTAGTATATAAGGTGAGTGTGTACAATGCATAACATCATCGCCTTTATGGTACTCTGCCTCACCTTGAAGGGACAATACATAAGGTGAGTGTATACAATACATGACATACTTAACTTAATGGTGTTCGGCCTCACCTCGAAGGGAATAATGTATGAGTTGAGTGTATACAACATATGACATCATTAGCGTTATAGGAACGTCATAACAAGAACTCTAGAGTCTTTAGACTCAAGCTTATCGTCATCACCGTTGGACTCATAACATATCTCTTATCTCATATAGCTATTCATGATCATGGACTCTTGACTTTCCGGGATATATAGAGAATTCATGGAGAGAAAGGAGACTCATACCATCGGATTCATGCCATAGAAACAAAGGACTAGCCTCACATACCTTTTCGTCTAGCTACTCTATCGCTTGAACGTTCCTCTCCAATATGTACGTTTCTACCTTCAAGAGAATTCGCATTAACGTTAGTTAATCGACTATAAGAACGTGTTACTATTTCTAGGGAAAATTAGGCAGCATTTCCTTCGTTTCTACTACTTTTACATATTCTATATCAACTCCCAACGTTCATAACAACATTCACAATATCGCAAACCAAAATCATCATTTATCTACATTTACCACAATTCACCATTTTCCTTCATTTTCTCCACAATTATGGTCATGGCTCGTTATCACGTTTTCTCATATATAATACTTATTCCATGGTCTATAGGTCATTCATAACATGTTTACAATCTCAACATACGAATATTCATAATTCAATCCAACTATTGTTCAACAATGACACTAGTCACTCATTTATGACCCATTTTCTATACTCTTCTACAATCCAAGTGTTTCAGCTTATCAATACTTCAAACATCATGAAAATACCATGAAACTTACCTTAGATAGTGTAGAAACAAGCCTTGAATGGAAATACTCTTCTAGCACCAAAACCCTATTTCACTTCTCTTGGGATTTCTTGGCTTGGATGACTTTCACTAGGTTTCATACACTTGTTTTCATGGATTGAAGTAGTTGACCATGGATTTCCTTTGATTTTCTTGTCGATGAATGTTAGAGAGTGTTCTAGAGGTTTCTTGACTTGTGGAGTGAAAATGAAATGAAATGAAATGAGAAAGGGTCCCTTATATTAAATCATGAAAGTTGTCCCAACCAACTTATACGGACTAACATACGGTCCGTACATTTTATACGGGCGCAAAATCAGATATGGTCCGGTATTCCCTTGTTCCCCGTATGTGTGTCCATATGTTCGGTCCAGAGAATGGTGTCCCTCTTGGCTAATTATACGGCCTAACATATGGCCAATATAATTTATATGGTCCATATGTTGGGCCGTATAGTGCCCAGTTGTTCCGTTTTGGTTCTCGTCCACTCGTTTGATCTCCGATCTTTATGGAACCTTCTTGACACTTGTTTAACACCTCAATACCAATCTAAGTGATGTCATTACTCATCTCTAAGACGTCATTACGCCATCATTAACTCATCGCTTAAAATTCCTACCCAACACATAACATATCCTTTACTTTCTTTGTCACACTTCTTCCTTTTGGTCAAATGTCTTTGAATCTCGATTTGGATCGTCAAATTTTATCTCATACTTATCAACTCATCATATACGTCGTGCTATTCCCTAGCCTATTCACTGTACATTAACGGGGAATTTTCCAAGGTGTAACACTATAAAAGTTTTTGGACTGCTTGATGTGTAAATGAATGAATTTGTATGAATTTATCCCTTATGTATGGGTCTTGGGTCGGTTCCCACCGACCTTTAGTCGGGTTGGGCCGAGCCCACTGCCCAGCTTGACCTTTCTGTCTTAAAACATCCATAACATTTTATCCCTATGTCGTGTGAAGGCCCATGACCTATGGTTGGAAAGCTAATTCAATTATCTACAATGTTCATATTTGTAGTTTTCCCAAATTTCCAAACAATGATGGGTTTATGGCCTCCCGAAGTCAGATACCCTGAAAACGTAACTTAAAAACATCTTTTTGGAGGGCTTACACTTGAATTTGGCTCAAGGGTCCTTCTTTAGGTGTGTTTAACTTCACATATATTGTCCATATAACTTGTCATATGTGCTTTATAAAATCCCATCATGTGGGCCCCACCTCAGCTTACGGTTACGAGGGCTATATATCTTTTAACGTATCATTCCAATCATACTGTACGAATTCCAAATATCATACTCATGCTATCCTCATGCTAATACAGTAGAATTTCATCCTTTATACTTGTAATATTTTCTCCTCCTTAAGCTCACATTAAGCCATCTGCAGCCTTAGTAACATGAAATTTTCTAGGGTGTAACATCTAATTCCATGCAAACCCTTGGAGCCGTCTTCTAATCTAATGGCCACCACGGCCACTGGTCAGCTACCGGTTCTTCCATTCCCTCTTCATCTATACAAACTGCTCCTAATCTTGTAGATGCTTCTAAACCAAAATATAATGACTTTTTCAAACCTACAACCCTAAATCCAATGCAAAACCCTACTAGCACGTCCAATATTCCTATGAAGAAGGTTTTCTTTATTAATAGTACTCCAGTGTTACGTTGGACTCAAAAGGAAGTTGATAAAATGGAAGTATTGGAGAACCTTAAACATGCTGTCATAGGAAAGTTTTCAAATGGTTGGCCATCACTAGAGGAATTGAGGACCATCATTCTCATACAATGTGGCTTGAAGGGAAAATGTGACATTGGTTTGTTTTGATCTAGGCATATTTTGATTCGATTGTCTCTCATGGAGGACTTCATTAAGTTGTGTTCCAAGGGTTCTTATTATGTACATGCCAAAGATAGGTTCTCATATTAGATGAGAACATTGATATATGACTCTAAGTTCAGGATTGATGAAGAAACTTCGAAGGTAATAGGTTGGATATCTTTTCCCAATCTAATGCCAACTTATTTTTGTAAAGAGTCCTTGTTTTCACTTGCTACTGCTGTTGGAATTCCTTTGCAACTAGATCATTTTACCATTAATCTTACAAGACCTAGTTGTGCTCGTGTCAAAGTGTTGGTAGATTTATTATCAGATTTAGGACAATTGGTTAACATGGAAATCGAAGATGAGAAGACTAAGGAGATTAGTGTGATTAAAGTTAAGATTCACTATGACTATCTTCCAAAATACTATGGAGAATGTAAATTGCAAGGGCATAATGTTGATGAATGTTGGCATACTCACCCTGAACTTTATGAGGATGAGGAGTTACAAACAGGAGAGGTGCATGTGGATGATAGAAAGGCTATACATGTTGTGGAGGATGATGATATTAATTATAGAGATAAAGGGAAAGCGATTGTGGAAACCTATGCAAACAAGGTGGAGGCACATGTGATTGCTACAGGCCAAGAACAAAAAAAGAAGAAAAATTCTCCTTATAATAGGAGATTTAATGCTATATTTTTTTCAAGTGGAAAATTCAAAGGACAATGATCAGCAACAGCTAGTGGAAAATTCACCTGTGGTTATCCACAACAAGTTTGATGTGCTACAAGATGATGATCAAATAGAACATGCCAACAAAGAAGAGATTAACAACAAATAAGAGGAGGATCTACCCAAAGTCAAGCAGGGAATTTCTCTTGAAGTTGATGCTGTAGTTAATGCCGGACAATTGAAGATTGCTGGACTGAACAAGGAAAAGATGAATGGGATTGTGTAAGAGCAAGCTGAAGATGGGGAATATGTGGATAAACAGCCAAATCTTAATCAATCTGAGATCAAGCAAAAGGATCATGTCCAAGTGCTGCTGGATCCTTCCATCAGTAGTGGTCCTAGTGAAGTTAACATAGTTGCTGGAAAGTGTTCTGAGGATTATGCTGATCAGGCTCTTCATCAGAGTGTTGAAGGTGTCATTTGTACTGTTGAAGATGACTTGAGTGTGGACAAAGATGTTGCTATTTCTGTCATTTTAGCTGATAAAAATGTGCTTTATGATAAGAGAATGGAGGCTGATCATGATCTAGGAGGAGGAGCTGATATGGATGGACCTGGTGATGATTATGAGGAGACTGATCCATGATGGGAGTTTGTCTGCAATTAGTAGAAAATGAAAGTGTAAAGAGGCTTCAACTATCATCCCTCTTCCACTAAGGATTGAATCACAACATGAGGATCAGCCTATTTTGTCTGATAAAAATATGGTGCCTATAACTAATTCACAAAAACATCAGTTGGTTGTTGTTAAAAAGGTGTCACCTATGAAGGAACTGCATGATCTGATGTCTCACAATGTTGACTTAGATGATGTAGAAGTGGGGGATCAAGTCTCTAAAGGGGGGAAAGCAGACCCCAATATCATAGAGGATGCTGAAGTTATTGATTTGGTACTTCAGAAAGTTAGTAAGGAAGCTGCTATTTCTCCAAAAACTACAAAGTCTCATGCTAAAGGTAAAAGAAAGAACAAGAAGCAAGATATTATTGACCACTTGCCTACTAGGGTGATTCCAAAGAGGGTTGTTGACAAGTCTAGTTCCAAATGATTCTCAAAACTTTATTTTGGAACATTAGATCTATAAGAACTCAAAAGGCCTTCCATAGAGTGCAAATGCTGCACAGACATCACAAATTTTTTCTTATAGCATTGATGGAGCCTTTTCAAAATGCTAATAAAATTCATCAGTATAGGAGAAGGATTGGTATGCCTTATGCTAACAGTAATTGTAATGGGAAAATATGGTTCTTTGTAAATGATAATATTGACGTGGAGATTTTAGAGGATACTTCTCAACAAGTCACTCTGAAGTTGTTTTTCCAGGAGCTGGACAACACTATAGTTGTGACACTGGTTTATGCAAAATGTGATGCTCTTGAGAGATTATCATTATGGGACAACATGTATTGCTTAGCAGATGGTATGACTGCTCATTGGTTGATTGGAGGTGACTTCAATGTCATATTGAATGAAGAAGAAAAGATTGGTGGCCTACCTGTTTTGCCTCAAGAATATGAAGATTTTGCCTTTTGCATCAATTCTTGTGAATTAGCTGAAATTAGTTTCAAAGGCAGTCCTTTCACTTGGTAGAATGGTAGAGCAGATCGGGAGTGTATTTTTAAAAGGTTGGATAGGATCCTATCTAATGAGCAATTTCAAGATTGGTTTGGACATTTGGAAGTGGATCATATATCAAAAACTGGTTCTGATCATGCCCCCATGCTTCTTTCTTGTGATGACCAAAATCAAAAATTTGTGAGGCCATTCAAATTCTTGAAATTCTATATTGAGAATGAAGGATTTAAGGAGATTGTGAAGAACAACTGGTTGGCAGATGATGGGAATGATGTCTTTATTTCTTTCAAGCAGAAAGTGAAACAAGTTAAAACTGCTTTATCTGTATTGAGTAAGCAGACTTATGGAGATATTTTTAAGCAGCTCAACATCAGGGAAGATATTATTAATATTAAAGATCAGTTGTTTGAAGAAGTTCCATCAGAAACAAATAGAATGATTCTCCAAAGAGCACAGGCAGAAATGAAGAAATATTTGCATTATGAGGAGGAATTTTGGAAGCAAAAAGCTAGTTTCACTCACTTTGCTGAATGAGATAGGAATACAAGATTCTTTCACAATATGGTTAAGAGGAGGAGGAAAAGAACTCTTTTGAAAAAGATAAAGGATTCTGAGGGTACTTGGATTACTAATGCAGATGAGATTGCAAGTAAAGCAGTGTCCTTTTATCAGAAGCAGTTTTCTCAGGAAGATGATCATGCATATGCTTTATTCTTAAATCATGTTCCTGAAATGGTGAGTCAAGAGGATAATGAGTTGATGTGTGCTACACCAACTATTGATGAAGTCAAAAATATTGTGTTTGAATTATCAGGGGATAGTGCAAGTAGCCATGATGGCTTAAGTGGTCTATTTTACCAAGCTTGGTGGGATATAGTTGATAATGATGTACCGAATTTGGTTAAAGATTTTTGGGAGGGACATACTCTTTCTAAGTTCATTACACACACTAACCTGGTGTTGCTGCCTAAGAAGAATGATGTAGAGACCTTCTCAGACATGAGGCCTATTAGCCTAAGCAACTTCATTAATAAGGTTATTTCAAAGGTGATTCATGACCGGATGGATAAAGTTCTGCCAAGTCTGATTTCTGCTAATCATTCAGGTTTTGTAAAGGGCAGGAATATCCTTGAGAATTTGTTGTTAGCTCAAGAGATTGTATCTAATATTAGATTAAGAGGCAAACCAGCAAATGTGGTCATTAAACTTGACATGACCAAGGCCTATGATAGGGTATCCTGGTTGTTTTTAACTAGGGTCCTTAGAAGAATGGGATTTACTGAGACTTTCATTGACATGATTTGGAGGTTGATAGCTAATAATTGGTATTCTGTGCTCATAAATGATCAGTCTCATGGATTTTTTCATTCTTCTAGGGGAGTTAAACAAGGTGATCCCTTGTCACCTGCTCTATTCATCCTATCTACTGAAGTTCTTACAAGGGCATTAAATGCATTGTTTGAGGATCACAAGTTTAAAGGTTTTGGTATGCCAAAATGGAGTCCAGAGTTAAATCATCTTACTTATGCAGATGACACAATCATTTTCACATCTGCAGACAACTATTCTTTGAACTTCATTATGAACACTCTGCAGAAGTATGAGGAGGTTTCTGGACAACTAATCAACAAATGAAAGAGTTCTTTTTATATGTATTCCAAGGTTACAAACAATCTGGTTCAGCAGGTGGAAACCATCACTGGATTTTCAAGAGGATCTTTTCCTTTTATATATCTAGGTTGTCCTATTACTCATGCTTGGAAAAGGAAGGCTGATTATAATGATCTCCTTAAGAAGGTAAGGGACAAGCTACATGCATGGAAAGGGAAGTTGTTATCTCCAGGAGGAAAAGCAGTGTTAATTACTAGTGTCTTGTTATCTGCTATTAAACCTCCAAAATGTGTAATCAAGAACATTCACAAGATTTTTGCAAGATTCTTCTAGAGTAGTAATGAAGATGATAAAAAGGGACATTGGTCAGCATGGTTGAATATGTGCTATCCAAAGCATGAAGGGGGATTAGGATTTAGGTCCATTTTTTATGTATACAAAGCTCTATGTGCTAAACTGTGGTGGAGGTTTAGAACTGTGCACTCTTTATGGTCAAATTTTATGTGGATCATGTATTGCAAAAAGCAGTATCCTCAGAATGTTCAATGGAAGGGTGGATCTCAAGTGTGAAAGATGATGCTTGAAGCTAAAGGAAATATAGAGCAGGAGATTTGGTGGGAAACTAGAAGTGGCACTGCAAATATTTGGTTTGATAATTGGACAAGGTTAGGAGCTTTATATTATGTACTTCCCCCTCAGTCTCCTATTGATAAAAGAGTGGAGGATGTGAAAGAGCTTATGAATGGAGGAAGTTGGGATATTGTCAAGCTACAACAGTGTTTCCCTGAAGATATTGTTGATCACATAATGGCTGAACTAGAAAGTAAAGAAATTCTCAAGAATGGGATAAGCCTTGGTGGATGATGACTAGAACTGGAGACTTTTCTATGGGAAGTGCCTGGGAACTGTTAAGGAAAAAATCTCACTCTTTTGAGATTTATAAGGACATGTGGATCAAAGGCTTGCCTTTCAAAATCTCCTTCTTCTTATGGAGATTGTGGAAGTTTAAAAATCTTGTTGATGAAGTTCTAGCCTCAATAGGAATCAATGTGGTATCTAGATGTGTATGCTGCAGGATTCACCTACAAGAGACCATTGATCACCTGCTTTTAAATAGCAGCTTTGCAACTTCTATCTGGAGTGTGTTCAACAATGCTGCTGGACTTACTATTATTGGTACACAGGTCAAGCAAGTAGTGATAAAATGGTGGCATACCCCATGTCATTACAAGCTGAGACCTATTTACAAAGCAGTGCCAGCCATAATATTGTGGAATTTGTGGAAGTGGAGGAATACAACTTTGCATAGAGGCTCTATGTCTGTATTCAAGGTACTGCATGAGATCAACTTGAGCATCTACTTGTTTTGTAGAACCAGATTTCCTCTCATTCAGGACTTGCCAAAGAAATGGCCTGATCTCATTGATTTTTTTAAGTCAAAAATCAGCTGCAAGACTGCCTTATGGAAATTGCCAGCAAGAGGATGGGTGAAATGTAATTGTGATGGAGCAGCAAAAGGAAATCCTAGTCCAAGTACCATTGCCTTTTGTGTTAGAAATGAAAAAGTAGATTTGTAGTTTTCTGCAGGACATATGATTCCTGATGGAAACAATTTGGTTGCTGAGGCTATTGCTATTAAGAAAGGAGTTGAGCATTGCATTGTTAATAATCTGGTTCCTTTGATAATTGACACTGACTCTCTAGCTATGCAGAAGTTCATTATGGGTGAATAGGATACCCCTTGGAGTATTGTGATGATAGTAAAGGAGATTCAAAGATTAATTAAGGAAAAGATAGTGAAGGTGGAGCATATTTTCAGAGAAGGCAATGGACTAGCAGCTTTTTTTGGCTAACTTTGTTTTTTGTTTTGCAGGTACACAACAGTTCACTACTTTCCAGGAGTTACCAATTATGGCAAGAAGAATTCTTAACTCAGATAAATCTCTGATACCATATTTGAGAATCAGATATGCCACAGATTCTATACAACTTCAAACATGAGGAGGAAAAGAGTTGTAGCATCTGATATGTGCTATAGCTGTTGTTTTATACTGTCGTTTATGACATACTGTTGCTGAATTGATCTAACACAGTTAGAACCTATTTGTATGGGTGGTATTAGTGTGATCACAGGTTCATTCCCATGCAAAGAGTTTGCAACTGTTTTAGTTTCAAAACACAACAGGAATGGGACATATGACTCAAGGAATACTTGCTGAATTGCTTAAGCTATAAATTGCAGGAAATGTGAGTTGGAAACTATTTTGGAGGCCTGAATTATATTCATCTAGATCTTGTTCCATACCATCGGGTGAGAGCTTGGAGGTGTGATAAATGGAGGAAGATCCAGGCACCAGAATTAGTATTTTCAAGAGCTTTTTCATTGTTGTTTTTAGCTTAGTTTCTTAATTAGTTTAGCTTTTCTCTTGTTTATTTTGTTTTCTTAGTTTTTTTTTTTTTTTTTTTTTTTTTTTTTTTTTTTTTTTTTGTTTTCAAACTCTCCTATTTTGGAGTAGTTCTTACAGATTCTTTATTTAAATAAATCCCCATCAATATGATGGATTCATAAAATAAAAATAAAAATAATCCACTGTCATCACTTCTAACTCAACTATTAATTGCCTCTATTAAACCACTGCCCAGACCAATCGTATTTTTCAATATTTCTACAACATGAGAAAGAAAGGTTTCAACTTCAATTTTTCATGTCGTGCATTGATTGGATGGAGACACCAGAGGCAAGTATTTTCAAAGCCGATCTTTCATTCTTTTAATTAAGGAAAAATTGATCAGAGCATCTGTTAATTAAACAGAGGCAAGTATTTTCAAAGTCGATATTTCATTCTTTTAATTAAGGAAAAATTGATCAGAGCATCTGTTAATTAACCTCTCTTCTTCTTTTGTTCTTTATTTTATTAAAGATTTAACCATTCTTTAAGCATATATTAACAACGCTACGCTCCTGTTGCACATATATAAGGCTAGCACATCAAAAGCGAAAACGCTAAATGAGGGGAAAAATTTCGCGTTGCTAGACTACTTGATTCACAAATCTTTTCACCGATCCATCTGTACAATTTTAATGGTCAAAATCACTACAAGAGAATATGAAATTAGCTACGGCATTTGTTGGTAATCCTAGCTAATCCGTCGCTAATTAGACTTTCTTATAATCCGTTGCTAATCCGTAGTTAAATAATATTAGCATGGGATTTTGCTGTTTAGCTACGAAATTTTGTCCCTCGCTAATTCCATATTTTCTTGTAGTGAATGTTGCTAGAAAGGGTATGGCAAAAGAGACTGCATCAAAGGTATGAAGAATACCTTCATTTATTCTTTACGCATCAATTATTTGTGATTTATAAAATTTAATATCTATAAATATTAAGATAGATAGTCATAATCTCATAATATATTCTTATGTCTAGTGTGCATTTTATGATTTGAAATTACTAGGGTTATTGTGGTAATTATCTTTTTGCTACTGAAATTGGATTGGTGATACAATTTCGTAACCTACATGAAAAATGTGAAATATTATTTTGGTGGTTGTGAGACATGAATTAAAACTTACATTGACACTTCACAATTATCTTGACATCATAAAAATGATATAGATAAATTACTTTATTTGGATGGATCATAGCTACACTTTAAGATAAGGAGAAAATACTTTTTATTTAAATAATTTTTTAACTTTATTTGGATGGATATATCTGTACTTGAAAAATGTTAACGTTACAATTTAAGATAAAGAGAAAATATTTTTTTATTAAATACTTCTTTTTTAGTAGTATATCATTTTGTACTTAATTATTACATACGAAATTCTTGCTAATCTGCCGCTTAATAGTCTATAGCTAACATGATTTTTTGATAATTCGTCGTTGATCCGTCTTTAAATAGGATTAACATAGATTTTGTATTGTTTGGCTACAAAAGTTGTCCATCGCTAATTCCTGATTGGGGGCATAGATGGCTAGCTATAAATATTGTATGATAATAATAGTAAAATAATTAAAAGAAGGTTTATCTTTTCCAAAGGGTTGCGATATTGATTCTATTGGTAATCAACCTTTTGAATTTTCCTTAAATCGTCAGCTACCTTTAAAATCAAAAGACACATCTATATAACAACTTTTTCTTGCAGTGCAGCTATAGTGAGAAAAGCCATTTTTCTAAATCAATATTCTTCCAAAACCTTTTATGCATCGTACCAACGTAGGAAATATGTTAATGTTTCGTTTTCTTCAATCTAATTTGTGTTCCAATTTCTGCACTTGTATCTATTGGTTAATTTTTTTGCACCATATCAGTACTATCCTAAATATAGTTTGATAGTAGTTTTTTAGAACGACTTGCCACACTCATTTTAATTTTTTCCTAAGAGTCTCTTGCGATGTTTTGCAAGTACATTCCATAATGTTGACCTCATCAACAAATAAGTCATCATATTAATTATTCACATGAGCTTGTACTTTGTTATATATATATAGAGAGAGTGTTTTATTTAACAGAATGGTGTACTATATGACCGTTATACACGTGCAACGCAACGCATGTGTCGAGTATATATCTATATCTATATTATATTAAAAGCAGGAACTTCCTAACTTGAAAGTTAAATTATTAAAATACTCTTTTACATAAACTAAATATACCATTTGTAAATTAAAAAATAAGTATAAAATGCCGGTATATACTCCTTTGTTTAATCGTCACAACCCAAAAGCTACTCATAAATAAGTAAAATATGTCTCTTCATAGTCCTTCGTTTAATCGTCAGAACCAAAGAACGACTCATGACTCCTGCCTACGGGAAACGACAATTAAATTTCCGAATCCCTATAGCCTTCTATCATTTCATGCCTGTGCTATAAGCCTTCACCCTTTTGGACTTTAAAAAGGCGCTGCAACATCTTCAAGTTGAGACTAAACAAATATTATTTCTTTTGGTTACTAACAAGAGAGGGATTCCACAAAGCTCTGAAAAAGTGTATTTGCAACAACATATATAATAAGGGATTAAGCAATAGCGGTTCTCTGTTCTCCAGTATAGTTTTGAAATGATGTGGTTGTTGTCTATCATCAACACTATGGGTGTTGAAAAATACCCCCAGAAAGATACTATGAGTCGGACATAACCTTTTGAATATGGAACGTCCTTTTCTTTAAATGAAATTTGCTAGCATTGTGTTTCAAGTAGTGTGAAGCCATTTGGTTCTAAGAAGCATGGAAATGATTTTTGAATAAGCCGTCGCATGTTCCAAATGATTACATGGATTTCCAACCACTGCAAGTTCAAAACAATCAGAGTGATAATTCAAGAAGAAAGTAATAACATTTGGGTTCGACTTACTTTATTTATTACTGTTTGATTATGTATCTTTTTGAAATTTATGTAATTAATTATTTCTAAATATTAGGATATATAGATAATCTCATACAATACACTCTCTATTTTAATGTTATATGCATGTTATGACTAAAAGTGACGTGAATTTAAAGGTCAATTTGGTGGTATCCTTGAGCCAAAAATAAAAGTTGGGGGTATTTTTTAATCAAAAGGTGAAAGGACGGGTATTCTTGAGCCAAAAAAAAAAAAAAAAAAAAAAAAAACAGACGATACTTTTAGACCAAGAGATAGAAGGAGAGTGTGTGTATATAAAATACATATGAACACACATACACATAAAATACCAATAAGAAATTAAATAGTTTCCTTGAACATATTATGTTTGAGTTTTGACAACATGCACCTATCATGCTATTTAGACATATGGATCCTTAAAATTACTTATGCAATGATAAAAGGATGGTATGAAGAGGATCTGATAACAATGTCAATCCAAACTTTAACAATGTATACTTCCATAAACAAGGTTCAAGTATAGAAATGAAATACTACACACTTAGATATTCAACACATAGCAAGGAATTGAAGAAATGAGTAAAGGGTTAAGGAATTTCTCATCAAAACTTCAAATCTTCAATCCCCAAGTGTGGGTGTTGAAACCCTAGCTCTCCAAAGACTTGTGTTTTATGCCAAAGATGAAAATAATTTCTCCCAAATCATGCTCTTATAGCTCCCAATATTCCCACATTAAAATATGAAAAAAAAAACAGCCCCGTATTTTCAGATTTGCAGATCTGACCCGTTTTTGCACATTTAGCCACTTTTTTCATTTTCTTCAATTTGACCTCTTTTGACTTGTTTTCACTTGGTTTCTTTTCCTATCACTTCTAAGTCACATAAACCTGTAAAATAGAAGTAAACGACATTAAATGCACTATTTTATCAATCAAACAGAGCAAAAATCTAAGATTAAAGAAGAAATAAGTTGGTAAAATACCAACTTAACACCCATCACTTTTAGAAGGTTTATTAACATTCTAGGGTTTCTATTTCAATTTCACCATTAAAGACCCATGAAGAGGATTACAATAATGAAGGAGAATGGAATGATAGAAAGGGAATCAAAGGAACTTATGTCTCAAAGTATCTTGCCCTAACTTGAAAATTCATCCTAGGTATTTGTTGGGAAGTGTGTTGGTGTTTTGTGAAAAGAGAAAATAAAACTGAGTATATAAAATTCGGGCTACTGTTTTACGTCAACCGTTACAGCGGTCATCACGCCGCTGCAGCAGTACCGCTATAGTGGCCCACCCCGAAATCGTTGTGACCGCTATTGCGGTCCATCCACCGCTATAGCGGTGCCGTCATAGCGGTAAGAAAAATGGATGGCCGCTAGCAGCGGTACCGCCGCAGCGGTACTCCCATCGCCACAGTGGTATATTTTGGGCAGTGAGCTCGACTTTTGTCCAGTTTTTCCCCCTATCACCCCACATTTCATCCAAGGCCTCAAAAACACAAAACAAACAAGCACATATACAAAAAGACGCCTTACGAATACAACTGTGGCCTCAGAATTCCCAACGGAGTTCTAATATTAACTATTTGGGTGTTCCCATGAACATTCTCGGAGCCATGCTCTGCAAGTTCAAAACAATCAGAGTGATAATTCAAGAAGAAAGTAATAACATTTGGGTTCGACTTACATTATTTATTACTGTTTGATTATATATCTTTTTGAAATTTATGTAATTAATTATTTCTAAATATTAGGCTATATAGATAATATTATACAATACACTCTCTATTTTATGTCATATGCATGTTAAGACTATAAAGTGACGTGATTTTAAAGGTCAATTTGGTGGTATCCTTGAGCCAAAAATAAAGGTTGGGGGTATTTTTTAATCAAAAGGTGAAAGGAGGGGTATTCTTGAGCCAAAAAAAAAAAAAACTGATGTTACTTTTAGACCAAGAGGTAGAAGGAGAGTGTGTTTGTGTATATATATACATATATAAAACATATGAACACACACACATAAAATACCAATAAGAAATTAAATAGTTTCCTTGAACGTATTATTTTTAAGTTTTGGCAACATGCACCTATCACGCTATTTAGACATATGGATCCTTAAAATTACTTATGCAATGATAAAAATATGGTCTGAAGAGGATTTGATAACAATGTCAAATATACATGCAAAAATTACAACATATTACCCTTTTGCCAAGCATGTGTTTATCTAGGAATTCACATAAATTTGTACTTTATTCGTATATGATGCGCCATCCACGTGCAACGTATGTGTCGAAAAACTAGTAAAATAGAAAATTACTAACTGGCACGATCCAATTCGTGAGTCGTGAGGGCATCCACTCTATCCCCTTGGTGGGCGAACCCTTCCCTTTAACACAATATTCAGACGGAAAAGAAAAAAAAAAGAGAAATGAATGCAACAATTCTATTAAAAGATTTGCTTTACAACAATGCGGAATATTAAAAGTGTTAAGACCCCAAAACTTGGTCTAAACTTATACAAGAGCTTCTAAAGGAAAATACAGTATTTGAATACTAAAATTACAAGACTCTAGGGAATAAGATAAGGTACTATCTATATCGAAGGAAACAATACAGAATAGCATAAGAGAGAGATCCTAGGTTGCAGGTCCAGCTAGTAGCTCACCCAAATTCCCTGATGTATAGCCTCGGGGTAAGTCACAAGGCCTCGAACAAACCTGAATCAAATCTACACCTTATGAAAACGGTGCGGTAAGAGTAGCATGAGCACAACACTAGTATTCGCAAGCATCATACGACGACAATGACTAGATAACATATATAATAGGAAGAAATTAACAACTACAGCAAGTAAACAATCAAGTACAGTTTCAAACAGGTTCAAGCATAAGATCAGAGTGAGTGTATCAAAATGCCAAGTAAAACAGTCAATGAGCAAACGAATGAATGCAAATGTGATGCTATGCAATGGATATGCAATACCCTCTCAGGCCTCTTCTCCAAATCGTGCACACATTCTAAGGGCTATGCCTCAATGCCATGACTCATGGAGGACCCGCAAAGTCCATGTACCAAATACCACACACATATGCTATCATTGTTGCCACTTTCCACACAGACTATCACTTTTTACCATATGCCACACAACTTTCATCACTTTCTTATCATTGTAACCAGCCATACATGAAATTGAGTGATATGTCAATGCATGGATCTCAACTGAACAACAATAGTAAATCATGGAACCAATAAAACATAGCATGAATGCCAAGCACAACTTAAGTCATTAATATATTTAATCCTTCCCAAGCCTACATAACAACATTCATACCAAGTCAGTGAATTTAGCAATACAACCATGCCCGAAGGCCTATCATGCTTTCCCGTTAATAACTACATTTACATACGATTCTTTAATTTGAGTCTAATAAGGGTAAGCCATAACCTACCTCAAGGCCGAACAGGTGCCACGAACCAGCAAGCCAATGTTTTCCCTTTTCGAAGGGCCTCAGAACAATCGACGTCTAGCAAATAAGAACTCTACGTTAGAATACGAATCTAAAGATGCCCACATTTCCATACTTCTAAAAGGAAACCAAACACACCACCCCAATAGTGACCCCAGGTCCACAAGGGCAAAATTGTACTTTAAGTCAAAATTGTACTAAGTATGTAAGGCATGAATGATATGAACATAATGGAGAAATCATAAGACATAAGATGAAGATATAACCTGCATAACTTTTAAAGGTGGATACCTTTCATGCCTATATCGTATATAACCATAGTACATGTATCATCATAGTGCATATATCATCATATCATATATGTATATCATAGTACCGTATCTATTCATACACATTAAACATTATCCGTATACGGCCACGTAATGGCTCGACAGTATCACATACATATCCTCCGGGCTTTATATACATTCTAATACATAGTAGTATCGTACCCGACTATATAGGTTCGGTATCTTACGTACCCAGCTATAATAAAGCTTGGTGATATGCGTACCTGACCCTACCAAGGCTCAGTATTATCCATACCTGGCCCTACCATGGCTCAGTGGTATCCGTACTTGGCCCTACCAAGGCGCAGTGTTGTCCGTACCCAACTGCAGTGGTGCGCGCGCGTTATATATATATATATATATTCTACCCGGCCATATAAGCTCGGGGTTTCATAATAGCCATACATAGGTACATATACATAAAATCCCATAACATCTTTAGCGTCATCACTATTATCATCGTCATCGTTATCATTATCACTATTAACGTCGTCATCATCATTATCATCATCACTATTAGCATCGTCGTCATTATCATGTATGCATATATGTATAAAATGCCCGACCATATAGGTACGGTGTGATAATCATTAGCCCGTGTCCAGGCCTCTCGCGTCTGGGCTACCATCTCATGCTGCCCACTTGTGGTGTCTGCCCATACCATCTAGACATGGTGTGTACGCTGCCCGCCTTAGCGGTGTCTGCCCGGCCATATAGGCGCGGTGTAATATCATCATTACATACTCATCATAATGCATCCATAGGACTCTAAGACAACTATACTTTATTGGGGTGACATAAGGTCGTGAACCCCCGATTCCATTATGGAGCATTCATAAGCATTCTGCCTCACCTTGAAGGAATTAGCATATAAGGTGAGTGTATACAATGAACAACATCATTAACTTCATAGACATCATATCTTACTTTAGAATCTCTAGGCTTAAAATTATCATCATCATTAGAGTATTCATGATATATTTCTCATCTTTATCTCATAAAGAGCTCTTTATCAATTTTAACTCATAGTTCCTGGAATGTGAGAAAGTCATGGAGAATTAGGGAAAATAATATTATAGGAATCATATAAGGATCATTAGCTTCATAGGAATGTCATATCATGAGCTTGAGGACTTCTAGACTTAGATTCATCATCAGTATTAACATGCTCGTAACATATCTCTTTTCTTTATCTTATGTGAAGCTCTTTATAATCGTAGACTCATAATTTTTGATATGTAGGAAAATCATGGAAATATAGGAGGATTCATACCATAGGAATCATGCCATAGAAAGAAGGGGCTAGCCTTACATACCTCTTTCATTTAACAATTCCATCGCTTGATTGTTCTCCTTCAATGCCCACGTTTCTACCTTCAAAAGAATTCGCATTAACATTAGCTAATCGATTATATGAATGTTCTTACTAAAGCTAGAGAAAATTGGGCGGCATTTCCTTTGTTTCTACTTTTTTCTCCTATCATATAACAACTCCCAAACGTCAATAATAACATTCATAATATCGCCATCAATAACTTTTGTCAAATTCATCATTATTAAATCCCCACAATTTCCTCTCAAGGTCGTCCATTATCATGACCATAATACAACATTACATTCATTCTTACCTAATATTTCTCTCATGCTCTTTACATTATTCATAACATAATTAAAATACAATATATCAAGAATCATGATTCATATTAATCTACTACTAACAATTGCCACTAATCTCATATTTCGTAACCCATTTTCCATCTTCTTCCATAATCCAAGTCTTTCAACCCCTCAATACTTTAAACAACATGGAATTATCATAAAACTTACCCTTGATAGTATGAGAATGAGCTTTAGGTGGAAACACTTCACTTGAGCAAAACCCTAGTTCCACTTCCAAAGAGATTTCTTGTCTTGGATGAACCCTAGTGAGTTTCTTGCACTTGATTCTCTTGGATTTATGATATGAACCTTTGGTTTGTCTTGAATTTGTGTTGATGAAATATTTAGAACCCTATAGAACTCTTGAGAGATATGAAGAAGTGGAAAGAATAAGAAAACAAAAGTGGGAACATGTATTTATAGTTACAATTTAATCAGTCCGTCGGGCATTATACTGACCATTTATACGGTCCGTATAACATTGTACGGTCCGTATAAGTGTCCGTGGTTCATTTCCATGGAAAACATTCTATCTTTTGGGTTATACGGACCCTTATATGGTGTGTATAAAGTTCTACGGTTCGTATAAGGTGGTCGTGTAACTCACAGTTTTTCCGAAGTTGTCCTCGTCGTTTCGTTTGATCTCCAATACTTATGGAACCTTCTTGACACTTGTTCAATACTTCACTAACAATATAAGGGACATTATAACTCTTGTCCAAAATATCATTAAGTCATCATTAATTCGATACTCATTATTCTTGCCCGACAGACAACATATACCTTGCTTTCCTTAATAACTTTCAGCTCCTACCTAAAATGTCTTTGAAATCTCATTTAGAATCATCAAATATTATTTCTTACTTATCAAAACATCGTATACATCGTGTCCTTCGTCAGTCTATTCACTGTGCATGAAAGGAAAAATTTTCGAGGTGTAACATTCTTCCCCCCTTGGGAACATTCGTCCTCGAATGTTAAGCTATCCGGGATTCTTAAAAAATTTCTCCATATATTTTCCTTCAACTGACCCGGAGTATCATGACCACAATATCCTTGTTTACCTCTTACTTCTCTTTTTAAGTACCCACTTGGTTTCATTGGCAACGTATAAATACTTGCAAGTTACATAATCGTTTTTGCATGATTCGTATACATACACATCTATTCATATACATGTATCCCTATCCGTATACATATTAGTGTCCATATTCATATCCATAGCATACCCGACCTTAAAGGTTCGGTGGTTTTTCGCATACCCGACATTAAAGGTTCGGTGGTTTTTCGCATTCCCGACCATGACAAGGCTCGGTGTCATACATACCAAAACTCTTTTGTCTATCTGTAGTAACTTATCTCGTCATGCTCTCTTCTTCCTTTATTTTTCTCCTTGATTATCATATCTTATGTTCTACTATAGAAAACCTTAGGTCCCTTTCTTAATTGTTGCTTATAAATCGCAATATCATTAACAATGACTCTACCGCTAGTGCCTTTGCCTCTATTCTAGTATAGCATCGCTATCTTTTACCATATCCCTTGAGTTATTTGCTCTCAATTTCATGTGGTTCAAGATCTTCGCGAATGATTTCCAGTACAGCCTCAGATGCCTGCTCAATTCGTGTTCGTTTATTTACTAGTCATTAGACTCATTTCTGCGCAACTCTAACTCTTTGTTTTTGAGTCCATATCTGTCACCTCTTAGGGTCCATCGTTTCAATCTCTACACTTGTGTTCTCTTTACTCGCTTCCCCCCTTTAGGGGTTTTACTTGTACCATTCTCAAATACATTGCCTCGCCTTCAAATCTTGAATTTATATATCCCTTACTATACTACATCTTATTCATGTCATTTCCAAAAATCTATATCTACGATAATTCATGTGTGAAGTCTTAACATACTCATCTTGCAGTTTTGTAATCAAGTAATACAACCGATATAGCAATCCGAACAAGAATGTATTTTACTTAGCTCATCCGGTAGTTATGAGTCAACGTCTAAATCCGCTCCAATTAAAAACTTTTTTTTTGCCCCATAGGGATGCTCACAATAGTAGTATGTCTAGTTATCCTTACCATCAATGCAATGTTACTTGCCCTCCTCTTCGATGCTCAAAGTTCACTTATAACGTCATCTATGTTTTCCAGGGCCTATGTCTTATGCGCAACTAATACCCCTTACGCCTCATACTCTTTTACTCTTGTGTTGCACTCAACATTGATTTCAAAACCAATCATAATCATATTGTATTTGTCGTTGATAATAGCTTTACTCTATCGCTTTATCATCGTACGGTAAACTCATAACTCATGGCCACCTATTTCTTTTCAACTCATTACTTCATATACTTTACTCGTCCTAACTTGGTATAGGATATTCGTAGGAGATGCATCTTCCTTTAATCATAACACGACTATTTCTTAAGTGAGCGTACTTTGCGGCGCATTTCCTTCTCTTTCTATTCCCCTTTCTTATTTCTTTACATTCCTTCCTCCTCAATTTATGTTATTTCCTCCCATTCTATGATCAATCCTTTATTCTTCGCACAAGGAACCCTATTACTAACTTAGTACTGCTTGTCCTTTAAAATATACTACCTTTGTACAATCCATTCTTCGCTTCCAAAACTTATTCTGCTCATTCTGATCATCCCCTCTCCTCCTTATTGTGTTGATCCTTTTCCTAACAATCGTCCTACTTCGTTATTTATCTTTCTGTAGTCTTGATCTTTTACATCCAGCTAAAGATATCACCCATGCTCTCGATTACACAAATCACAAACTACTACTACTTTGCCATATCACTTTTCTCTAAATTCTTTTTCAAGTTGACTTCCCTTTTTGTCATTGCTTGCTATCATTTCTGTCATTGAGGAACCTCTATGCTGGACTTTCCCCTAGCAGGGTCTTATAAGCTTTCTCATCTACTGCCCCATGGTTCGCTTGTTGGTTTCACACCTGCATTCACTCTTTATTCATATAGAACATGTCACATCTTTAGTCGTTTCCTCGCTATACTTTACTTACATTGTCTTACAGTTCTTGCCACTCTCTTATTATATCTTGATCATAATCAACGCTATAGAGTGCCACTCCTTTACCTCGTTCGCAATCCTGCTCGTAAAATAGAATAACCCTTGCGAAGTAAGCATACTCAACCTGTTACTCCTTCTAATCAGCCCTATTACACTTACCATATAAGTCATCTTACCAAGCTATCTTCGTTCGTTATACCCCTTCGTACTTTGTACCCCTATCTCAGTCATGTTTTTACTCTATTTGCTAATAAACTTATCGTATCTTACTCCTGCTTATCCATCCAATCAATACTCCAGTATCACACTCTATTAGAGTTACCATTCCTCTCCTATGTCGTGTTTTAGCACTACCAGTCTCCCTAATTTACTCTAGCATTCCTCTTTACCGCATCAATGTCGATCTTATAATTGCCATTACTATCAATTCAATAGTATTTAACTCATCTCTTGTAGTTGTTAACGATACTCCTAACTTAATCTCGTCCTGCCATTACTTTTTGCACAACATCTTTTCCCGTTAGGGCATATTATAAGCTTATATCTTATCTCTTTTAGATTCTAGAAACATTTCGGCGGAATTTCCTCTATATTTCTTACTATCCCAAAACCTGCACGCAGCAAATACCAACAATGCCTCACAGGGCCAATATATATATATATGTACGACATATCTCAGCCACACAAGGTTCCCACTTTCAAGTAACAGCACAAAGATGTCGAAACTTACCTCATATATCGCACTTCGAGATGTACCTGATCCTTTAGCGATCTTCCGTGTTATCCCTTCCTATTTACTTTCCCTTTCATCCTTCAGCTTTACAATTCAATTATACCTCAATATTCTTACCTTACTCGACACGCATCTTACGTACCGTCGCTTACCTTTATTCTGATTCATTCAATTTGTTTTGTTCACAAACTTATAACTGAACTTATCATCAAGAAACACATTTAATCAATTTCTCTATCATATGAACACTGACTTACCTCTATGGCAACCAATCCATTAACATATGAATACGTACCCTGATAACGTAGTCTCAACGAACTGACTTACCTTTGTAACTTCAACATCATCAATCATTTTTTTCCATCGATACTATCCTTCGGCTGAAATCAAGGGTTAGTCTAAGGAATCTCATTTTCTATGGCTTAGCTCTATCGCACGATCTTAGAGATGAAAGAAGAGCAACCATCCTAAATGCCTTGTAGCCTCTTGTTTATAGATGTGGCGCGCAACACACCATAAACAAGACTATACTAGACATGGCTCGTAGACACTTCCTAGGACTGAACTGCTCTGATTCCACTTTCGTCACGACCCGGCTAGGGGCATGATGGGTACCCGGGGCTAACCGCCGAGCACCACTCGTTCTATTACTCATTCTGCGTACAGTCGTATTTCTTATGCTCATAATCGTAGGAAAACCATTTTCATTTGATACATAATTACCTTTATATACATAAGCCCTTCGGCTATAAAAATAATACATACATATATATATATATATATATATATATATATATATATATATATATATATATATATACATACGTGGGAAATTGTGAGACCATACTACCCACACATACGTATCTACGAGCCTCTAATAGAATACTAGACACATGGATGGGACAGGACCCCGTCGTGCCCAAAACATATATGTACACAAAACAGTAAATCAATGGCACCTACGCAATAATGGAGTGCTGTCAAAAGTCTGCTTATCGGCTTCTATAAATCTGGGTCGCCTCCCTGTCTACCTGTGGGCATGAACATAACGTCCAAAGAAAACAGACGTCAGTACAAATATGAGTATGTAAGGCATGAATGAAATCAACATAATAGAGAAATCATACGACATAAGATGAAGATATAACCTGCATAACTTTTAAGGGTGGATACCTTTCATGCCTATATCATATAAAACCATAGTACATGTATCATCATAGCGCATATATCATCGTATCATATATGTATATCATAGTACCGTATCTGTTCATACACATTAATCATTATCCGTATTCGGCCACGTATTGGCTCGACAGTATCACCTACATATCCTTCAGGCTTTTCATACATTCTAATACATCGTAGTATCGTACCCGACTATATAGGTTCGGTGTCTTACGTACCCAGCTATAATAAAGCTTGGTGATATGCATACCTGACCATACCAAGACTCAGTATTATCCATACCTGGCCCTACCAAGGCTCAGTGGTATCCGTACCTGGCCCTACCAAGGCTCAGTGTTGTCCGTACCCAACTGCAGTGGTGCGCGCGCATTATATATATATATATATATATATATATATATATATATATATATATATATATATATATATATATATATATATATATATATATATATATATATATATTCTACCCGGCCATATAAGCTCGGGGTTTCATAATAGCCATACACAGGTACATATACATCAAAGCCCATAACATCTTTAGCGTCATCACTATTATCATCGTCATTATTATCATTATCACTATTAACGTCGTTATCATCATTATCATCATCACTATTAGCATCGTCGTCGTTATCATGTATGCATATATGTATAAACTACCCGATCATATAGGTACGGTGTGATAATCATTAGCCCGCGTCTAGGCCTCCCACGTCCGGGGTACCATCTCATGCCGCCCACTAGTGGTGTCTGCCCATGCCATCTAGACATGGTGTGTACACTGCTCGCCTTAGCGGTGTCTGCCCGGCCATGTAGGTGCGGTGTAATATCATCATTATATACTCATCATAATGCATGCATAGGACTCTAAGACAACTATACTTTATCGGGGTGACATAAGGTCGTGAACCCCCGATTCCATTATGGAGCATTCATAAGCATTTTTCCTCACCTTGAAGGTGTTACACCTTGGAAAATTCCCCGTTAATGTACAACGAATAGGATAGGGTATAGCACGATGTATACGATGAGTTGATAAGTAATAGATAGCATTTGATGATCCTAATTGAGATTCAAAGACATTTGACCAAATGGAAGAAGTTTGACAAAAAAAGTAAAGGATATGTTATGTGTCGGGTAGGAATTTTAAGCGACGAGTTAACGATGGCATAATAACATCCTAGAGAAGAGTAATAATTTCCCTTAGATTGGTATTGAGGTGTTAAACAAGTGCCAAGAAGGTTCCATAAGGATCGGAGATCATACGAGTCGACGAGAATAAGTCTCGGATAGCTGGACATTTTACGGCCAGACATACTGGCCGTATAAAATCCACGGACCGTATGTCCAGCCGTAGTTCAGCCCAGAATGGTACACTTCACTGGACCAAACATACGGTCCAGACATACGGCCAGTGAAAAATATATGGACCGTATGTTGGTCCGTATGTTCTGGTCGGGACAGATTTTGATTAATATAAGAGACCTCTCTCTCATTTCATTTTCATTTCATTTTCACTCCACAAGTTAAGAAACCTCTAGAATATTCTCTCCACTCTTCATCCACAAGAATCCAATGGAAATTGATGATCAACTTCATCAAACCAACAAGAATCAAGAGTGTGAAACCCATTAAAGTCATCCAAGCCAAGAAATCCCAAGAGAAGTGAAATAGGGTTTTGGTGCTAGAAGAGTATTTCCATTCAAGGCTTGTTTCTACACTATCTAAGGTAAGTTTCATGGTATTTTCATGATTTTTGAAGTATTGACAAGTTGAAACACTTGGATTGTAGAAGAGTATAGAAAATGGGTCATAAATGAGTGAATAGTGTCATTGTTAAACAATAGTTGGATTGAATTATGAATATTGATATGTTGAGATTGTAAACATGTTATGAATTACCTATATAACATGGAATGAGTATTATATATGAGAAAACGCGATAGTGAGCTATAACTATGATTGTGGAGAAATTGAAGGGAAATGGTGAATTGTGGTAAATGTAGATAAATGATGATTGTTGTTGCTATATTGTGAATGTTGTTATTAACGTTTAGGAGTTGATATAGAATATGGGGAAAGTAGTATAAACAAAGGAAGTCCTGCCCAATTTCCCCCAAAAATAGTAACACGTTCTTATAGTCGATTAACTAACGTTAATGTGAATTCTCTTGAAGGTAGAAGCGTACATATTGGAGAGGAACGTTCAAGCGATAGAGTAGCTAGATGAAAAGTTATGTGAGGCTAGTCCTTTCTTTCTATGGCATGAATCCGATGGTATGATTCTCCTTTCTCTCCATGAATTCTCTCTTTCTCTCTCTCTCTCTCTATATATATATATACCGGAAAGTCAAGAGTCTATGATCATGAATAACTATATGAGATAAGAGATATGATATGACGTCCCTATAACGCTAATGATGTTGTATGTTGTATACACTCACCTCAGACATTATTCCCTTCGAGGTAAGGCAGAATACTATTAAGTCAAGTATGTCACATATTGAATACACTCACCTTATGTGTTGTCCCTTCAAGGTGAGGCAGAGTACCATAAAGGCGATGATGTTATGCATTGTACACACTCACCTTATATACTACTTCCTTCAAGGTGAGGCAGAATGCTTGTGAATGCTCCATAATGAAATCGAGGGATCACGACCTTACGTCACCCCGATAAAGATAGTTGTCCTGGAGTCTTCATGCATATATTATGATAAGCATACTATGATGAGCATACTATGATGAGCATATTATAATAAGCATATGATGATGATATTACACCGTACCTATATGGTCGGGCAGATATACAAATCACTATAGTGGGCAGCTTATACCCCGGACGCGGGAGGCTTGGACGCAGGTTAATTATTATCAAACTGTACCTATATGGACGGGAAGCTTATGCTTATACTTATACATTTATGCATATATGATACGATGACGAGTATGAGTAAGACAGCATGATTTATTTCTTTTATGATTCACAGTCAGTTACAGATTGCTCCTCATTTGATGCCTCCTCATTTCATTGATGTTTCATTATTGTTTATGCCTCTCATACTTAGTACAATGTTCGTACTGATGTTCATTTTGCTTTAGACACTGTGTGCATGCCCACAGGTAGACAGGGAGGTGAGCTTGATCTGGACTCGTAGGAGCCAGTAGCTGATTAGAGAGCACTCAATTGTTCCGGAGGTGCTATGATTATTCTTTTCTGTATATTCATGTATATGTATTTTAGGCCTGACGGGTCTTGTCCCGTCCTTATGCCTCGCACTCTAGTAGAGGATCGTAGATACGCAGTGTGGGTTATATGGTCTCACGAGGATGCTATTATGTATATAGATATTATTTTGATGGCCGAGAGGCATATGCATATGAAAGTAATTATGTTTTCAAAATGAAAGATTATTTTCTTATAATTGAGTATAAATTTGATAAAAGAGCATTAAATGAGTATGATGAGTAATAAAACGAGCGGTGCTCCGTGGTTAGCCCTGGGTACCCGTTGCGGCCCCTAGCCGGGTCATGAAAAAAGTAGTATCAGAGCAGTTCAGTCCTAGGAAATGTCTACGAGCCGTGTCTAGTAGAGTCTTGTTTATGGTGTGTTGCGCGCCACGCTAATAAACAAGAGACTACAGGGCATTTAGGAAAAATGACCATCCTTCTTCTTATGAGATCGTGCGATAGAGCCGTGTAAAAGATTTTATCCTCCCTAATAGTGTGTTGTGATTTCAGAATGCCGCCAAAGGGAAAAGCGACAGCCGCCCAGAAGAGCAGGACTATGACAAAAAAACGGGTAGAAATAGAGCCGCCCATGAATGTAGAAGAGGGTGAGTCACATAATGAGGCTTTATCTAATACTTCTTCCACCCCGTCTAATGTGGAAGAACAAGGAGGAGCTTCAGCTCTAATTCCTCCACCGGTTGCATCGGGTCAACAAGTGACCGAGGCCATTCATTTATTGACACCCAGGCACAGCGGCAGAATGCGGGCCCAAGTGATCGGTGAGCTAGTACCAGAGCCCGTGATTTTATGAGTCTAAATCCTCTAGATTTTTTCGGGTCAAAGCCGGATGAAGACCTGCAAGGTTTCATTGGCGAGATGTTGAGGACGTTGAAGATTATTCATGCCTCCAAGACTGAATCCGTGGAGTTGGTATCTTATAGACTCCGAGATGTGGCGGTATTGTGGTATAACAATTGGATAGCATTGAGAGAAGAAAATGCGCCTCCTCCCGTTTCGAAGGAATTTGTAGATGCTTTCATTCGCCATTATTTGCCACCCGAGGTCCGTCGAGCTAGAGCGGATAGATTTTCTAAATTTGAAGTAAGGAAATATGAGTGCTCGGGATTATAGCCTTCAATTTAATTCATTGGCTAGATATGCCCCGACTATGGTGGCCAACATGGGAGATAGAGCGCATCGCTTTGTGAGTGGCTTAGGGCCACATTTGTTCAAGGATTGTTTGACAGTTTCGTTGCAAGACCGGATGGATATATCCCGAATACAAGCCCATGCCCAGAACTTAGAGGGACGACAACAACCCCAAAGAGGTTATCGTGATTTTAATAGAAGGCAAAGCAAGAGGGTCAGATCTATGGGGGCAGGTAGCGATTATAGCGGGGGATCGAGGCAGACTTATTCCAGACATTCAAGCCAGTCAGTGACCAGTGCACCTCCTCGATTTGCGGGTAGGATATTTGATCACTCCTTTCGTTCAAGAAAGGGTCAGAGTTCGAGGGCCCCAGATTCTCAGTTTGGGGGAGATTATAGCTAGAGGAGACCCCCAGTACCGTAGTGCAGCCAGTGCGGTAGATTACATTCCGGACGGTGTCGCCAGGGTTCAGATGCTTGTTACGCCTGTGGCCGGGTTGGGCACATGATGAGAGATTGCCCGTCAATGAGCGGTAAAGTTGGGATTCATCCCACAGGATCAACGACCAGTTCTTCTTCAGTGTGCCCGGTAGGGCAGACTTCTCAGATTCCAGCAGGCCGAGATAGAGACCAAGGGGGAGCATCTACTTTAGGTGCCACTCAGCCCCGTGTGTATACTTTAGCCGGACGACAGGATCTCGAGTCCTCCCCGGATGTGGTTACAGGTATATTCTCTATATTCTCCCATGATGTATAAGCATTGATAGATCCGGGTTCTACTTTCCCTTATATTACTCCATATGTTGCTGGTCGTATTGGGTGAAACTCGAGCCAATTAAACCTTTTGAGGTATCTACTCCAGTTGGTGATCTCGTGATAGCGAGACAAGTGTATAAAAATTGTGCAATTGTGATATGTGACCGCCAAACTAAAGCTAATTTAGTTGAGCTGGAAATGTTAGATTTTGATGTAATTATGGGTATGGATTGGTTGGCCTCGTGGTATGCTAATGTTGATTGCCGATTAAAAGTAGTTCGATACCAATTTTCGGGAGAGCCTGTGCTTGAATGGAATGGTAATGCAGCATCTCCAAAAGGTAGGTTTATTTCCTACCTTAAGGCAAGAAAGATGATAGCCAAGGGCTATATTTATCACTTAGTCCGAGTTCATAATACCCAAGCAATGTCGCCGACTTTCCAATCAGTTCCGGTAGTGAATGAATTTTGAGATGTATTCCCAGATGAACTTCCAGGTCTTCCTCCGGAAAGATAGATTGACTTCGCCATTAATGCGTTGTCGGACACCACACCTATTTCTATTCCTCCGTATCGAATGGCTCCAGCAGTATTGAAAGAGCTAAAGGCGCAGTTGAAAGATTTGCTTAAAAAGGGGTTTATCAGACCTAGTTCATCACCGTGGGGAGCACCAGTCTTGTTCGTGAGAAAGAGAGACGGATCTACACGAATGTGCATCTATTACAGGTAGTTGAACAAAGTGACGATAAAGAAAAAAATATCCTCTCCCAAGGATTGATGATTTATTTGATCAACTACAGGGTGCCAAGTGGTTTTCTAAAATAGACTTGAGGTCGGGTTGTCATCAAGTGAGGGTTAGAGAAGAAGATATTCCCAAAATAGCTTTCAGAACAAGATATGGCCATTATGAGTCCCGAGTAATGTCGTTTGGGTTGACTAATGCTCCGGCAGTGGCCATGAATTTGTTGAATAATGTAGTTAGGCCTCTGTTGGATCTATTTGTGATAGTATTTATTGATGATATTCTAGTGTATTCTCGCATAGAATCAGAACACGCAGATCATTTGCGTATTGTCCTTGGAATTCTTCGAGCCCGAGAATTATATGCAAAATTTTCAAAGTGCGAGTTTTGGCTGAATTCCGTGACATTTCTGGGCCATATTATTTCAGATGATGGCATTCGAGTCGACACTCAAAAAATTGAAGTTGTGAAGACTTGGCCAAGGCCTACGACGCCTACAGAAGTCCGTAGTTTTCTGGGATTAGCAGGTTACTATAGAAGGTTCGTAGAGGGATTTTCCTCCATTTCAGCCCCATTGACGAAGCTAACCTAGAAGTCAGTTAAATTTCAATGGAATGATGCTTGTGAACGCAGCTTCCAAGAGTTGAAAGACAGATTAACCTCAGCTCCAGTCTTAACACTTCCAGAAGGGTCAGATGGTTACGTGGTGTACTGTGATGCTTCCGGTGTTGGGTTGGGATGCGTGTTAATGCAGCACGGTAGAGTTATTGCATATGCTTTGAGACAGTTATGGAAACATGAAAAGAACTATCCAACTCATGATCTCGAATTGGCTGCGGTTATTCATGCACTGAAAATGTGGAGACATTACTTGTATGGAGTGCATGTCGATATTTATACAGATCACAAGAGTCTTCAATATATTTTTAGGCAGAAAGAGTTAAATTTGCGACAGAGGCGGTGGTTAGAGTTCTTGAAAGATTATGATGTGAATATTTTGTACCATCCTGGAAAGGCAAATGTAGTAGCCGGCGCGCTTAGCCGCTGATCAATGGGCAGTTTATGCGAAGTTCCACCGGAAAAGAAAGAGATAACTCATGAGCTTCACCAGCTAGCTAATCTTGGAATGCGTGTAATTGATTCGGGTAATGCAGGGATTGGCATCAATGATCCCACAGTTTCGTCCTTGGATATGAAAGTGAAAGAGCGGCAATATGAAGATCCTCAATTGTGCCAGTACAGAGACACATCTCATAGAAAAGAAAAGTCCCCATTTGAAGTTTCCATAGATGTAATTCTTAGATACCGAGGCAGGCTATGTGTGGCGAGTGTCGCAGAATTGCGCCGACGGATTCTAGAAGGAGCCCATTATTCTCGGTGTTCTATTCAGCCAGGTGCAATCAAGATGTCTCATGATCTTAAATTAATATATTGGTGGGATGGCATGAAGAGAGACATAGCAGAATTTGTAGCTCAATGCCCAAATTGCCAACAAGTGAAAATCGAACATCAAAAACCAGGAGGATTATTGCAAGCACTAGAAATTCCTACTTGGAAATGGGAAGTGATCAACATGGATATTATTGTGGGGTTATGTCACGACCCGGCTAGGGGGGGCCGCGACGAGCACCCGGTGTTACCCCGCCCGAGCACCCCCTTATCGTACATAGCATAACATCTAGGTGAACCATAAGTCAATTCGTGCTTTTCTTATCGTTAATCATATTGATCCTATTAGACGACCATCATCATTTAACATATCATAGGCATCTGTGCCACATCATAAGTACAAGGCCGACATAGCTAACAAAAGATATACAAAACATGGGTCGACATGGCCGAACATCTCTACCCACATACACATGACTACGAGCCTCTAAGAGTATGACATATCGTGTGAGCGGGACAGGACCCCACTATGCCCATAATTATATACACAAAAGAATAAGTACCCAAAAGCTACGGCTCCGAAAGATATGGAGCTCTGCTATGCCATCTCTGAATAAGCAGCTATGGATCAAGTCTGTCTCCCTGTGCACCTGCGGGCATGACGCAGCGTCCACAAACAAAAGGACGTCAGTACGAAGAATGTACTGAGTATGTAAAGCATGATCAACATCAATATATAAGCCTAATAGATATCACATGAAAATAGCATAGGAGGGGAGACGGTAATATCATCATCATGTCGCTTACTTGCATACATCGTCGTTCGCATGCCATAATAATACTCGTACCATACTTGTGCTCATATTCGTATACACGTCCTTATTCGTATCCTTATACATAGTCTTATCACATTCATATTCATATTATATACATAGTCATTACATATACATAGCATTTACATAGCATACCCGACTTCATAGGATCGGTGTCTTATACATACTTGGCCAACCAAGGCTCAAGGTCATATATACCTGGCCCTACCAAAGCATCAGGGTTATCCGTACCATCTGCAGAGGTGTGCTCGCGTTTCGTAATCGTATACATACTTTATACATAGTCATATACATATAGTCTTACCCGGCATCATAAGCTCGGGATCTTATCATAGCCCTTCATAGGCATACATATACATATATCATAGCTCGTAAGCATCTATAATCTCATTTTACTCTCATCATCATTACTATCCTCATCATTATCGTTACATCTACATTATGGACTTACTCGTCATACGAGGAACATAGTATAATCATAGTACATATCAAGGGTCGTGAGCTTATGAGCTCGGAATGTCAACCATGTGAAGACAACATACTCATATAGAGGAATTAGGAATTTGGCCAAGAACCATGCCTTATGAAAGAAGGGTTAGCCTTACATACCTTTCCGACGAACTATTCTACACTTTCACGTTCCCTTCCAATGCTAGCGTTTATACCTTCATTAATATCATAACAATGACCATTAGTCATTCACATTATCCACATTATCTAGATTCCTCAATTTTCCTCTAATTCACCCACATTCATGGTCATAACACCCATCTTAGTCCATTCGTCTAAAGTGTTTAGTTCATGATCTTAATACCATTTATAACACATTCATATCACAACAGAACAACATTCATAACTCAATTCAAACTATTCCTCAAAACGTCACTATTCATCATTCATGACCTAGTTGACCACATTTTCTACAATCCATATATTTTAATTCTCCAATACCTTAAACATCTTGTAAAAATCATGAATCTTACCTTAGAAGTTGTAGGAACAAGCTTTGGTTGATAATACTCCTCTTTGAGGAAAACCCTAGTTTTTCTCCATTTGGATTTCTTGACTAGGATGATCCTTGATGATTCCCTTATCCTTGATTCACTTGTCTTAATGTTATTGATGGCTTATAATCCTTGAAAACTCATATAATAAATGTAGAGAGAAGTTTTAGAGAGAAGTGGTGTAATGTTGTAATGAAATAAAACAAGTCTTGAGCCTCATATTTAATGACTTGTGAAATCTAAGCTGGGTGAACAGTGGTCGTCCATGGAGGTTTACGGTCCGTATTTCAGTTTACGGACCGTCCCTCGTGGTCGTCTTTAAGCTTAAGCAGGACCAGAAACTTTGGCCTGCATGCATGGTGATTTACAACCATGGTTTACGGGCCGTAAATCACTTTACGGTCCGTCCACCAGGTCGTGTTTAGCCATTTCCTCGGCTGGCAGAAAGTTGAAGTTTGGCATGCCAGTTTACGACCTGGCAGTTTACGGACCGTATACCAGTTTACGGTCCGTATTTGCACTTTACGACCACTGGCAGAAAGCTGAAGCTTTTGCATGGCAGTTTACGGCTGCCAGTTTACGGACCGTATTGCACTTTACGGTCCGTATTTTGCAATATACGACCACTGGGCAGTTTTCCAACTTTCAATTTTTCTCATTTCTCGACTTTTCATTCTGATCATCCACATCCCTTTACATAAATTTCCCATGAATAGATCCAGAAAAGGCCTGAATACATTGTTCATTAAGTCCATAAACACTGCCGGTGCATTAGTTAGCCCAAACGACATTACTCGGAACTCGAAATGGCCATATCTTGTTCTGAAAGATGTCTTAGGGATATCTTTCCCCCTAACTCTTACTTGGTGATACCCGGACCTCAAATCAATCTTTGAAAACCATTTGGCACTTTGCAATTGATCAAATAAATCATCAATCCTCGGGAGGGGATACTTGTTCTTAATTGTCACTTTATTCAATCGACGATAATCAATGCACATTCTCAAGGAGCCATCCTTCTTCCGGACGAACAATACGGGTGCTCCCCATGGGGATGAACTAGGCCTAATGAAGCCTTTTCCAAGCAAGTCTTTCAATTGCTCCTTCAACTCTTTCAACTCCGCGGGTGCCATCCTATAAGGAGGAATAGATATGGGATTAGTGTCTGGAAACACATCAATAGCAAAATCTATCTCTCGCTCGGGAGGAAGGCCTGGAAGCTCTTCAGGGAACACATCCGGAAATTCATTCACTACCGGAACTGACTGAAGGGTCGGCGACTCAGCTTCTACATCTTGAACTCGTACTAGGTGATAAATGCACCCTTTTGTGATCATCTTCCTTGCCTTTAGATAGGAAATAAACCTACCTTTTGGTGACGCCGTATTTCCTTTCCATTCTAAGACTGGTTCTCCTGGAAACTGGAAGCGAACCATTTTCATTCTACAATCAACATTGGCGTAGCAAGAAGCCAACCAATCCATGCCCATAATGACATCAAAATCTACCATCTTTAGTTCATGCAAGTTAGCTATAGTACGGTGGTCACATATCACGACTACACAATCTCTATACACTCGGCTAGCTATCACCGATTCGCCAACGGGCGTAGACACCTCAAAAGGTTTGATCGACTCCGGCTCGACTATAAACCGACCCGCAATATATGGAGTAACAGAAGACAATGTGGAGCCCAGGTCAATCAAAGCATATACATCATGAGAGAATACCGATAATATACCTACGACTACGTCAGGAGAAGACTTAAGATCTTGGCGTCCAGCCAAAGCATAAATACGGTGCTGAGAACCGCTAGTACTGGGAGCTCTCCCTCTGCCTCTACCATGGCCAGCTGGCACATGTGAACCTGGCCCCGTAGGGCGTTCAGATACCGAAGATCCGGCTACCGACCCTGATGGCTGGGTCCTACCTCTACTATGTACTGAGGGGCAATCACGCATAATATGGCCTGGTCGACCACATGAATAGCAATCATCTGAACCAAATCGACATCGAACCCAATGCATCTTCCCACACTGGGAACACGGTGGTACGGGTGGCCTTGACTGGCCCAAATCACCTCTGAACTGAGGTCCTGTATAACTCGGACTCGGCCCTAAACGAGTAGATCTATCAAGGCCCTGGCCTGAAAACCGTGGAGGTGGACTAGTCATAGAATAGCCTGAATGGCTGGGAAGCTGCTGTCAGTGTCCACCCCTGGACTCGCTCCTCGAACCTGAAGGTCTAGCTCTCTTGCTATGTCCCCTATCTTGCTCACGTTCATTTCTCCGCTGCTGTAGGTGATCCTCTAATTCCTAAGCATGTGACTGAATGCGTGCAATATCCATGCCGTCCTAAAGGGACGCAGTTAAGCATTTATCCATCAAGTGTGGCCCTAGGCCTTTCACAAACCGATGCACCCGATCGCCCATATCTGCTACCATGGCTGAAGCATACTTGGCCAAGGAGTTAAAGCGGAGACTATACTCTGTATCACTCTTGTTACCTTGCCTCAAATTCAAGAATTTATCTGCCCTAGCTCGCCGAACTTCTAGAGGCATGTAATGACGGAGAAAGCATCGACAAACTCTTGCCATACCGGCGGAGGTGCATTGGCTCCCCGCGAAGCCATCCATACTGTATACCACTGTATCGAGATATCTCTCAATCTATATGACGATAGCTCTATCGATTCGGTGTCTGAAGCATGTATCAACCGGAGCGTCCTTAGCATACCATCAATAAAGTCCTGGGGATCCTCCTCCAGTTTCGACCCAAAGAATTCCGGGGGTTTCAAAGCAATGAAGTCACGGGCCCTTGCACTAACAGCCCTGCGCTTGGCCTCTGAGTCTGGGCCGCAACCAACTGAGTCAACAAATTAATGGCCTCTCTCACGTCTTGGCCCGAAGCATTCGGTGGAGGAGCTGGAACTGAGGCTGAGGCTCCCACGTGCTCCTCGGTAATAGGCACTGTCTGGGAGGACTGAGATTGAGCCGCACTCTGGGCCTCATCTTCCTCTACTACCGGTGGCGGTGCTCTTTCAGCCCACTTTTCTGCCACCGTCTTGCCCTTTTGGGCTGCTGTAGCCTTTTTCTTTTTAGGCATCTCTGAAATACACAACACACGATTTAGGAACAAGAATTTCTTACATCATAGCTCTATCGCACGATTCTTATGAAGAAAGGAGGTCATATATTCCTAAAATGTCCGCAGCTTCTCGTTTATAAGTGTGGCGCGTAACACACCCATAACCAAGACTCTACTAGACACGGCTCGTAGACACATCCTAGGACTGAACTGCTCTGATACCACTTTTGTCACGACCCGGCTAGGGGGGCCGCGATGAGAACCCGGTGCTACCCCACCCGAGCACCCCCTTATCATACATAACATAACATATAGGTGAACCATAAGTCAATTCGTGCTTTTCTTATCGTTAATCATATTGATCCGATTAGACGACCATCATCATTTAACATATCATAGGCATCTGTGCCACATCATATGTACAAGGCCGACGTGGCTAACAAAAGATATACAAAACATGGGCCGACATGGCCGAACATCTCTACCCACAAACACATGCCTACGAGCCTCTAAGAGTATGACATATCGTATGAGCGGGACAGGACCCCGCTATGCCCATAATTATATACACAAAAGAATAAGTACCCAAAAGCTACGGCTCCGAAAGAAATGGAGCTCTGCTATGCAATCTCTGAATAAGCAGCTATGGATCAAGTCTGTCTCCCTGTGCACCTGCGGGCATGACGCAGCGTCCACAAACAAAAGGACGTCAGTACGAAGAATGTACTAAGTATGTAAAGCATGATCAACATCAATATAGAAATATAAGAGATATCATATGAAAATAGCATAGAAGGGGAGACAATAATATCATCATCATCATGTCGCTTACTTGCATACATCGTCGTTCGCATCCCATAATAATACTCGTACCATACTTGTGCTCATATTCGTATACACGTCCTTATTCGTATTCTTATACACAGTCTTATCACATTCATATTCATATTATATACATAGTCATTTCATATACATAGCATTTACATAGCATACCCGACTTCATAGGATCGGTGTCTTATACATACTTGGCCAACCAAGGCTCAAGCTCATACATACCTGGCCCTACCAAGGCATCAGGGTTATACGTACCATCTGCAGAGGTGTGCGCGCATTTCATAATCGTATACATACTTTATACATAGTCATATACATATAGTCTTAACCGGCATCATAAGCTCGGGGTCTTATCATAGCACTTCATAGGCATACATATACATATATCATAGCTCGTAAGCATCTCTAATATCATTTTACTCTCATCATCATTACTATCCTCATCATTATTGTTACATCTACATTATGGACTTACTCGTCATACGAGGAACATAGTATAATCATAGTACATATCAAGGGTCGTGAGCTTATAAGCTCGGAATGTCAACCATGTGAAGACAACATACTCATATAGAGAAATTAGGAATTTGGCCGAGAACCATGCCTTATGAAAGAAGGGTTAGCCTTACATACCTTTCCGTAGAACTATTCTACACTTGCACGTTCCCTTCCAATGCTAGCGTTTCTACCTTCATTAATATCATAACAATGGCCATTAGTCATTCACATTATCCACATTATCTAGATTCCTCAATTTGCCTCTAATTCACCCACATTCATGGTCATAACACCCATCTTCGTCCATTCATCTAAAGTGTTTAGTTCATGATCTTAATACCATTTATAACACATTCATATCACAACACAACAACATTCATAACTCAATTCAAACTATTCCTCAAAATGTCACTATTCATCATTCATGACCTAGTTGACCACATTTTCTACAATCCATGTATTTTAATTCTCCAATACCTTAAACATCTTGTAAAAATCATGAATCTTACCTTAGAAGTTGTAGGAACAAGCTTTGGTTGATAATACTCCTCTTTGAGCAAAACCCTAGTTTTTCTCCATTTGGATTTCTTGACTTGGATGATCCTTGATGATTCCCTTATCCTTGGTTCACTTGTCTTAATATTATTGATGGTTTATAATCCTTGAAAACTCATATAATAAATGTAGAGAGAAGTTTTAGAGAGAAGTGGTGTAATGTTGTAATGAAATAAAACAAGTCTTGATCCTCATATTTAATGACTTGTGAAATCTGTGCTGGGTGAACAGTGGTCGTCCATGGAGGTTTACGGTCCGTATTTCAGTTTACGGACCGTCCCTCGTGATCGTCTTTAAGCTTAAGCAGGACCAGAAACTTTGGCCTGCATGCATGGTGATTTACGACCATGGTTTACGAGCCGTAAATCACTTTACGGTCCGTCCACCAGGTCGTGTTAAGCCATTTACTCGGCTGGCAGAAAGTTGAAGTTTGGCATGCCAGTTTACGACCTGGCAGTTTACGGACCGTATACCAGTTTACGGTCCGTATTTGCACTTTACGACCACTGGCAGAAAGCTGAAGCTTTTGCATGGCAGTTTACGACTGCCAGTTTATGGACCATATTGCACTTTACGGTCCGTATTTTGCAATATACGACCACTGGGCATTTTTGCCAACTTTCAATTTTTCTCATTTCTCGACTTTTCATTCTGATCATCCACATCCCTTTACATACATTTCCCATGAAACCTTATACACTCGCACTCCTCACATACATCATTAGTTCATTTACTTGCGTACCAACGGAAAATTTTCTGAGGTGTAACTGGTTACCTCATTCCCAAGGCATGTATGATTCTATATGGGTGATCGTGGAAAGATTGACGAAAGGAGCTCATTTTCTTCCAGTCAGAACCACTTACTTAGCGGAAGATTATGCCAGGTTGTATCTCAAGGAAATTGTGCGACTCCATGGTATTCCACTATCTATTATCACAGATAGAGGAGCATAGTTTACAGCCAAGTTCTGGAAGTCTTTTCAAGAAGGTCTAGGTACCCAGGTGAAGCTTAGCACGACATTCCATCCGCAAACTGATGGGCAAGCCGAGCGTACTATTCAGACCTTAGAAGATATGCTACGATCATGTGTGCTGGATTCAGTGGTAGTTGGGATGATCACTTACCCCTTATTGAGTTTGCATATAACAATAGCTACCATTCCAGTATCCAAATGGATCCGTATGAAGCTTTATATGGAAGGAAATGCAGATATCCAATTGGATGGTTTGAAATAGGAGAAGTACAACAAATAGGCCCTGAATTGGTTCAGCAAGCGGTAGAAAAAGTCAACGTGATTCGAGATCGATTGTTGACAGCCTAAAGTCGCCAAAAGTCTTATGCAGATAATCGCCGACGAGACTTGGAATTTCAGGTTCATGATTGGGTATTTTTGAAAGTGTCACCAATGAAAGGGGTGATAAGATTTGGAAAAAGAAACCTAAGTCCTCGATACATTGGACCCTATAAAATTACCCGCAAGGTGGGTCATATAGCCTATGAATTGGACTTGCCTTCAGAGCTTGAATCAGTCCATCCAGTCTTTCATGTCTCGATACTCCGCAAGTGTGTTGGAGATCCTACGAGGATTGTTCCGATTGATGATGTCCAAGTGACAGAAAAGCTAGCATATAAAGAAGTGCCTATTGCCATCTTAGACAGGCAAGTACGAAGACTTCGAAATAAGAAAGTAGCTTCAGCCAAAATCTTGTGGCGAAACAACAACCAAGAAGAAATGACTTGGGAAGCGTAAGAGAAAATGAAATCCACATATCCACACTTATTCCAACCCCCAGAGGAGATTCAAGATGAAGCCCCAACATTATAAGGTATGTACACTTACTTTTCATGCTTTTGGTCGTGTGTGGCCATAGATATGTTACGATTATGTTATGGCCCTGTGAGGCAGTGATATTATGGGTTTTAGTGACAGGACGGTAGTGCCATATTACAGGGGAAACTCTGGCCAAATTTTCGTAGGATTCCCGAGTGTTTAACATTCGAGGACGAATGTTCCAAAAGGGGGGAAGAATCTTACACCTTGGAAAATTCCCCGTTAATGTACAGTGAACAGGATAGGGAATAGCACGATGTATACGATGAGTTGATAAGTAAGAGATAGCATTTGATGATCCTAATCGAGATTCAAAGACATTTGACCAAAAGGAAGAAGTTTGACAAAGAAAGTAAAGGATATGTTATGTGTCGGGTAGGAATTTTAAGCGACGATTTAATGATGGTGTAATAAAATTTTATAGAAGAGTAATAACATCCCTTAGATTGGTATTGAGGTGTTAAAAAAGTGCCAGGAAGGTTCCATAAGGATCGGAGATCAAACGAGTCGACGCGAACAAGTCTCGGATAACTGGACATTATACGGCCAGACATACTGGCCGTATAAATTCCACTGACCGTATGTCCAGCCGTAGGTTCAGCCCAGAATGGCACAATTCAATGGACCAAACATATGGTCCAGACATACGGCTAGTGAAAAATATACGGACCGTATGTTGGTCCGTAAGTTCTGGTCGAGACAGATTTTGATTAATATAAGGGACCTCTCTCTCATTTCATTTTCATTTCATTTTCACTCCACAAGTCAAGAAACCTCTAGAATATTCTCTCCACTCCTCATCCACAAGAATCCAAAGGAAATTTATGATCAACTTCATCAAACCAACAAGAATCAAGAGTGTGAAACCCATTAAAGTCATCCAAGCCAAGAAATCCCAAGAGAAGTGAAATAGGGTTTTGGTGCTAGAAGAGTATTTCCATTCAAGGCTTGTTTCTACACTATCTAAGGTAAGTTTCATGGTATTTTCATGATTTTTGAAGTATTGACAAGTTGAAACACTTGGATTGTAGAAGAGTATAGAAAATGGGTCATAAATGAGTGAATAGTGTCATTGTTGAACAATAGTTGGATTGAATTATGAATATTGATATGTTGAGATTGTAAACATGTTATGAATGACCTATAGAACATGGAATGAGTATTGTACATGAGAAAACGCGATAGTGAGCTATAACTATGATTGTGGAGAAATTGAAGGGAAATGGTGAATTGTGGTAAATGTAGATAAATGATGATTGTTGTTGCTATATTGTGAATGTTGTTATTAACGTTTAGTAGTTGATATAAAATATGGGGAAAGTAGTATAAACAAAGGAAGTGCTGCCCAATTTTCCCCAGAAATAGTAACACGTTCTTATAGTCGATTAACTAACGTTAATGTGAATTCTCTTGAAGGTAGAAGCGTACATATTGGAGAGGAATGTTCAAGCGATAGAGTAGCTAGATGAAAAGGTACGTGAGGCTAGTCCATTCTTTCTATGGCATGAATTCGATGGTATGATTCTCCTTTCTCTCCATGAATTCTCTCTCTCTCTATATATATACCGAAAAGTCAAGAGTCTATGATCATGAATAGCTATATGAGATAAGAGATATGATATGACGTCCCTATAATGCTAATGATTTCGTATGTTGTATACACTCACCTCATACATTATTCCCTTCGAGGTGAGGCAGAATACCATTAAGTCAAGTATGTCACGTATTGTATACACTCACCTTATGTGTTGTCCCTTCAAGGTGAGGCAGAGTACCATAAAGTCGATGATGTTATACATTGTACACAGTCACCTTATATACTACTTCCTTCAAGGTGAGGCAGAATGCTTGTGAATGCTTCATAATGAAATCGGGGGATCACGACCTTACGTCACCCCGATAAAGATAGTTGTCCTGGAGTCTTCATGCATATATTATGATAAGCATACTATGATGAGAATATTATAATGAGCATATGATGATGATATTACACCGTACCTATATGGTCGGGCAGATATACACACCACTATGATGGGCAGCTTATACCCCGGACGCGGGAGGCCTGGACGCCGGTTAATTATTATCACACCGTACCTATATGGACGAGCAACTTATGCTTATACTTATACATTTATGCATATATGATATGATGACGAGTATGAGTAAGACAACATGATTTATTTCTTTTATGATTCACAGTCAGTTACAGATTGCTCTGCATTTGATGCCTCCTCATTTCATTGATGTTTCATTATTGTTTATGCCTCTCATACTCAGTACAATGTTCGTACTGACATCCGTTTTCTTTGGACGTTGTGTTCATGCCCACAGGTAGACAGGGAGGTGAGCTTGATTCGGACTCGTAGGAGCCAGTAGCTGATTAGAGGGCACTCCATTGTTCCGGAGGTGCTATGATTATTCTTTTGTATATATTCATGTATATGTATTTTGGGCATGACCGGGTCTTGTCCCGTCCTTATACCTAGCACTCCAGTAGAGGCTCGTAGATACGTAGTGTGGGTTATATGGTTTCACGAGGATGCTATTATGTATATAGATATTATTTTGATGGCCGAGAGGCATATGCATATGAAAGTAATTATGTTTTCAAAATGAAAGATGATTTTCTTATAATTGGGTATAAATTTGATAAAAGAGCATTAAATGAGTATGATGAGTAATAGAACGAGCGATGCTCGGTGGTTAGCCCCGGGTACCCGTTGCGGCCCCTAGCCGGGTCGTGACAAAAGTGGTATCAAAGCAGTTCAGTACTAGGAAGTGTCTACGAGCCGTGTCTAGTAGAGTCTTGTTTATGGTGTGTTGCGCGCCACGCTAATAAACAAGAGACTACAGGGCATTTAGGAAAAATGACCATCCTTCTTCTTATGAGATCGTGCGATAGAGCCGTGTATAAGATTTTATCCTCCCTAATAGTGTGTTGTGATTTCAGAATGCCGCCAAAGGAAAAAGCTATAGCCACCCAGAAGGGCAAGACTATGACAAAAGGGCGGGTAGAAAGAGAGCCGCCCATGAATGTAGAAGAGGGTGAGTCACATAATGAGGCCTTATCTAATACTTCTTTCACCCCGACTAATGTGGAAGAACAAGGAGGAGCTTCGGCTCCAATTCCTCCACCGGTTGCTTCGGGTCAACAAGTGACTGAGGCCCTTCATTTATTGACATAGTTGGTTGTCGCCCAGGCACAGTGGCAGAATGCGGGCCCAAGTGATCAGTCAGCTAGTACCAGAGCCCGTGATTTTATGAGTCTAAATCCTCCGGAGTTTTTTGGGTCAAAGCCGAATGAAGACCCGCAAGGTTTCATTGAGGAGATGTTGAGGACGTTGAAGATTATTCATGCCTCTGAGACTGAATCCGTGGAGTTGGCATCTTTTAGACTCCGAGATGTGGCGGTATTGTGGTATAATAATTGGATATCATCGAGAGAAGAAAATGCACCTCCTCCCGTTTGGCAAGAATTTGTAGATGCTTTCATATGCCATTATTTGCCACCCGAGGTCTGCCGAGCTAGAGCAGATAGATTTTTAAATTTGAAGCAAGGAAATATGAGTGCTCGGGAGTATAGCCTTCAATTTAATTCATTGGCTAGATAGGCCCCGACTATGGTGGCCAATATGGGAGATAGAGTGCATCGCTTTATGAGTGGCTTAGGGCCACATTTGTTCAAGGATTGTTTAACGGTTTCGTTGCAAGACGGGATGCATATATCCTGAATACAAGCCCATGCCAGAACTTAGAGGGACGACAACAACCCCAAAGAGGTGATCGTGATTTTAATAGAAGGCAAAGCAAGAGGGCCAGATCTATGGGGGCAGGTAGCGATTATAGCGGGGGATCGAGGCAGACTTATTCCAGACTTTTGGGCCAGTCAGTGACCAATGCACCTCCTCAATTTGCGGGTAGGAGATTTGATCGCTCCTTTCGTTCAGGACAGGATCAGAGTTCGAGGGCCCCAGATTCTCAGTTTGGGGGAGATTATAGCCAGAGGAGACCCCCAGTACCGTACTGCAGCCAGTGCGGTAGATTACATTCCGGAAAGTGTCGCCAGGGTTCGGATGCTTGTTACGCCTGTGGCCGGGATGGGCACATGATGAGAGATTGCCCGTCGATGAGTGGTAGAGTTGGGATTCAGCCCACAGGATCAGCGGCCGGTTCTTCTTCAGTGCGCCCGGTAGGGCAGACTTCTTAGATTCCAGCAGGCCGAGATAGAGGCCGAGGGGGAGCATCTGCTTTAGGTACCACTCAGCCCCGTGTGTATGCTTTAGCCGGACGACAGGATCTCGAGTCCTCCCCGGATGTGGTTACAGGTATATTATCCATATTCTCCCACGATGTATATGCATTGATAGATCCGGGTTCTACTTTCTCTTATATTACTCCATATGTTGCTGGTCGTATTAGGGTGAAACCCGAGCCAATTAAACCTTTTGAGGTATCTACTCCGGTTGGTGATCCCGTGATAGCGAGACAAGTGTATAAAACTTGTGCAATTGTGATATGTGACCGCCAAACTAAAGCTGATTTAGTTGAGCTAGAAATGTTAGATTTTGATGTAATTATGGGTATGGATTGGTTGGCCTCGTGCTATGCTAATGTTGATTGTCGATTGAAAGTAGTTCGATTCCAATTTCCGGGAGAGCCCGTGCTTGAATGGAAGGGTAATGCAGCATCTCCGATAGGTAGGTTTATTTCCTATCTTAAGGCAAGAAAGATGATAGCCAAGGGCTATATTTATCACTTAGTCCGAGTTCATGACACCGAAGCAAAGTCGCCGACTTTCTAATCAGTTCCGGTAGTGAATGAATTTCCAGATGTATTCCCAGATGAACTTCCAGGTCTTCCTCCGGAAAGAGAGATTTACTACGCCATTAATGTGTTGCCGAGCACCACACCTATTTCTATTCCTCCGTTTCGAATGGGTCCGGCAGAATTGAAAGAGCTAAAGGCACAGTTGTAAGATTTTCTTAAAAAGGGGTTTATCAGACCCAGTTCATCACCCTGGGGAGCACCAGTCTTGTTCGTGAGAAAGAGAGACGGATCTTCACGAATGTACATCGATTACAGGCAGTTGAACAAAGTGACGATAAAGAACAAATATCCTCTCCCAAGGATTGATGATTTATTTGATCAACTATAGGGTGCCAAGTGGTTTTCTAAAATAGACTTGAGGTCGGGTTATCATCAAGTGAGGGTTAGAGAAGAAGATATTCCCAAAACAACTTTCAGAACGAGACATGACCACTATGAGTTCCGAGTAATGTCGTTTAGGTTGACTAATGCTCGCGGCCCCTACCCTGGTCGTGACAATAGGAATCATGCCTTAGAAAGAACGGACTAGCCTTACATACCTCTTTCGTTTAACAATTCCATCGCTTGATTGTTCTCCTTCAATGCTCATGTTTCTACCTTCAAAAGAATTCGCATTAACATTAGCTAATCGATTATATAAATGTGCTTACTAAAGCTAGAGAACATTGGGCGGCATTTCCTTTGTTTCTACTACTTTCTCCATATCATATATCAACTCCCAAATGTCAATAATAACATTCATAATATCGCCATCAATAACTTTCATCAAATTTAACATTATCAAATCCGCACAATTTCCTCTCAAGGTCATCAACAATCATGACCATAACATAACATTACATTCATTTTCACCTAATATTTCTCTCATGATCTTAACATCATTCATAACGTAATTACAATCACAATATATCAAGAATCATGATTCATATTAATCTACTATTCACAATTGCCACTAATTTCATATTTCGTAACCCATTTTCCATCTTCTTCCATAATCCAAGTCTTTCAACCCCTCAATACTATAAACAACATGGAATGACCATAAAACTTACCCTTGATAGTATGATAATGAACTTTAGGTGGAAACATTTCACTTGAGAAAAACCCTAGTTCCACTTCCAAAGAGATTTCTTGTCTTGGATGAACCCTAGTGAGTTTCTTGCACTTGATTCTCTTGGATTTATGATATGAACCTTTGATTTGTCTTGAATTTGTGTTGATGCAATATTTATAACCCTCTATAACTCTTGAGAGAGATGAAGAAGTGGAAATAATGAGAAAACAAAAGTGGGAACATGTATTTATACTTGCAACTTTATCAGTCCGTCGGGCATTATACGGACCACTTATACGGTCCGTATAACATTGTACGGTCCGTATAAGTGTCTGTGGTTCATTTCCATGGATAACATTCTATCTGTTGGGTTATACGGACCCTTATACAGCCCGTATAAAGTTCTACAGTCCGTATAAGGTGGTCATGTAACTCACAGTTTTTCCGAAGTTGTCCTCGTCGTTTGGTTTGATCTCCAATCCTTATGGAACCTTCTTGACACTTGTTCAACACTTGATTAACAATATAAGGTACATTATAAATCTTCTCCAAAATATCATTAAGCCATCATTAATTCGATACTCGTAATTCTTGCCCGACGTACAACATATACCTTGCTTTCCTTAACAACTTTCGTCTCCTACCTCAAATGTCTTTGAAATCTCATTTAGAATCATCAAATATTATTTCTTACTTATCAAAACATTATATACGTCGTGTCCTTTGTCAGTCTATTCACTGTGCATGAATGGAAAATTTTCCGATGTGTAACATTCTTCCCCCCTTGGGAACATTCGTCCTCGAATGTTAAGCTATCCGGGATTCTACGAAAATTTCGCCATATATTTTCCTTCAACTAACCTGGAGTATCATGACCACACTATCCTTGTTTACCTCTTACTCCTCTTTTTAAGTACCCACTTGGTTTCATTGGCGACGTATAAATACTTGCAAGTTACATAATATTTTTGCTTGATTCGTATACATACATATCTATTCATATACATGTATCCCTATCCGTATACATATTCGTGTCCATATTCATATCCATAGCATACCCGAACATAAAGGTTTGGTGGTTTTTCGCTTACCCGGCCATGACAAGGCTCAGTGTCATACATACCAAAACTCTTTTGTCTATCTGTAGTAACTTATCTCATCATGCTCTTTTCCTTCCTTTATTTTTCTCCTTGATTATCATATCTTATGTTCTACTATAGAAAACCTTCGGTCCCTTTCTTAATTGTCGCTTATAAATCGCTATATCATTAACAACGACTCTACTGTTAGTGCCTTTGCCTATATTCTAGTATAGCATTGCTATCTTTTACCATATCCCTTGAGTTATTTGCTCTCAATGTCATGTGGTTCAAGATCTTCGGGAATTATTTCCAGTACAGCCTCAGATGCCTGCTCAATTCGTGTTCGTTTATTTACTAGTCAAGATCTCACTCTTTGTTTTTGAGTCCACATCTGTCACCTCTTAGGGTCCATCATTTCAATCTCTGCACTTGTATTCTCTTTACTCACTTCCCCCCTTTAGGGGTTTTACTTGTACCATTCTCAAATCCGTTGCCTCGCCTTCAAATCTTGAATTTATATATCCCTTACTATACTACATCTTATTCATGCCTTTTCCCAAAATCTATAGCTACGATAATTCATGTGTGAAGTCTTAACATACTCATCTTGCAGTTTTGTAATCAAGTAATACAACCGATATAGCAATCCGAACAAGAATGTATTTTACTTAGCTCATCCGACAGTTATGAGTCAATGTCTAAATCCGCTCCAATTAACAACTTTTTTTTGCCCCATAGGGATGCTCACAATACTAGTATGTCTAGTTATCTTTACCACCCATGCAATGTTACTTGCCCTCCTCTTTGGTGTTCAAAGTTCAGTTGTAACGTCATCTTTGTTTTCCAGGGCCTATTTCTTGTGCGCAACTAATACCCCTTACGCCTCATACTCTTTTACTCTTGTGTTGCACTCAACATTGATTTCATAACCAATCATAATCATATTGTATTTTTCGTTGATAATAGCTTTACTCTATCGCTTTATCGTCGTACGGTAAACGCATAACTCAAGGCCACCTTTTTCTTTTCAACTCATTACTTCATATACTTTACTCGTCCTAACTTGGTATAGGATATTCGTAGGAGATGCATCTACCTTTAATCATAACATGACTCTTTCTTAAGTGCGCGTACTTTGCGGTGCATCTCCTTCTCTTTCTATTCCCCTTTCTTATTTCTTTACATTCCTTCCTCCTCAATTTATCTTATTTCTTCCCATTCTATGATCAATCATTTATTCTTCGCACAAGGAACCCTATTCCTAACTTAGTACCGCTTGTCCTTTTAAATATACTACCTTTGTACAATCCATTTTTCGCTTCCAAAACTTATTCTGTTCATTCTGATCATCCCCTCTCCTCCTTATTGTGTTGATCTGTTTCCTAACAATCGTCCTACTTCATTATTTATCATTCTGTAGTCCTGATCTTTTACATCCACCTAAAGATATCACCCATGCTCTCGATTACACCAATCACAAACTACTACTACTTTGCCATATCACTTTTCTCTAATTTCTTTTTCAAGTTGACTTCCCTTTTTGTCATTGCTTGCAATCATTTCTGTCATTGAGGAACCTCTATGCTGTACTTTCCCCTAGCAGGGTCTTATAAGCTTTCTCATCTACTGCCCCATGGCTCGCTTGTTGGTTTCACACCTGCATTCACTCTTTATTCATATAGAACATGTCACATCTTTAGTCGTTTCCTCGCTATACTTTACTTACATTGTCTTACAGTTCTTGCCACACTCTCATTATATCTTGATCATAATCAATGCTATAGAGTGCCACTCCTTTACCTCGTTCGCAAGCTTGCTCGTAAAATAAAATAACCCTTGCGAAGTAAGCATACTCAACCTATTACTCTTTCTGATCAGCCCTATTACACTTACCATATAAGTCATCTTACCAAGCTATCTTCGTTCGTTATACCCCTTCGTACTTCGTACCCCTATCTCAGTCATGTTTTTACTCTATTTTCTAATAAATTTATCGTATCTTACTCGTGCTTATCCATCCAATCAATACTCCTGTATCGCACTCTATTCGAGTTACCATTCCTCTCCTATGCCGTGTTTTAGCACTACCAGTCTCCCTAATTTACTCTAGCATTCCTCTTTACCGCATCAATGTCGATCTTATAATTGCCATTACTATCAATTCAATAGTATTTAACTCATCTCTTGTAGTTGTTAACAATACTCCTAACTTAATCTCGTCCTGCCATTATTTTTTGCACAACATCGTTTCCCATTAGGGCATATTACAAGCTTATATCTTGTCTCCTTTAGATTCTAGGAAACTTTCGGCGGAGTTTCGTCTATATTTCTTACTATCCCAAAACCTGCACGCAGAAAATACAAACAATGCCTCATAGGGCCAATATATATATATATGTACGAAATATCTCAGCCACACAGGGCTCCCACTTTCAAGTAAAAGCACAAAGATGTCGAAACTTACCTCATATATCGCACTTCGAGATGTACCTGATCCTTTAGCGATCTACCCTGTTATCCCTTCCTATTTACTTTCCCTTTCATCCTTCAGCTTTACATTTCAATTATACCTCAATATTCTTACCTTACTCGACACACATCTTACGTACCATCGCTTGCCTTTGTTCTGATACATTCAATTTGTTTAGTTCACAAACTTATAACTGAACTTATCATCAAGAAACACATTTAATCAATTTCTCTATCATATGAACACTGACTTACCTCTATGGCAACCAATCCATTAACATATGAATACATACCCTGATAATGTAGTCTCAACAAAGTGACTTACCTCTGTAACTTCAACATCATCAATCACTTTCTTCCATCGATACTGTCATTCTGCTGAAATCAAGGGTTAGTATAAGGAATCTCATTTCCTATGGCTTAGCTTTATCGCATGATCTTTGAGATGAAAGAAGGGCAACCATCCTAAATGCCCTGTAGCCTCTTGTTTATAGATGTAGCGCGCAACACACCATAAACAAGACTCTACTAGACACGGCTCGTAGACACTTCCTAGGAAGGAACTGCTCTGATACAACTTTTGTCACGACCCGGCTAGGGCCATGACGGGTACCCAGGGCTAACCACTGAGCACGACTCGTTCGATTACTCATTCTGCGTACAGTCGTATTTCTTATGCTCATAATCGTAGGAAAACCATTTTCATTTGATACATAATTACCTTTATATACATAAGCCCTTCGGCTATCAAAATAATAATACATACATACATATATATATATATATATGTGTGTGTGTGTGTGTGTGTGTGTGTGTGTGTGTGTGTGCAGAAAACTTATTATTTTTAATAAAATACTGCAAAATTTGGTTTGGTGGCTTTCATGCAAAAAAAAAATTGTTTGTGTGTGTGTGGGGGAAATCGTGAGACCATACTACCCACACATACGTATCTACGAGCCTCTAATAGAATACTAGACATATGGACGGGACAGGACCCCGTCGTGCCCAAAACATATATGTACACAAAACAGTAAATCGATGGCACCTCCGGAATAATGGAGTGCTCTCAAAAGTCTGCTTATCGGCTTCTATAAATCTAGGTCGCCTCCCTGTCTACCTGTGGGCATGAACACAGCTTCCAAATAAAATGGACGTCAGTATGAATATTGTACTGAGTATGTAAGGCATGAATAAAATGAACAAAATCGAGAAATCATAAGACATAAGATGAAGATATAACCTGCATAACTTTTAAGGGTGGATACCTTTCATGCCTATATCGTATATAACCATAGTACATGTATCATCATAGTGCATATATCATCGTATCATATATGTATATCATAGTACCGTATATATTCATACACATTAAACATTATCCCGGGGTTTCATAATAGCCATACATAGGTACATATACATAAAAGCCCATAATATATTTAGCGTCATCATTATTATCATCGTCATCATTATTATTATCACTATTAACGTCATCATTATTATTATCATCATGATTAGCATCGTCGTCGTTATCATATATGCATATATATATAAAATGCCCGACCATATAGGTACGGTGTGATAATCATTAGCCCGCGTCCAGGCCTCCCGCGTTCGGGGTACCATCTCATGCCGCCCACTAATAGTGTCTGCCCATGCCATCTAGACATGGTGTGTACGCTGCCGGCCTTAGCGGTGTCTGCCCGGCCATATAGGCGCGGTGTAATATCATCAATATACATTCATCATAATTCATGCATAGGACTCAAAGACAACTATACTTTATCGGGGTGACATAAGGTCGTGAACCCCCGATTCCATTATGGAGCATTCATAAGCATTCTGCCTCACCTTGAAGGAATTAGCATATAAGGTGAGTGTATACAATGAACAACATCATTAACTTCATAGACATCATATCTTACTTTAGAATTTCTAGGCTTGAACTTATCATCATCATTAGCGTATTCATGATATATTTCTCATTTTAATCTCATAAGGAGCTCTTTATCAATTTTAACTCATAGTTCCCGAAATGTGAGAAAGTTATAGAGAAGGAGGGAAAATAATATTATAGGAATCATATAAGGATCATTAGCTTCATAGGAATGTCATATCGTGAGCTTGAGGACTTCTAGACTTAGATTCATCATCAGTATTACCATGCTCGTAACATATCTCTTTTATTTATCTTATGTGAAGCTCTTTATAATCATAGACTCATAATTTCCGATATGTAGGAAAATCATGGTAAGATAGGAGGATTCATACCATTGGAATCATGCCTTAGAAAGAAGGGACTAGCATTACATACCTCTTTCGTTTAACAATTCCATCGCTTGATTGTTCTCCTTCAATGTTCACGTTTCTACCTTCAAAAGAATTCGCATTAACATTAGCTAATCGATTATATGAATGTGCTTACTAAAGCTAGAGAAATTTGGGCGGCATTTCCTTTGTTTCTACTACTTTATCCATATAATATATCAACTCCCAAACGTCAATAACAACATTCATAATATCGCCATCAATAACTTTCGTCAAATTCATCATTATCAAATCCCCACAATTTCCTCTCAAGGTCATCCATAATCATGACCATAATACAACATTACATTCATTCTCACGTAATATTTCTCTCATTCTCTTAACATCACTCATAACGTAATTACAATCACAATATATCAGGAATCATGATTCATATTAATCTACTACTCAAAATTGCCACTAATCTCATATTTCGTAACCCATTTTCCATCTTCTTCCATAATCCAAGTCTTTCAACCCCTCAATACTTTAAGAAACATGGAATGATCATAAAACTTACCCTTGATAGTATGAGAATGAGATTTAGGTGGAAACACTTCACTTGATCAAAACCCTAGTTCCACTTCCAAAGAGATTTCTTGTCTTGGATGAACCCTAGTGAGTTTCTTGCACTTGATTCTCTTGGTTTTATGATATGAACCTTTGATTTGTCTTGAATTTGTGTTGATGAAATATTTAGAACCCTCTAGAACTCTTGAGAGAGATGAAGAAGTGGAACGAATGAGAAAAACAAAAGTGGGAACATGTATTTATACTTGCAACTTAATCAGTCCGTCGGGCATTATACGGACCACTTATACAGTCCGTATAACATTGTACGGTCCGTATAAGTGTCCGTGGTTCATTTCCATGGAAAACATTCTTTCTGTTGGGTTATACGGACCCTTATACAGTCCGTATAAAGTTCTACGGTCCGTATAAGGTGGTCGTGTAACTCACAGTTTTTCCGAAGTTGTCCTCGTCGTTTTGTTTGATCTCCAATCCTTATGGAACCTTCTTGACACTTGTTCAACACTTGATTACCAATCTAAGGGATATTATAACTCTTCTCCAAAATATCATTAAGCCATCATTAATTCGATACTCGTAATTCTTTCCTGACACACAACATATACCTTGCTTTCCTTAACAACTTTCGTCTCCTACCTCAAATGTCTTTGATATCTCATTTAGAATCATCAAATATTATTTCTTACTTATCAAAACATTGTATACGTCGTGTCATTCGTCAGTCTATTCACTGTGCATGAACGAAATTTTTTTCGAGGTGTAACATCTTCTCATCGGTCGCTGATCACGAAACCTCAAGGAACTTCATCATAACACTTAGTCCATTTTTGTATACTTCCATCTTTAAGCGTACGTAAAAATCAACTCATATGACATATGCAAGACAACAACACCACAATCCATACCTTACCTAAGAAATCCTAAAGGCGTACCTTACTTCTACTGATTCTCAAGAAACTATACCTTTATCCCAAGGGAAAAGGGTAAAAAATAACCCTCTACTTTGGGAAAAGAGCTAAAAATATTTTCAATTAAAAATTTGGGTAAACAATACCCCTCCCGTCATTAATCTTTTCAAATATACCCTTGTCTTCCACTCTTGTCCCTAGTGGCTCAAGATGTAGGACTTGGGAACAAGTTGGTCGCATATGATTTTTTTTATGTAGTTGGGTCAGGTTTAAATGGAGCGGGGTTAAAAACAAAATCAAGTTATTTTTGCGAATTTGGTGATTTCCGTTAAGATAGGGCTATATTTGAAAACTTTAATGACGGGAGGGGTATTTTTGACCCAAATTTGTAACGGAGAATATTTTTAGCTCTTTTCCTAAAGTAGAGGGGCATTTTTTTTTTACCTTTTTCCCTTATCTTAATCCTTTACTTTCTCTATTCCATTCAGATCACATTCACCGCCACTGACCGACCATCACTCAACCCCACTAAAAGTATATTGCAAAATCATAAGTCCTGCTAAATAGCCGAGTCAATCCTGGAGATAGTATTATGCTACACACTTAGACAACCGAGAGTTTCCTTTCTCTCACTCGAACTTCAAACTGGGAACCATTCTAAATCCGGCGCATCACATCAACCATTCTTCAAGAAGTATTTCCACTAGAAATTATCGACTAACCCTAGTCATCCTAGCGAGATCAATCATTATCAATGCAATACCTAAAACAACCACTGAACCGATTCATAATCCGCAAAGCAATCCTTAATTACCGAACCAGAACACCTCTAATCAAATCGTGCGGTCATCCCTTTCATTCGATCAACCCAGTAGAGTCATAACAACAGTAGTAGCAGGAACTAGCCAAAATTTACACAACAGATACAATACCCACACCCCGTGTCCGAGATTAGATGCAACATGCGATAAATCCTTGAGTGCTTAAACTTCACTCTTGCCCAGCACTGAGATATTTCTATCAGTTAACCACTGTGTAACTCCCCGAACCTGGGCCTGAGCAAAACATGGCATCCGGTACCTGACTACATATGACCGAACGAACCAACTGCTGACTGAATCAAAATGTGGTATCATAACATACTGAATGCAGAAAATAGAACTAAAACATGCTGATTTATTAAAGTCTAACTGAATAAATGACTGAAAGTGCGGAATACTGAACAAAGTCTTAAAGATATATATTGTAGCCAACAAGGCTAACATAAAAGCTTGTGACACTGTCTAGCTACTAATGTAGTCTATGAAGCCTCTACTGCAGTACTAACTAATTGCCGGGACAAGGCCCCTTGCATACTTGACTGTCTAATCATACTAAAAATGACTGTAAATAATGATAAGGCACTGAAAGAATTGGGGTTCACCAATCAGCTACTGCTGGAGATCCCAGCGAGCAGATGCATCATCTTATAAATTGTTACCTGCATCACGAGATGTAGACTGTTACATCTCGAAAAATTTCCCATCAGCGTACAGTGAATAGGACAATGAAGGGTATGACGTATACGATGTTTTGACAAGTAAGAAATAGCATTTGATAACCCTAATCGAGATTTGAAGGACATTTAAGGTAAGGGAAGAAAGTTGTTAAGGAAAGGAGGTTATATGTTGTGCGTCGAGCAAGAATTTCGAGTATCGAATTAATGAGAGTTTAAAGACGTTTTGGAGAAGAGTTATAACGACCCCGTAGATTCTTAATGAAGTGCTAAACAAGTTTTAAGAAAGTTCCATAAGGATCGGAGATCAAACGAAGTGGCGAAAATAAGACTCACTGAACTGATGGGTTATGCGGTCGATTATACGGTCCGTATAATAGACCGCATAACCATCACAGTGAAGGTCCCACACTGGTGGGATTATACGGTCACTTATACGAACCGTATAAATTTATACGGATAGTATAATGTGCCGTATAATGGTCACAGAGAAGAGAAACTGAAGGGTCCATTTCACGGTCACTTATACGGACCGTATAAGTGTCTGTATAATTGTCCGACGAGATCAGATTTTAAGTTATTAAAAGGAGACCCAAGTTCATTTTATTTCATTTCTCTCCTACACAAGACAAGAACTCTCTATAATATTCTTCACTCTTCATCCACAAGAAACTAAAGAAAATTGATGATCAACTTCATCAAACCAACAAAAATCAGGGGTACGAATCCCATTAAAGTCATCTAAGCTAAGAAATTTCAAAGGAAGTGAGTTAGGGTTTTTGGTGCAAGAAGAGTATTGCTACTCAAGGCTTGTTCCTACAATATCTAAGCTAAAGACGTGAGCATTGAAGGAGATCGATCAAACGGTAGAATAGCTAAAGGAAAAAGGTATGTAAGGCTAGTCCTTTCTTTCTAAGGCATGAACCTTATGGTATGAATCCTCCTATCTCTCCATGATTTTCCTACATATTAGGAACTAAGAACCTACGAGTATAAACAACTTCATATGAGATAAAGAAAAGAGATACGTTACGAACATGACAATACTGATGATGAATCTAAGTCTAGACGTCATAAAGTTCATGATATGATATTCCTACGAAGCTAATGATCGTTATATGATTCCTATAATAGTATTTTCCTTACCCCTCCATGACTTTCCTACCTTCCGGAAGACTAAGAGCCTATGTTCATGAATAGCCATATAGGATAAGATAAGAGGCATGTTACGAATGCGATAAAAACGATGATGAGTCTAAGTCTAAAGATTCTAAGGCCTATAATATTATGGTTCTACAAGGCTAATGATCCATATTACGATCCATTGATGTTTTTCATTGACTACACTCACCTTATATGCTAGTTCCTTCAAGGTGAGGCATAATACCTATGAATGCTCCATAAGGTAATCGGGGGATTCTCGACCTTATGTCACCCCGACATTGTTACAGATTGTCTATAAGCTCTAATTCATGTCCTATGACTAATGTTCCAAAAAGTTACGAGTCTATGTTCATAGAGGATTTCATATGAGATGAAGGCGATAGATATGATATAGAAACGATAATGGTAATGTTGAGCCTAAGTCTAGAGATTATAATGTCTATCATACGATATTTATACGAAGTTCAAGTTATGAATATGATATGATTTTCATAGATTGTTTGTTAAATTCAAATGTATGCTTTAATGAAAGGTTACGATACGCTTATACGATGTATGTGATGACAATAATGATGATGAGATACACCGATCCTTGTTATGATGTATGTGATATTGTCGAGCCGCTATGTGGCCGAATACAGAAGACATGTATGTGATATTGTCGAGCCACTACGTGGCTGAATACGGATATTGTCGAGCCACTACGTGGCCGAATACGGATATTATTGAGCCCCTACGTGGCCTAATACGGATAATGTTTTATGTGTATGAACAGATACGGTACTACGATGATAAATTACATGACATGATGATGTATACGCTATGATGATTCAATACGACGATTATGTATACGTGATATATGTATGAAATGTTTTCGTCCTTAAAGGTCGCGCAGGTTTTGCCTTCCGCTTATGACTTATGATTTCTCTATCATGTTTATTTCATTCATGCCTTACATACTCAGTACAATATTCGTACTGACGTCCGTTTTCTTTGGACGCTGTGTTCATGCCCACAGATAGACAAGGAGACGGTGCAGACCTTTAGGAGTGTTAGACCTCGAAAATTTCCCCGTGAAAGTACAGTGAAAAGTTGCAGGTTTGCACTTTGGCCCAGTTGGTCGTAAAGTGGAATACGGCCCGTAAAGTGATTTACGGACCGTAAACTGCCATCGTCTTCCAACCTTCCAAAATTTCAACTTTCTGCCAAATGTTTAAATGGTTAAATATGACCCAGAATACGGACCATAAATCAAAATATGGCCGGTAAACTGTGACCGTATACCACCATGACCCTAGCAAACCTTTCTGGTTCTGTTATGCTTGAATACAGTCGCGAAGGATGGACCGTAAACCAGAATACGGCTCGTAAAGTGGGTTTACGACCACTGTACACCTTAGTCACTGTTCATTCCAGATTAGATTTTAAGTCATTAAAAGGAGACCTAACCTCATTAAATTCATTTCAATTCCACGATCTTTCTCTCAAGAAGCCTCTAGAATACTCTCTATTATTCATCACAAGAAAACCAAAGGAAATTAGTGATCAACCACATGAAACCCACGAAATCAAGTGTAAGAATCACACTAAAGTTCATCTTTCTCAAGAAAACCCAAAAGGAGTGAAGTAGGGTTTTGGTGCTAGAGGAGGAACTCCACTCAAGATTTGTTCAACCATCATCCAAGGTAAGTTTCATGACCATCTAATGTTGCTTAAGGTTTTGGAAGGTTAAGATACCTGAATTGTAGAAAAGTATAGCCAATGGGTCATAAATGAGTGAATAGTGCCATGGTTGAATGGTAGTTGAATGGAATCATGAATGTTGATGTGTTGAGATCATGAATACGTTATAAATGATGCTTAGACCATGAAATAAGTATTATACATGAGAAAACGCGATAGTAAGCTATAACTATGAATGTGGAGAAATTGAAAAGGAATGGTGGATTGTGGTCAATGTATATAAACGATGATTGTTGATTGCAATATTGTGATTATTGTTGTGAGCGTTTGAGAGTTAATATAGAACACAGAAAAAGTAGTATAAATAAGGGAAGTGCTGCCCAATTTTCTCTATAAATGGTAGCACGTTTTTATAGTCGATTAACTAACGTTAGTACGAATTCCCTCTTGAATGTAGAGACGTGATATCAAAGGAGAACAAGCGAACGATAGCTTAGTTAAACGTCAAAGGTATTTGAGGCTAGTCCTTTCTTTCTAATGGCATGAATCCTATAGTGTACTTTCTTTCTTATCCATGAACTTCTTAAGTTCCGAAAGATGTGAGCCTATGTCCATAATTAGCTACACAAGGTAATGAGTTAAAGTATAGTGATTCAAATGATGTTATTTATTGCTTACACTCACCTTATATGCTAATTCCTTCAAGGTGGGGCAGAATGTCAATGATTGCTCCATAATGAAATCGAGGGATCACGACCTTATGTCACCCCGATAAAGTATGGTTGATCTTGAGCTTTATGCATGTATTATGATAAGTTAAGCATATTATGATGATATTACTATTACACCGCGCCTATTTGCCGGGCATTCACCGCCAAGGCGGGGAGCTATACACACCATGGCTGAATGGCATGGGCAGACACCACTAGTGGGCGGCATGAGATGGTACCCCAGACGCGGGAGGCCTGGACGCAGGCTAATGATATGATTATCACACCGATCCGATATGGACGGGCAGTTATACGTTATGCATATATGATATGATGATGAGCATGAGTAAGACAGTATGACTTATTTTCCTTATGTTTGACAGTCAGATTCAGATGTCCTATATTAGTATCTCCTTACTATTATTATCTTATTTCATTGTTTCTGCCTCTCATACTCAGTACAATGTTCGTACTAACGTCCGTTTTCTTTGGACGCTGTGTTCATGCCCACAGGTAGATAGGGAGGAGAGCTTGATCCAGATTCGTAGTAGTTGTCAGCCGATTGGAAGCACTCCTTTGTCCCGTAGGTGCTTGATTATTCTTTTGTGTTCAGTCCTAGGAAGTGTCTACGAGCTGTGTCTAGTATAGTCTTGTTTATGGTGTGTTGCGTGCCACGCTAATAAACAGGAGGCTACAGGGCATTTAGGAAAAATGACCATCTTTCATCTTAAGAAATCGTGCGATAGAGCTTTGTTATAAGAGTTCCCCCTCTTAATATTGTGTTATGATTTCAGATTGCCGCTAAAGGGAAAGGCTAAAGTCTCCCAGAAGGGCAAGATTATGATGAAAAGGCGGGCAGAAAGAGAGTCGTCAATGAATGTAGATGAGGGTGAATCACATTACGAGGCTCCATCTAATGGTTCTTCTACTCCACCTATTACCGAGGAACAAGAAGGGGATTCAGCTCCAGCTCCTATGCCTCCAATTCCTCCACCGGGTGCTTCGAGTCAACAAGTGACCGAAGCCATTCATCTATTGATGCAGTTGGTTGCTACCCAGGCACAGCAGAAAAATGTGAGTTCAGGTGATCGGGCAGCTAGTACCAGAGCTCGTGATTTTATGAGTTTAGATCCTCTGGAGTTTTTCGGGTCAAAGCCGGATAAAGACTCGCAAGGATTTCTTGATGAGATTCTGAGAACCTTGAGGATTATTCATGCCTCCGAAACCGAATCTGTGGAGTTAGCATCTTATAGACTCCGGGATGTGGCAGTTTTATGGTACAATAATTGGATATCATCAAGAAAAGAGAATGCGCCTCCCCCGGTTTGGCAAGAATTTTTAGATGGCTTTATCCGCCACTATTTTCCACCCGAGGTCCGCCGAGCTAGAGCGGATAGGTTCTTAAATTTGAAACAAGAAAATATGAGTGCCCGGGAGTATAGCCTTCAATTCAATTCATCGGCTAGGTATGCTCCGGCTATGGTGGCCGATATGGAAGATAGAGTGTACAGGTTTGTGAGTGGCCTAGTGCCACATTTGTTTAAAGATTGCTTAACGGCTTCATTGCAAGATAGGATGGATATTTCCCGCATTCAAGCCTATGCTCAAAATCTAGAAGAGCAACGTCATCCGCAAAAAGGCGAGCGTGATATGGATCAGGGGCAAAGTAAGAGGGCCAGATCCATAGGAGCTGATAGCGACTATAGAGGGGGATCGAGGCAGAAATATTCTAGACACTTAGGCCAGTCGGCGACTAGTGTACCCCCACGAGTTGCAGGCCAGGGGTGCGATCGCTCTAGTCATCCCTGACCGAATCAGAGTTTCACAGAGTCGGGCTTTCGGTATAGGAGTGATTCAGGCCAGAGGAGATCATCTATACCACAATGTACCCAGTTCGGTAAGCTACATTGGGGTCCGTGCCGATTGGGTTCGGATGTTTGTTATGTTTGCGGCCAGTCAGGTCATATTATGAGAGAGTGCCCATTTCGAGGCGGTAGGCATGCGGTTCAGCCCGCAGGATCAGTGGCTGGTTCTTCTTCGGTGCGCCTGGAAGGGCAGACTTCCCCGGTTCCAGCAGGTACTCAGGTGCCACTCAGCCCCATATATATGCTTTTGCTGAGCGACAGGATCTAGAGTCATTCCCCGATGCCGTCACAAGTATATCTGCACCTTTGATAATATGTGAAAGGATAAATAAATATTAGTAATATTAAGCAAGTATGAATTGAGAGGTTTTATGCTATGTAGCGACGGAAATTAGTAAAGTATGATATGTGGTATTAACAATGTTTATATATATCCTTGAGGACAGTATTGATCCATCACCTGTAATTTACACGAAATACATTTAAAAGTACTACTGATGAGACTTAAAGGGGATTGTAAGGACGATGCTACACAAGTTTTAAGGAAGTAGGGTGTGAAGAGTAGAACCTCCAAGATAGTAGTTGCTGAAAAATAGAGAAAATATAGGGTCAGTCAGAAAACGTAAGAGAGTGACATTCGCTACCCAGTAAGTTAGTTATGAATGAAAGCTTCCTTATCGTGCAGACTATATTGTCAATATATTTTATGAAGATGTGAGTGTAAGGAAAATATACGAGACATGAGTTATAGCACTTTAGAAGTTTACTGTTACATGATTACTGAGTTAGTAGTACGAGGCTATATAATCAATGAAGGAAAGGAGAGATGTCCTAGAAGAATTTACTGTATAATAGAAAGGGAATGGTAGAGGTGTAGGCCGATATGAAAATGCCCCCCCCCCCCAAATAGCCCCAGGATGTAAGTTAAGAACTAGAAATGCAAGCTTGAGAAAGGTATGTACGTTTCCTTTTTATGCATATGGGTCGTGTGTGGCCCTGTGAGGCAATGTTATTATGGGTTATTGTGACAGGATGGTAGTGCCATATTATAGGGGAAAATCTGGCAAAAATATTTTGTAGAATTCCCGAGTGTTTAACATTCGAGGACGAATGTTCCAAAAGGGGGAAAAATGTTACACCACGAAAAATTCCCATCAGCGTACAGTGAATAGGCCAACGAAGGGTATGACATATACGATGTTTTGACAAGTAAGGAATAGCATTTGATGACCCTAATCGAGATTTGAAGGACATTTAAGGTAAGGGAAGAAAGTTGTTAAGGAAAACAGGTTATATGTTGTGCGTCGGGCAAGAATTTCGAGTATCGAATTAATTAGAGTTTAAAGACGTTTTGGAGAAGATTTATAATGACCCTTAGATTGTTAATGAAGTGCTAAACAAGTGTTAAGAAGGTTCCATAAGGATCAGAGATCAAATGAAGTGGTGAAAATAAGACTCAGTGAACTGATGGGTTATATGGTCGATTATACGGTCCGTCTAATGTTATACGGTCCGTATAATAGACCGCAGAACCATCACAGTGAAGGTCCCTCACTGGTGGGATTATACGGTCACTTATATGGACCGTATAAATTTATACAGACCGTATAATGTGCCGTATAATGGTCACAGATAAGAGAAACTGAAGGGTCCATATCACGGTCACTTATACGGACCGTATAATTGTCCGACGGGATCAGATTTTAAGTTATTAAAAGGAGACCCAAGTTCATTTTATTTCATTTCTCTCCTACATAAGACAATAACTCTCTAGAATATTCTCCACTCTTCATCCACAAGAAACCAAAGAAAATTGATGATCAACTTCATCAAACCAACAAAAATCAAGAGTATGAAACCCATTAAAGTCATCTAAGCTAAGAAATTTCAAAGGAAGTGAGTTAAGGTTTTCGGTGCAAGAAGAGTATTGCTACTCAAGGCTTGTTCCTAAAATATCTAAGGTAAAGACGTGATCATTGAAGGAGAACGATCAAGCGGTAGAATAGCTAAAGGAAAAAGGTTTGTAAGGCTAGTCCTTTCTTTCTAAGGCATGAATCTTATGGTATGAATCCTCTTATCTCTTCATGATTTTCCCTCTTATCTCTTCATGATTTTCCTACATATTGGGAACTAAGACCTACGAGTATAAAGAACTTTATATGAGATAAAGAAAAGATATACGTTACGAACATGACAATACCGATGATGAATCTAAGTCTAGAAGTCATAAAGTTCATGATATGATATTCCTACGAAGCTAATGATCCTTATATGATTCCTATGATAGTATTTTCCTTACCCCTCCATGACTTTCCTACCTTCCGGAAGACTAAGAGCCTATGTTCATGAATAGCCATATGGGATAAGATAAGAGGCATGTTACGAATGCGATACAAACGATGATGAGTCTAAGTATAAAGATTCTAAGGCCTATAATATTATGGTTCTACAAGGCTAATGATCCATATTACGATCCATTGATGTTGTTCATTGACTACACTCACCTTATATGCTAGTTCCTTCAAGGTGAGGCATAATACCTATGAATTCTCCATAAGGTAATCGGGGGATTCTCGACCTTATGTCACCCCGACATTGTTACAGATTGTCTATAAGCTCTAATGCATGTCCTATGACTAATGATCCGAAAAGTTACGAGTCTATGTTCATGGAGGATTTCATATGAGATGAAGGCAAGAGATATGATATAGAAACGATAATGGTAATGTTGAGCCTAAGTCTAGAGATTTTAATGTCTATCATACGATATTTATACGAAGTTCAAGTTACGAGTTTGATATGATTTTCATAGATTGTTTGTTAAATTCAAATGTATGCTTTAATGAAAGGTTACGATATGCTTATAAGATGTATGTGATGACAATGATGATGATGAGATATACCGATCCTTGTTATGATGTATGTGATATTGTCGAGCCACTACGTGGCCGAATACGGATATTGTCGAGCCACTACGTGGCCGAATACGAATATTGTCGAGCCACTACGTGGCCGAATACGGATATTGTCGAGCCCCTATGTGGCCGAATACGGATATTGTCAAGCCCCTATGTGGCTGAATACGGATAATATTTTATGTGTATAAGCAGATACGGTACTACGATGATAAATTACATGACATGATGATGTATACGCTACGATGATTCATGTACGACGATTATGTATACATGATATATGTATTTAATGTATTCGTCCTTAAAGGTCGCGCTGGTTTTGCCTTCCCCTTATGACTTATGATCTCTCTATCATGTTTATTTTATTCATACCTTACATACTCAATACAATATTCGTACTGACGTCCGTTTTCTTTGGACGCTGTGTTCATGCCTATAGGTAGATAGGGAGACGGTGCAGACCTTTAGGAGCTATCAACAGATTGGCAGGAGCACTCCATTATTCCGGAGGTGCTAATCGGGTTTATACTTTTGTGTGTGTATATATATATATATATATATATATATATATATATATATATATATATATATATATATATATATATATATGTATGCATATGTATGTTGGGCACGATGGGGTCTTTTCCCGTCTATACGTCTAGTACTCTAGTAGAGGCTCGTAGATACGTACGTGTGGGTAGTATGGCCTCACGATGCTACTATGGTGTACATGTAATTATTTTTATAGCCGAAGGGCGTATGTATATAAAATCAATTATGTTTTAAAATGAACAATTATTGTCCTATGATTATGAGTTTAGGAATGGTAAAGAAGTGTATAATGACTATGACGAGTAAGGAAATGAGTGGTGCTCGGTGGTTAGCCCCGGGTACCCGTCACGGCCCCTAGTTGGGTCGTGACACAGGCCCCGGGCAAAAGGGATGTCAGTACATTTTAATTGCCAGTATATAAAGCAATTGAAAGAAAGAACTACAAATGGAAGGCTCGGAAGAGAGAATCCCAAACAAATAAACAGGTAATAAATGCTGAAACTGAAACTGTAAACTGAAATGAACAAGGGAAGTGGTGTTATGAGTTCTTCCAGTTTTGTATTTGAATCCCCTATTTTCCTATATTTATATGTAGGGCCTTGGCCTAATAGTAAATTCACAAAACTATGGCCTTCACAAGTAAGCACGTCAGTCTATGGCCTTTGGAAAGTATATTTATGCATGAGATTGTTTCCTCGGGAAAAAATACAAGAGTTTCCCTTGGGCAAAATACAAGGGTGGCCCTTAGGAAAAATGCAAGATTTTAATATTCAACAATTATTATTAAATAACAAAGACCCCTGAAATAATAAACATTACTGAACTGAGACATGTATTCTAGAACTGATTATGAGACCTAAACCTTTAACTGTTTCTAAGCATACTGAGAATCTAGACTAAAACTCATAGGTATAAAGCACGAGTCTATTTAGATTACGTTCTGATTTCACAACGTTTGGAATGAAAGTCATGAACGAAATATGAAACTAGAGAATAGAAGTTCTGCAACTATTCATGGAACTAAAGTACAACTATAACTCTGAGGCAAATATAATAGTCAATAAACCGTATCGTAGGGAGAATTATCAATATTCCTAAAAGTAGAGAGTTAGCCTCACATACCTTAATTTTAGCCTTTGAGCATAATACAATGTTCGTCAACCCTTTCAATCTTAATCTATAACAATACAAGTCAAAGGGATTCAATATTAGTAATAATACTCATGCTTTGACCATCTAGGTATTTTATCAAACACTTGGTGGGAATAAAGTTCCACAACCTTTATTGATGGTGTTTCTACACCCAAAAACCCATTCCCTTTTCCTGGATAATTCTACAATCACATATTGCTATAATCAATATCATTCTTCATCACCCACATGATAAACTACACCCTTAATCAATAATCAACAATCAACAACATAAAACTATAACCGTTCATGCTTTTCTATCAAACCCATCAACTCATATCTCATGAACTTAGAGTCTATAATCACCAATACAAAACTATAATCGATTAAAGGACGAAGGTATTACCTTTTTGATGTTCAATTCCCTTAAATTCGGATTCTAGGGCTCTATTGTCCAAAACCAAGTCTCAATCAATTATCTATGGATTTGAAGGGTTTAATCATGTTGATAAGGTATTGGGGAATTAAAATAAACTTAGAATAATCACTAATACTTACCTTGAAATGTTCTTGAGGTTTGGGACGAGCTCCTTCCAGATTATCTTTCGTGTTTGGGGAAGTTGGGGAAATAAACCCCGACCTTAAATATATAGTAAAATACGTAACTTGGAAAAATACAACTCCTGTTCCAACCTTCCATCTCAAGTGTGGCGCCCAAGGCAAAAATTTGGTCTGAACTGCTTTTGCTTACGCCACCTTAGCGACACAAGTGTGCAGTTGTACTACCTTAAGTAAAATGGGCATAATCCTTTGACAGAGCTGCGTTTGAGCACAAGAATATATTGTTGGAAAGGAATTTCAAAGGCTACAACTTTCATGTTTTAAGTTTTCTCAAATTCTCTTTGGATTTTCACGAAATTGAGGTGGAAGATAGACCTATCGAGAACTTAACCGATTTTATCAAATCTTAACCACATCACTATTCGTCTTGATTTCAAAATAACTATTTCTACCCAAACTCATCCCGATAGTACTTCACATGTCTAAAATGCCACATTAATACTCATTTAACACATCCACAACTAATCTGAATTTACAGAGTGTTACATTATCTGTCTCTTGGGATCATTCATTGTCGAATGATTGTCCTGATTGTAACTACGGCTAACTCTGGACCTTAAACGTGACTATTGGAAACATGTGAACACTGAACTGTCATGAACACATGAATACTGAACTGAGTAAATGCTGAAGTGAATTGGTACTAAACCAAATGAATACATGATTACTGAACTGCTGAGATATTGAATTGAATATATACAGAACTGAATGACTACTGAACTGACTAGATACTAAAAGACATGGAGATTCTAATATATAGGGTCTGAATGAAAAGGTTAATTACCTTCAAAATTTTCTTCTTACTATTCAAAGAGATGGAGATACTTAGACTTCATGTCCTCTTCAGCTTCCCACGTAGCCTTTTCAACTTTCTGATTTCTCCATAGTACTTTTACTGAAGCGATCTCCTTAGTTCGAAACACGCGAACCTGACGATCAAGGATAGCTACTAGAATCTCTTCGTAAGACAGGCTATATTTCACTCCCATGATCTCTGTAGGAATAACCAGAGACGAGTACCCCATGAACTTCTTTACCCTAAACACGTGAAATACTGGGTGTAATACAATAGCCAATTCTTGTGGCAACTCTAACTCATAAGCTACTTGCCCGATCCTTTGTAGGATCTTATACGACCCAATATAATGGGGACTGAACTTCCTTTTTTTCCTAAATCTCATAATTCCTTTCATGGACAAAACTTTAGAAAACACCCCATCATTAATTTGAAACTCCAAGTCTCTACGGTACACGTCTGAATAGGACTTTTGGCGACTTTGAGCCGTCTTCAACCGCTCCTGAATCAATTTGAATTTTTCCACAGCCTGGTGGATTAAGTCTGGTCCTAACAATTCTGGTTTGCCGACTTCCAACAAACCAATCGGCAACCTACATCTTCGCCCATACAAAGATTTTTATGGTGCTATCTTGATACTAGAGTGATAGATTTTATTATAGGCAAACTCAATAAGAGGTAAGTGATCATCTCAATTATCTTTAAAATCAATGACACATGCCCTCAACATACCTCAAGTGTCTGAATAGTGCGTTCTATTTGACCATTTGTCTGAGGATGAAGAACTGTTTTGAGGTCTATCCTTATGCCTAGTCCTTTCTGAAAAGATTTCCAAAGATTCATTGTGAATTGGGCACCACGGCCTGAAATGATGGGTACTGGAGTCCCATGTAATCCGTCAATGTTTTGGATATGTAATTTGGCTTGATCCTCTACTGAATCTGTGGTTCACTAGCAAAAAAGTGCGTTGACTTGGTAAGTCGATCTCCAATCACCCAATCAAATCATGATTTCAAAATGAGAGAGATAATCCTGTTATAAAGTCTATATTTACCATCTCCACTCACGAATATGTGTATTATGTGGCAAAACACCGGGCTTTCTACGGCTCGACTTTCACTTACTGCCAATTCGGACACTTGTCCACCAAGTCTGCAACGTTATTTTCCATGTCATTCAACCAATAAATATCCTTGAGATCATGATACATCTTTATGGAACCTTGGTGGATAGAATACCTGAAATTATGGGATTATAACATGATCCTCCCTCTCTAAGTCCATCAATGTCTGGAACGCACAATCTGTCATGGTACCTCAAGGTACCATCATCTCCCCCTTTATTCAATAACCATCGTCTTATACTTGTGAATCCATTCTTTTAGCTACAACAAGTAGGGATCATCAAACTGTTTCTACTTCACTTTGGCTACTAAGGAGGAATAAGCCATGTTCTGTACAACAACTCCACCATCTTCAGAGTTCAAAAGTCAAACTCCTAACTTATCTAAGCGGTGAAATTCTTTCACCATAGTTCTGTTACCTGCCTCAATCATGAACTATACTTCCATACTTGATTTCTTTTTGAGGTACTTTCTGAAAACACTTATTATTGTGAGCTAATTCTTTGACCAACATTCCTAAAGATTAGGGTCTCGTGCATGGCACTACCCGTGTGGAAGATAATTGGGCATGATCTTATAGCTTTGATGTGGTCACTTAATCAATAGTAACTGTTATGAACGTAAGTCGATCGATGATCCTTCTACTCACTTCTGTTTTCTTCTATAGGTGAGGCATATTCCTTATGGAGACTATCTCATTACGCCATCCTAATTGAACCGAGGTTCTTCATATCTCATGCTAGCCCTTGGGGTTTTCAAATATACCGCTGCACTTACTGCCTATTTACGCATCTACCCTTTTTGAGTAAAGGCTAATGTTTTACACTTGTGAATTCTTCTCTTTTGTTGGGATCCAATTAACTTTCCTTATTTTCTATAATTTTTGTACTCTACAACACTGACGACTCACTTTTCGACTCACTTCTGAGAAAATATTCCTTTCTAGGAAAAAATAGATTACTTACATGAACGGTCTGCTAATGTATTCATAATTGGCATACTCTGTCTTAACGAATTAACTTTGCTCACCCTGTCAGTCTTGGGGAAACCTATTTCTGATAACTCTTAAAGGATCTTCTTTTGTAGCTTGCTCCCTTACAACTTAGATGATTTCTTCTTTCACTAATTTCTATATCCCGAATTTAAACCTTTTGGATTCTAAAAATTACCCACTTCACTGGTGTTATCCTGACTAAAAGAATTAATCATGCCTCTACTAGCTTTGCTGAAATTGCTAAGTCGCTGTATTTGCTCAAGACTTACTTACTAGTCTTCAACAAACCACCTAACAGCCTTATGTTCTCCTATTATGCTATGAATAAACTAAGTTATTTCTAACTTTCCCTCATTATCTGACCCTATTATGAGGTTAAATACTATCTTTTATGAAATATAGTCATGAATCACACTTAGGGAAATTACGTCTCTCTTAAATGAAAGATTAAAATACCTAACCCCAAACTTCTCACAAACATCAAAATTTACACCAGACTATACACATGTGGGGTAAACATTTAATCACATAATCTAAGAGGGAGCTGTCAGGTCTTCTTATCTCATTGTATTAGCTACTTCTTGTAGTAACTTAGTAACATCGTACTCTCTGGTTCTGATCTGAATAAGCTTAAACAACTATAACTATTCCCAAAAATTTAATATCGACCACTCATGGTTTTCATGTCATACACCATCTGTTTTTATTCATGTGGGTAGGCCGTACAAACATATCCTTATTTTGCAATACAAAAACATTTTAGAACCATAGATGACTCGCCCATAGATTTTTTTCAATTCAAAACCGTGATAATCAATTTATGCTCCCCTGTGGCTACAATATAACATGTTGCCTCATGGGGTCTTACATTAGAGCTATGATAATCATACCTGTGGATATGTCTGAGGATGCCCCTTAGTCCTAACAACCTGCTAGAGCATATAAGCAGTTCTGACCTCTGTCCCTAGTATCCTGTCTTGCTGAAGGACAATCCTTTAGATAATGACCCTGCTGACCGCATCCAAAGCAGCCATCGAAGCCCGAATGACACATTTCTAAGTGCTTACTACCACAGTTGTTGCACGTAGGATGTTTAGGATCTCGGTGGCCCACTCTGGCTTGTGGTTGTCAGTCTGCTACTCTGAAATCCTGATTCTTCTGAGTAAACTTGGACTCGAGACTGGCGCATTAGCTGTAGAAGAAGCAGGTCCTGACGACCCATTCTTAAAGAACTGCTTGTTTCCACCTTCATGAGATTCCCCATGGTTGAACTTACCTATGGACTTAGCTTTCTTGATAAAGTCCCTGTCTTCCTCTTTCTGCAGCTTCTCCACTTTTTGCATTCTATCCTCATTACCTTTGATACCCTATTTTGTTGATGCGCAATCCTTCAGATAGTGACCCTGCTGGCCACACCCAAAGCACCCATAAATGCCTAAGCTACACACACTTTGGCATCTCTTACCACACTTGTTGCAGATAGGATTCTAAAAGCCTCTTTTTCTTATGCTGGCCTAAGTTGCAACACCAGTGGTAAATGGAGCAGGCCTTGATGACCTACTGTCCAAGAGCTGTCTAATTCTATCTCCTTGCGGTCTTCAGGGTTAAAGTTACTCACAAATCCCTGGTCCCTAGAGGGAACTCCCTGAGTCTGAGAGTCCACCTCTGGAGTAACATCAGTTGTAGCCCTTTGGCTCATAGCTGCCATTCACTTAGTAGACATTTCTGGAAGGAATGAAATATGCATGAGTTAGAAGAATTCCTGAGGCATAGCTCTAATTGCACGATCTAGAGTATGAAAGAAGTGAGACAATCCTGAATTTCTTGGTAGTTAACCATTTATATGTGTGGTTGGCACACACATATAAAGTAAATTCCACTGGACATGGCCTCATAGACTCCCTAGGAAACTTGAACCTAGTGCTCTTACACCAAGCTTTATCATGCCCCAGACCTGAGCCTGGATGTAACACGACATCTGGTGCCTGACTACATGTGACCAAGCGAACCAACTAGCGGACTGAATCAACATTTGGTATCATAACATACTAAATGTGGAAAATAGAACTAACATATGCTGATATACTAAAGTCTGACTGAATAAATATCTGAAAGTGAGAAATACTTAATAAAATCTTAAAGATAAATATTGTAGCCAACAAGGCTAACATAAAAGCCTGCGACTCTGTCTAGATACTAATATAGTCTATGAAGCCTCTAGTACTGATTGATTATCGGGACAAGGCCCCTGGCATAACTGACTGTCTGATAATACTAAAAATGAATGCAAATAATGATAAGGCCCAAAATAACTAGGGCTCACCAATCAGCTGATATTGGAGATCCTAGTGAGCAGATGCCTCGTCCTGTAAATCGTAATGCAGGCCCCAAGAAAAAGGGATGTCAGGGCATTTGAATTCCACTGGTATGTAAAGCAATTGAAAGAAAAAACTATAAATGGGATGCTCCGGAGAGGGAAGCCTAAACAAATAAACAGGTACTAAATGCTGAAACTAAAACTGAAACTGTAAACAGAAATGAACAAGGGAATTGGAGTTATGTGTACTTCCTATTCTGCATTTGAATCCCCTATGTTCCTGTATTTATATATGGGGCGTTGGCTCAATAATAAATGCACAAAACTATTGCCTTGGCCAAGTAAGTGTGTCAGTCTATGGCCTTGGCCAATTATACTTATACCTGAGACTGTGCCCTTGGGAAAAAATACAATAGTTGTCCTTGGGCAAAATACAAGGTTGGCCCTCGGCAAAATACAAAGGTGGCCCTCGGGAAAAATGCAAGCGTTCAATACTCAACAATTATTATTGAAGAACTCAGACCCCTGGAATAATGAACATTACTGAACTGAGACATGTATTCTAGAACTGATTATGAGACCTGAAGCCTTAAATGTTTCTAAGCATATTGAGTTTGTAGACTGAGACTCATGGGTATAAAACACAGTCTATTTAGATTAAATTCTGATAGAAATCCTTGGGTGAATCTCTAGGAAATATAATCAAACAAATGCGGAAATTGAAAGATAATATGAGAATTTGAGATGAGAAGAGAAAGGATAAAAGCAAGACCCAAATTAGATGGAATATAAAGACAAAATTGGAAATTAGTTTCCAAATCCTCCTTTCTAACTCTAACAATTTGAACCTATACTAATTGAAATCAATTGATATCCACAAATAAACAACTCTTCATTAATTTCAAGGATAAGGGTTCATTAACAACAATGGAATTACACTCCATCAACTAAGTCTAAAACTAGGGCTAGTAAGACAAACAAACTATAATAATCATATCAACTCTCAATTCATCATAAACTAAGTAATGAAATGACTAAGTGTAGTACTTATACTACTATGCTAAAGAAGACTAACTAGTTCATTACAAAAATATCCTTAATAAAGTAAGGACCTTGTTTGGTCTTCTTCATGGATGATGGCTTGTCTTTAAAAGATAGCCTCTTGCGTAAATATCCGCCTTCCGTCCTTTAACTACCCAAACTTACAATTGTAGGCATAGATCACACGTTTGTCTTCTTCTAGGAGGCAAGCATTGGGCCTTGATTTCTTGGGATCTTGTACTCTTCTTCCATGCTATCTTTCATAGCTTAAATGTCCTCCATTCATTGTCTCCAAGAGCTTCCATGGCTTCCTTCACAACAAAATTGGCTTATAAAGCTTGGAAGTCCTTGGCACGGCTTCTAGTACAAGGCCTTGGATAAAATTGAGCACTTGAGCCATTCCGTATCATATCATCCTCGCCTTCTTCAAAAGAATTCGTCCTCGACTCCGTACTATGAAAAATATAGAAGAGAATGAGTGCATGCCCTCTCACAAAACAAATAAGGTAATCATCATAAGCCAAATTATAATACCTAAAGTAAGCATAGCATGCAACCAACACACTAAATGGCTCACTCTTATGATATAACTAAGCATCACAAAGATATAGAAAGAGCATGTATCCATATAATGCCCAAGACACTTGGCTATTCAAGATAATGGGATAAAGGAGTAACTCAAAGGATCCAATGCATTTAGGAAAGCAATCATGCAAGTTCTCGTTGGTTCCAACAATTAAAAAGAACATATCTCCCCTTAAGTCTAGAAACAAGTGACCTCCCTCACAACTAAGTGCAAGTCGAAATACAAGCCCAACCCAAGACAAGGGTCTAATTATCACACTATCCCACCTTATTAAAGGAATCACTAACAAATCCACATCGGGGTAAAATACAAAGTTATTCCCCACACTATTTTGCTCATATTTTCCGTGCAAGCTAACAATGAAATCAAGTAATAACACTAGAATAGAATCACATGATATGATAGAAGTGCTACTACTATGCGTATCACACAAAGACATTACCTCCATGGCTTTAGAAAGCCCAAGAATAAGCATGAGCCACAAATACATACCATCCGTGAAAGAAGTACAAGATGTGACTTCATACCAAACTATAGTCCAATGAGGTCTCCTCCAATGGTTATCCTCCTCAAGTCTCCTCCTTTGATGACATTTCACAAACAGGTTAATCACATAATCAAGTTCATCAACAGATGGAATTTTACCTTGAAGTTCTTCGATCCTATGCCAAACTTTGAGTAGAATCTCCTCACCCTTTAGGTTAGAAGATCTAAGCATAGTCCTTCCAAAATGTAGGCTCCTTTCATTGCACATTGCTCCCCTTCTTTAAAGGGCACCCTTCATTTTCGGAAGCCTTTCCAAAACACGACATTGGTCTATCAAGTGGGTCACAAACCCTCAAGAAGGACTTTTCGTCATCGAGGAGAGCTTCAACAACCCCACCCACTACAAGCTTGTCATCATGACCAAGCTTCATCTCACAATCCCAAAAGGAGGAAGTTCCTTCCTCGGGAAAGGTATCATCATCCCATATTGTGTTACTAAACACATTGTAGCCTCCAAAGGTGGATACATGTCCAAAATTACTATTAATATAACTATTCATATCATTTTCAATAGTCATGTCATAAACAAATAAGACGTTATCTTTAAAGAGAGAGCAATCAATAAAAGATGAGGTTTTAAAACATGCCATTTCACTCTCATAAAGACAAATGTTATTTTGCAAAGCAATTTATCAATTACATCAACTTCATCACTAATTTGAGGTTCATTAGGCATATCACAATGTTCCTCAATTGGTGGACTATCATAACAAACAAATTGATCAAAACAAATATCCACACTAGTTGGACACAAATCGATCTTGTTAGAAGTATCAATTCGGTCATCAATAGGATCAACTAGTGTATGAGCTATCATATCACATGACAATGCACTAACATTTTTATTACAAGTGTCAACGCTAGCTGGATACAAATTGTTCTCACAAGAAGAATTAAATTGGTCATCAATAGGATCAACTAGTGTTGGAATAGCTACATCAACTATATAGTCAACAATCATTGAAGATCCAGTAGGCTCAACATATAGTAAAGGGTTATTAAGCTCACATAAACACAAGATTTCACTCAAACTCAATTCAACAACATGATCATTCACATCATTTGGAGTGTTAACTTTAGCTATTTAACCTTGAAGTGCACACACCACATCTTCTTTACCTTGACTTTTAACTTTGAAGTCCATTTGCTCTTTCGGTAAGCCTTCAACTACCTCATGAACTTTCAAAGTTTGAAGTTCATCATTTGGGTTTCTTTCAAGAATACCCACACCATCATCAAGACAACTAGAGAAGAAAAAAAGTTACAAGAGTTAAAATGGGGTTGTGACAACCCTTTCACATCACTCCTAACAATCTCTCATTTTTCCACTCTAGAGTTATCACTATTCTCTCCCTTACTCCTCTCAATCTTTTCTCTCTCAATTTCATGGGAGTTGGGACCAGTGCCAAGAATTCTTTGGGAAGAATTACGAAAACCCTCCACTTCAATCTTCCCTTTCGCTTCATAAAGATTGGGTTTCTTTTCCTTCATTTGTTTCTCATTGCGTAAGCGTTCAATCAGTAGGTATAGATGCTCTTCCATTACTTTGATATATTTGGCTATCCTTTCCAATCATGAAGTATCGGGATCACTCGCCATAAGAAGGGGTTCACTTGCACTTGCTTTTTCTTTCGGGCGTATGGGTGGAAAGAGAAATCTCTCTTTCTTGTCTACTACATACTTGTACCATTCTTGCTCATATGGAACCCTATGTTCTTGGAACCAATAATTTCCCAAACACAAGTGACAATTGTCTAGTGGAAGTACATCATACCAAATGTCCTCTTGGTAGTTGCCATGGGTAAAAAATACCTTCGCGCTCCTTTCAACCAAGTACCCTCTTTGATCATAGTAAGGGTGTCATCTCATTACAGAAGGTATTCCTAACTTGTTAACTGATTGAGAGGTAAGGTAGTTGCTATAACTACCATTACTAAACACAAGGGAGTACCCTGCACTACCAAGGAGATTAACTTTTGTCGCATGAATTCGCCTCTTCGGGTCATTTCTTTCTTGAAAACTCGCATTTCCTCTACTTTCATCACCCATCGATACTTCCCTCCTACCATCAACATCATAATCATATTAAGAACATGGAAACATTCATATTTGGATAAGAATCATGATTCATTGAATTTCTTGAAGTGGGAAATGTATACTCTCTTCCTCTTCTAGGACGACTCCTACTTAGTTCAACCCACACACTTCTACCACTTGGCTTGAGATAGGAAGTATAACAAATAAAATTATGTGAATAACCACTAGAAGATTCTTTACAAGGTTCATGTTCAAATTCACTATCTTCAAGGATATATTCACCACAAAGTGCATAACCACAAGGTTCATGTCCATCACAACTTCCTAATTCATGCAAGTCTTCACCAATTGATTCATAACGTATGTGTGAGAAGGAACTATACCTCAAGTCGCTTTCATGTCCATGATGCGTAGTATGAGAATCTTCATAACTTTCGTCTTCACCATAGAACTCTTCATTAGTCTCTTATACTCTTTCATCTTCCTCATAAGTCCCATGAGAACCCTTTATCTCATATTCACTTCCGAAGTACTCTTGTCCACCATATTGATCATCATAGCCTCCATAGTCTTCATTACTATAATAGCCATATCCTCTATTTGAAATCAGAATGAGATATGAAGAACCTCAGTTCAATTAGGAAGGCATAATGAGATAGTCTCCATAAGGCATACGCCTCGCCTGTAGAAGAAACCTGAAGTGAGTAGAAGGATCACCGATCAACTTATGTTCAGATCTGTTACTATTGATTAAGTGACCACATAAAAGCTATAAGATCATGCCCAGTTATGTGCCACATGGGTAGTACCATTGCGCGAGACCTCAATCTTCAGGAATGCCAGTCAAGGACTTATCTCACAATAATACTATAAGTGTTTTCAGGAAGTACCTCAAAAAGAAATCAAGTATGGGAAGTATAGCTCATGATTGAGGCAGATAAAAGAACTATGGTGAAAGAAGTTTAGCTTGGAGGAGATTAGTGTGCAACAATTTGGGAACTCCAAGATGGACATTTATGCTTAGGCTAGCTCTATGTGATAGACTGAAAACAAGAACTAGATTGGCATAGTGGGGAGTAATTGAAGATGCACAATACCCTTTATGTGATGGACCTCCTGAAACTGTTTCTCACTTATTTTTTGAATGTGCAAAGACAACAAGTGTATGGAATAGGATACTAAGATGGAAAGGGATCACAAGGCAGGCCATAGCATGGGAGCAGGAAGTGGACCAGACAATACTTCATTTTAAAGGTAGAAGTAATGCTGCAAAAATCTATAGGATGATACTGGCTTGGGCAATATATCACATCTGGCACGAAAGGAATGCACTCATATTCCAGCAGCACCAAACAACAGAAGATGCAGTAGTGAAGATGATTATCCAAGAAGTACATTATAGGGGCAGCTTCACACATAAGCATAGCAGATACTTAAACGCTAAATGTTTATACTTAGAAATGATAGAAAGCAATTGAGGTGTTGACGATGTTTAGTTTAAGAAAAGCATAACATTGAGCTTTCCAATTGACCCTGGCGGACGAAACGCAACAACAGGCTCAATTTACATTCTCAATCTTTAATCACCATTGCTCAGCAGCGGTGGATCCAATGATCTTTCTAAATTTTCAGTTGCTTGATACAATACTGTTTGATCTCCCAACCATTATTGTTATTGCTATGGTGTCTGGGACAGCTTGCCCGCACCTTAACTAATTTCATGGGATACCTGCTGCCCCTAACAATAACAAGTATCATAGAACTCTGTCCACTAAAGCTAGAATACAAAGGAAGAGATCACTAGTGTTTTGGCTAGGCTGGGATTTGAACCTGAGACCTCATGGTGCTCAGACCACTTTATTAACCACTAGGACATGCCCTTGGGTGCATTTCATACCCAATTTGATGGATATACAAATCCTGTTGTATACGTACAAAAAGAAAATCCATCACTTTTTTTTACAAGTTCCAAAGAAATTGACACCATTATATATAAAGTGATAATATAAATATTACAAAATATAGTGAGTAACCTCTAACCAGTTTCTCAAAGAGAATGAGAGCTTATTCTAACAAGAAGTGTGTGTTATGAGAAGGGGGCGATTTATAGCCAAAATTTCGGACTGCTACCATGACATGTACAGTCACATCTACAGTGACATCTAGGGTGATAACCATTGTGTACAGTAACCTCTAACAATAATTTTCAGAAAGTGATTTGTTGCATGGGTGATGTCATCTTTGGTGATGACATGCTGTCATCATCTTGATCATCCTTCTAAAATGCTATAATCAAGGTCGTCTTCTTCATCTTCTGATGCAGACTTTTGTAATTGTTCGCTAGGAAGCACAACTTTTATTTGTTGAATGATTTTAGCCAAGAACAGGAAGCATTTAAGTATGTATGTATGTACGTACACACATACATTCTTATTTTATCCGCATAAGTTTACAGGAAAAAACATAGGCATTGTAATTGTCAAGATATAAAGGATAATATTGATATATTCCATTAATATTGGTTTGTCCCAATCATATAAAATAGTATAAAAGGATATAGTTAAATATTTACTAACCAAATTCTTCATTTGCATTAAGGTATCTATTGGAACCCAAAACTTAAGTCCTGTCCCAGGCTGATAACAACTGTTATTTCATGTATTGGGCTAATACTTAATGGGTCATTTCATTTCCTTTAATCAGGGATTCAGTCCTTTCCCCATTTATTCTTTTATCTCCTGTATGTGTGTGTGTGTGTGTCTATATATATATATATATATATATATATATATATATATATATAGAGAGAGAGAGAGAGAGAGAGAGAGAGAGAGAGAGAGAGAGAGAGAGAGTTAGCTCAATCATTTTAACTAATTAATGAATCATCTCTTTTATTTACCCATTCTCTCACCTCTCTTGTTTTCTCTGTCACCGACAGGTATTTAGGGTACAACAACGATCCGTAGTCATTCAATTTCCTCAAATTCCTAAGTTAAAATGGTAGCAGAGCATCAATATAAGTAATCAATTTTGAAAGCTTCCGTAGTTCAAAGCATATTTTCATCAATTGTGTTCGATTCTCTAAGATAGGGCACGGTTTCGACTTTTGAAAATTTTTGGTTTGATATCAACATATTTGGTTCATTTGGAGTAATTGCAGTTGAACAAGGCTCTTGTCCTTCAAGTAGTTAAAGGAGGACGGTAACACATGTTATTCGTTTGTTTAGTCGTTTCTTTTCTCAAAGGAAACCCTAATTTTCTATTCTGTTGTTATTTTTTTTTTTTTTGCTCATTTGAGAGATACGCTGTTGTTAATCGTCTTATTTGAGCTATCTCATACTTTACTTTTTATTTCTATTGATTGATACTATTTTGTTCAGATAATCGTCTTTGATTTTGCATATGTTGGTGTGTGTGTCGATATTAATGGCTCTGGAAAATGTGTTGTCACGACACAAATTTTACTAAGTCGTGCGGGCACCTACCTTTCCGACCACGGTAGGCGAACCCTTATTCTAGCAATCATAAAACATAATTAAAGCGGAAGAAAATAGAAAAACATAAGTCTCATGATAATAATATAAAGAAGTCCGGAAGTAATGAAAATCCAACCCCAGTATCTGGTCTGGTCATACAAGAGCATCTAAACCAAATACTAAGGGTCTGAATAGTGATAATAATACATAAGTAGTCTCAAATCATGTCAGAAAGTTAAAAGTGAGATATAAGTAGTAGGAAGAGTCTTCGGGCAGTGAACGTCCTCATGCTCACCTTGAATAGACTCAGCAATAACCTCGATAATCAGCCACAAGGGGTAGAAGTAGATCCAAACTGGCACTCTGCATTCATAAAAGAATGCAACAAGTGTAGGTCAGTACAAACAACAAGTACGAGTAGGCATCATAGGCCGACTAAGACTAGCTAACGTATATAAAGACAACAAAGCAAGATAAACACGTAAAACAACAAGGTACAAGTCAACATGAATCTATGTCCACGGTACAAGTCATCACCTATGTTATAGCATCTAAACCCAATTATGCCAAGACTCAGTATATCACAATCATATCACCTATGTTGTAACATCTAAACCCAATGGTGCAAAGTCTCAATATAACCAATCTGAACCAGTATATCATAATCATATCACCTATGTTATAGCATCTAAACCTAACTGTGCCAAGTCTCAATATAACCAATCCGAACCAGTATATCACGATCATATCACAACCATATCACAGAAAACCAAGAGGTACAATCCAGTGCAATAATGTATGAATGATGAATGCAATGTATATGCACCGTACACATATACTCCGACTGAGGCAACATCACATCTCGATAGCACAACTCATGGTGGACCCGCAAAGTCCATGTACCAGTCACTCCGTACATAGCCCAGAGATGAAACCATTCCCACCAATACGCCTCATATCAGCCATTTCTCACACACCTTAGAGATTACTCGATATACAATGTGTTTCAACACATCTGTATTTCCTTCTCCCTTTCCATCCTCAATACCATAGCAATGCAATATCAATGTATCATGGAAATGAGTATGAATACGATACAATGTAATATCAAACAACCAATTCAATCCCAAATAGTACCACACATAGAATACAAGAAATATCAATAATAAGGCTACATAATAAGCCACAATGGAATCACAATTCTCATCTCAATATCAAATCAAAGTCAAGCACCGCAATATCATAATCATGACATATCACTAATAACCATTATGCAGTGTCTCAACGTGGCAATGAGCCAATAATTAAATAGAAAAAGATAAGTAAAAAAACACAACGGGGTGGCTGGCTCCCAAATCATTGAACAAGGCCCAACCCAAGGCAATATCCAACCCAACATCATACCCAGAGGTTTATAAGTATTTTCCGACAATATCATCTAAACATACGCTTCGATAATCGAAGTCTCACCATAAGAAAAATCCTAACCTACCTAGAAAGCAGAACAACAAATCCCCGACAGTCAAACCTGGGTCTTGCCCTTCCTTTGTGCCTCGTGATAATGAAAGTCTAATCATATCCGGATATGAAATTAGAATCAAGAATAAAGTATCCAAATATCCATATTCCTTATCAAGTCCCAAACCCTAACTCATGGAATGGGGAAAATGAGGGAATTTGATGGATACACATAATAGTCTTAGAAGAATTTCGGATAAAAAATTTAGTTCAAAACCAACTCCCAACCTCAAGGGGCAAAATGGCCATTTCATAAGAAAATTGGGTTCAATAAGGTCAAATAATTAATGTAGGAAGTCATACGAATCCAATGATACCCATATTGACAAACTTTAAATATGAACCCAAAAAGTCTCCAAAAATGAGAATCCGAGCCACGAAGGGCAAAATGGGTAATTTAGTTCAAAATCAGTTTACCCATTACTCATGGAGCCTATATACCAAAAATGAGTGAAATCCATCCACTAATTCACGTTTAATTGAGGAAAAACCAAGTTCAAACCTAGGGTTTTAAATCCCCAATTTGCCTCCCTTAATTCAAAAATCTTAGCATGAAAAATCCTACTAAACGATGAAATAATCATAAATAGGTGTTTGGAATCTTACCCAAATGTTAATTCTTGAAATAGTTTCTTAAAGTCTCCCAAAATCGAGCTTCTAAGATTGTGAGAAGCCCCAAGCAAATAATGAGAACGAAAACGCCCAGCTGTCCGACCTATATCTGGTGCTAGAACGATCCCAAAGCTCACTTTTGATAACTGCAATAGATTCCTTGTGAAATTTCACTCAAGTTAGGCTTTTTAATCACCTCATTTGGCCTTAAAATGAGTGAGATATGATGGTTTTAATTTTTGGAAGAAGGCAGAAATTTAAAGGACGATCTCAGTGTCAACTTCATAATTTTCAGCAAAAATCACACCAGAAAATATGCATAGCAAAATGTTAGTAAAATACCCATATCTCTCACATACGATGGCGAAACGCAATGATTCTTGTTGCTACAGTTCTGAAATTACGATACGGATCTAACGGTTCAATCAAAATACAAATCAAAGCTCGTTTACTCATTATTGTACCCTTTTTGCTCAAAACAACGTCGAAACAAAAAACAAACACCATACAACCCAAGCACATCAGAAACTTATCGGAATCTAACGAAAATTTGTGGACAATTCCAAAATCATCATACGAACCTGCTCGAACTCTCAAAACATCCAAACGGGGCCCTCTTAACCCGATGTTGACCGTGGTCAACTCCAAATCATACCAAAAGCTAGTTTCTCAACCAACCACCCAAATCACACCCGAACCTCTCAAGAACCGAACCAATGACTCGACGAAGTCATAACTGACATTCTGGACCTAATGGAGCTGTCAGAATTTGATTACGGGCATATTTACCCCAAAGTCGACTTTTGGTCAAACTTCTCAAATTTAAGCCTTCAAAATTCCAAAACTTAGTTTTTCTTCTTCGATTCTCATCCGATCACCTCGGGAATGGATTCACCCATCCCCACAAGTCTTAAACATCACAACAAAGCTAACAGAAATAACAAATCTCAGATCCAGGTCAAATTTCTTTCTGTGACCATCTTTTTACCATAAATAGGCATATTAAAAATTAACCGACTTAATTGTCAAAAACCAACCAGACGAACTCTAAAACTAGCTCCGTCAATTTCCACAGATCATAACTAATATTTCAAATTTAACAGAATCTTCAGATTGACAATCAGAGCAAGTTTTCCCAAAGTAAACAATTTATCAAAATAATTGAATGCCAGAATTTCCAAAGTGAAACCTTCTCTCGAAGTGGACCAAATGATATTCGTTTGACTTCAAATTTGGCTAGCAAGTCAAAATAATTATAACAGAGCTTCTGAAATAGACGACACGCAAACTAGAGCACCAGTTCTCAAAACGACCGACTGGGTTGTTACATCAGATACCAATTAAACAATCGTTCGTCCTCGGACGATAAAGAAGAGTACAAAAGCTGATGGCAACCAATGAATCTTTAAAATAACAATACGGAAGCCTCTACGGCATGAAGTACCTCAAAATCACGGCTCGTTCATCTTATCGGTCAAAACTTTCTCTAACTTAGCTAAAAGACCCAATTTTTTATATTTTTCCCACTCAAAATTTCTTTCACCGGTGATCCCCATATAAGAACTGCTTCTGCTGAAATTCTCTAATTCGATAAAACCATACCTCTAAACGCGATCGAGAGGTCCAACAAACGCTCCTCAAAACCTTTTAGAAATAGACACTATCATAGCCTACCCTGAACCGGAATACTATTATGATTCTGCTAACGTTTCTTTCACCCATCTAAAATCATTCTTCGAACCACGATTTCTTCGAAACACATAAACACAAGCCCGAAACCATGACTTACTCTTGCTAGAACAAATTTTTTGATTTATCGGAGCAACTCTAAGAAATCCCATCAAATTGATCTTAATCATAGCCGACTTCGCTAGTTTCAAGTCTTCTTAGACCTTCCAATCATAATAAAAAAAACATACCACTGAATACCTCGCCGAGCCATGTTCGTAGGAAACCATCTGACCACTCTAAAGACCTCTCGCAACCATGTACCTCCTCAAATCATTACCAAGTACTGACATGAACCATTATATCTGTCTGAGTAGCTGCTCTCGGTAAATTATTTTTAAGTCCACTCGCAACCCTGATAAAGCTTGGTAAAACCTATCATACCACAAATCTGAACTGAAACTCATCGAATCCATGAAGGTGATTTGCTAGGAGACCCGTAAGTCTTTCTGGGAATATAAACATCGTCCACCAAGCTCTAATCTAACAATCCTAACCCAGAATGAATGTACAATCCCTGAATACCACCAATAGTCACTCGAATTTACTCCAACTTTTCGAAACCAATCACAGTCCTATCACAAATCTGTGGCGGTCAATTCTAATCTTTTCCTCAGGCATAATCAATCATGTCTGTCACCCTCGACTCCAAATGCTGAGTCCTACCCAAGTTGTCAACTTAGTACCGAAGAACTATACCTTACTATTCCAATCTTCATGTTTCTCAACCATTACCTGACACGCAAATTTGATAAAACCCCGAACTTTTCAACGCAACACCTGAAGCCTCATATAATATTTATTTAACCATCGAACCTCTCATTGTATCAACTCGATATGCCTATAAATTTTTTGAAAGTATAAAATCTTACAAGTACCGCTCTAAACCTCACGCAATTACTCCCAAGTCCTGAATATCCAAAGTGCTCACCCAAGCTATCCAGTCAATATTACTTGCAACATAATACACAATCACGAATATGGTATCATCTCGAAAATATAATTCTAGCCTTCACGTAATAAGGATTTCCATAATTCCTTTCCCTTAAACCACACTAACTCATCAACTGAAGAGTGTTACGAAAATTTTCAACTGTGAACCACACTAGCCACTTCCATAAGCCTTAACAGGTGGTTACCTGAAACTTGTTTCCCACTAATCGCTGATCACAAATCCTCACAGACCTCATCATATCGCTTGGTCCATTATAGACTTCCTTCTTTAAGTTGCTCAACAATCACACCCTATCTGGAATATGCAAGAAAATAATACAACAATCCATACTAACCAAAGACATCCCCAAGATGTACCTTTTTCTTATCGATTCTCAATCAACTATACCTTTTCTTGACTCTTCAATTCCTCATTTTCTATCAGTTCACATACACCGACATCATATGACCATTACTCAAACCCACTCAATAGTCTATCACATAACCATAAGTCTCATACACTAGATGAATCATTCCTGGAGATAATAGTAGGCCACACCTCTTACCTCAATTATCGAATCTGAACATCTCTAACCACTCACATGACTATCCCTTTTTATTCAATCACATAAGCCGAGTAATAACACCACTAGTAGCAGGATCTAGTCAAATTTACACAATGAATACAAGGCTCTAACCTTAGTCCAACATTAGGTGTAACACCTGATCAACCCTCATGAGTACTGAACTTTTAAACTGCCCCGACACTGATAATCGTTCCATTCATCAACAACTGAACTCTATCAGCCCATGACACAACTGAACATACCAACTCATCCATAAACTCTGAAGCCCACTCTACGTTGTACCATCGCAACCAAGCTCTCACATCACTATACACGCTCTTGTATTATAGACCGGGTAACCTAAGGCTCTAATACCAACTTGTCACAATCCAATTTCACTAAGTTGTGCGGGCACCTATTTGTCACACCCCAATCCTGATAGGACATGATGGGCACCCGACTCTCATCAGGTCGAGCGAACCCTCAGACATTCGCTCTATCAAAACCTGTCATTTCAAAAACTTTTAAGAACATAAAACTTTTCCAGATAGAAATCATCTAAAATACATAATCTTTTAGAGTACACAAATGACTCAACTGACATAACTCTGTCAACATCTCGACAAACATACCACAGTACACTGTCTGCAGAAGTCTCTAAGAAGTAAACTGAACATTATGAGTCTGGACAGGGCCCTGACATACCTATAATCATATATATCTATACATGACTCAGCACAGATCCAGAATGAGGTGTAACTTGCCAATCCCTGCTGACGTCTAAGAATCCTAGATATACACTTAACCTGCCAACCAATCTGGGGCTGCGGGCATGAACACAGCGTCCCCAGGCAAAAGGACATCAGTACGGACAATATATTGAGTATGTAAGGTGGTAACAAGTCGTAATCATAATTTGACCTAGGAGAGAAGAAATCACAATCTAACTCAACACTTGCAGCCTTCGCTGGAAGAAACATAAATATGCACACGAAGTCTCAACACAATCTTTAAGTAAATAATGCAATCCAACACACATGTCGTTTCCGACATGTTAACAGAATGGTCCCTTCGGACTGCCGCTTCCGGCTAGTATCACAATAGTCCCTTCGGACGGCCGCTTCCGGCATAATAATGATGGCCCCTTCGGGCAACCGCTTCCGGCTTAATAATGATGGCCCCTTCGGGCAGCCACTTCCGGCTTAATAATGATGGCCCCTTTGGGCAGCCGCTTCCGGCTTAATATCACAATCATTTCAACACAAACTCAATCCATAAGAATCAATTTCAATCATATCATAAGTCACCAATCCATTCACCACAATCCAATTATTAGCCTTAGTCTTTCATAAAAGTTATCAAATTTGTATCTCACTAGACTCAGAAGGACATACTTCCAGGTTTGAGGGTAGAATTGTTATGAAATTCTTACTACCTATATTCTACTCAATTTCATCTTATTTCCTTACCCAAAGAATAAATGATCATATCAATACAAAGGGATAATACTATGGAATGTAAACATAAATCGTAAATGAAATGAAGTAGTAAAATCTCGCACCCCCTTCGGAGTGGTTTTGAAAATCAAACTTTATGTTTCCTTTAGTATAAAACTCATTTCCCTGAAATCGTTATTAGACCCATATACACAACTCAGCTAGGCACTTTATGGTTGTTCCGTTCGGAACAGAATAGGAGTATAATATCAATAAGCCATCAAAAGAAGCATTTAGACCTTACTTGTCTAAGAATGGAATCATATGGGGTACATGTAGAATGAATAACAACAAGGATCATGCCAAAAAAAGAAAGGTTTGCCTTACATACCTAGAAGCTTACATTTCACTTTCCAACTTACTTCTTGCCTTGCAATCTACGTAAGATCATTCATAGTCTCGTAATCTACATATAAAACCATTCATACTATTGTTAGGCCCGTTGTTATATACTTATCGTAAGCCTCCAAATAAATCTTTCAAGAATCTGCCGAAATTTCGGCAGCATCTCCTTTGTTTATATGCCTAGCCCAAAACCTCAATTCAGCAACCAACAGCAACAACAACAATACCAACATCAACAACAATGTTATCAACACCAAAATATTCCATAAACACCCCACACGATGTTTGATCCAATTTCTCGACCTATAAATTCATTATACGCTCATGTAGTAACCTTTCCTCCGTAGATAAGCTTAAATCAATACTAATAATTAAAGATTCGTACCTTTCACCCACTAGAATTGCAATATCTTCGATTACTACCTGAATCCAAGCTAAGTTTCGCCACAATTCGATATTATAATCGCAGCCATGTGTTGTCCAAACTTAAATTCGGGGATTTCACTTAGTTTGCGTTAAAATCTAGTGGATGGAAGTTGGGAGAGTTTTCTAGAGAATTTGGGAAATATTCGGAATGTTCTTGGCTGAAAAATGAGGTTTGGGATCTGATTTGATCCTTAAATAGTGGGTCAAATTCAGGGGGTCACTGTAACAGTACTGTAGCAAGTCGGTACTGTAGCATGGTTTCTGCTCTGTCAGCCTAAATTGTAACGTCCATAATTTTACACTTCGAGGCCGTATCGACGAGCGGTTTGTTGCGCTGGAAACTAGACACAACGAACTTTATTTTAGGCTTTTACTTTGCTTCAAAATACCTCATCTACTAAAAGATATTCTTTCTCAAAGTTGGGCCAAATTACCCCTCATATTCTCTTCCAAGTTCCAACAAATTTAATTTTCTTAATTCACTTGCCCTTCAATCCTTCCATAGCTTACTATATGCACTTAAACCCTTATAACCATAAGCTAAACATATCTAAGCTCAGATACCTCCTGAACGATAACTCCAATCTCAACATACGAAACTACGGGGTGTAACACTACCTTTCTCAACTCAGTAGGCGAACCCTTATCCCAACAATCATAAAACATAAGTAAAGTGAAAGAAAATAGAATAATGTAAGTCTCACAATAATAATATGAAGAAAGTGAGGAAGTAATGAAAATCCAACCCCAACATCTGGTCTGGTCATACAAGAGCATCTAAGCGAAATACTACAATTCTGAATAGTGATAATAATACATAAATAGTCTCAAATCATGTCTCAGAATGAAAACTGAGACATAAGTAGTAGGACGAGTCTTCAGGCAGCGAATGACCACACGTTCACCCTGAATAGACTCAGCAATAACCTTGCTAAGCAGCCACAAGGGGTAGAAGTAGATCCAACTTGGTACTCTACATTCATAAAAGAATGCAGCAAGAGTAGGTCAGTACAAAGAACAAGTACGAGTAGGTATCATAGGCTGACTAAGACTAGCTAACGTATATAAAGACAACAAAGAAAGATAAATATGTAAAATGACAAGGTACAAGTTAACACGAATCAATGTCCACGGTATAAGTCATCACCTATGTTATAGCATCTAAACCCAACTGTGCCAAGTCTCAGTATAACCAGTATATCACAATCATATCACCTATGTTATAGCATCTAAACCCAATTGTGCCAAGTCTCGATATAACCAATCCGAACCAGTATATCACAATCATATCACCTATGTTATAACATCTAAACCCAACTGTGCCAAGTCTCAGTATAACCAATTTGAACCAGTATATCACGATCATATCACAACCATATCACAGAAAACCAAGAGGTACAATCCAATGCAATAATGTATAAATGATGAATGCAATGCATATGCACTGTACCTATGTACTCCGACCGATGGAACATCACATCTCGGCAGTATAACCCATTGGGGACCCGCGAAGTGTATGTATTTATCACTCCGCACACAGCCCAGAGATGACTCCATTCCCACCAATACACCTCATAGCAGTCATTCCGCACATAGCTCAAAGATGATTTGTTATACAATGTGTTTCAACACATCTGTATTTCCTTCTCACTTTTCATCCTCAGTACCATAATAATGCAAAATCAATGTATCGGGGAAATGAGTATGAATACGATACAATGTAATATCAAACAACCAATTCAATCCCAAACAGTACCATCCATGGCACACAAGTAATATCAATAATAAGGCTACACAATAAGCCACAATGAAATCACAATTCTCATCTCAATATCAAATCAAAGTCAAGCACCGCAATATCATAATCATGATACATCACTAATCACAAATATCCAATTTCTCAACGTGGCAACGAGCCAATAAGTAAATAGAACAACATAAGTCAACAATGCAATGAGGTGGCTAGCCCCCAAATCATTCAATAAGGCCCAACCGAAGGCAATATCCAACCCAACTTCAAACCCAAAGTTTTACATGCATTCTCCGATAATATCATCTAAATATACGCTTCGCTAATCGAAGTCTCATCATAGGTGTCACGACCCAACCAGAGGGCCATGACGGGCACCCGAAGCTAACACACCGAACACCTCTAAATATACATCTCATAATCATTTCTGGGTGGGCCATACAGATAGCTCACGGATTTCATAATCTGGCACAGCTCTACATAATCATCAACAATTATGCCAATCGTCACAAGCTGGCAAGGCTGCCATAATATTACACAACAACATGCACTAATAAGGCTATGAAACGTCTAACTATACACACATGTCTACGAGCCTCTACGAAGAATGCAAGTGACCATAAGGACCCACACGAATAGACTGCAGCTCCGAAGAAAATGGAGCGCTCCTGAGATTCAGCTGATGAAGCTCCTATTGGTCAGATCCATCTACCTGTCTACCTGCGGACATGAACGCAACCTCCACAAGAAGGGACGTTAGTACGAACAATTTACTGAGTACATAAGGCATGAATAGTAACATGACAAAAAGGACGAAAAATAACGAAAGATAAAAGAACCATTTATATCTCATAATACCTTTCAAGACGTTCGTCATACTTACTTAACCTTTTTCTAAATGAAACATTTCATATATCCACATACATACCTATACAAAATCATACAATACAATACAACACAATACCACACAATACCGTACCCGACCATATAGGCTCGGTATTATCCGTACCCTACCCTTTCGGGACTTGGTCATATCCGTACCTGGCCCTTTCGGGACTCGGTCATATCCGTACCTGGCCCTTTTTGGACTCGTTCATATCCGTACCCGGCCATAAAGGCTCGGTAGTATCCATGACCATATATATACATATATAAGAGTACATAAGTAAAAGAACATCATCATAATCATTATCATTATCGCTAAATCTTTTCTTAGAGGATCAACTATCGTAGAATGAGATCAATAGTATCATGAGATTATCAAGAACGATGAACTTGGATAGCATTAGAAATGGAATTATCATCATCGTTATATCTCACCTCGAAGGAACAAGCATTATGAGGTGAGATCAACAACAATGGGTAAAATCAAGGAAATCATAAAATAATCTCAATAATCTCATAATAGCATCAAATCCATAAGCTTTGGAATTCTCTAGAATAGGATCATCATCATCATCATTATCATGATAGAACACATCTATCTTTGGCATCATAAGAACTTTGAGAATCATGAACTTCTAGCTTTTTGGGAATAAGGATGTTATGAAAAACATGAATATGTTCATAAGAAAGGAATCATGCCATTAGAAAGAAAGGGACTAGCCTTAACATACCTTTTTGGTCTCCTACTAATTAACGCTTATCCTTTCAAGCTCGTAAATCTACATTCAAGAGAAATCATACTATTGTTAGACTTATCGTCATATGCCTATCTTAAGTCTTCAACTAAACTCCTTTAGAATCTGTCAAAATTCGGGCAACATCTCCCCTGTTTATATCCCTAGCCCGAAATCACAATACCAACAAAACAACAACAATAGCAATACTAATATCAACAACATCATCATCAAACACATATACTCTATAAAACATCTCATACGATGTTTTTCCCTATTTCTCAACCAACCATAACAATATCCACAATACCATAATCAAAGAATTATATTCAATTTAATCTCAAATTAATCCAAAATCTCCTTTCAAATTCATTCCATAGTCATCATCTTCACTTTAATACTTTGCAACTTCTCTACTATGATTCTCTTCTTTTATAGGACTTGCTAAACCTTCAAATCAACTTAATCATGAGAAATAGGATGGAGAACATACCTTACACTAGAAGAACTTCACCCCACTCAACTTCTTCCAAGACCAAATTCATCACAACATTAAGTAGAGACAAGAACAATCCTTCTCCATGACTTAGCTTGGGGTTTTGGAGTTTAATCCTCTTTTGTGATGGTATAGAATATTTTGGAATGGTGGAGAACCTTCAAGAACACTCTTGTAATGGAGAGAGAAGTGTGGGAAATTCTAGAGAGGTGTGGAGATGTTAGGAGAGTTCTAGAGGTTTGTGGAGTTGAAGAAAAATTAATAAAATGAAGTGTAGAGGCCCTTTTATAGGTGCCAAACTCGGATTGGGCTGGGTCATAACATATGTGGGCTTTTAAGTGAACTTTCTGGATTTCCGCCCAGGTTCGGGTTCCTCTGACTGTCCGTTTTAAAACGCCCATAACTACCTACTCCGATATCGTATTTAAGAACGGTTTGTTGCATTGGAAACTAGACTCGACGAACTTCATTTTAGGATTTTGAAACACCCTAAAACTCTTGATATACCCACAGATATACCCCTCCAAAGTTGACCAAAAATTCAGTCCAAAATTCTGCAAATGTTTTTCCAAATTTTTAACAAACTTATTTTCTTCGATTTGCTTGATCCCGGAATCTTTCGAAACTCTCCTTACATGATATTTATCATTAATTATACTTGATAATGGTCATATCCTTTGGTTCCAAGGTTGTCCTTCCCGGTTACGACTTTCGAATTCGTAATTCATCATTTACTTCATTGTTACGTAGTTCCCATGGCTTGTACCTTTCAAAACTTCATGGGACGTCTTTGATACTCCATTAATATGGTGAAATACGTGGCGTGATCATGCTCTGAAAGTGCGAGGTGTAACAATAGGTAAATCGTAACCTACCTCGAAAGCTGAAGAGCAAATCTTTAACAGTCAAACCTTGGTCTTGCCCTTCCTTTGTGCCTCGTGATAATGAAAGTCTAATCAAATCCGGATATAAAATTAGAATCAAGAAGAAAATTCCCAAATAACCATATTCCTAATCAAGTCCCAAACCCTAACTCATGGAATGGGGAAAATGAGGGAATTCGAAGGATACCCATAATAGTCTTAGAAGAATTTCAGATCAAAAAGTTAGTTTAAAAACCTATTCCCAACCTCAAGGGGCAAAATGGTCATTTCATAATAAAATAGGGTTCAATATGGTCAAATTATTAATCTAGGAAGTCATACGAATCCAATGGTATCCATATTGACATACTTTAAATCCGAACCCAAAAACTCTCCAAAAATAAGAATCCAAGCCACGAAGGGCAAAATAGGCAATTTAGTTCAAAATTAGTTTACCCATTACTTATGGAGCCTATTGTGAGGACCCACAGCTGGGCGCTGACCATGCTGTGAACCTCTGGGTATCTGACCCCATAACTGACTGTTGTGGGTATCTGACCCTGCTGACTAGCTGACATGCATCTGCGCATGGACTACTGAGTAATTGTGGCAGTGAAATCACAGACAATTCGAGATAGCACGCTGCAGCGCCTCGAACCCGTGACCTCAGGCCCTTTGTCCCCCGAAGGAGCGCCTCTTACCAGTTGAGCTGCAGCTCAATTGGTAAGAGTCGATTCCCTCAGGGGAATGTAAAGGGCTTGAGGTCACGGGTTCGAGGCGCTGCAGCGTGCTATCTCGAATTGTCTGTGATTTCCTGCCGTACAATACCTCCAGTAGTCATGACTAGTCAGCAGGGCGCAGATGCCACAGCAGTCAGTTATGGGGTCAGATACCCAGAGGTTCACAGCATGGTCAGCTCCCAGCTGTGGGTCCTCACACCTATATACCAAAAATGAGTGAAATCCATCCACTAATTCATGTTTGATTGAAGAAAAACCAAGTTCAAGCCTAGGGTTTCAAATCCCCAATTTACCTCCCATAATTCAAGAATCTTAGCATGAAAAATCCTACTAACCGATGGAATAATCATAAAAAGGTACTTGGAATCTTACCCAAATGATAATTCTTGAAAGATTTTCTTCAAGTATGCAAAAATCGAGCTTCTAAGATTATGAGAAACCCCAAGCAAATAATAAGAATGAAAAGACCTATATCTGGTGCTAGAACGATCCCAAAGCTCACTTTTGATAACTCCAATAGATTCCTTGTAAAGTTTCACTCTAGTTAGGATTTTGAATCACCTCATTTGGTCTTAAACTGAGTGAGACATGGTGGTCTCAATTTTTGGAAGAAGGCAGAAATTTAAAGACAATCTCAGCGGCAATTTCGTAATTATCAGCAAAAATCACACTAGAAAATAAGCACAACAAAATTTTAGTAAATCATATCTCCCTCATACGATGGCGAAACACAATCATTCTTGTTGTTACAGTTCTGAAATTACGATACGGATCTAACGGTTCAATCGAAACACACATCAATGCTCGTTTGCTCATTATGGCACCCTTTTTGTTCAAAACGGTGTCGAAACCAAAAATAAACACCATACAACCCAAACACATTCGAAAATCATTGAAATCTAACCAAAATTTGTGGACATGTCCAAAATCATCATACGAACCTGCTAGAACTTTCAAAACATCCAAACGGGGCCGTCTTGACCTGATGTTGACCATGGTCAACTCCAATTCATACCAAAAACTAGTTTCTCAACCAACCACCCAAATCACACCCGGACCTCTTGGGAACCGAACCAACGACTCGACTAAATCATAAATGACATCATGGACCTAATGGAACTGTTGAAATTCGATTAAGGGAACGTTTACCCAAAAGTCAACTTTTGGTCAAACTTCTCAAACTTAAGCCTTCAAAATTCCAAAACATAGATTTTCTTCTTTGATTCTCATCCGATCACCTCGGGAATGGAGTCAGCCATCCCTACAAGTCACAAACATCACAACAAAGCTGGGAAAAACAACAAATTTCGGATCCAGGTCTAATTTCTTTCTGTGACCATCTTTTCACCATAAATAGGCATATTAAACATTAACCGACTTAATTGTCAAAAACTAACCAGATGAACCCTAACATTAGCCCCGTCAATTCCACAGATCATAACTAGTATTTAACTAATACTTAAAATCTAAAGGAATCTTCCGATTGACAATCAGATCACGTTTTCCCAAAGTAAACGATTTATGCAAATAATTGAATGCCGGAATTTTCAAAGTGAAACCTTCACTCGAAGTGAACCAAATGATATTTGTTTGACTTCAAATTTTGCTAGCAAGTCAAAATAATTATAACAGAACTTCTAGAATAGACGACACACAAAACTAGAGTGCCGATTTTGAAAATGACCGACCGGGTCGTTACATGTGGCTTTGTCTTCTGCACAAATAACAATTCCTCAATTGAAATGACCTCTACAATACACTACTCTCTCCCTATCGATGTTCATCCATCTGATAATCCCGAAATTATGTTCGTGCCTATCCCCTTTTCATGGACAGGTTATCTGTCCTGGAGGAAAAATGTCTTGTTTGCCTTATCCGCTAAAAATAAGGCAGGCATGGTGAATGGAATAAACTCAAAACCTAGCACTGAGTCTTCTATCCTTGATTACTAGCTTAGATGTAATGACATGGTATTTGTATGGTTGAACAATTCTCTGTAAAGATATTACTGAGAGTGTGCTCCATTGTGAGAGTGCCAGGGACATCTAGCTTGACCTAGAATAAAGGTATGGACAAACCAATGACAGTAGGTACTATCAAATTCAGATGGAGATTGTTCGGGTTACTCAAGGATCTTCTGACATTTCCATTTCCTATACTAGATTTAGGAGGTTATGGGATGAACTTGGGGGTGCTTCTTTTGGTCCTACTTGTAATTATGGATCTTAAAGACAATGTAGTGAAGGACATAAACTCATTCAATTTTTCATTGGTCTTAATGATGCATGCTCAAATGTGAGGAGAAATATTCTCATGATGTCCCTTGTCTTTAGTTTCGTAAAGGCATACTCTATGCTCATTCATGATGAAAATCAGAGTGAAATTCATTCTTCAAACTCATCCTTTATCTTAGACTGAACCTCTTTCTCTACCAACACCTCCATCCTTAATTTTTGATCGTCCCAAGTAAATTAAAAGCATTGGATACACCAAACTATGACACACACATTATTAGAGACCAAAATCATCTAGAAACAATCCTATCGATGCATGCATCACCCATCTTTGGTCTTTATAAACAATTGGAAACCAAAGTTAAATCAAACTACCAATTTGGCATGACTCACCACAAAGAAGTACATCATACTCTTCAGGAATATCATAGGCTTGAAACTCGAGTGACTCTCCACTAATATAGGAACACTCAAGTTGGGATCTTGTAGGACTTTGCATTTGGTTGTATCGTAGGCTAAGGGACAAATAGAATTATATGGATAAAAGTGATGCAATCCCCTCATGGCACTACACTGCTTGAGTCTTTATCAAAACAACACTTCATTTTTTATTTCCTTCCAAAATCAACCAAACCACCATTTGTATCTCCCTTCTTTTTCCATATTTTTCTTCAAAATTTCCTTTGACACCATTCTTTCTAAATTTTCACCTTTTTATGGTACAAACAAGAAACACTTTCTTCTCTTTTCACAACTAAATTCTCCCACACTTATTTCTTGCAATAAACCTCAAGTAAAATGCCAAAAAGAGGACAAGGTTAACACAAGATCAAAATATACACAAAAATAGAGGGTAAATATTTGGCTATCAAAAGAATATGAATTTATCACTAGGCACAAAGGGTTGACTAGGGATAATAATAATAATCAATAGTTGGTCTATATTTTTGGTTAAAAAGGATAAACAAAGAAAGCCTACGATCCTTTCCCTACTTAAGAGTGTCCTAAAATTTAGCCTTAAGTCACTACCAAACCAAGTTCTAGTTTCTCTCTGACCATGATAATTGACTAAGCCTTTCTCATCACACAATTTCTAAAGAATTGGTATGACTCAACTTCAATTGCCAACAAGTTCATTTTAACTTTTAGAAAAAGTGAGCATACATCGTATAGGCTGGAAACACTCAAATCTTCCTCTAAGTCTTGTTCCATAATGCAAAACTACAATTCTATCCTAAAAACCGTTTGGTTCAAAATATTATGACCATGGTAAAAAACCAAACAAGAAAACCATGGAAGTACAACCAAGAAGTTATCCTAAAAATAAAGAGAAAATCTTTTTTCTAAGAAAATACTTAATGAAAAGCATATTTTTTTCAAATAAAATACTTAAATAAAAGCATATATATACAAATCTCTACCCCCACACTTAGATTGTGACATGTCCCCATGCCACACAAATAAAGAGGTAAGGAAACTCTCTCGAAGCCTAGTCGCCGCTACCATTAGGTGTCCTTGAACCACTTAGCTCTAAATCAGTCAGTTTCAATATCTACCCTTAAGAATGAGTAAGAAGTTGACTCTGTCTTAGAGTCTTTTAGCATCCTTTTCATTTGGAACACTACTTTCTTTTCTCCCACTCTGAGCGTGAGTCATCATTCACAGATATCCATTATTTCTCGAGCAGTGCACAAGAAAGGTCTCCTTAAGATTTCTTCTTATTTTTTGCCATATCCACCACAATGAAGTTCGCTTGGAATAAAAATTTCTCCACTCCGACCTTAACATCCTCGATAATTCCTTCTGGTATGATTGCGGTCTGATATGCTAGCAACAGTGATACTAGCATGGACTTGATTATTCTAAGTTTTCCTTCTAGCTTCTTCAAAATAGACAAAGACATAATATTGATGGAAGCCCCTGAATCACATTAAGCTTTATCAAAATTAGCACTTCTCAAAAAATAAGGCACAATGAAATAACCTGGATCTCCACACTTCTGAGGCATCTTGTTTTGCCGTATGGCACTGTAACGAGCATTGAGCTTGACAACTGATGTTTCCTCTATCTTCCTTTTACTAGACAAGATCTCTTTCAAAACTTAGCATATGTAGGCATCTGAGTGAGTACATCTGTGAAAGGGATGTTTACATAAAACTACTTTAGCATCTCTAAGAAGTGGCCAAAACACTTTTCTTATTTCTCTCTTTTCATCTTTTGAGGTAAAGGCAATGCGGGCATGTGTTTTCTCTCTTTAATTCCTACTCTACCTTCTGCACACCCTTCTTCTTTTTGTTTCCCTTGTTTGCACTTATTATTTTTTTTTATCTTGCTTATTTGCTAGTTCTCAACTTGCTTCAGTATCACACTTAGGATTTTCACACTGGTCCTCCAACATCGTTCCACTCCCCAATGACACTGTATTTATGTTTCTTTGCATTCTTTTCAGTGTCACCTATAGGAGTTCCCTGAGACCTCTCGATAAGTGTGACAGCAATATACCCTACTCATCTAACTAAGTTCTGTATCGAAGCACCTTGATTAGTGAATATCTCGTCCATCTTGGTGATGAATGTCTTCCTAAGATCCTTAAGGTTTGTTTGATTGACCTGTTGAGGCTGATATTGTTTCCTCTGCTAATTATAAAACATGGATGTGATTGTTGCTGTGGCCATGAATTCACACTACCATTCGGTGAACTCCAAGAAAATTCTAGATACCTCAGTCCCATAGAATTGAAGTTGTTCCCCCTTGTGTAATACCTCGTAAACTTGAACTAGGTGTGAATGTGTAAAAATCTAGTATTAAGATTATATTATATCTGTATCAATCCATTCTTGATGAATTCGGGTGGAAGACGGTCGTTTTGAAGTCAAACCAACTAGTGAAGTTCTTAAGGCCTCTTAGATTCGCCTAAGTTTTGTTAGGTCTGTCTTCTGGTCAATTTTCATGAAAATGTATTGCTAATTTGGAAAAACTTCCTTCATGAAGGTTGTAGATATTTGAAATAGCTTTCCACCGGTAGGTCGCCCAACCCAAGAACAGTTACGTACAAGAAGTTATGTCCATTTTACCAAACACTATGCAGAACCGACACACGTTGCTTTTTCAGGCGCGTGGGGGCGCGTGCGATGGCCCCGCATCGCGGGCCGATGGCGCAAGTCTGAGTATTGAGCTGCAGAATATCACGCGATGGCCCCGCATCGCGGACCCATCGTGTAACAGGTCGGGTTCGGGTCAAAAAGTCATGTTTACACGTTTTAAGTTATATTTAAGATTTAGGGTTTATTTCCCCAACACCCCATTCACGAAACCCTAATGTCAGGATGAACAAGTCCCAAGCCTCAAGAACCCTACAAGGTAAGTTTTTTCATGATTATAGGTTGAATTCAAGTTCCTAATCCCTTTCTAACGTCAAACCCATGATTCTTAACATGATTCTTGTGACCAAAACCTAGGGTTTGCAACATAATTCTTCCCAAAGTGATTCAAGCTAGGGTTTGGGTGTTCTTCATTAGAAAAGTGATTTGTTAAACCTTGTTTAACAAATTAAGGTATGTCTCTTTTGAACATACTCTTTCTATCGATTTTTACGAACTCTTTGGTTGTGATTTGTATGTCTCTTTTGAAAATCCTTTTTGACTATGACGGTGATTTGTATGTCTCTCTTTTAAAAACTTATTTTGAATGAAAATCTCTTTTTGAAACTATTGTTGGAAGTATAAATTGTATTCAAGATTCTTTAATGAATGAAAGGAAAAGAAATCTTTTCATGTTTCCTTGAACTCTAATTCATTTCTAAATGGTGGTTAATGTGTGTGAGGGGACAAACCCACATTAAACCTAGATTGTAACAAACCCTATATATGTATAAGCTATTATGAATGTTTTCCTCTATGAGAGATGCTTAGTAATGCTAGTTAAGAGTTGGTAATGACATTCTCATTAGTGAATTGGGACATGGAAATCTTTGTAAAGAAGTTGTACGTTTTCAAAACATTGATTGGAATGACTTATTCTTTCGATATGCATAATGAACGTTAACATTATTGATGGTGTGACAACTTTCAGACAATTTGTGAATCGGCTTCTATGCTAAGAACTTTGTTGTGATGTTTGGCCTAGCTACTCGGGAGGAAGGGTAGCCACTATGGATCCTAGTGTGTCATTGCCTAGTCATTCGGGAGGAAGAGTGGCCACCGCTGGGTTCGCTACCCGGGGTGTGATTTATGCCTATCTATTCGGGAGGAAGGATAGCCACTGCCTACTACATAGTCCGGTGTGATTTATGCCTAGCTATTCGGGAGGAAGGATAGCCACCGAGAGTTATATGTTCCGGTGTGGTGCGCTATGCGCGATATGCTTGATTATTGCGCCTATAGTGGCATGTGTGACATTCTTATTCTCTTATGGAATTGTTGATGACTATCTTAATCGATTAAAAAGGCATATTTGAAGTTGTAACTTGACAAGAGGCTTTACAAATGGGTTTTGATACTTATTATTGAGATACATAAACTGAATAACTATTCTTACATCGCTCTCACTTGACTGGTAAGACTAATTTTGTTTATGTATTATGTACTCTATTTTCTTATTACTCGTTGTCCCCGAGGCACTCACTGAGTACGAAGTACTCAGGCATACCATTGTTGTTTTTGATGGTATGTTAGGTAACGGAGAAGAGCAGGTTCTTGATACTCCAGGCGTGTAGGAAGGACTTGCTGTTGCGGCTGATTTTGTGATCCCACACATTCATTCGTGGGACACTCTATTTACTTAATTCCATTTGCTTATTTAAGTTCTGGGCTGCGTCCCGATGGGTTAGACATTTACTCCTTATTCTTAGAAGCTCCTTAGTATATATTCGAATGTGAGTAGAAGAAGAGTTGTCGTTTAACTCTTTCGGGCACATTATCATGTTTTGGGTGAATCATTTAAATTATAAAGACTTCCGCTGATTTAATTCATGTATTCATGATTTGGTACATTTAATTTATAAACTGTTGGAGGCAAATGTTAAACCTGGCGGGTTCAAGTATTATTATTGTGTTGTTTAGGTTCTTCCGATGTTGTTCATGACGTCGGATGCCGGTCACGTCTAGGGTGGGTTTTGGGGCGTGACAAGCTTGGTATCAGAGCCTATGTTTAAATACGTCCTAGAATTATTGTCGGTGTCGGTGGAGCTGTGTCTAGTGGAGTTTTCCTTGTGCAGCCTGATCACCTGCATGACCGAGAAACTCCTAGGACATTTATAGGTGTTTCCTATTCTTCTTGATTCAAGATTGTGCCGTAGAGCTTAAAGTCCTTTTTAGGATCGTTCTAATTCGCTCATTAATTCATGCCTTGCAGAAATGACTCTGACGCGATCCAAAAATGTTAAACGAGGACGTCCCGTGAAAGTTAACCGAAATCTTGGGGGGCGCGAATGCTGGTAATGGAAATGAAGCTGGAAATCAAGCACCACCCCCAGCACCGCCTGCTCCTACTGTTCCTGTTGCGGGTGTTCCTGAGATTGGTACTATGCAAACGGCTATTCAAATGCTGACTGCTTTGGTTGCGGCTCAGCCGCAACGTGGAGGTGTGGGACCTCATGGTGGAGGCAGACTTAAGCAATTCCTAGACTTAAAGTCACCAGAGTTCTTTGGGTCACGAGAGGTGGATGACCCTCAACACTTTTTAGATGAGACCTTTAAGGCATTGAGGGCAATGAATGCCCAGGATTCAGAAGCTGTGAGGCTTGCTTCGTATCAGTTGAAGGATGTTGCTCACATTTGGTTTGAGATGTGGGAATCACGCCATCACGGTCTGACATTGTAGAAAGGATTAAATTCAAGCAATACGATGATGAACTTTTGGCAAAGCTGAGAGATGGAGTGGAAAGGGGTGAGTACACTTCATTTACTGTTGGGACTGGCGATAGTATTCTGCGATTGCAAGGACGATTGTGTGTTCCCGATGTTGATGGTCTTCGACAAGAACTAATGATGGAAGCTCATAGTTCCAAGTATTCGATTCATCCGGGATCCACTAAGATGTATAAGGATTTGAAACAACACTATTTGTGGAAGAGCATGAAGGTTGATATTTCTAACTTTGTGGCTAAGTGTTTGAACTGTCAACAGGTGAAAGCTGAACATCAAAGGCCTGGTGGCTTAGCTCAAAACATTGAGATTCCTCAATGGAAGTGGGAGATGATAAATATGGATTTTGTTGCAGTTTTACCTCGCACAAGGGCCAAGTATGATTCAATTTGGGTGATCGTGGATAGACTGACGAAGTCTGCCCATTTTCTTCCTGTAAAGACGTCATATGCCGCGGCAGAGTACGCCAAGCTATATTTGAAGGAGATTGTTAGGTTGCATGGTGTTCCGACATCTATCATATCTGATAAAGGTACGCAATTTACTGCTCATTTCTGGCAGACGTTTCAAGAAGGTTTGGGGACTAGAGTGAAATTGAGCACTGCCTTTCATCCTCAAACTGACGGGCAAGCAGAGAGAACTATTCAAACTTTGGAGGATATTTTGCGTGCTTGTGCAATCGATTTTGGAGGAAGTTGGGATGAACACCTACCTTTGGTGGAATTCGCTTACAATAATAGCTATCAATTCAGATGGCTCCTTATGAGGCTCTTTATGGGAGGCATTGTCGATCTCCAATTGGTTGGTTTTAACCAACAGAAGTAGAGTTTTTGGGTCCTGATTCAATTCATGAGGCGATCGAAAAGGTAAATCTTATTGTGCAACGACTAAAGACCGCTCACAGTAGACAAAAGTCTTATACGGAAATGAGGCGTAGGGAATTGGAATTTGCTGTTGGTGACAAGGTTTTCTTGAAAGTGTCACCTATGAAGGGGGTAATGCATTTTGGCAGAAAGGGCAAGCTTAGTCCTCGCTACATTGGTCCTTATGAGATTACCAGAAGAGTTGGGAAGGTAGCTTATGAGTTGAGATTACCGGCTGAGATGTCCATGGTTCATCCGGTGTTTCACATTTCGATGTTGAGGTTGTATAAACCTGACCCCTCTCATGTGTTGAACTATGAAGAGATTGAGATTGATGAATCCTTGTCTTATGAAGAAGAACCAGTTCAGATTTTGGATTGCCAAGTTAGGAGGTTGAGAACAAAGGATGTTGCGTCGGTTAAAGTGTTGTGGCAAAATCATAATACTGAGGAAGCTACTTGGGAAGCGGAAGAGGACATGAAGAAGAGATATCCTCACTTGTTTCCTATTTCAGGTATGAGTTAAGTTTTGAGCTATTAGTGTGCAAGGTGATTGTGTGGTTAAAATTCGTGTTGGTTAATTACCTTCCTACAATACTATCCTCTTTCGAGGATGAATGATCTTGAGGGGGGGATAATGTAACACCTCGTAAACATGAACTAGGTGTGAATGTGTAAACATCTCGTATTAAGATGATATTATATCTGTATGAATCCATTCTTGATGAATTCGGGTGGAAGACGGTCGTTTTGAAGTCAAACCAACTAGTGAAGTTCTTTACGCGTTTTAAGTTATATTTAAGATTTGGGGTTTATTTCCCCAACACCCCATTCACGAAAAATTACCCTAATGTCAGGAAGAACAAGTCCCAAGCCTCAAGAACCCTACAAGGTAAGTTTTATCATGATTCTAGGTTGAATTCAAGTTCCTAATCCCTTTCTAACGTCAAACCCATGATTCTTAACATGATTCTTGTGACCAAAACCTAGGGTTTGCAACATAATTCTTCCCAAGGTGATTCTAGCTAGGGTTTGGGTGTTCTTCATTAGAAAAGTGATTTGTTAAACCTTGTTTAACAAATTAAGGTATGTTTCTTTTGAACATACTCTTTCTATCGGGTTTTACGAACTCTTTGGTTGTGATTTGTATGTCTCTTTTGAAAATCCTTTTTGACTATGAAGGTGATTTGTATGTCTCTCTTTTAAAAACTTATTTTGAATGAAAATCACTTTTTGAAACTATTGTTGGAAGTATAAAATTTATTCAAGATTCTTTAATGAATGAAAGGAAAAGCAATCTTTTCATGTTTCCTTGAACTCTAATTTATGTCTAAATGGTGGTTAATGTGTGTGAGGTGACAAACCCACATTAAACCTAGATTGTAACAAGCCCTATATATGTATAAGCTATTATGAATGTTTTCCTCTATGAGAGATGCTTAGTAATGCTAGATAAGAGTTGGTAATGACATTCTCATTGGTGAATTGGGACATGGAAATCTTTGTAAAGAAGTTGTACGTTTTCAAAACATTGATTGGAATGACTTATTCTTTCGATATGCATAATGACGTTAACATTATTGATGGTGTGACAACTTTGAGACAATTTGTGAATCGGTTTCTATGCTATAAACTTTGTTGTGATGTTTGGCCTAGCTACTCGGGAGGAAGGGTAGCCACTATGGATCCTAGTGTGTCATTGCCTAGCCATTCGGGAGGAAGAGTGGCCACCGCAGGGTTCGCTACCCGGGGTGTGATTTATGCCTAGCTATTCAGGAGGAAGGATAGCCACCGCATACTACATAGTCCGGTGTGATTTATGCCTAGCTATTTGGGAGGAAGGATAGCCTCCGAGAATTATATGTTCCGGTGTGGTGCGCTATGCGCGATATGCTTTATTCTTGGGCCTGTATTGGCATGTGTGACATTCTTATTCTCTTATGGAATTGTTGATGACTATCTGAATCGATTAAAAAGGCATATTTCAAGTTGTAACTTGACAAGAGGCTTTATAAATGGGTTTCGATATTTATTATTGAGATACATAAACTGAATAACTATTCTTACATCGCTCTCACCTGACTGGCAAGACTAATTTCTTTATGTATTATGTGCTCTATTTTATTATTACTCATTGTCCCCGAGGCACTCACTGAGTACGAAGTACTCAGGCATGCCATTGTTGTTTTTTATGGCATGTTAGGTAACGGAGAAGTGCAGGTTCTTGATACTCCAGGCGTGTAGGATGGACTTGCTGTTGCGGCTGATTTGGTGAGCCCACACATTCATTCGTGGGACACTCTATTTATTTAATTCCATTTACTTATTTTAGTTCTGGGCTGCGTCCCGATGGGTTAGACATTTACTCCTTATTCTTAGAAGCTCCTTAGTATACATTCGAATGTGGGTAGAAGAAGAGTTGCCGTTTAACTCTTTCGGGCACACTATCATGTTTTGGGTGAATCATTTAAATTATAAAGACTTCCGCTAATTTAATTCATATATTTATGATTTGTTACATTTAATTTATAAATTGTTGGAGGTGAATGTTGAACCTGGTGGGTTCAAGTATTATTATTGTGTTGTTTAGGTTCTTCCGATGTTATTCATGACGTCGGATTCCGGTCACGTATAGGGTGGGTTTTGGGGCGTGACACCTTGGTAGTTGTCTCTGTTGAAATTCCCAACAATATTTATCTCCTCTTCTGTCACTGGTGCCTGTTGAGACTTATGAGTAGGGTGTCCTTGTCCATAAGAATCACACCTTGCTGGAGGTGTTGCTTGTACATGAGGTATGATGAGTTTTTTCACATCTTGGCAATCGATGCAATTTAAGTCTGTAGAGTAGTGTATCCATCCACCTAATGTACTCCAGCTACCTTCTTTCTTTCAGTACCATCTGTAAGCCATTGATTAGCATATTCTGATAGTTCATTCGAAAATTCAATGGATTTATCATGCGTTTTTTCATAAGAGGACCTCCTACTGTGTTGTCCAATATTCTCCAAGACGCTGGCATCAAGCTTTCCCAAAAATTCATCAATTTTATCCACGACTCCATCTCATTGTGAGGGCATCTTCCAATAATTCCTTGAACCTTTCCCATGCTTCAAAAACAGCTTCTGACTCAAGTTGCCCGAAATTGTTGATTTCCTTCCTCATTCTCGCTATTCTTGCTAGTGAGAACTATTGTTTTGAATTGCTTGAAGAATGTTGTGATTAATTTCAAAACTATTGGCCGCAACAGGTGGACATCTTACACTAGACTGCATCCCATTATTGTTCAGCCTGACATAGTCTCCAAGCAATCTTCCCTCTCTGCCATCATTTTGATCAAATTGGTTTGCCACATCGGCAGGAGGGCAAAGGTTTCTCTGGTTCACATTCTCATCTACAACATCGACCACATTAGCATGGTTGGGGTTGAGAGGATCTTCAAGGGAAAGATCTCGTCTAACTTCCTTCATGGTACCTTGAATTGAAGAATGCCCTGAGATCCTTTCTACAAGTCCTTTCTTCAGCAGGCACAAGTATTTCTCTAACTCTAGATTGTGCGGAATGATATCTTTTGATGAGGATTGTGTCATACACCAGAGTTAGAGAGTATTACCTGTTATCTGTTAGAAAAAAAAAGAACTTTTAGGTTAAATGTAAAATAAAAAACTAAAAATTAAAAGCCTGAATTAATACACAATATTCTATTTGAATAATATTTGTTGCCAATTCCCAGCAACGGCACCAAAATTTGACGAGCTCAAAACACAAAATATTTTAAGCGTTTCGCTAGTCAAAGATAGTATAGTATTTAGATCGTCTCCACAGGGATTGGTACAAATAATTACTCAAACAAAACTTGCTTAGTGTTATTCAGGAAATTAAAACTTCAGAATGTTGTGGTTATAAACCACGATTAACAACTAAAAATGTAAGTACAAACAATTGGTAATGAGAGAATGATTACTACCAAGATGAGAAATAAGGGTAATAGACAAGAGATGTTTAAGATGATAATCGGGATATGATTCTATTCAGGATTCACATCTAAAGTCCTATTGATTTTCACAAACTCAACAGTTAATTAGAGTATTCCTATGGTTGGATTCCTCTTCCGATTAAACCTAAACTTTATAGGATAAACTAATAGCAGCCCAATGAACATATATGCATGAAACCGTTTATAGTTTAGTCTCAAGGAAGAGCGTCTTTCAAATATTTTCCCTCTTGGTTCAACCAATAATTTCAAGAAGCTCTTTCGATTACTTAGAAGAAATAGTGATTTCAAACCCAACAAGATAATGCAGAGAAGTTTGCTAAACTATTCTTCTTTCAATTAAATAAAATAGTAAACAATTCCACAATTTAGTTTAAAACTCCATGAACAAATTCAAGCATGAAAGAAGGAATCAAAATCCACAATTAATCATCTAAACATCACCTCTGTCAAAATCCTATAAGAAAATTATTCCATAATAGAAAAAAGGAACATCGAAGAATAATTACTAAAAAACTTTACAACTGACGATTGATCCATACTTATGTATTGAATCGAATCGTGATCGAAGGTAATGAATTCCCCCGTCGAATACTCTCTATGCTCCTTCCAAATGTGTCATTCTCCAAAACCAAGATAACCTAATTAGGAAAAGCTAAAACATTATATAGTTCCAGGGGTTTCTCAGTAAAATGCCGAAATTAGCCTCGAATTAAAATCCCTCACTCTGCACGTTGCACGGTTGTGCAGCTGGATAACACTTCAAGCAGCTGACCACACAGTGAGTTGTGCTAAAAACTTAGTAACTGGTTACCCTGCGCGACTGAGGACCCGTGTGTGCGGTGGCGGACCCTTTGGTATTTCATTCTGCATTTGTTTTTCTCTTGCTTCATCCACATTTTTCTCTCAAGTTTAGTTCATCCTCACTACACGTAAAACAACAAAATTTAGCAATATCCACAGATAATATATCTACCTTCATATATGATTTGTGTCAAATAAGCTCATAAAAACTCCAGGAATATCTGGCCATCAAAATCAGAGGGAAATTCAGTCTTTAAACTCATCCTTTATCTCAGAATGAACCACTTTCTCTACTAAGTCTATTTCATATGCCTCAACATCTACATGTTCCGCCATAACTGATAACAAAGTCTACAGTCAAAGGGTTAGTTTTGATAATAGGATGTCAGGCCTAGTCTGCAAGTATCGCAATAGAACTAGTCACTCTGTTGACCAATGTTATAGACTCCATTGTGGACACCCTTGATGTTTCTACTGCCAAGGGCGGACACCCTTGATGCTTCTACTGCCATGGGTGCATTTTCAAGTATGATTTGTACTTTTGCTACATATTCTGTTGCTTTGACTTGTGCCTCTCAGTTAAAGAATAACACTTGATTATAGATTCAGAAGCCATAAACTGTCACGACCCAAACCGATGGGCCGTAACAAGTGCCCGACCACTACTGGCCAACCACTCCTGTGCTTGCATTTACTTCTCACTGACTATCCTGGGCCCATATACAATCTGTAACTGAGCTGAAATGTCTTCCGAACAATCAACATAAGAGACACCGTATCGGGAATTCACGGCCAACACATACATATAAACACAAATGCTGAGACTAACAGCGCAAGCCGATTTGGCCACTATATATCTACTGTACAAACAAATAAGTGCCGTCGAGGCTGCATAACAACACGACTACATATCACTGTCTACAGACCTCTATGGAGTGCAAACTGTAGAAATGACAGGACAAGGCCCTGCCGTACCCATATATGTACGTAACCGAATAGCATACCAAAAGAGGTGTAGCTCTGGATCAATGGAGCGTACTGACTGCTGCTGAGGGGAGGTCCTACTACTGCAAATCATCTGACTGGCTACCTGTTCCTGCGGGCATGAATGCAGCGTCCACAAGAAGGGACGCCAATACGAATAACGTACCGAGTATGTAAGGCATGAATAGTAATATAGTAAGGGATGAAAAAGTATGAATAATAACAGAATGGAAATATATAGCATATCGTGAGATAAAAGAGTAACATGTACATGTGAGTGCCTCTTAGGGCGGATGCCATGCATGCTTAGCTTTCTTTGAAAAAACATTTCTTGTTCATGTATACAGAAAATAGAACATATCATATTGCCGAGGCGTCGGCTCCGATCCATTTAGCCACATATGTCCCGCGTCCGGGATGATATCATATTATGCCAACTGATCAGGTGGCCATGCATCTATAGCGCCACTCCCTTTTTCCCATATTCCCCATATACATATACATATATCATATAAGCAGCATGCATGAGAGCCCAAAGAACGTCATGTATCTATCGGAGTGACGTAAGGTCGGTAACCTCCGATTATATTATGGAATAATCATAATCGTCATGTCTCACCTTGAAGGAACAATTATTATAAGGTGAGACTATCAATGAAAAACAACATCAAGAGAAAGCATAGAATAAGGTCATAAATATCATAAGGCGTCAATTCATATAATTTGGAATCTCTAAAACTAGTCATCATCCATGATTAAGAGTGAGAAACCAAGAAATAGCTCAATGTTCTTTTATCGTTATTGAAATCGTAACCTTGGGACCTTTAAACACAGAATCCTCATCAACATAATCATCATAGGAAAACATTCTAATTCTTTTGGCATCATTGTCATCATGATAAAAATATGTCCATCATTGTTGTCATAAGAGCTTACAAAATCACAAACCTCTAGTTTGGAAAAATACGGACAATCTAGAAAACATTTACGGGTTATCGAAAAGGAATCATGAATTGGGATCACAAACATCTAACCTTGAAAGAAAGGAGGCAATGAAAACATTTATGGAATTATAATCATAGGAATCATGCCTTTGAAAGAAAGGGGCGAGCCTTTACATACCTGTTCAACCTCCAATTGGCTACGCTTATGCGTCCGAACTCGTAAGTCTACATTTAAGAGGATTTATACTAACGTTAGCCTTTTTATCGTACACTTCTTCCAAGCTCCAACTCAAACTATTCTATATTCTGCCGAAAATCGGGCAGCATCTCCCCTATTTATATGCCTAGCCCGAATTCTCAATTCAACAACCAACAACAACCACAACAATACCAACATTAACCATAATTTTTCCAACACCAAAATATTTTATAAACATCCCATATGGTGTTTGTCCCATATTTCCATCACAGGATTATTTTATAACAAATTTACAGCTCCTTCTCCGTAAATAAACTGAGATTAACGTTAATAGCAGAAGATTCATACCTTTCTCTCGATAATATTGCCGTATCTTTGCTTCTCCACCGTGAGCTTAAGCCACAGCGCGTTAATACACAATTTTGTAGTTGTAACTATACGCCGTCTTGATCGGAATTTGGGAATTATACCTGGTTTTGGGCTAAAAAGTTGGTGTTGGGATTTGGGAGGAAGCCTCCAGATTTTTGGAAAAGTCTTGGGGTGTTTGATGAATAAAATAGGGGGTAAGCCCCTTTAAATAGCGGTCCAGGTTCTTCCTGGACCGACTTAAAATTCCTTCAGCGCGGTCGCGCCCCCTTTGGGCGCGTTCGCGCTGGCTTAGTTTTTCTGCCTGCGCCTTCGTTCAGTAAAAAGGTCATAAATCTTGATCTAGATATTTTGTGAGGGCCCACTACCTATGGTTGGATAGCTAATTCAATTATCTGCAACTTTAATTCTTGGTGGTTTTCCAAATTCGAAACCTATAATGGCGTGTTGGCCCCTCCAACTCAGATCATCCAAAAATGTTTCCTTAAATCGTCCTTTTGGAGGGCTTATGCCCATATTTTTCTTATGGGTCCTTTTTAGGACTTGCTCCACTTTCCTTGTACTACTCATATGTCTCTTCATATGTCCTTTATACAACTCTGATGTGTGGGCCCCACTTAGCTTGCAGTTACGAGGGCTTTTCGTCAAGCAACACACTACCTGATTTACACCATATGGTCTCCAAATGTCGTATGCATATTATTCTTGCACTCATATAATATAACCTTCATTCCTAACCCGGGCCTCAAAATAGTTCAGCGTGTTCGCACCTCGTAATGGCGCGTTCGCACTGTGTTGGCCCTTGGCCTTCTGCGCGTTCGCGCCACTCCCTGGCGCGTTCGCACCGACCATTTTGGTGGTCTGCCAGACCGACTTGTAACGTCCATATCTCCTTACCCCGATGTCCTATTCAGGAGCGGTTTGTTGCGTTGGAAACTAGACTTCCCGAACTTCATTTAGAATTTTGTTTCACTTCAAAACTCTTAATATACTATAACATATTATTTCTTCCAGTTAGACCAAAATTTCCGTACCAAAGCTTGCCCAATTTTCCTTCAAGCCTCGGAAGCTTAATCTCCTTAGTTCACTGGTTTTCCAATCCTCCTATAACCTGTTACATGAACTCGGACTCTTATAATCATAACACGAGCACCTATGATCTTGCATCTTCTCGACAATAACTCCGATGTCTGCAATTGAATAGCTAATATCTAACGAATCTCAACGTACAGAAACTACGGGGTGTAACATCCTTCCCCCCTTCGAAACATTCGTCCACGAATGTTGTAGTATTGCCAACCCACACCACCATCTTTGATTTCATAGAACCGTTATTCTTCCCTTAGGGTCCGATTACCGTTTGCTTAGACTATAACTTGGTTCAGTCTCTTCTCATCTTTCCTTAACTCTTTCATTGCCTTCAGTCAGCTTCTTTCACTTCTTTGTTTTCATGTACATGGTTGGAAATTAACTAGCACCTCGCTCTCATTTTGTCTCCATTATTGTAGTCTTGACTTATCGTGCCATAACTATTCGTGGGCCTGTAAGTATTTTTCTTTTTCTTGTTCCTTGTTTCCTTGTTAGTGACCCACTACCTTTCTTATAAACAGTGCCCTTCCTGCGTTTATCCCTTCGGTACCATCTCGGGCTACTCTTTTTGATATCTGTTGGTCTTGGATATACACTATACTGACTCCTTGTAGTTCATTGGTCAGCTTCATTAGTCCTTACATCCTTGTCACCACCTCTCTTACCCTTACATTCCGAGTGTTTATCCAACATGACCTTGTCACTAGTGGGCATAATGGCTGTGTTCCGTATACTATTCCTCCCAGTTCCTTTCCAAGACCACTTTCCTCTATCCAAAGTACGTATATACATAATGGTTCTTCACCCTTTACTATCCTTTGCAGTCTCGTTACACTTATGGCAAACTTATAATCCGAGTTCAACTAATTTCATAGCTCGCAACATCCTTGAGCTCCTGCTACAACCTTTTCTTTACTTCCTTCCCTCACATCTCTCAACACAATCCCAAAAGCATAGGACTATGGCAATTCTTCTATTACGACTCTCTTTCAACGCAAGTATACTTTTCTTTGATTTCCTTGTATTGGTGATCGTTTCGTCAGTTGTTATTCCTTGTTGGTTTTTCGGTGTGGCCTTCTTACAATTTAGCTTGGAGACCTTTCTTGCTCTTTTCATTACCCTTTAGGGCATGTCGCTCCATACTTAGGTATGGCGCAATTTTTGCCCGATACGAGGGATTCAAATCATGGTCTAAAAAATATCGTAGTTCATCTGGGCATAAAGTGCTCTCTTGAGTTACCTTCCATACTTTCTCCTTATGTCTACCTCATGGTACACTTATTGTCAATTCATTTCTACGTCTTTGTGCTACCTTCCCGATATACCAATACGCCTCGAACTCTGGCCTTGAGCTAATAAATTTCCTTTTCTGGAGCTTGAAACGTCATAGCTCCTTTCAAGTCTAGTATGTTCTTCCCCCCTTATTAAGAAGGTCCTTATACGCCCATAGCCTTCGAGTAACTGTCACGACCCAGGTAGGGGCCGCGACGGGTGCCCGGGGCTAACCATCGAGCACCGCTCGTACTATTACTTCTTAGACTCATTCAACAATCATTTATCGATTTCATGCTTATTTTACAAAAGAAACTGCTTTTCATTACAAAACATAATGCTTTTATACAATAACATATATAAATATATTTACACAATATCCACGTCGTGAAACCACATAACCCACATTGAGTATCTACGAGCCTCTATTGGATTACACATACAACTGTACAAAAAATATTCATCATGAGCACCTCCGGAACAAGGGAGTGCTTTCAGTCAGCTAACAGCTTCTAAGAGTCCGGAGCAAGATCTCCTTCCTGTCTACCTGTGGGCATGAACACAACGTCCAAAGAAATCGGACATCAGTACGAACATTGTACTGAGTATGTAAGGCACGAAGGAAATGAATAATGTCATAGAAGCATCATGAATCATAAGAAAAGATATAACCTGCTTGAGTGTTATAAGCAACATACTTTTTACATATATCATATTTTACATCATCATAGTATATGTTTTCTCATATCCCATATATCATCACATACATCATCATCACATACTTCATCACGTACATCGTCACATCATACTCCGCATCATTACCCGCGTCCGGGTAATCCTCATATGCCGCCCACTAGTGGTGATCATGCCCGGCCCTCTAGGCTCGGTGTAAACATAGCAGCCCGCATCAGTGGTGACATGCCCGGCCATATAGGCGCGGTGGAAACATACGCAGCTCGCATTCGCAGTGACATGCCCGGCCAAATAGGCACGGTGGAATCTTATTATCACAAAATCAATCATAACACATCACTATTACATATCTCATAACATATCATCATCTTATAATTTCTTGGTATCTTATACATATCATCATCGTATTACAAAGTTGCATTGTTAATCATCTTATAGACATATCATATAGCATTAAGAGCATACATTAAGCTTTAAGGGCAACCACACTATGTCGGGGTGACGTAAGGTCGTGAACCCCCGATTAGATAGTAAGGGATGTAAAGTATGAATCATAACAGAATGGAAATATAGAGCATATCATGAGATAAAAGAGTAACCTGTACATGTAAGTGCCTCTTAGGGCGGATGCCATGCATGCTTAGCTTTCTTTGAAAAACATTTGTTGTTCATGTATACAGAAAATAGAACATATCATATTGAAGAGGGGTTGGCTCCAATAAATTTAGCCACATATGTCCCGCGTCCGGGATCCCGCGTTCGAGATGATATCATATTACGCCAACTGATCAGGTGGCCATGCGTCTATAGCGCCACTCCCTTTTTCCCATATTCCCCATATACATATACATATATCATATAAGCAGCATGCATGAGAGCCCAAAGAACGTCATGTATCTATCGGAGTGACGTAAGGTCGGTAACCTCCGATTATATTATGGAATAATCATAATCGTCATGTCTCACCTTGAAGGAACAATTATTATAAGGTGAGACTATCAATGTAAAACAACATCAAGAGAAAGAATAGAATAAGGTCATAAATCTCATAAGGCGTTAATTCATATACTTTAGAATCTCTAAAACTAGTCATCATCCATGAATAAGAGTGACAAATCAAGAAATAGCTCAACGTTCTTATATCGTTATTGAAATCGTAACCTTGGGACCTTTAAGCACAGAATCCTCATCAACATAATCATCATAGGAAAACATTCTGATTCTTTTGGCATCATTGTCATCATGATAAAAATATGTCCATCATTGTTGTCATAAGAGCTTACAAAATCACAAACCTCTAATTTGGAAAAATACGGACATTCTGGAAAACATTTACGGGTTATCGGAAAGGAGTCGTGACTTGGGATCACAAACATCTAACCTTGAAAGCAAGGAGGCAATGAAAACATTTATGGAATTATAATCATAGGAATCATGCCTTTGAAAGAAAGGGGCGAGCCTTAACATACCTTTTCAACCCTCCTATTGGCTACGCTTATGCATCCGAGCTTGTAAGTCTACATTTAAGAGGATTTCTACTAACGTTAGCCTCTTTATCATACACTTCTTACAAGCTCCAACTCAAACTATTCTATATTCTGCCGAAAATCGGGCAGCATCTCCCCTATTTATATGCCTAGCCCGAATTCTCAATTCAATAGCCAACAACAACCACAACAATACCAACATTAACCATAATTTTTCCAAAACCAAAATACTTTTTAAACATCCCATATGGTGTTTGTCCCATATTTCCATCACAGAATCATTTTATAACAATTTTACAGCTCCTTCTCCGTAAATAAACTAAGATTAACATTAATAGCAGAAGATTCATACCTTTCTCTCGATAATATTGTCGTATATTTACTTCTCCACCTTAAGCTTAAGCCACAGCGCATTAATACACAATTTTGTAGTTGCAACTATATGTCGTCTAGATCGGAATTTGGGAATTATATCTGGTTTTGGGCTAAAAGGTTGGTGTTGGGAGTTGGGAGGAAGCCTCTAGATTTTTGGAGAAGTCTTGGGGTGTTTGATGAAGAAAATAGGGGGTAAGCCCCTTTAAATAGCGGTCCAGGTAGAACCTGGACCGACTAAAAATTCCTTTGGCGCGTTCGCGCTGGCTTAGTTTTTCTGCCTGCGCCTTCGTTCAGTTAAAAGGTCATAACTCTTGATACCGATATCGTGTGAGGGTCCACAACCTATGGTTGGAAAGCTAATGCAATTATCTACAACGTTCATTCTTGGTGTGTTTCGAAATTCCAAACTTATAATGACATTTTTGCCCCACCAAGTCAAATCATTCCTTGTACTACTCATATGTCTTTTCATATGTCCTTTATAAAACTCTAACGTGTGGGCTCCACTTAGCTTGCAGCAACGAGGGATGTTTGTCAAGCAACGCACTACCTGATTTACACCATATGGTCTCCAAATGTCGTATGCATATTATTCTTGCACTCTTATAATATAACCTTCATCCCTAACCCGAGCCTCAAAATAGTTCAGCGCGTTCGCGCGTCGTAGTGGCGCGTTCGCACTGTGTTGTCCCTTGGCCTTCTGCGCATTCGCGCAGACCATTTTGGTGGTTTGCCAGCCCGACTTGTAACGTCCATATCTCCTTACCCCGATGTCCTATTGAGGAGAGATTTGTTGCGTTGGAAACTAGACTTCCCAAACTTTACTTTAGACTTTTGTTTAACTTCAAAACTCTTAATATACTCTAACATATTATTTCTTCCAGTTAGACCAAAATTTTTGTACCAAAACTTGCCCAATTTTCCTTCAAGCCTCGGAAGCTTAATCTCGTTAGTTCACTGGTTTTCCAATCCTCCTATAACCTGTTATGCGAACTCGAACTCTTATAATCGTAACACGAGCACCTATGATCTTGCATCTTCTCGACAATAACTCCGATGTCTGCAATTGAATAGCTAATACCTAATGAATCTCAATGTACAGAAACTATGGGGTGTAACAGAAACCACATGACTCCACATAAGAACCTCTTACACAACATCCAACCCTTACCCTTTTCTTATCTTGTTACTTACCCAAATGGATACAAAGTGAAGGTCAACTATACTGGATCATTGCATTTATGTGTTGATCTTGTATTGACTAGTGTCCTTTTAATTCCTTCATTCCAATTCAATATAATTTGTGTTCCTCTGCTTTTTGATAAATTTCACAATTATATAAAGTTCACTTCTCTTTTCCGTTGTATATAGGCCCTGATAGTCCCAAGTGCATTCGTGTTTTGATGATTGTCGAACTGTTTCAGAATCAGACAGACACCAGGTCGGTAATCTGCTCTCTGTGCACCTTGCACTGTCGGTAGAGACAGCTGTAAAGCCGAGCCACTTGTTGCACACAAGTACACTTGTGAGTTGGCCCATGCTTTAGGTCAAAGTGAATAAGTGGTATTTATCCATCTCACATTCTCCTACTATATATACGACATGATGGCAACATATTTGGTAGACTTGAAAAACCTAATCCAAATTGTGCAAAATCTACCGATGCAAGTTTCTCAAGATCTCTCAAGAACAAAGCCATCTACAGGCTTAAGAACCTGATCCAAACACAAGATATTGTTTATGTGCTTCAGCTTGTTGTATGTTGTTGTTTGTTTATGCTTTAACTTGTAAATGTACTCTTCTCTTATAAGAACCCGTTGCAGGTATTTCAAACTCTTAGTAGTTGTTAGGCAGTTTACCATTCAATTTATTAAGTGGTACCCTTGGCTAGTGTGTAGTCCAAGGTGTATTAGTTGGGTTTGACTAGAGGTAGTCAACCTTAGTGGTCCTTGGCTAGAGTTAGTCATCCCTGACGGTGATCTCTAGTCAAAAGGGAACATATGATCACACGGGTGGAAAAAAAAAATTCGATGACCCAAGCTCTTGCTGTATTGCTGAAATGCCAAGCGTTGAGGACTCTGAAGATGAAAAGGAGACACCTTTATATGGAAAAATCCAAAGAAAGGCATAATGAGTGAAAATAAGCATTTGCCTGAAACAAAGTTGGAAGGTGATTTGTGTTAAAAGATGGGTCTTCAGTGCTAAGAAGAGGAGAAAAGAAAGGCACCAAGTGCCCTATCGTTACTCAAGAAAAGAAAGATGATTACAAGTGAGAGACTAGGTTCCTCCCCGCGTATATTATGAACGTTTATGAGTATCGTGCCTCGCCTTGAAAGAAACAGAGCATAAGGCGAGTGTTAACAAAGATAACATCATTAGCCTTATAGGAACATCATGCCACAATTTCTTGAATCGCTATACTCTAGCTCATTATCATCACCATCATATTTTCGTATGTAATTCAATATATTGAAGAACTCATAGGCTTCGTTTTGCAGAAGGATTATATGAGACTTGCAGGATTCATGCATTTTGAAAGAAAAGATAATCCTTACATACCTTTTCCTTTAGCTATTCTACCACTTGATCGTTCCTCTTCAATATTCGCGTCTTTACCTTCAAGAGAATTCGCATCAACGTCAGTTAATCGACTATAAGAACGCGTGACTATTCTCTAGGGAAAATTGGGCAGCATTTCCTTTGTTTCTACTACTTCTCCCATGTTTCATTTGAACTACCAAACATTCATAATATCGTATCAACAATCGTCATTTATCGACATTTACTACATTCCACCATTTTTCTCCTATTTCTCCACATTTACGGGTTTTAGCTCACCATCACATTTTCTCATACATCACACCTATTTTATGGTCTACATATTTATACTCCCAACTCATCAACATTCATAATTCAATCCAACTATCATTCAACTATGGCACTCTTCACATTTTATGACCATTTTTCATGTCTTTTTACAATTCAAGCATCTTAGCTTTCCAATACCTTAAACCACGTGATAAAGTCATAAAACTTACCTTAGATGGTGGTGGAACAAGCCTATAGTGGAGTTCTTCCTCCTTCCTCAAAACCCTATTTTTCCTTCCCTGGGAATTTCTTGGTTTGGATGAACTTCACTTGAGTTTCACACACTTTGTTTCATGGATTTGGTGTTGTTGATCTTGATCTCCCTTTGATTCTCTTAAATTTTGTGGATGAAATGTTTGGATAAGTTCTAGAGGGTTCTTGAAGGTTTTAGATTAAATATGAATGAAAATGAATGAGAAAGCCACTTATAATAATCACAAAAATCTTATTTTTAATGAACAGTCGTCGGGGTGTACAGTGGTATTAAACCACAGTTTACGGACCGTATACCAGTTTACGGGCCGTATAACGTGGTCGTATTTAAGCATATCAAAAACAGAAAGGTGTGTTGGAGGTCATGATGGTTTATGGCCACAGTTTACGGGCCGTATTTCAGTTTACAGTCCGTAAACTGGGTCGTATTTTAATATTTAAACTTTGGACAGAAAGTTGATATTTTTTGGAACGTTAGAGGACGATAGCAGTATACGGTCCGTAAATCACTTTACGGGCCGTATTCTGTTTTACGACCACTGGCTGAATTGAAATTCTACAAATTACTTATTTCCAAAAATTTATGAATCGTCATTCCCTACTAAGTAAAACATCGTACACTCATACTCTTCGTTGGTCTATTCATTGTACGTTCACGGAGAAATTTTCGAGGTGTAACATTCTTCCCCCCTTTTGGAACATTCGTCCTCGAATGTTAAGTCAGCGGAGATTCTACGAAATATTCGCCAGAGTCTCCCTTGTAATATGGTACTACCATCGTGTCACAACAACCCATAATATCATTACCTCACAGGGCCACAACATAATAGCAACATATCTATGGCCACACACGACCCAAAAGCATGAAAAGAAAACGTACATACCTTTTTCAAGCTTGGTTCTTAACTTACATCTCTCACATTCCCTTTCCATCATACAATGAATTCTTTTAGGACATCTCTCATGTCCTTTATTGATTATGCAGCCTTGTACTACTAACTCCATAATCCTGTAGTGGTAACTTCTAAAGTGCTATATCTCATGTCTCGTATATTTTCCTCACACTCACATCTTCATAAAAAATATATTGACAATATAGTCTGTACGATAAGGAAGCTTTCATCAATAACTAACTTGCTCGGTAGCGCATGTCACTCCCTTACTTTTTCTAACTGACCCTATCTTTTCTCTATTCTTTAGCAACTGCTATCTTAGAGGTTCTACCCTTCACACCCTACTTCCTTAAGGCTTGTGTAGCATCGTCCTCACAATCCCCTTTTTGTCTTATCGGTAGTATTTCTAAAGGTATTTCATATAGATTATCAGTGGTGGAACAATACTATCCTCAAGGATATATATATATAAAAACTGTCAATACCACATATCGTACCTTATCGATTACCGTCGCTACACAGCATAAAACCTCTCAATTCATACTTGTTTAATATGATAAATATTTATTTTTCTTTTCACACATTATCAAAGGTACAGATATACTTGTGACGGCATCGGGAAATGACTCTGGATCCTGTCGCTCAGCTAAAGCATATATACGGGGCTAGGTGGCACTTGAAGTAGTTGCTCCCCCTCTGCCTCTACCTCGCCCTGCCGGAACCGGGGAAGTCTGCCTTCCTGGGAGAACCGAAGAAGAACCAGCCACTGATCCTGTGGCCTGAACCGCATGCCTACCGCCTCGAAACGGGCACTCTCTCGTAATGTGACCCGACTGGCCACAAACATAACAAACATCCGAGCCCAATCGGCATGGTCCCCAATGTAGCTTACCGCACTGGGTACATTGTGGTATAGATGATCTCCTCTGGCCTGAATCACTCCTATACCGAGAGCCCGACTCGGTGAAACTCTGATCCGGTCCAGGATGGCTAGAGAAGTCGGACCCCTGGTCTGCAACTCGTGGAGGTATACTCGTCACCGACTGACCTGAGTGCCTAGAATACGTCTGCCTCGATCCCCTTCTATGGTCGCTATCAGCACCTATGGATCTGGCCCTCTTACTTGGCCCCTGATCCATATCACGCTCGCCCCTTTGCGGATGTCGTTGCTCTTCGAGATTTTGAGCATGGGCTTGAATGCGGGAGATATCCATCCCGTCTTGTAATGAAGCCGTTAAGCATTCTTTGAACAAATAGGTCCCTAGGCCACTCACAAACCTATGCACTCTATCTCCCATATCGGACACCATAGCCGGGGCATATCTAGCCAATGAATTGAATTGAAGGCTATACTCCCGAGCACTCATATTTCCTTGTTTCAGATTTAAGAACCTATCCGCTCTAGCTCGGCGGACCTCGGGTGGCAAGTAGTGGCGGATGAAGGCATCTACAAATTCTTGCCAAACCGAAGGAGGCGCATTCTCTCCTCTTGATAATACCCAATTATTATACCATAAGACTGCCACGTCCCGGAGTCTATAAGATGCTAACTCCAGGGATTCAGTCTTGGAGGCATGGATAATTTTCAATGTCCTCAACACCTCATCAATAAAGCCTTGCGGTTTTTCGTCCGGCTTTGACCCAAAGAACTCCGGAGGATTTAAAGTCATAAAATCGCGGGCTCTAGTACTAACGGCCCTGTCACTTGAACCCGAACCCTGTAGCTGTGCCTGGGCGGTAACTAGCTGTGTCAATAAGCGGATAGCCTCGGTTACATGTTGACCGGAAGCAACCGGGGGAGGAATTGGAGCTGGAGCTCCTCCTTGTTCTTCCACATTAGGCGGGGCGGACGAAGTATTAGATAGGGCCTCATTATGTGACTCGCCCTCTTCTACATACATCGGAGGTTCTCTTTCAACCCGCTTCTTTGCCGTAGTCTTGCCCTTCTGGGCGGCTGTAACCTTTCCCTTTGGCAGCATTATGAAATCACAACACCCTATTAGGGAGGATAAAATCTTATACACGGCTCTATCGCACGATCTCATAAGAGGAAAGATGGTCATTTTTCCTAAATGCCCTGTAGCCCCTTGTTTATTGATGTGGCGCGCAACACACCATAAACAAGACTCTACTAGACACGGCTCGTAGACACTTCCTAGGACAAACTGCTCTGATACCACTTCTGTGACGACCCAGCTAGGGGCCGTGACGGGTACCCGGGGCTGACCACCGAGCACCGCTTGTTCTACTACTCATCATACTCATTAAACCTCTTTTTTTTCGTTCATAAAGTCATAATCATAAGAAAATCATTTTCATTGCAGAACATAAATACTTTTATATACATAAGCCCTTTTGCTATCAAAAGATAATGTACACATATCTACGTATATACAGTAGTGACCTTGTGAGACCATATAACCCACACATACGTATCTACGAGCCTCTACTAGAGTACTAGACATATGGACGGGACAAGACCCCGTCGTGCCAAAAATATTTATACATATGTATATACACAAAGTATAAACCCGATTAGCACCTCCGGAATAATGGAGTGCTTCTGCAAATCTGCTGATAGCTCCTAAAGGTCTGCACTGTCTCCCTGTCTACCTGTGGGCATGAACACAGCGTCCAAAGAAAATGGACGTCAGTACAAATATTGTACTGAGTATGTAAGGCATGAATGAAACAAACATAATACAGAAATCATAAGTCATGACATGAAGGCAAAACCTGCGCGACCTTTAAGGGTGAATACATTTCATACATATATCGCATATACATAATCGTCGTACATGAACCATCATAGCGTATACATCATCATGTCATATAATTCATCATCGTAGTGCAGTATCTTATCATACACATAAAACATTATCCGTATTCGGCCGCGTAGGGCTCGACAATATCCGTATTCGGGCACGTAGTGGCTCGACAGTATCCGTATTCGGCCACGTGGTGGCTCGACAGTATCACATACATATCTTCCATATTCGGCCACGTAGTGGCTTGACCATATCACATGCATCATACAAGGATCAATGTGTCTCATCATTATCATAGCCATCACATACATCTTATAAGCTTATCATAACCTTTCATTAATGCACACATTTAAGTTTAAAGACAATCTATAAAAATCACATCATATTCGTAGCATGAATTTCGTATAAATATCGCATGATAGTCTTTATAATCTTTGGGCTTAAGCTCATCATTTCCATTATCACATGAAATATTTTATGAACATAGACTCGCAGTTTCTCGAAATATTGGTCATAGGACATACATTGATGCTTATGAATAATCTATAACAATGTCGGGGTGACCTAAGGTAGAGAGCCCCCACGTATATTATGAACGTTTATGAGTATCGTGCCTCGCTTTGAAGGAAACAGAGCATAAGGCGAGTGTTAACAAAGATAACATCATTAGCCTTATAGGAACATCATGCCACAATTTCTTGAATCGCTATACTCTAGCTCATTATCATCACCATCATATTTTCGTATGTAATTCAATATATTGAAGAACTCATAGGCTTCGTTTTGCAGAAGGACTTTATGAGACTTGCAGGATTCATGCCTTTTGAAAGAAAAGATAATCCTTACATACCTTTTCCTTTAGCTATTCTACCGCTTGATCGTTCCTCTTCAATATTCGCGTCTTTACCTTCAAGAGAATTCGCATCAACGTCAGTTAATCGACTATAAGAACACGTGACTATTCTCTAGGGAAAATTGGGCATCATTTCTTTTGTTTCTACTACTTCTCCCATGTTTCATTTCAACTACCAAACATTCACAATATCGTATCAACAATCGTCATTTATCTACATTTACTACATTCCACTATTTTTCTCCAATTTCTCCACATTTACGGGTTTTAGCTCACCGTCACATTTTCTCATACATCACACCTATTTTATGGTCTACATATTTATACTCCCAAATCATCAACATTCATAATTCAATCCAACTATCATTCAACTATGGCACTATTCACATTTTATGACCATTTTTCATGTCTTTCTACAATTCAAGCATCTTAGCTTTTCAATACCCTAAACCACCTGCTAAAGTCATAAAATGTACCTTAGATGGTGGTGGAACAAGCCTACAGTGGAGTTCTTCCTCCTTCCTCAAAACCCTATTTTTCCTTCCCTGGGAATTTCTTGGTTTGGATGAACTTCACTTGAGTTTCACACACTTTGTTTCATGGATTTGGTGTTGTTGATATTGATCTCCCTTTGATTCTCTTAAATTTATTGGATGAAATGTTTGGTTAAGTTCTAGAGGGTTCTTGAAGGTTTTAGATGAAATATGAATGAAAATGAATGAGAAAGCCACTTATAATAATCACAAAATCTTATTTTTAATAAAAAGTCGTCGGGGTGTACAGTGGTCGTAAACCACAGTTTACGGACCTTATACCAGTTTACAGGCCGTATAACGTGGTCGTATTTAAGCATATCAAAAACAGAAAGGTTTGCTGGAGGTCTTGATGGTTTACGGCCACAGTTTACGGGCCGTATTTCAGTTTACGGTCCGTAAACTGGGTCATATTTTACCATTCAAACTTTGGACAGAAAGTTGAAATTTTTTGGAACGTTGGAGGACGATGGCAGTATACGGTCCGTAAATCACTTTACGGGTCGTATTCTGTTTTACGGCCACTGGCTGAATTGAAATTCTACAACTTTCTTATTTCCAAAAATTCATGAATCGTCATTCCCTTCTCAGTAAAACATCGTACACTCATACTCTTCGTTGGTCTATTCATTGTACTTTCACGGAGAAATTTCCGAGGTGTAACAGTTAGTCAAGTATAAGTGCTTGGAATTGGAGCATTTCAAATGAGGAGTAACTACGGGGGTTACTTCCTAGGTTGCATAAACATTATTGTAAGGGTGAGGGATTATGGGAGTTAATTCCTAGCTTATGATAGAGTTGTAACCTGAAGCTGCTCGTGTAGTGGAGTTGAAATCCTACTGGGGTAGGTCGTGGTTTTTAATCCCTTAAGCAAGGAGCTTTCTATGGTAACATCCTGTGTCCTTTACATACTGCACTGCATAAGAGAACCAGTACACAACCAGGTCCCTCATATAATGTTTAATGGATGCATAGCCTGCAATAATTGGTATCAGAGCAAGTGCTTTCTAAATGGTTAACACCTAGAAAGATTCTAAAAAATTACAGCCCTACGAAATATGGAAGAAGGACAGTCTTTCACCAGGCCACCCAGATTTAACAGAAAATATTATGGGTGGTGGAAGACAAGAATGCACGATTTCATCATGGCCGAAGATTCAGAGCTTTGGGATATCATCTGTAATGGTCCCCCATATCCCAGTTCACACGAGTGAAGGCGGTAATGTTATATCCCGTACTGTGTACATTCGGATATTTCAAGATAACTACGATAAGTTAAAGACAAGGCTATATTCCGGTTTTGTCTTAATGCAGAAGTTGCTTGTATGTAATATTAGTATGGAATGTTAAAGAAGGCTAGGGGTAAAAACGGAAATTCACAAGGTGGTTCATGGTAATATTGAGGAAGGCTAAGGGCAAATTTGGAATTAGAAAAATAATTTTTTATGAATTACAAGACAAATACAAAAAAAAATATTGAGGAAGGCTAAGGGCAAAAGATGGTCTTGAAATAAAGCCCATGTGGCCGTCCAAGTTGGGTGGGCCAAGGTCCACATGGAGGCTTAATATAAGTGAATACTAGATGACTAATTAGTCATATTTATCATCATCTTCAACACTTAAGAAGACTCAAGAAACTTGGAGAAAAATAAGAGGCCATTCGGCCAAGGTGAAGGAAAATTGAAGCCTTCAAATCTTGATCAAAAAAATATTTTCTTCTAGCTAACCAACCAATTGGAAGGCCCTCTTTAACATGGGATTGTTGTTGGAGCAATTAAACCACTCTTTGTTGCAAGTTCATAACCCTAGCCAAGTGAAAAGTTAAGGGAAAAAGGTAAGATTTAATCTTCTTTTATATGTTATGGATGGTTGTGTATGTTGTAGTATGTAGAAATGAATGAAATTTGTGATATTTTGTGTGTTGGGGGTTGAGCCGTGTGGTGTGAAGCTTGGCCGTGTATATGTGTGTTGTGTAGGAATGATGAACCAATTATTTTATCCAGTGTTTTGGTTGTTGCTGTTGTGGATTCTATGTTGATAATGAGAGTTTAATGATTCAAGTTGAAGTTGAAATTGTTGTGGGCTGTTTTAGAAGCCAATGCGATTTGAATATAGTCTCTTGTATTTGTGGAAAATAATGTTGTTAGTGTGCGAATTGTTGGTGTAGTTCGTGAATTTGAAGGAAGGAAATGCGTTGTTATTGTTCTTGTTGCATTTGGAGGGTTTCGGGTGGAGTGGCATATTGGTTAGATTATTTTGAATAATGTGCGGATTGTTTGAAGCGTTCTTGAATATTGATTGAATGGTTTCGGGTTAGTACTTGAATATGTGAGCAATTATGAATTGAACATAAATGAAACGCCGTCGAAGTTTGTAGAAAGAAGTTGCTAATGTTGGAATGCGTTTTGAATTAATTGTTGACATTGTTAGAATCACTGTTGGTATTGTTGTTGATAATTTGGCCGAGTTGAATTCTCAGATTTGTTGTTGATGATTTGGCCGAGTTGGATTCTCGGGGTTAGTTGTATTTACAGGGGAAATGCTGCCTAAATTTCTGTAAATAAAGTGTTGGTTGAGGATTGGACTTCTAAGTATCTATAGCTAATGTTTGGTATACACTAATATTGTTGTAGATCTTGCGAAGTCAAGGACTTAAGTTCGGATTAGCTTAGGAAGCGGGCAAGGTATATAAGGCTTACCCTTTCTTTCTTTTGGCATGATCCTTATGAAACAAGCAGATGACGTATATGTATGATTTCAAAGAAATTCCTATTCTTAGAACCACTAGGATGGCTAATATTCTTGATTTCCATAAGCTACTTCATATGGCTTTGATACGTACCTAAGATTTCCGAAGCTCTATTTGATATGTTTCCAAGTCTATCTATGATTCTCATTCACTTCTTGATATGAATATTTTCAATATGATCGAGTTTATTATATGATTGGACAACGAGATGAGCATAAAGAGTTTTGTTTCTAAAAGAGTTCTGTAAGTTTTAATGTCCCTAACTTTTGTAAATGATCTCGGATTGCTTTGAAACGTTCGTAATGGTTTCTGTACTAAAATGTCCATAACTTTCTCATACTAAACCGGATTGACTTGAAACACGTTTATGATCCTTCAAATGTCGATAAGTGTACGTATCTATCGAGTCTTGATTTATGTGCATATGGTTTCGCACTACTCTGCTTGTGCAAGCCTCAGTATGTCCTTCACTGCGCCCCGAGCCAGGTTCTGTTATCGTGTGCCTCCTCTGCATTGTTCACCGCGTCCCTCATTGGAGAGCCGGGATCTGTTATATGTATATCTGTATATGATGATATGATGATATGGGGATGGCGGCCAGGATGGCATGTGATGATCTTATTCACTGCGTCTCTCCCTAGAGGGCCGGGATCTGTTATATGCATATATGATATATGATGTCGGCATATATGATGACTCCATTCACCGCGTCCCTCAATAGAGGGCCGGGATCTGTTATATGTATATGTATATGATGACATATGATGTCAGCACGCATGGTCTGTGTTTGGAAAGTAAGCATTTTGGCACTCTGGATGATTTACTTATTTTCTGTACTTCTTCTGACATATGACATCGGTATGCATGATTTGTGTTCGGAAGATAAGTACCTTGGTATTCTGGCTAATGTACTTACTTTTTGTACCGTTGTTCCGATTATGGTTATGTTTCCTGTATTTCATGCCTTACATACTCAGTACATATTCCGTACTGACCCCCTTTCTTCGGGGGCTGCGTTTCATGCCCGCAGGTACAGACGCTCGTTACGGTGATCCGTCAGCCTAGGACATCCGCTCTGCTGTTTTGAAGTGGTCCCTTGATCCGGAGCCCATACTTTTGGTACAGATCCATCCGTTGTATATATTTATGTATATGTGACTATTTAGGGGTACGGCGGGGCCCTGTCCCGTCATATGATTCTGTTATCTTTGTGAGAGGCCTGTAGACATGTATGTGGGTCGTGGGTCGTATTTGTTCAGTAATGTTTAAACGGTTTGTGTTCGGCGTTCCCATACACTACGATAACCTGATCGGTTTATGTGTTATATTATAAGTAACGATTTAAACGATATATTGCCTTGTATGCACGAAGTCCTTAATATGTTAAACGCAAGTAGATTTTTGCTAGTAGGTATGTACGAGTGTCCATCTCGGGCACTAGTCGCGGCCTACGGTGTTGGGTCGTGACAGGTAAAAAGTCCACTGTCAAAACAAAAGAATATAATAAAGCTGATAGAAAGAAAGTGGAGAAGAATTGTAAAGCTAAGAAGATTCTTGTGTGTGGAATAGGACCGGATGAGTACAATCGAGTCTCAGCTTGTTCATCGGCAAAAGAGATCTGGGAGGCTCTCCAAATTGCTAATGAAGGAACTACTCAGGTAAAAAACTCCAAGATCGACATGCTTACCACTGAATACGAGATGTTCAAAATGAAAGTGAGTAAATCTATTCATGAGATGCACACTAGATTCACTTCCATAATCAATAAGCTCCACTCTCTCGGAGAAGTCATTACAACTACCAAGCTGGTAACGAAGATGCTTGGTGTACTACCTAACTCCTGGGATAGCAAGGTAAATGCTATGTCTGAAGCAAAAGATCTAGATACGTTGACTGTCGATGAGCTTATTGGAAAGATCAAGACGTATGAGATGAAGATAACAATGAAGAAGGCAGAAAAGAATGAGGTGAAGAAGGAGAAGAGCCTGGTTCTCAAAGCTGTAAAGGGAGAGTCCAGCGATGATGACTCCAAAATGGTGTATCTCACGCAGAGGTTTCATAAGATGATAAAGCAAAATGGCATATTCCCCAAAATAGGAAACCCCAGTAGAAACGACTACTTCTGTCTCAAATGTGGGAAACCTGGTCATTTAATAAAGGATTGTCCTTAAACCAGGCTAGACAATTATGACAGAATTGCGGTCCCCGACAGGAGTTCCAGAAGGAAAGAGGCTGCTGATGAGATTGTAAAGCAAGCACTTGCAGCCTAGGGAGACTCCTCAAGTGAGTCTGAGGATGAAAATGACAAAGGGGACTTGTCCATGATGGCATTTGACGATAGAGCAACTAAGCGTAAGTCAGACCTGGCACTCACGGCTGAATCTGACACAAGTGATGTTGATAGTGAGAACAAAGAGGTAAATTTCTTTGATATAAAGAAAAACCTAAGAGATTGCTCTAAGACAAAACTCATACCACTGTCACGTGTGTTAATTGATGCCTATTATGATCTGAATGCTAAGAGAAAGAAGTTGAATCTTGCTCTTGATGAAATAAAATTGGATAAGGATGACCTGTGCGCGATAACAAAAAAAATGAAGAGACAGGTGTTTGAGACAAACCAACAAAATATCCTATTGGAATGTTAAGTGAGAAAAGAGATGGAAATCTCCTCCAAAAGAAGAGGAGCAGCAAGTGAGACTTCCTGAGCTTGAAGCTGAACTAAGGAAATTAAAGTCAAGTCTTACTGCTGAAATTGAGAAACACGAACTGCTAAGAAAAGATCTAGAAGGGGCTAAGTTCGACCTTGAAAATACTCTCAAGTGGACTTGATCTTCTGATGCAATCTCCTCCAGAAATGAGAAAAATAGAAATGGCAGAAGAGGACTTGGCTTTAAGAAGGAGGATATGCACTATGATCTCCACAACAAACATGTTCCCACAACTACAGAGCATCCATTTCCTCCTTGCAGGCAAACAAGTAGTCTCCAAAAGCCCTACAACATAAAGGCTGACATTGTTCAAAACAACAGGAGTGTTGTTAAGAGGGGAACTAGAGTGAAATGAGCATATCCTCAAAAGAAAGGACATTTTAAGAAGAAAGGGAATGTGTTGCCAGTATGGGATAAAAGGATTCTTAATCACCCCTTCTGTAACTCCGAAGGACCCAAGCTGGTTTGGGTTCCCAAATCAAATCACTAGCATCACTTAACAGGGTGGGAGAAAAAGGAGTAGTCAGCATAAACTGATGAACTGTGACAGCTCCAAGGTGCTACTATGGTTAACAAGTCTCCCCTCAAAGCCCTTATAGTAGGATGCGTGTGGCGTGATGATAAAAGGAAAGATCTCTTATGAACATTGCTGCAGAAAGGCATCACTCAAAATGGATGCATAAGTGAAAAGGTATATGTGCATGGAATAATACGGAGAATTCAAGCATCAGCAATTCTACACAGTTCACAGTGATGGGTTGATACTTAAATTTCTGATCAGAGACCAGGGCTCTGTACCTAAGGCCAGTAATTCTTTCATTACTCATAAATGCATTTGAACTACGAAAATTGCAAGATATGTCATGTGTCCTTTCCTCTTCCAAGAAATTCCAAAAGAATGTCCGTACCAAATCGTCACTTCTGTCTTGAACAATTCAGTTGTTCCCTCTTGCACCTATCTTGAAGTACCACCTCTACCTCTTTAAAGGACATTTCTTCTCATCCTTCTCACTCTTTACTTTCCCAAATCTTTGAACTTTAGGACTTTATCTATATATACCTCTTGTACAATACTCGCCTAAAGCTCTTCACTCTTTGGTCTTGTCACCAAGTACTTATCAAACATCACCAATTCTCATCAAGCCCAAAATGGATTCCAAATCATCATCCTCAAAGCACTCAACTTCCTCTGATCATATCATAAATGAAGCAACTTCAGCATTCCCTATACCCATTCCATCAAAACCCAAGAAACATAGAACGACTAGGAAATTTGTATCCCTGTCGGCGATCTCTAGTCAAAAGGGAACATATGATCACACGGGTGGCAAGAATGGAAACTTCGATTAATCAAGATCTCACCGCATCACAAAAATACCACGCGTTGAGGACTCTGAAGATGAAGAGGAGACACCTTTGATATGAAAAAAATTCAAAGAAAAGCATAGTGAGTGAAAATAAGCATTTGCCTGACCCAAAGTTGGAAGGTGATTTGAGTGAAGATATAGGTCTTCAAAGCTGAGAAGAGGAGAGAGGATAGGCACCAAGTACCCTATCATTACTCAAGAAAAGAAAGATGAGTACAACTGAGAGACCAGGTTCTCTAAAAGAAGAAGCAGCGAAGTCGAAGGGAGAAAGAATAAAGAGAATCTACAAAAGCAAAAGATTCTCTTTAGAAGGGTCTTTGATGTCAATCTGAAAGATGAGCCTGGGTTGAAAGACTTGATGGAAATGGTGGAGTTCTAGGAGTTGAGTCATCTCTTTACTCAACCACCACCATGTGTATATGAAGCTGAAGTGGTTAAATTCTATGAGAATTTGATTTGTATAAATGATAATGCTCTAGCCCTAACAGTTAATCTGGCAGAGTTTGTGCTCACTAAGTCGATAATTAGGAAAATCTTAGGAGAAGGATAGCGAGACTGAGAGCTGGAGCAAAAAAGAGATCTCCAGATTTCAAAAAGGTCATCATCAAAGTTGCAAGATCAACAACAAAAGCTAGTCTCTGCAAGAATGAGCATAAGCCTGAGCATCAACTAGTCTTCGAGTTTGTCAGCAAACTGCTTTTTCCAAGGATGGAGGGACGATCTACCGTCACGGTGGCAAACCTAGTTCTAAAGGAAGCTCTTACATCTTTTGCACTAATCATCTTACTTTCCATCATAATTAAGAGAATGAGTAAGGTGGCACGAATTGTGCAAGAAGGACATAGTCGCCCGTATGGATTTTTCTTAACAAAATTCCTCGCGTCCTTTATGTAAGAACTGGTAGAGCCTCCTCAGGAACTAAGTGTTACGCCCTTCGTTTTCGTCGTAGTAGGACTTATGGTTCCTAGCCGGGTATGCCTTAAGAATGGAGACCCGTACCCGACTTTGGAAATATAAAGTGTCTTACCCCGTGTATAAGTGTATCATCACGTATTCCTGGTAACTTACAGGATTGGAAGTTAAACGGATCGAATCGTCGCAATCTGAATTGAATTAGGAATTCTGCAGACATCAATCTATGTCGACGGGCCGTCGACATGTCGATAGACCGTCACTGTGCACTATCAATGTGTTTCTGCAATCAGAGATTTACAGGCGTAAGTCGACGGACTGTCGACATGTCGATGGGTCGTCGATCCGCCCTGCTGGAATTTTCCAGTTCCAGTTATAAATAGATGACCCTTGTTCATATTTTTAGCTTCCACTTTCCCCACAAGTCTTCAGAGCTCTAGAATATTCCCTCCACCATACTAACACAAATTCAAGAGAAAACAAGGATTAATTACCAAAAATCAAGAGGACCAAGTGCAAAAGAGGCTCACTGGGGTTTGTAGAAGTCAAGTTTCCCTTTAGAATTGAAGTTGGGGTTTTCTCAAGTGAAGTATCTTCATCCAAAAATCTTTAGTACATAATCAAAGGTGAGGTTTACATCTAGTTCATGTTATTAAAAGTATTGGGTGGTTGAAAGACTTGGATTAGAGAAGGAAGTAGAATATGAGCTCAAATATGGAAATAATGGTATTTTGAGTAGTAAGTTAATTTGAGTCATGATTCTTAGTATGAGATGAGCATAAGCTTGTTATGAATGATACTAATAACGTTGAGGAAGTATTGTATGAGAATGAATACAGTGTTGCGTTGTAGCTATGGGTGTGGATGATTTGGAAGAGAATTATGAGGATTGAATAATGTTTAACTTGAAGAAGTTTAGTGATTATGATATTATGGGTGTTGTTATTGATGTTTGGGAGTTGTTTATTATATGGAGGAAGTTGTCAAAATAAAGGAAATGCTGCCCAATTTTTGTTAGCTCTTAGTCGCTTTAGATTAGACTTAAGCATGTTTTAATGATTTAACTTAGTACGAATCCTCTTGCAGGTAGAGTTACGAGCTTGGAAGGAGAACGTCTAGTCGTTAAGAAGACATAAAGGTATGTAAGGTTAGTCCCTTTCTTCCAAAAAGGCATGACTCTTATATCACCATCTCTTGTATGTTCCCGTGACCTTCTTACATCCCACAAGTCGAAAGTTTATGATCCTTGAGAGCTTCTTATGAGATAGATATGAGATACGTTCCATGATAATGATTCTATTTTAGAGATTCCAAAGCCTATGAGAAGATGCTATTATGAGCTTGATAATTCTATCTTCATGATTTCATTGATATTATTTCTTGTTGTTTCCTGACCTCATGATTCTAGTTCCTTCAAGGTGACACCTAGCGATGATGTTTGATCCATAACATAATCGGAGGTTACCGAACTTACGTCGCTTTGATCGAGTTATGGCTTTCACTTGGGCTCTCATGCATGCTTTATGTTATTTTCATGTATGATAACACTGTGCCTACATTGCCGGGCAGTATAACACCGTGCCGTATTATCGGCGGTTGGGGCAAACACATCATTGCAGTGGGCAGCTTACGCCCCGGATACAGGAGGCCTGGACATGGGCTAATGATGGTCACACTATACCTATATGGCCGAGCAGCTTATATTTGTATGATATGATATTACTTTTAATATGAAATCTAGCATGCATGACTCCACCTTAAGAGGCAATCAGTTACAGGTTTGCTCTTTTATTTCTTTATTATGCTGTTGTGCATGCCGTACATACTCCATACATTGTTCGTAATGATGTCCTTTCTTTTATGGACGCTGCGTTCATGCCCGCAGGTAGATAGGGAGACGGTACGGACGCTTAGGAGCCTACTCAGCAGATTTGCAGGAGCACTCTACTACTCCATAGTTGCCACTTATTGGTATATTCTTTTGTGTACATATTTGGGACACAGCGGGGTACTGTCCCTGTCACGACCCAACTAGGGGCCATAATGGTACCCGAGGATAACCACCGAGCACCACTCATTCTATTACTCACATACTCATTAAGCGTACATTCGTATTCTTATGCTCATAATCATAAGAAAACCATTTTCATTTGATACATAATTACCTTTATATACATAAGCCCTTCAGCTATCAAAATAATACACATATATATATATATATACACGTGGGAAATCGTGAGACCATACTACCCACGCATACATATCTACGAGCCTTTACTAGAGTACTAGACATATAGACGGGACAGGACCCCGTCGTGCCCAAAACATATATATACATAAAATAGTAAATCAATGGCACATCCGGAATAATGGAGTGCTCTCAAAAGTGTGCTCATCAGCTTCTATAAATCTGGGTCACCTCCCTGTCTACCTGTGGGCATGAACACAGCGTCCAAAGAAAACGGACGTCAGTATGAATTTTGTACTGAGTATGTAAGGCATGAATGAAATGAACATAATAGAGAAATCATAAGACATAAGATGAAGATATAACCTGCGTAACTCTTAAGGGTGGATACATTTCATTCATATATCATATATATATACATCATCATAGTACATGTTGTATCATAGCGCATACATCATCGTGTCATATAAATCCTCATCGTTAACCTGCGTCCGGCTGACCATCGTATGCCGCCCACTAGTGGTGATCATGTCCGGCCTGGCGCGGTGGAATCATAAGCAGCCCGCCTTAGCGGTGACATGTCCGGCCATTTAGGCACGGCGGAATCACAAGCAGCCCGCCTTTGCAGTGCCATGTCCGGCCATTTAGGCACGGTAGAATTGTATCATCGTGAGCACATCATAGACTTAACATTATTATACATCTCATAGACATATCACGACCTTATCATAACTTAGCATCATTATATATATATATATCATAGTATCGTATCTGCTCATACACATTAAACATTATTCGTATTCTGCCACGTAGTGGCTCGACAATATCACATACATGTCTCCTGTACCTGGCCATATATGGGATCAGTATATCTCATCATCATCATTGCCATCACATACATCTCATAAGCTTATCATAACTTTCCATAAAGCATGCATTTGAATTTTAAGACAACCTATGAAAATCATATCATATTCGTAGCATGAACTTCATAAAAATATCATATGATAGGCTTTATAATCTCTAAACTTAGGCTAATCATTACCATTATCGTATCTATAGCATACCTCTTACCTTTATCTCATATGAAACCCCCTATGAACATAGACTCCTAATTTTTTGGAACATTGGTCATAGAACATGCATTAGAGCTTATAGACAATCTATAACAATATCGGGGTGACATAAGGTAGAGAACCCCCGATAACATTATGGAGTGATCATATACATCATATCTCACCTTGAAGGAATTAACATTTAAGGTGAGTGTACACCATGAACAACACCAAGGGATTGTAAATAGGATCATTAACTTCATAGACACCATATCTTGCTTTAGAATCTCTAGGCTTAAACTTATCATCATTAATATCGTATTCATGATATATTTCTCATCTTTATCTCATAAGAAGCTCTTTGTAATCGTAGGCTCATAATTTCCGATATGTAGAAAAATTAGGGAAAGATAGAAGGATTCATGCTATCGGAGACAGGCCTTAGAAAGAAGGGACTATCCTTACATACCCCTTTCGTGTAGCTACTCTATCGTTTGATCGTTCTTCTTCGTTGCTCACGTCTTTACCTTCAAGGAAGTTCATACTCATATTAGATAATCGATAACATAAGCGTGTTTGAACTAAGCTAAAAAAATTTGAGCAGCGTCTCCTTTATTTATACTACTTTCTCCATATCATGTATCAACTCCCAAACGTTAATAACAACATTCATAATATCATCATCAATAAGTTTTATCAAATTCCTCATTATCCAATCCCCACAATTTCCTCTCAAAGTCATACATAATCATGATCATAGCACAACATTACATTCATTATCATCTAACGTTTCTCTCATGCTCTCAACATCATTCATAACATTTTTATAAGCACAACATATCAAAGATCATGACTCATCTCAAGCTACTACTCAAATTCTCATTATTTTCATCTTTGTAACCCATTTTCTATTTCCTTTCATAATCTAAGTCTTCCAACCTCTCAATACCGTAAACAACATGGAATGATCATGAAACTTACCTTAGATGGTGTGGGAAAGAGCCTTTAGTGGAAATACTTCACTTGAGCCAATACCCTAGCTTCACTCCCAAGAGAATTCTTGATTTGGAGGAACCCTAGTGAGCTTCTTGCACTTGATTCACTTGAATTCTTGATGTTGATCTTTTCTTTCCTTTGTATTCTTGTATATGAAGTGTGTGGAACCCTCTAGAAGCCTTGAGAACAGATGGAGAAGTGTGGAAATAAAATTAAAGAAGTGGAAATACATATATATTATTGAACTTAGCTCAGCCCGTCGGGACTTCCACGGACACTTATACGGTCCGTATAAGTGATCGTGGTTCTCCATCAGGAAAAATACCACTTCTGTTTGGTGTTATACGGACCCTTATACAGTCCGTATAAAGTTCCACAGTCCGTATAAGTTAGTCGTGTAACTCACAGTTTTTCTGAAGTTGTCCTCGTCGTTTCGTTTGATCTGCAATCCTTATACAACCTTCTTAACGCTTGTTTAACCCTTCATTACCAATCTAAGAGACATTATAACTCTTTTCCAAAATATCATTAAGCCATCATTAATTCGATACTCGTAATCTTTCTAAAACACAACATATGCTTTGCCTTCCTTAACATCTTCCCTCTCCTACCTCACATATCTTTGAGATCTCATTTTGAATCATCAAATGTTATTTCTTACTCATCAAAACATCGTATACGTCATGCCCCTCGTCAGTCTATTCACTGTGCATGAACGAAATTTTTTTCCGAGGTGTAACATTCTTCCCCCCTTGGGAACATTCGTCCTCGAATGTTAGACTATCCGGGATTCTATGAAAACTTCGCCATATATTTTCCTTCAACTGACCCGAAGTGTCATGCCCACACTATTCTTTCTTACCTCTTACTCCTCTTTTTAAGTACCCACTTGGTTTCATTGGCGACGTATAAATACTTGCAAGTTACATAATCGTTCTTGCATGATTCATGTACATACACATCTATACATCTACATGTATCCATATCTGTATCCGTATACATAATCGTACTCATTTACATATCGTATCCATATTCATATACATATTATTTACATAGCATACCCGACCACGAAGGTTCGGTGTTTCGCGTACCCGACCATGGCTAGGCTCGGTGATTATATATACCTAAACTCTTTTGTCTATCTACAATAACTCATCTCGTCATGCTCTCTTCCTTCCTTTATTTTTCCCTTGATTATCATATCTTATGTTCTACTATAGAAAACCTTAGGTCCCTTTCTTAATTGTCGCTTATAAATCACTATCATTAATTACGACTTTACCGTTGGTGCCTTTGCCTCTATTCTAACATAACATCGCCCATCCTTTACAATACCCCTTAAGCTATTTTCTCTCAATGTCACGTGGTTCAAGGTCTCCGCGAATGATTTCCAGTACAGTCTCGGATGCTTGCTCAATTCGTGTTCATTTATTTACTAGTCATTAGACTCGTTTCTGCGTAACTCTCACTCTTTGTTTTAGAGTCTATATTTGTCACATCTTAGGGTCCATCGTTTCAATCTCTACACTTGTATTCTCTTTACTCGCTTCCCCCTTTAAGGGTTTTACTTGTACCATTCTCAAATTCGCTGCCCTACCTTCAAATCTTGAATTCATATATCCCTTACTATACTACATCTCATTTATGTCGTTTCTCATAATTTATAGCTACGATAATTCATGTGTGAAGTCTTAACATACACATCTTGCAGTTTTATAATCAACTAATTCAACCGATATAGCAATCCGAACAAGGATGTATTTTACTTAGCTCATCTGGTAGTTATGAGTCAATGTCTAAATCTGCTCCAATTAACAACTTCTGTCCCATAGGGATGCTCATAACAGTAGTATGCCTAGTTATCCATACCATCAATGTAATGTCACTTGCTCTCTCCTTCAGTGCGCAAAATTTCACTTGTAATGTCATCTTTGTTTTCCAGGGCCTAAGTCTCATGCGCGACTAATACTCCTTATGCCTCATACGCTTTTAACCTTGTGTTGCACTCAACATTGATTTCAAAACCAATCATAATCGTATTGTATTTGTCGTTGATGATAGCTTTACTCTATCGCTTTATCGTCGTACGGTAAACTCATAACTCATGATTATCTTTTTCTTTTCAACTTATTACTTCATATACTTTACTCGTTTTAACTTGGTATAGGATATTCGGAGGATATGCATCTTCCTTTAGCCATAACACGACTACTTCTTAAGCGCGCGTACTTTACGGTGCATTTTCCTTCTCTCTCTATTCCCATTCTTATTCCTTTACATTCCTTCCTCCTCAATTTATCTTATTTCCTCGCATTCTATGATCAATCCTTTATTCTTCGCACAAGGAACCCTATTCCTAACTTAGTACCGCTTGTCCTTTAAAATATACTACCCTTGTACAATCCATTCTTCACTTCCAAAACTTATTCTGTTCATTCTGATCATCCCCTCTCCTCCTTATTATGTTGATCATTTTCCTAACAATTGTCCTACTTCGTTATTTATCTTTCTGTAGTCTTGGTCTTTTACATCGAGCTAAAGATATCACTCATACTCTTGAGTATATCAATCACAAAATACTACTACTACTCTACCATATCACTTTTCTCTGATTTCTTTTTCAAGTTGACTTCCCCCTTTTTGCTTGCTATCATTTCTGTCATTGAGGAACCCCTATGCTGGACTTTCCCCTAAAAAGGTCGTATAAACTTTCTCATCTACTGCCCCATGGCTTGCTTATGAAATAGAATAAACCTCGTGAAGTAAGCATACTAAACCTATTATTCTTTCTAATCAGCCCTATTACAGTTACCATATAAGTTGTTTTTGTTACACCCCGGAAAGTTTTCGTTAACGTACAGTGAGTAGAATAATGAAGGGCACAATGTATGCGATGTTTTAATAATCAAGAAATGACATTTAATGATTCTAAATGAGATTTCAAAGACATAGGAGGTAGGATATGAAAGTTGTTAAGGAAAACAAGATATATGTTGTGTACCGTGCAGAATTTATGAGTATCAAATTAATGATGGCTTAATAATGTTTTGGAGAGGAGTTATAATATCCCTTAGACTGTTAACGAGGTATTAAACAAGTGTCAAGAAGGTTCCATAAGGATTGGAGATCAAACGAAGTGACGAGAACAAGATCGGAGAAAAGGTGGGTTCTACGACCGATTATACGGTCCGTATAATGGACCGTGGAATCGTCACAGTGAAGTTCCTCACTGATGGGATTATACGGTCACTTATACGGATCGTATAAAATTATACGGACCGTATATTGTGCCGTATAATGAGCACAGAAGTGAGAAGTTGACGAGGTGATTTCGCGGTCACTTATACGGACCGTATAATGTGTCGTCAAATTGACATAGAAAGGGATGGTTGCTGAAGCAGTTTCACGGTCACTTATATGGACCGTATAAATTTATACGGACCGCATAAGTGTCCGTATAATTTCGTCGGGACAGATTTTTAATTTATAAAAAGAGCACCCAAGTTCATTATTTTCATTTCATTTTCGTTCTCCACAACTCAAGACTTCTCTAAAAACTTCCACACACTTCATACACAAGAACCCAAGATAAATTGATGATCAACTTTATCAAATCAACAAAACTAAGTGTGAGAAACACATCAAAGTTCATCCAAGTCAAGAAATTCCATGGGAAGTGGAACTAGGGTTTTGCTCAAGTGATGTATTTTGACTTAAAGTTCATTCCCACACCATCTAAGGTAAGTTCTATGGTATTTACATAATATTTAAGGTGTTGACAGTTGAAACACTTGGATTGTGAAAGGGTATAGGAAATGGGTCATGAAAGTGGGAATAGTGTTATTTTTGAGTAGTAGTATTGAATGAATCGTGACTATTGAGATGTTGTGATTATAATTACGTTATGAATGATGTCAAGAGCATGATAGAAAATTAGATGAGAATGAATGTAATGTTGTGCTATGATCATGATTATGGATGACCTTGAGAGGAAATTGTGGAGATTGGATAATGATGAATTTGATAAAAGTTATTGATGATGATATTATGAATGTTGTTATTGACGTTTGGGAGTTGATATATGATATGGAGAAAGTAGTATAAATAAAGGAGACGCTGCTCAAATTTCTCTAGCCTAGTTCACACGCGCTTATGTTATCGATTATCTAATACGCGTATAAACTCTTTTGAAGGTATAAACATGAATATTGGAGAGGAACGTTCAAGCGATAAAGTAGCTAAACAAAAGAGGTATGTAAGGCTAGTCCCTTCTTTCTAAGGCATGATTCTTATGACATGATATTCTTTATCTCTTCATGACTTTCCTACGTCCAAAAACTATGAGTCAATCTTAGTAAAAAGCTTCATATGAGATGAGATAAGAGATATGTTATGAGTATGATAATGATGAGTCTAAGTCTAAAGAGTCTAAGGCCCATGATATTATGTTTCTACAAAGCTAATGATTCTTATTATGATCCATTGATGTTGTTCATTGTATACACTCACCTTATATGCTAATTCCTTCAAGGTGAGGCAGAATGCTTATGAATGCTCCATAACAGAATCGGGGGTTCACGACCTTATGTCACCCCGATAAAGTATAATTTTCTTAAGTTTCCAGTCATGCATTATGATAATAGAGTATGATGAGAATATGATAATTCTATGAGATGTACATGATGCTATCACACCGCGCCTACATGGCCGGGAAAACACCGCTAAAGCGGGCAGCGTATACACCATGTCTAGATGGCATGGGCAGACACCACTAGTGGGTGGCATGAGTTGGTACCCCGGACGCGGGAGGCCTGGACGCAGGCTAATGATTATCACACCGTAACTATATGGTCGGGCGGCTTATACATATATGCATACATGATATGATGATGTTAATGAAGTAAGTTAGCATGCATTATTTAAGTTTTAAGTGACAGTCAGTTACAGATCACTCTTCACTCGATATCTCCGTATTTCATTAATATATCATTACTGTTTATGCCTTACATACTCAGTACAATATTCGTACTGACGTCCATTTTCTTTGGATGCTATGTTCATGCCCACAGGTAGACAGGGAGGTGATCCAGACTCGTAGAAGTTATCACCAGATTTACAGGAGCACTCCATTACTCCGGAGGTGCTATTTGGTTGATTCTTTTGTGTGTGTGTGTGTGTGTGTATATATATATATGTATATTGGGCACGATGGGGTCTTGTCCCGTCCATATGTCTAGTACTCTTGTAGAGGCTCGTAGATATGCAGGTGTGGGTAGTATGGTCTCACGATGTTACTATTGTATTTATATTATTATTTTGATAGCCGAAGGGCTTATGTACATAAAAGTAATTATGTTTCCCAATGAAAAATGGTTTTCCTATGATTATGAGCACATGAATATTAAAGAAGTGTATAATGAGTATGATGAGTAATAGAATGAGTGGTGCTCGGTGGTTAGCCCCGGGTACCCGTCATGGCCCCTAGTCGGGTTGTGATAGTTTTACCAATGGATTCACATTCGTTAAACCCCTTCGTATTTCATACCCCTGCCTCAGTTATGTTGTTACTTTATTTTTCTAATAGACTTGTCATATTTTACTTGTACTTATCCATCCAATCAATACTTCAGTATCACACTCTACTGGAGTCACCCTTTTCTCTTTCTATGTCATGTTTTAGTACTACTAGTATTCTTAATTTACTCTAGTATATCTCTTTACCATATGAATGTTGATCTCATAATTACCATTACTATCAATTCAACAACATTTAGCTCATCTCTTGTAATCATCAATGATACTCCTAACTTAATCTCGTCCTGCCATTACTTTTTGCACAACTTCTTTTCATGTTAGGACATATTACAAGCTTATATTTTTATCTCCTTAAGATTCGAGGAAAATTTCGGCGGAGTGTCCTCTATATTTCTTACTATCTCAAAACCTGCACGCAGCAAATACCAACAATGCCTCACAGGGCCAATACATATGTACGACATATCTCAGCCACACAGGGCTCCCACTTTCAAGTAAAAAATATGTCGAAACTTACCTCATATATCATACTTCGAGATGTACCTGATCCTTTAGGGATCTGCCCTGTTATCCCTTCCTATTTACTTTCCTTTTCATCTTTCAGCTTTACATTTCAATTATACCTCAATATTCTTACCTTACTCGACACACATCTTTCATACTGTCGCTTACCTTTGTTCTGATTCATTCAATTTGTTTAGTTCACAAACTTAGAATTGATCTTATCATCAAGAGACACATTTAATCAATTCCTCTATCATATGAACACTGACATACCTCTATTACAACCAATCCATTAAAATATGAATACGTACCCTGATAACGTAGTCTCGGTGAAGTGACTTACCTCTGTAACTTCAACATCATCAATCACTTTCTTCGGTCATTACCGTTCTTCTGCTGCAATCAAGGGTTAGTACAAGGAATCTCATTTCCTATGGCTTAGCTCTATCGCACGATCTTAGGTATGAAAGAAGAGTAACCATCCTAAATGCCCTGTAGCCTCCTGTTTATAGATGTGGCGCGCAACACACCATAAACAAGACTCTACTAGACACGGCTCGCAGACATTTCCTAGGACTGAACTGCTCTGATACCACTTTTGTCACGACCCGACTAGGGGCCATGAAGGGTACCCGGGGCTTGCCACCGAGCACCACTCATTCTATTACTCATCATACTCATTAAGAGTACATTCATATTCTTATGCTCATAATCGTAGGAAAACCATTTTCATTTGATAAATAATTACCTTTATATACATAAGCCCTTCGGCTATCAAAATAATACACACACACACACACACACACACACACATATATATATATATATATATATATATATATACCCGTGGGAAATCGTGAGACCATACTACCCACACATACGTATCTACGAGCCTCTACTAGAGTACTAGACATATGGACAGGACAGGACCCAGTCGTGCCCAAAACATATATGTACACAAAATAGTAAATCAATGGCACCTCCGGAATAATGGAGTGCTTTCAAAAGTGTGCTCATCAGCTTCGATAAATCTGGGTCACCTCCCTGTCTACCTGTGGGCATGAACACAGCGTCTAAAGAAAACGGACGTCAGTATGAATTTTGTACTGAGTATGTAAGGCATGAATGAAATGAACATAATAGAGAAATCATAAGACATAAGATAAAGATATAACCTGCGTAACTCTTAAGGGTGGATACATTTCATTCATATATCATATATATATACATCATCATAGTACATGTTGTATCATAGCGCATACATCATCGTGTCATATAAATCCTCATCGTTAACCCACGTCCGAGTAACCATCGTATGCCGCCCATTAGTGGTGATCATGTCCAGCCTTCTAGGTGCGGTGGAATCATAAGCAGCCTGCCTTAGCGGTGACATGTCCGGCCATTTAGGCACGGTGGAATCACAGGCAGCCCGCCTTTGCGGTGACATCTCCGGCCATTTAGGCACGGTGGAATTGTATCATCGTGAGCACATCATAGACTTAACATTATTATACATCTCATAGACATATCACGACCTTATCATAACTTAGCATCATTATATATATATATATATATATATATCATAGTATCGTATTTGCTCATACACATTAAATATTATCTATATTCGGCCACATAGTGGCTCGCCAATATCCGTATTCGGCCACGTAGTGGCTCGATAATATCACATACACGTCTCCTGTACCCGGCCATAACAAGGCTCGGTATATCTCAACATCATCATTGCCATCACATACATCTCATAAGCTTATCATAACTTTCCATAAAGCATGCATTTGAATTTTAAGACAACCTATGAAAATCATATCATATTCGTAGTATCAACTTCATAAAAATATCATATGATAGGATTTATAATCTCTAAACTTATGCTCATCATTACCATTATCGTATCTATAGCATACCTCTTACCGTTATCTTATATGAAACCCCCTATGAACATAGACTCGTAATTTTTCGGAACATTGGTCACAGAACATGCATTAGAGCTTATAGGCAATTTATAACAATATCGGGGTGACATAAGGTCGAGAACCCCCGATAACATTATGGAGTGATCATATACATCATATCTCACCTTGAAGGAATTAACATTTTAAGGTGAGAATGCACCATGAACAACACCAAGGGATCGTAAATAGGATCATTAACTTCATAGACACCATATGTTGCTTTAGAATCTCTAGGCTTAAAATTATAGTCATTATTATCGTATTCATGATATATTTCTCATCTTTATCTCATAAGAAGCTCTTTATAATCGTAGGCTCATAATTTTCGATATCTAGAAAAATAAGGGAAAGATAGAAGGATTCATGCTATCGGAGTCATGCCTTAGAAATAAGGGACTATCCTTACATACCTCTTTCATGTAGCTACTCTATCGTTTGATCGTTCTTCTTCGTTGCTCACGTCTTTACCTTCAAGGGAGTTCATACTCATATTAGATAATCGATAACATAAGCCTGTTTGAACTAAACTAGAAAAATTTGAGCAACGTCTCCTTTATTTATACTACTTTCTCCATATCAATTATCAACTCCCAAACGTTAATAACAACATTCATAATATCATCATCAATAACTTTTATCAATTACTCATTATACAATCCCCACAATTTCCTATCAAAGTCATCCATAATCATGATCATAGCACAACATTACATTCATTCTCATCTAACGTTTCTCTCATGCTCTCAACATCATTCATAACATTTTTATAAGCACAACATATCAAAGATCATGACTCTTCTCAAGCTACTACTCAAAATCTCATTATTTTCATCTTTGTAACCCATTTTCTATTTCCTTTCATAATATAAGTCTTCCAACCTCTCAATACCTTAAACAACATGGAATGATATTGAAACTTACCTTAGATGGTGTGGGAATGAGCCTTGAGTGGAAATACTTCACTTGAGCCAAAACCCTAGCTTCACTCCCAAGAGAATTCTTGACTTGGAGGAACCCTAGTGAGCTTCTTGCACTTGATTCACTTGAATTCTTTATATTGATCTTTGCTTTCCTTTGTATTCTTGTATACGAAGTGTGTGGAACCCTCTAGAAGCCTTGAGAAACAGATGGACAAGTGTGAAAATGAAATTAAAGAAGTGGAAATACATTTATATAATTTAACTTAGCTTAGCCTGTCGGGACTTCCACGGACACTTATACGGTCTGTATAAGATTGTACGGTCCGTATAAGTGATCGTGGTTCACCATCAGGAAAAATACCACTTCTGCTGGGTGTTATACGGACCCTTATATGGTCCGTATAAAGTTCTACGGTCCGTATAAGTTGGTCGTGTAACTCACAGTTTTTCCGAAGTTGTCCTCGTCGTTTCGTTTGATCTCCAATCCTTATACAACCTTCTTAACACTTGTTTAACACTTCATTATTAATCTATGAGACATTATAACTCTTTTCAAAAATATGATTAAGCCATCATTAATTTGATACTCGTAAATCTTTCCAAAACACAACATATGCTTTGCCTTCCTTAACATCTTCCGTCTCCTACCTCACATGTCTTTGAGATCTCATTTAGAATCATCAAATGTTATTTCTTACTCATCAAAACATCGTATACGTCGTGCCCCTCGTCAGTCTATTCACTGTGCCTTAACGGAAAAAAAATTCGAGGTGTAACAGTCCCATCCTTATGATTTCAGTATTCCCGTTAGAGGCTCCTAGATACATATGTGTGGGTAGTAGATGTCTCATGATCTTCTTGATATATATCTTGTACATCATTTTTTAGCCTCGTAGGCTTGTACATATACGTATGTTTTGAGAGATATTAGAGGATTAGTTTATGATAAGCTTTTGCTGGAAATGGTGTATGTTCAGGCTGAGTTTGATGATAGGTTTGATAGGTGGTGCTCGGTAATCAGCTCCGGGTACCCATCAATACCCTCTAGTTGGGTCGTGACACTAAGGACTATGTGTTCTCTCTGGCCACCCTAAAGGAGTCTGAGTTTGTGCTATAGGGACCAAGTGCTGGAGGTCCATCCACCTCTCTATTCTAATTGAAGCTCAAGAAGCGGTAAATGCAGAGATCAAATAACTTAAGGAAGAAAGTGCCCCTCTCAAAGTCCAACTAGCTAAATGACCAAAAAAACTAGGTTTCAAGCAAGAAGCAGAAGAAGAAATTGAGAAGCTACGGGTAGAGAGGGATCAGTTGAGAACTCAAGTGAACGCACTCAGAGTTGAGATGATAAAGGATTGTCAAGCCCATAGAAATTGACATATACCTGCTCAGCCATTTTAAGTCTCTATACTGTCTAGAAAATCCCTCCCAACGCCCATCCCTTTAGCATAAAATTGATGTCACCTTTTCCATAATTTTGGCTGATTTGAAATTTAACTCTTATTTGTGTATACTGAATTGATTACTATCTGCACTTGTGCTGATTTTTTTATTGGCATACTAATGTGTTCCTGCGCATTATTGCTACTTGTTTTCCTCTATCATACTTATGCTTATGTTGCCCTATAGCTATGAGTTAATATATCTGAACTTCTTATTGGATGTGCTTTAATCTTTTTGATGATGCCAAAAAGGGGAATATATAATTCTAAGGTAACATGCGTGATTAAGGGGGAAGAACAGGAAGATTGATATGTGATGATATTGTGTCAAATTTAGTCTTCCAGTTGAAATTTGTATTATGTTGCTAACATGTTGCAGGTACCTTGATAATGATGGTTTTCTTCGCAGGGGGAACAAATGGGAAGTTGGTTCTCTGGGGGAACATCAGTCTATGACTTTGTCATCATCAAAAAAGAGGAAATGATAGTCCTAAGTGCATTCGTGTTTTGATGATTGTCAAACTGTTTCAGAACCAGACAGAGACCTGGTATGTAATCTGCTCTTTGTGCACCTTGCACTATCGGTAGACACAGCTGTAAAGCCGAGCCACTTGCTGCGCACAAGTATAGCTGTGAGTTGACTCGTACTTAAGGTCAAAGTGAATAAGTGGTCTCTATCAATCCCACATGCTCCTACTAGATATACATCATGATGGCAACATATTTGGTAGACTTGAAAAACCTAATCCAAATTGTGCAAAATCTACCGACACAAGTTTCTCAAGATCTCTATAGAACAAAGCCATTTACAGGCTGAAGAACCTGATTCAAACACAAGATATTATTTATGTTCTTTAGGTTGTTGTATGTCATTGTTCATTTGTGCTTTAACTTTTAAACCTACTCTTCTCTTATAAGAATCTGTTGTAGGTATTTCAAATTAATAATAGCTGTTAGGTTGTTTACCTTTCAATCTATTAAGTGGTACCCTTGGCTAGTGTGTAGTCCAAGGTTTATTAGTTAGGTTTAGCTAGAGGTAGTCAACCTTAGTGGTCCTTGGCTAGAGTTAGTCAAGTGGAAGTGCTTGCACTCAGAGCTTTGCAAGTGCGGAGAAGGACTATGGGGGTTAGTTCCTAGGTTGCATAAGCATTATTGTAAGGGTGAGGGATTATGGAAGTTAATTCCTAGTTGACGATAGAGTTGTAACCTGAAGTTTCTCGTGTTGTGGAGTTTAAGTCCTACTAGGGTAGGTCGTGGTTTTTAATCCCTTGAGCAAGGAATTTTTTACCGTAACACCCTGTGTCCTTGTTATAGCCCGTATATTGTACGTTTGGAAATTCCAAAGTCGTCGTGGAAAGTTAGGGGCCAGATCATTTTCAAAAAATTATTTCAATGTACGAGTGGTTGAAAATATTATTTATGATTATTATTAGTATGGAAATGTTGAGAAAAGTTAAGGGCAAAAGGATAAATTCGCAAAATGATCAATGGAAATAATGTGAAAGCTTAGGGGCAAAATGGTAATTTCACATAATGTTCAAGAATGATCTTGGAGGAGCAAAAATGTTCAAGAAAATTTATGAAGAGGCCATATTGGCCGTGCACTATATGCCCTTCTTTGTAATTAATGGGGGCTAATTGTGAGTATAGAATAATATATGGGACAAAGCTTCCTTAAGAAGACATTTGGTCTTCTTTGACCATATGAAAAATTCAAAGAAAAATCAAGAAAAAGAAAGAAGAGTCTAGAAGAGGAAGGAAAGGGACTTGAGGTCATACTTGAAGGACTAAATTATAAATATCAAAAAGTAGTGGAAGACATGTATATATATGTGGAGTCATCTTTTAGTTGAAGAAATAAGAAAGAAAGACAAAAAAAACGATGAAGGAGAAAAATGAGGCCTAGGTTCGGCCAAGAGGGAGAAAAATTTCCCCCATGAAATCTTGGTCCAAAAAAATTATTTCTTCATATATTTCTACCCAATGAAAGGTCCTCTACAACATGGAGTAGGTGTTGAAGCAAGTGGAATGCTCATTGGAGTCATATACCAACCCTAAGCCAAGGGTGAAGTTGAAGGAAAAAAAAAAAGGGGTAAGAACTAATCTTCCTTTATGTTGTATGAATGCTTGGTATATGTTGTTGTATGGAGAAATGAATGGAAAACATGAAACCTTGCATGATTGAAGTTGTAGCCGTGCATGGTGTGTGTTGTGTGTTGTGTTGCATGGAAGATTGAATTAATGTTATGTAGTGTGTTGGTTGTTGTTGTAATGTGTAGGAAAAGATAGGAAATTCATGAAATATGTTGTTGTTGTGCTATGGCCGAATGGGGTGTGGGTTGACAAACCATGATGATTTAATTCTATTTGATATTTTAGTTGTTGTTATTATGGATTCTACGATGAAAAATGTAAGTTTGGTGGTTTGGAACAAAATGGTAATTGATATGAGAATGTTGAAGAAGTTAATACCATATTAGTTTAAAGTCTTACATTGCATGAATGGTGTAGTAAGTGCCTGGTTGTGGATGTGGTTTATGAATTTAGAATAAAAAAAAATGTGTGGTTAAGTCCTTGTTGAAGATTTCGGATATCATTGAATCATTGGGAAGATTGTAAGTGTTGCTAGAATAATTGCTAGTATTGTTGTTGGTTTGGCCGAGTTCCATTCTCGGGTTGTTGTTGATTGAAATTGGCCAAGTTGAACTTGGTGGTATGGTGTATTTACAGGGGAAATGCTGCCGAAATTTCGGCAGACAAAGTGTTACTTTGAAGAATCAACTTCTAAAAGCTCTAATCAAGTTTCGGTAAACATAACCAATTTGTAGATTTTGGCGAAATTGCAACTTGAATTTGGAGAAGCAAAAGGAAGCGGAAAAGGTATGTAAGGCTTTATCCTTCCTTCTATGGCATGTCTTAGACGTAATAAGTCGGGTACGAGCCTCGGGGACAACCCTATTCCCCGGAATCCGCACCTAAAGTTTTCCCTTTTTTCCTTCAGTAGAATTGAATTAAAAAGAGTGCAAAATATTGGAAGAATGTCCTAAACCTCTAGAACTCGCATAAATAGGACCCGATGACCCTAAACCCTCACAAGTAAAGCCATGATATGTAATATATGTAAACTTGGTATGCCACCTCATTTGATCCGAGGTGGGCCCACTGTTTCCCGGATTTACCTTATTATTCCACTTGACTTACTTTGATGTTGAATCCAAAAGAAACCTTCGATCCTTATTCCATTACCAAACGACAAGTACTGTACCTATCCCAACGAGAATACTTCCATGATGATAATGATAACGATGGTGTTAGAAAAGAGAATATGCCTAGGATAAGTACGACAAGAATGATCTCACGACAAAGAGTCTTGAGCTTAGAATCCAATGTGAATATGGAAGTGTTATACTGGTTTCTAAAAGTCTTCAAAGCATATGGATTAATGGTTATAATGCCTATGATCGTATTCTATGTCTCCTCTTAAAGCTGTCTTCCGTTGATAGTCTCGCCTTATAATTATCGTTCCTTCAAGGTGAGACAAGTGACCCGATTATCCCATAATGTAATCGGAGGATTTCGACCTTATGTCACTCCGATGGACACACGACTTTCTTTGGGCTCTCATGCATGCCAATTGTATGACATATGAATATGAAGTGAATATGTATATGTATATGTATATGGGGAAGGGCCACTGTTATATCACCACCTGATTCAGCTGGATTCCATCCCGGACGCGGGATGCCCGGACGCGGGATATGGGAGAGCCGGATACGGCGTCTGTATATGTTATATATATATTTATATATGATATGTTGGGACACTGTTGGGGAGGGGGGTGGGAGAGCCGATGTACCCGGCGTCTGTAAATGTGAATAAAGGATATCGTTTTCTGAAACGTTCTGTTTTCTGTACATGTAAATAAGAAGTACTGTTTTTCTGAGAAAGGGACTAAGCATGCATGGCATCTGCCTGAAAGGCATCCATATGTACAGGTTACTTCTGTCCCAAGATAAGCTCCATATGTCTATTCCGTTATTATTCATACTGTATATTCCTTTATTATGTCACTATTCATGCCTTACATACTCAGTACATTACTCATACTGACCCCTCTTCTTCGGGGGCTGCGTTCATGCCGCGCAGGTACACCAGATGAGCCACAGTTATCATAGAAGATGTTCCAGCGGAGTTGGCGGGCTCCACTTGTTCTGGAGTGCTGCCGAGTCAGAGTATATGAGCTATGGTGTTTGTTCAATGTTAGAGACTTTGCAGACAGAGTCATGGGTATAGAGTGTCAGCATTGGTAGACGGCTTCACCAGTCAAATGCTATTACTGTGTTTCATGTCACGGGTCCCACAGATGATAGACTTTACATATGAAGAAAAAAAAAAATTGAGAGTTTACTATGTATTTATTCCTTAACTGATACAAGAGTTTGTCTATGTAATAAGAGTCAGCGGGTTCGCTCGGCTCTAGATATGGGGTCGGGTGCCCATCACACCTTAGTAAAGTCAGGGTGTGACAAAGTGGTATCAGAGCAGGTCGGTCCAAGGATTGTCTGCAAAGTCGTGTCCAGTAGAGTCCTGTTTATGGGTGTGAAGCCGGCCACATTTATAAACAGGAGGCTGCGGGGCATCTAGGAAATATTGACCTTCTTTCTGTCATAGATTGTGCGATAGAGCCAAGTCATAAGGAATAAGATTTCCCTATATGAGCTATATGTATGACGAAAGAAAATGAGCAAGGCTGCGGAAGCTTATAAAGGTAAGTCCCGACGTGATTGTTCTGTTACCTGAACTGGAAGTATTGGATGGCGGGGATGTGCTATATGGTCGTATGTTCTGTGAGGCCTTGATGACATTGGCCGCATACAGGTTTTGAATAATAGGAACAGTAAAAGAGGTTCTGCCAGAACGGGTACGTCCCACAGGAAGAAGTATGGGAAAGAAATACCGTGAATAGGTAATAAGCGACATGCGTTGGTTCAGAAAGGTTAGGGATTTGGGCGTGGCGACGAAGGTGAGATCGCTATCATCAGGAATTTGAAAGTCCAGGACAGGAGGTAGCCATACACACAGGCAGAAGATGAACATCGGGAACCAAAAAGGGTAAAATCATAATTGTAAAAGGAATGACGTGGTACGAGAGTGCCTTCGGAGCCTGTGAAACCTCGACTCGCTCCAGAACATGTAATAAAGGTCATGTGAAGAAGCGGGCGCGAAAATATAGGCATTAAGGCACCGAATTTCAGCGAAGCTTTGGGTTAAGCGTGCTCAAGTGGGGGCAATTCCATGATGGGTGACCCCCTGGGAAGTTGGTGAGAAATTCTAGAGATTGGGACATAAGAGCCAAATTAAAAGCTAGGGTATTTTAAGGAAAATTAGAGTGTATGGGATGGCTGGGAATCTTAAAAAGACGCGTGAAACGAGGCAGACTAGCTCGGTAAAGAGCCCTGGAATTAAGCTAGGCTTGAACAACGTTTGAAAGTATCTTGTGAACTAGTTGATAGTAGATATGTGAGTATATATGAATGTGTAAGATATCCCGCATATGATTGTATCGGTGGCGTGCGAGCCCCAACAACCGAAACTACGGGAAGAAAGGTATTGATCGCGCAAAGGTGCAGAAGTACGAGTGACAGCAAGAATAAATGGTGCCACTGTCATAAGGTAAACCGTTATTATTTTACCGTGGGTTAGAATTGAAAGATTTAGTGCAGCGATACTTGGAAAGGAAAGAGAGTAAATGGATGGAAGATAGAAATCTTAAATGTAGGAAAAAGGTGAGAGTTAAGAAAACCTTAGTGAGTGAAACCACCGCGAGAAATTGATGGTAAAAATACGAGACCATTAGGATGAAAATTCAAGTAGGCATGTGAAAGGGATAGAGTGAGGAAAAAGGAAACAAGGAGAAATGTGTGGAGGTTGAGAGTTGATTTCAACAAGTAGGTCTAAGAGAATGGTGACCAGGTTATAGGGATGTGAAGTAAGAGAAGGAATGCTCAGGATGCTGATGGTGTTAAGATGAAAGATCTGAAAAAGGACAAGTATGTAGCTATAGTAATATGCTTAGAGGTTTAAGAAAATAACGGGACGCTTAAGAAATACGGGCGCACAGTTACAACACGAACACGTAGTTAAGAAAGAATTACGAGCAAGAGAGCTAAGCAAGTGAAAGAACGAATAAAGGATAGAAAGGTATGGAAATATGAACAAATGAGGACCTAGACAGGAAGTAAAAGAAAAGCTTAAGATAAGAAGTTTTCAATATGTTAGGCACAAAGCTGGAAAAGAAGGTGAGGGATAAAGGTATAAGCGAAGACTCCATAAAGGACTATGAGCATATAAGGAACCCTTTAAAGGGGGGGAGGCCATATTGGGCTTACAAGGAATGACGATAAACGAAACGAGCACAACACATGAAGTCAAAAGACAAGTGTACCTGTATTGAGAGATACGAAAAGAGACTAAAGGATAGTTGTAGTAAGAATCGGAAGGTGTGGCTTTTGCTAGATATGGTCGCGAAACAGTAACAGAAAAGAGATGATCTGAGAAAGACAAGGATAATACGTTGGCCCAACAAATTAGAAAACCCATGACACGGGAAGGAGATTCAGGTAAAATCTGAGAAGTTCGATTATAAAAGGAATGATTTAAAGGATAAGGAGTGAGTATGAAGAAAGGACGACTACAAAAGGGATCCTCCCGAAGTATTACGACACCCCATAAGATCAGTTGAACATTCGAGGACGAATGTTCTAAAGGGGGGGAGGATGTTATAGCCCGTATATTGTACGTTTGGAAATTCCAAAGTCGTCGTGGAAAGTTAGGGGCCAGATCATTTTCAAAAAAATTATTTCAATGTACGAGTGGTTGAAAATATTATTTATGATTATTATTAGTATGGAAATGTTGAGAAAAGATAAGGGCAAAAGGAGAAATTCGCAAAATGATCAATGGAAATAATGTGAAAGCTTAGGGGCAAAATGGTAATTTCACATAATGTTCAAGAATGATCTTGGAGGAGCAAAAATGTTCAAGAAAATTTATGAAGAGGCCATATTGGTCGTGCACTATATGCCCTTCTTTGTAATTAATGGGGGCTAATTGTGAGTATAGAATAATATATGGGTCAAAGCTTCCTTAAGAAGACATTTGGTCTTCTTTGACCATATGAAAAATTCAAAGAAAAATCAAGAAAAAGAAAGAAGAGTCTAGAAGAGGAAGGAAAGGGACTTGAGGTCATACTTGAAGGACTAAATTATAAATATCAAAAAGTAGTGGAAGACATGTATATATATGTGGAGTCATCTTTTAGTTGAAGAAATAAGAAAGAAAGACAAAAAAAAAAAGATGAAGGAGAAAAATGAGGCCTAGGTTCGGCCAAGAGGGAGAAAAATTTCCCCCATGAAATCTTGATCCAAAAAATTTATTTCTTCATATATTTCTACCCAATGAAAGGTCCTCTACAACATGGAGTAGGTGTTGAAGCAAGTGGAATGCTCATTGGAGTCATATACCAACCCTAAGCCAAGGGTGAAGTTGAAGGAAAAAAAAAAGGGGTAAGAACTAATCTTCCTTTATGTTGTATGAATGCTTGGTATATGTTGTTGTATGGAGAAATGAATGGAAAACATGAAACCTTGCATGATTGAAGTTGTAGCCGTGCATGGTGTGTGTTGTGTGTTGTGTTGCATGGAAGATTGAATTAATGTTATGTAGTGTGTTGGTTGTTGTTGTAATGTGAAGGAAAAGATAGGAAATTCATGAAATATGTTGTTGTTGTGGTACGGCCGAATGGGGTGTGGGTTGACAAACCATGATGATTTAATTCTATTTGATATTTTAGTTGTTGTTATTATGGATTCTATGATGAAAAATGCAAGTTTGGTGGTTTGGAACAAAATGGTAATTGATATGAGAATGTTGAAGAAGTTAATACCATATTAGTTTAAAGTCTTACATTGCATGAATGGTGTAGTAAGTGCCTGGTTGTGGATGTGGTTTATGAATTTAGAATAAAAAAAATGTGTGGTTAAGTCCTTGTTGAAGATTTCGGATATCATTGAATCATTGGGAAGATTGTAAGTGTTGCTAGAATAATTGCTAGTATTGTTGTTGGTTTGGCCGAGTTCCATTCTCGGGTTGTTGTTGATTGAAATTGGCCAAGTTGAACTTGGTGGTATGGTGTATTTACAGGGGAAATGCTGCCGAAATTTCGGCAGACAAAGTGTTACTTTGAAGAATCAACTTCTAAAAGCTCTAATCAAGTTTCGGTAAACATGACAAATTTGTAGATTTTGGCGAAATTGCAACTTGAATTTGGAGAAGCAAAAGGAAGCGGAAAAGGTATGTAAGGCTTTATCCTTCCTTCTATGGCATGTCTTAGACGTAATAAGTCGGGTACGAGCCTCGGGGACAACCCTATTCCCCGAAATCCGCACCTAAAGTTTTCCCTTTTTCCTTCAGTAGAATTGAATTAAAAAGAGTGCAAAATATTGGAAGAATGTCCTAAACCTCTAGAACTCGCATAAATAGGACCCGATGACCCTAAACCCTCACAAGTAACGCCATGATATGTAATATATGTAAACTTGGTACGCCACCTCATTTGATCCGAGGTGGGCCCACTGTTTCCCGGATTTACCTTATTATTCCACTTGACTTACTTTAATGCTGAATCCAAAAGAAACCTTCGATCCTTATTCCATTACCAAACGACAAGTACTGTGCCTATCCCAACGAGAATACTTCCATGATGTTAATGATAACGATGATGTTAGAAAAGAGAATATGCCTAAGATAAGTACGACAAGGATGATCTCACGACTAAGAATCTTGAGCTAAGAATCCAATGTGAATATGGAAGTGTTATACTAGTTTCTAAAAGTCTTCAAAGCATATGGATTAATGGTTATAATGCCTATGATCGTATTCTATGTCTCCTCTTAAAGCTGTCTTCCGTTGATAGTCTCGCCTTATAATTATCGTTCCTTCAAGGTGAGACAAGTGACCCGATTATCCCATAATGTAATCGGAGGATTTCGACCTTATGTCACTCCGATGGACACACGACTTTCTTTGGGCTCTCATGCATGCCAATTGTATGACATATGAATATGAAGTGAATATGTATATGTATATGTATATGGGGAAGGGCCACTGTTATATCACCACCTGATTCAGCTGGATTCCATCCCGGACGCGGGATGCCCGGACGCGGGATATGGGAGAGCCGGATACGGCGTCTGTATATGTTATATATATTTATATATGATATGTTGGGACACTGTTGGGGAGGGGGTGGGAGAGCCGATGTACTCGGCGTCTGTAAATGTGAATAAAGGATACCGTTTTCTGAAACGTTCTGTTTTCTGTACATGTAAATAAGAGGTACTATTTTTCTGAGAAAGGGACTAAGCATGCATGGCATCTGCCTGAAAGGCATCCATATGTACAGGTTACTTCTGTCCCAAGATAAGCTCCATATGTCTATTACGTTATTATTCATACTGTATATTCCTTTAATATGTCACTATTCATGCCTTACATACTCAGTACGTTACTCGTACTGACCCCTCTTCTTCGGGGGCTGTGTTCATGCCGCGCAGGTACACCAGATGAGCCACAGTTATCATAGAAGATGTTCCAGCAGAGTTGGCGGGCTCTACTTGTTCTGGAGTGCTGCCGAGTCAGAGTATATGAGCTATGGTGTTTGTTCAATGTTAGAGACTTTGCAGACAGAGTCGTGGGTATAGAGTGTCAGCATTGGTAGACGGCTTCACCAGTCAAATGCTATTACTGTGTTTCATGTCACGGGTCCCACAGATGATAGACTTTACATATGAAGAAAAAAAAAATTGAGAGCTTACTATGTATTTATTCCTTAACTGATACAAGAGTTTGTCTATGTAATAAGAGTCAGCGGGTTCGCTCGGCCCCAGATATGGGGTCGGGTGCCCATCACACCTTAGTAAAGTCAGGGTGTGACAGTCCTTTTACATACTGCACTGCATATGGGAACTGGTACACAACCAGGTCCCTCATATACTACTTGGTGGACGCATAGCCTGCAACAGGCTCCTTCTTGGAAGAGGCCCTTGGAACTTGGCAGAGAGGCCAATGTATTATATGTTCTATATTATACTTCTACTAGTTCACATTCTACGTCTTCTGTAAATACCTTATCTACTTCCAATTTAGTTGTTTCTTACAATTACAGTGCTTGCACTACTACTTGTAATCTTCCCAATTCTATTAATAAAGCGGATTTGTTTTGGCATCAAAGACATGGTCATATGACTTTTCAAAGAATGAATAAATCTATTCCATTCTTATATAATAAAATTCCCCTAAACAATCTTTTCTTTGTCCTGTCTGTCCATTGGCTAGACTACAAAGACTGCCATTTCCTGACGGTACTATAAAAATAACTCAATGTTTTCAACTCATTAATCATTACTTGTTGGGTCCTTATCACAGTAGAACCTACAATGTTTTCAAGTATTTTTTAATCATTATAGATGACTTTTGTCACAGCCTAACCGGAGGGCTATGGCGGACACCCAGAAGCTGACCCCCTAGATGCCACAAAACATACATAACACACCTGCTTATGCTCATTGTGGGCCACCTGAGGGCGCTCACAACATGATCGGCTGACCGATTAGATTAGATATCATGAACTGGAAGGTCACAACCCTCAAAAGATTTGTATACATGTATCACTAAACCCAACTGGGGTACAAGCCGACAAGGCTACCCGATAAAACTATGTAACCAAACATGTGTTGAGCGGGCCACACTGTCTGACTGAATATAAGCGTCTATGAGCCTCTACTGACATACTAGACATGCTATGGACGGGACAGAGTCCCTGCCCTACCCATATACATCAAAACACATACCTGGTCTAGACATCAACTCCGGCAAGAGAGGAGTGCTCTGCTATCCAGCTGAAGAAGCAGCCTAAGGATGCGATCTGTCTTCCTGGCTATCTGAACCTGAGGGCATGAACGCAGCCCCCCCCCCCCTCTCGAAAAATAGGGGAGTCAGTACGGATAATGTACTGAGTATGTAAGGTAAAAGAGTAACATACACATAGGATTCATGAAGAAAATCTGAAACTCGTTAGCTAAACTGATTGACTGAATGCATCTGTAAGTCTGATTATCTAAACATATCTGTATGAATGCATCTATATGTTTGACTATCTGAACATATCTGTATATCTCTGCTTACTGAAATTGCCTCTGAGGGCGTATGATTTGCATAAGTCATAGTGCCGAGGAACGTACGACTCGATCCCTATCCCATCATCAAACAGGCCCCTTCGGGCATAATATCATAGTGGCCCCTTCGGGCATCATAATCATCATCACTGTGCACCAGTTGATCAGGTGGTAATGCGTATATAACGCCTCGCCCTTTCTCCATACCCCACATACATATAATATACGTGTATATAACACCTCCTGGTCACGGATCAATATGCATATATGTAAATGAATGCAATGCATAAATGTGAACTAACATAATCATGATACACAACTAAGGACCCATGAACAGAAGGGGCAATCATAAGAGGGGTACAGGAACATCAAAGACTGAAGTACTCCTAGTGCTTCTAAGAGTAGAGTAGTATCGAAGCTCGTTTACTCGATGTTCGCTCATATCATAGGATCATGCCAGAATAAAAGAAAGGGAAAGCCATAACATACCTTTTTGGTCGCCTTAACTTTAAATACTCAACGTTTGGCCTCCCAGTCTCGCAAATCTATATTCAAGAAAATTTATACCATTGTTAGATTCATCTTCACAGGCCCGTCTTAAGCCCTCAAACTAACTCTTTCTAGAATCTGCCGAAATTTCGGCAACATCTCCCCTATTTATATCCCTAGCCCGAAATCGCAATACCAACAACCAACAACAACAACAATACTAACATCATCAACACCATCCCACATGATGTTTATCCAATTTCTCTGCCCACAACTTTATTATATGATCATTTAATCACTCTATCTTTGTAGATAAACCAAAAATAATATTAATAAGGAGGGATTCATACCTTATTCTTGTTACAACAGCAACATCTTCAATATCCACCATGAATCTAAGCCAAAATCCACTGCAAAACAATACTAGAACCATAACCATGCATTACCCGAGCCTCGATTAATACTCCGTCACTTGAAAATCACTCAAAACCCTCAATTTTAGGATATCCTCACTCCCTCATATGATTTCTGAGTTTTGGGAAATATTTAGAATGGAAAATGAAGGGCTTTGCCCCTTTTATAGGGTGACAAAGTCGGTGGAAACCTACTTAATCAGTGACCTTCGCGAACGCGAAGGACCCTCGTGAACGCGATGGTCTAGAATACTCATGGCCATCACGAACGCGAGCCCCTGTCGCGAATGCATAGGGCAATTCTGCCCAGTTCGACCAGATTTGTGTTCTTCACCCGTTCGACCTCCAATCCTTCCGATACTTCTTATAGATGATCTTAGACCCTCATAACCATAATATAGGTGCATACAATCTCATATATCACTTTATCCATAAATATGCTTAATAGTTGTGTCGTTCCTTCAATCTGAAGGTTAACTTTCTTGTTCAAAATTCCACGTACTTGTACTTAGACTTGGCGAGCGTTCCTCTGAAAATACGAGGTGTACCAACTTTTCTAGGATAACTTGGACTCATTTACTATCTTGGAAAAGCAATGCTTTTTCAGTCATCAAATTTTTTGTTTTAATGGTCAAGAACCATTTCAAATCTAATATTCAAACCATTAGACCTGATAATTTAACTTGGGTCCAGTTCTCAGGATTCCCTCTTCTTGCTGATTCTAGTATTATTCATCACATTACTACCCCTAACACTCCTCAACAAAATGAAGTTGTTGAGAGAAACACAAACAACTTTTACAAACTTCCATGGCCTTGCTTTTTCAATTCAAACTTCTGCTCAAGTATACGGGGAATGGGTTCTCATAACCACATATTGATCAACAAATTTTCGTCTAGTGTTTTGCACAATGTTTCCCCTTATAATAAATTACATGGTACTCCACCTCCTTATTTCTATTTGAGAAGTTTTTGTGCCTTTGCTATGCTACTCTACCAACAGTAGGTAGGGATAAATTTGAACCTAGAACTTTTCCTTGTGTTTTCATAGGATATCCTATTGGGAAGAAAGGGTACGAGCTTCTTAGCATGGATGCGCACTCCATTCACTTCTCCAGAGATGTAAATTTAGATAAACATATCTTTCCTTATCATTCCTCAAACATATCTTTCCTTATCATTCCTCTTCCCCTTCTCTTTTTTGCATCTTTTCTAACATTTTTTAAGATCCTTCCCCTATTGTTTCAGTTACTTCAACTGATGGGACTCCTCTTTCTGCTCTTCATCCTTCTCATCCTAATTCTACCTCCACTTCAAGTTTCACCACTTCCATACTAGTGCCTCCTAACCAATCTGCTTAACCCACTAGACAGTCCATCTAACCCAAATATCTCATTGACTATATCTATTCCATTCTCACTCCCACCCTTTCCAGCACATCCAAATTTACCTTTTCTGATTTGCACTTGCATGAGCCTAAGTGTTACCAACAGGCTACACCTCAGGCTGCTTGGCAAGAGGCAATGCTCAAAGAATTTCAATCCTTGGATGCCAATCATACTTGGGACATTGTCCTTTTACCACCTGACAAGAAGGCAATCCTTGTAAGTGGGTCTACAAAATCAAACAAAAGTTTGATGGATCTATTGAGAGCTTTAAGGCTAGACTAGTTATGAGAGGAGATTCTCAAATTGAAAGAGTGGACTATACTGATACTTTTAGTCATGTGGTCAAGATAACAACTATTATGTATTTAATGACTGTTTCTATCAAGCATAATTGGACAGTCCACCAAGTGGATGTCAACAATGCTTTTCTTTATGGGGATCTTTATGAAGAGGTGTATATGAAGACTCAACTAGGTCTTACTACTTGATACGATCCGTCCGGCGGAAGACACAGATTCGAACAATAAATACGCGGAATTAGAGATAGAGTATCTATCAAAGATGAGAAGTGAAGAAAAGTGGATGAGAATAGAAGCAAGACCCAGCGTAACATCAGTCACTAGAAATTTGCTAGTTTTCACTAACTTCATGCCAAAACCCGACAATCACCCGAGACCCCCCGGATGCAAACCAGATATGTAAACATACGAAAAAACACGATACAGAATCACTCGTGCTCCTGGAATTCCCAACGGAGGTCTATTTGACTGAGTCAACACCTAATGGCCAAAGACCAACTTTCCAACCAGTAATCCAAAACACTCCTGAGTGCCTCGAGACCCGAACTGAACATCCCACCAAGTCATAAGGGACCATCCGAACATCTCGACTCTCAAAATCGATGAATTTCTAAAAAAGGCCTGTTTACCCGAAAAACAACTACCGGTCAAACATTTTTTTACTTTAAAGCTCTAATTCTCATAAGTCATTTAAAACTCGCCTAACTACCTCGAGAACCATGCCACCGATCCCTGCAGGTCAAAATCATAATAATAGGGCTCGGGGAAGGGTCAATGGGGGTAAATGGGTCAAAAGTTCAATAATGACCAAATGGGTCGTTCCATCACATACAATTAAAAAATCATTCGTCCTGGAACAAAGGAGGAGAGTACAAAAGCTGATAGTACCCAAGGAATCTTCAATATAACAACACGGAAGCCCCCACGGGACGAAGTACGCCAAAATCACTACTCGTTCACCTTATCAGTAAAACTTCCTTTAATTTAGCTTAAAGATCCGATTTTCCATATTTCACATACTCAATTTTTTCTAAAAAATAATCCCCGAATATAAGAGCAGTTTCTGCTAGAATTCTCCGATTCGATAAGACCATACCTCTGAATGCAATCGATAGGTCCCAAAATAACACAAACCTTTAGGTATAAACACAACCATAGCCCGTTGTGACGGGAAGATATTTTGATTCCGCTAACTTTTCTTTCACCCTTCTAAAGTCGTTCTTCATTCCACGATTTCTTAGAAAATACATAAACACAAGCCCAAAACCATGATTCGCTAGTTCGAAGTCTTCTTAAACCTTTAATCATAATACTGGAAGCATACCCACTGATTACCTCGCCAACCCAAGTCCGTAGGAGACAATCTGATCACTCTAGAGACCTCTCGCAACCACAGTACCTCCTCAAATCATTGCCAAGTATCGACGTAAACCATTATATCTGACCGAATAGCTGCTGTCGGTAAAATATCATCAAGTGCACTCACAAACCCTGATAAGGCTCGGTAAACTGGTCATACCTCAAATCTGAACTGAAACTCATCGAATTCGTGAAGGTGATTTACTGGGAACCCATAAGTCCTCCTGGAAATATAAACATAGTCCATCAAGCTCTAATCAAATAATTCTGACCCGGAATGAATGCACAACCCCTGAAACCACTAATAGTTACCTGAAATGACTCCAAATTTTTTGAAACCAACCACCGTCCTATCACACATCTGTGGTGGCCAATTCTAATCCTTTCCTAATGCATACTCAGTCATGTCTGCCACCCTAAACTCCAAAATCCAATTTTTACCCAAGTTGTCAACTTAATACCGAAGAACTATACCTTATGATTGGAATTTTCATGTTTCTCAACCTTTACCCAATACACAAATATGATACCACACAAGCAAATTCCATAAGTCTTAACATGTGGGTTACTTGAAATTTGCTTCTCACTAATCACTGATCATGAAACCTCACGGAACTTCGTCATATCACTTAGTCTATTTCGGTAGACTTCCTTCTTTAAGCGTACTCAACAATCACACCTTATCTGAAATAAGCAAGACAATAACACCCTAATCGATAATGACCCAAGTAATCCCGAATGTATACCTTATTCTTACCGATTATCGATCAACTATACATTTTCCTGACACTCCAATTCCTCAATTTCTATTAGTTCACATTCACCGCCACCGTCTGACTATTACTCGAACCCACCCAATAGCATACCACATAATCATAAGTCTTACAAACTAGCCGAGTCAATCATGGAGATAGTAGTATGCCACAGACTCTACACACTAGAGTTCCCTTACCTCACTCAACTCTAAAATCGATTAGTTCCTAAATCCAGCATATCACATACACAGTCCTAATAATGTCCTCATGTATCTCCACCAATGTGCCCTCGCTCAAATTCTCTTAACTCAATATTTGAAATGTTTTCCACAACTTGAATTAATTCGAACCCCATCATTGATCTACCATTTTAAATGTCTTTAAACGTCACTCGCCTGCGAAGAATCAGGTCTTGCCTTACTTGTCGAACCAGAACACCCCTAACAAATCGTGCGATTATCCCCCTCATCCGATCAATTCCATATAGTCGTAACACCAGAAATAGGAAGAACTAGCCGAAACTTACACAACCTGTACACTACTCACACCCCTTGTCCAAGAGTATATGCAACACCTGATAGCTCCTTGAGTACTAAAAATTTACACTTGTACAACACTAGTCACTTTTATTAGTCAACTACTAGCTCCTATTGGCCCACTGCATAACAAAACATTCTAACTCCACACTGAACCCTTATGTCTGTTGTACCAAGTATGACGTAACATAACTCTCAAATCAACCAGCTCTTGATTCCACAACTCATTACCATTCCTCTGAACACGATGACCTAACGAACACACCCTTACTGAAGGGCCAGGACCACAGCTGCCCAATATCTTAAGTCTTCACTCGTCACAATTAAACTTGCTTTCTGATCTAGAATTGATAACCACCTTCTTGAATGAACCCACAAACTACTAATTCTTACTCCACCACTACCATATAGCCACATTGAAGCCTAACTTAACTTTTCACAACCGAATAAGAAATCCACTCTCGTACCAATTTTAACCTTATCTTGACAAACACGTCAGATACCAATTTTTCCCTTCCTATAAGTGGAAATTTATCTACTCAAATCCTCTTCCTTACGCCTCTATTCAATAACATAAAAGTACTCTTAACAAAATACCCTAAGAATTTTTATTTCGCTACACGTTTCCACAAAAGTCTCCCCTAATGTCCTTATTCTCAACTTCTCTTCTTTATTACACGCGGTCACAATCCCTTTGCCAATTCTGATGGTCCATACCAAACATACACTCGTCCCCACATATTGACATCTAATACACTGCCACTGCTGAATCGTTGGTCTGCCATTGGTGCAACCGTGTCACACAAACCATCATAAAACCTTGATGATGTTGAAACTTTTCCCAAACCGATCATACTCGAGCAAATCATTCTTGTTAAGCCATAAATGCACTTCTGCAACTTTTGAGCAAACTAACGTTGAAAACATAGAGATCATGTGACCCACTGTACCATCTCTCCCATTTATCAAGAAACCGTCACAATAAATGAGTCTAACCACGACCCCACAAATTTGAATCCTCAAGCCATAGCTAGAAACGGAACTTGGTCATGCGTCCGAACCAGGATGACACATCTCGTACCATACCATAACACTACAAAAACAAACCGATGGCATAAGAATTCAAGGAAAAGTTCCCTCCTTCCGTGGGTGATTAAGACAAGAAAATTCAGATACAAGTTGGAATCGACTAGATACCAATTGGAATCGACTAGATGCCAATTTGAATGAAGTAGCACGAAAGGAATGGAAAAATTGAAAGTTTCCTAAATGTCCTATAGCCTCTCGTAGATAAGTACGGAGCTCATCGTACAGATCTGCAAGACTCTCCTAGACATGCTCTTGTACTTATAGACCGGGTAACCTAGGGCTCTGATACCAACTTGTCATGACCCAAATCACTGATCATGTGGGCACCTACCCTTTTTCCACCTGATAGGCAAACCCGTCCCTTAAAGATTTATCTAACAACATAAATATTAAATAAGAGAAATAGAAATCTAAAATCATAGATAGATAGTAATGCGGAATACAACAACTACCCAAGGAGTCTGGTGTGAATAGTATAAGAGAAACTAATACAAGTCTAAAATATACAAGTCTGAAATATACAGGTCTGTCTCAGGATATGCAATAAAGACAGTACGATAGAAGAGTCTCCAGGCAGTGGATCGGAACATGACTCACCCTGTAAACTCCATCTGACGGCCTCGGGAACTCACCCGCGATGGCCTGAAGTGGAATCTGTAACAAACTCTGCACTGAGAAAATAATGCGGCAAGGTAGCATCAGTACAACAACACGTACTGGTAGGCATCTTAGGCCGACATAATTAGGTAACATACATAAAATAAAGAAACTGAAAGATAGGCATATAAGCAATCAAATATACAGTCACTAAGCACATCCATGTAATACTTGCAATAATATGAACCCCACTAGATCTCAGTAGTGTACAATCATAGCCTAGGCGAAAATCTCTAGTCCGTGAATCCATCAAATGTCTATGTAAGTGATTAACAAGCACACAACATCTCAAATAAGTCAACAACCAAGGAATCTAGGATGAAACGCACCACGCAGTACAATAAATACAACAACCAGAATTAGAGGTGTGAATGGATGTAATATGAATGCACATGTGATGCAACGCAATGCACTGGCCAACTATCTCATATCGTACTGCTATAGCGGAAACCACTACGTCTCGATACTCATGACCCATGGGGGACCCGTGAAGTGCATGTACCAGTCACTCTGCACACAACCCAGATGTCACGCCCTAAATCGGGCAACGTGCGAACACCTACCATTTCCCACCTTGGTAGGTAAACCCTTCCCTTACCCAAAATACAAGCTATAAATGAGGAAGAACAATGTAATTACTAATAAATCTCAATATCAATTAGAAGAGAAAAGTGTGGAATAAATCTTCTACCCAAGGCATCTGGTCTAAGTCAGCACAATAGCTACTAATAAACACATAGGTCTGAATATATACCAACAACTATCTGAAAGTTACCATGCAAGGCTCATAACATGAAAAGGGATACTGTCTGGAAATAGGTGACAAGTATATGAAGAATGGAAACTTGTGTTGCAGAACTAGCAATAGCTCACCCTAAATCTCTAACAACACCGTCTCGGGAAACACTCTCGAGGATAATAAATAGAACCTGTTACACACTCTACACCTCGAAAAAAAGTGTAGCAAGGTAGCATCAGTACAAACAATATGTACTGAGTAGGCATCATAGGCCAACAACGGTTAGCTAACATATATAAAGAAAGAGACTGAAAAATAGACACGCTCACAATCAAGTATAGAAGAACACAGTCCAAGAATGAAAACTCAAGCACAGAAGGATCCAATAGTTGAATCACAACCTATGGTGGAGCACCTAAATACAAGTCTGGCAAGTTTTCCATAATTCCTCTGAATAACCACAAATAACAGTACAACCAACACTAGATCTTCGTAACCTCAAGTCATAGCCTAGGAAAAATTCTCTAATCCTCGAGTCCATCAATCCCCAAGTATGTATTAATCAGGCAGACAACAACTCAAGTCAATAATCAACTAAGAAAATCAATGCGAAAAGGTACCATGCGATACCATAAGTACAACAACCAAGTCAGAGATGTGGATGGATGTAATATGAATGCACATGCGATGGGATGCAATGCAACGATACTCACACACTTCGGGCGGAATACCTCCACGCTTCGATAGTGATGACCCATGGGGGACCTGCAACCCGATCCAATATATATATATATATATATATATATATATATATATATATATATATATAATATGTTGCGGCGTGCAACCCGATCCAATATAAGTATAATATATGTTGCGGCTCGCAACCCGATCCAAATGTAGGAGTATGAATGCATGAATGATATCAACACTAATGAGAATCTATCAATATCAATGGTGCCACACATGGACACATATCACAAGAATCTATCAATATCAATTGTGCCACATGGACAAGTATCACTATATCACGAATAAATCACTTCCTTCCTCTTTACAAGAAAATGCCTAATAAATGAGAGATACGATTCCACATTCACGATAAGGCAACTTAACATCAAGTCTAGAATCACAAACGTTGCGACAAGCCAGTAGATCACGACAAGGTAGCAGGCCACAATCAAACAATAATACCAAGCTCAGATCATATAAGTGTATCATGAAAGATGCGACTGAGTACAATGCATAATATCAATGAATAATGATAACATATGAAATCAATTGTGCCACAAATGGAAACATCTCTCGATATCAGTAACAAGTCAAGTTCTTTCCTCTATCCAAGATAATACCCAATAAGTGAGGGATAGCAGTTTCATAATCACGATAAGATGACTAAGTATCAAGTATCACAAGTGAGGTAAGAAGCCAAAATATCACAACAAGGCAACAAGCCACAATCAATCAACAGTACCAACCTAAGTAATCTATCCCAACTTCATACCCGAAGGCATAACATGCTTTCTCCAACAATAACTAACTCTACATATGCTTTGCTAACCGAAGTCTAACCATAAGGTTAACTGTAACCTACCTGGCAGCCGAGCAGGAGCCACAAACAATCAAACCTTCTCCTTGCATTTTCGAAGAGCCTCCAAGTACTCAAAGTCTATCCATCATCGAATTCTAAGTTAGAAAATAGCACGAACAATACCCATATTGCTAGGCTATCTTTCCAATCAAAATTAACTATGGAAAAAGGGGGAAATGGACCCACCAGGATAAAACAAGTATTTCGAGAGAGAAATCGGCGACCCAATGTTCTAGAAGATGAAATCTACTATCCGATTGGTAGATTAAGTCAAGAATAGGTCAAATACATCATTGAAGTCAACACCCCCAATTTGGGTCTAAAACCCTCACTTTCAATCCTTCAATTCATCAACAATAATGGAAGATTCAAGTCTATTAGTTACTAAATCATCAAATTCCATACTTAGATCAGTCAAATCCACCAACAAATCTCAAATAATTCAATAGACATCAAAACCCATCTTTCCTCTTAAGTTCTATGAATTTTATATCATGGATTCATGCTTAAGGAATGTCAAAGAAAGAATTAAAGCTTAGGGAACTTACGCTCAAGAGGAATTAGTCAAGAATCTTCTCAATTCGCCTCCAAAGTGCTTAGGAAAAAGAAATGAACAAATGAGAAATAAAAGGGTTTCACTTAGAATTTATTAGGTTCTGGTCCGCGTCGTCCACTGCACTTGTCCTTTGTCCGCCACAGCGAACGTGCGTCAGCATCCCAACCGTTCACTACCACGAGAGGTTCCGCACTAGCGAGCCCTCGTCTCGTTACCGCGAGTCTGCCAAAGCGAATGGGCTAAAACCTTCCATTACCCGCTATAGCGGGCCGATCCTCACTGAGGCGGGTCTAATACAGTGTTACTGGTGCCGCTGCGGCGGACAACAGTCATAAGAAAATTTTGGTTTTTCATTTACTCAATCCTAAAACCCAACAATCACCAGAGACCTCCCAGGTACAAAACAGATATGTAACTATACCTAAAAAATACGCTACATACTCATTCGCGGTCTCAATATTTCCAACGGAGGTCTATTTAACCTGGTCAAAACCCAATGGCCAAAGAGAAACTTTCCAACCAATAACCCAAAATGCTCCCGAGTTGTTACACCCTAGAAAATTTTGTGTTACTAAGGCTACAGACGGCTTAATGTGAGCTCGAGGAGGAGCAAATACCACAAGTATAAAGAATGAAATTCTACTGTAGTAGCATGAGTATGATATTTGGAATTCGTAAAATATGATTGGAATAATACGTTAAAAGATATATATCCCTCGTAACCGTAAGCTGAGGCGGGGCCCACATGATGGGATTTTTATAAAGGACATATGATAAGTTATATGGACAATATATGTGAAGTTAAACACAACTCAAGAAGGACCCTTGAGCGAAATCCAAGTGTAAGCCCTCCAAAAAGATATTTTTAAGTTACGCTTTCGGGTGATCTGACTTCGGTAGGCCATAACCCCATCGTTATTTGGGTATTTGGGAAAGCGCATAAAATTAAAGTTGTAGATAATTGAAATACCTTTCCAAACATAGGTCGTTCGCCTGTATGTGACATCGGGATAAAGAGTTATGGACGTTTTAAGGCAGAAAGGTCAAGCTGGGCAGTGAAATGGGCCCAACCCGATTCCAAGTCGGGTCAGGCCCATTTCCCTTGCTATTTAAGGGAAATTTTCAGCCTTTAGCCTCATTTTTACACCATAAAAATCCATAATAATTGAGAGAGAGAGAGAGAGAGAGAGAGAGAGAGAGAGAGAGAGGAAGTGGAGAATCGATCAAGTTCGAGGCCCCGAATCCCGAGGCTCGTGAAGGATAAAGTGTAGTACGAGTTATCATCGTCGTTTTAAGCTAAATATTGATCCTGGGGGAGGATTTCGTGGTTGAGTTGATGCTAAGGTATGTATAAGATTCCCTTTATGTTATTAATAAGTTTATTTAGAGTTTTAACGGATTAGAATGGAGAAAATAGCGTTAAAAATTCGTTTGTTGTTTTGCTGAGATTTATGGATCGGGGGCTGTTTTATTTGGATTAAGTGGATGGAATTAGCTGAGTTATGATGTATAATAATTGTTGATGTGTTGACAAGTTGCTGTTCTAGAATTTGGGAGAATAAAGTGTATGAAGATATCATATACAAAGCGTATACCGGGTTGTTTTTATATGATTTTCGTGGCTGTTTTGTGATAATATTTTGGGGCTGTTTGGTGGTTGTTATGAATTGTTTTGTGGGCATGAATATCGTGGGATTGGATGTAGTTGTTTTTGTTGTTGTGTTTGTTGTTATACTATAGATATACGAAAATAAAGAAGTGTATACGAGCATTGGTATACGAATGTATATTGGGCTGTCTTGGAAGTGATTTAAGAATAGATTTAATTCTAGTTTGATATGAAATTGTTGGTGTTGTTGTTGTTGGTATTTTGATTGATGTTTGGCTAAATTGAAATCTCGAGGATTGTTAAGTTTTCAGGGGAAATGCTGCCCGAATTTCGTTAAATTTCATTCGTACTTGGATTGGTTAGTAAGTGATGTGGATGATCTAACTGTGGCTTATGTTATCTTAATTTTAGACCTACGAGCTCGAGAAGTAGACGTTGGACATTTAAATAAGCATTAAAGGTATGTAAAGTTATCCTTTCTTCTTTTTGGCATAATCTTTGTGAAGCAAACAGACGACGTATATATGATCCCATAGAAGTTCCTATTCTTAGAGACACTAGGATGATTATGTTCTTGATTTCCATAAGCTATTTCATATGGTTTTGATAAGTGTCTATGATTTCTGAAGTTCCTTTTGCTATAATCCATAATGACATTCGAGGGATACTTGATATGACTGTCGCCATTGATACTCAAGTGTTAATTCATTCTACTTATTCTGTTTGAGTCTCTGATGATGATTTAGTATGTATATGGTTGATCACTACTCTGCTCGTGCATGCCTCAATACGTCTTTCACCGAGTCCCGGGCCGGGTATGTTATCGTGCATAGTTTCACTGCATTGTTCACCGAGTCCTTCACTAGAGGGACGGGTACAGTATTGATGATATGTTTATGGAGGCCAGGATGGTATATGATGACTTTATTCACCGAGTCCCATAGTGGGCCAGGTATGATATATGATATTGACATGCATGATTTGTGTTTCAAAAGGCAAGTGTTTTGGTATTCTGGATGTTATACTTGTCTCTTGTACTCCCTATTTCAGTTATGATCCTCTTTACTGTATTTCGTGCTTTATATACTCGGTACATATTTCGTACTGACCCCCTTTCTCCGGGGGACTGCATTTCATGCCCGCAGGTACAGATAGTCGATTTGGTGACCCTTCAGCTTAGGACATCTACTCAGCTGTCTTGGAGAGCTCCATTGTTCCGGAGCCTAGGCTTTTGGTACAGATCTTATGATATATATATATATGTTTATCCAGGGGTACGGCGGGGCCCTGTCCCGTCATATTTCACTATCGATACTCTTAGAGGTCTGTAGACATATGTGTGGGTTGTGTATAAGTTTGTTCAGGTGTGTCTATACGATGTGCTATGGATATGTTTGTATGTAGTGGCAGCCTTGTCGGCTTGCGTATCATTTTATGATTTGATCAGTTGTGACTCCTCAGGAGACAGTTTATCTGGATATATATATATATGATGACGTTATGAACTTTCGGAGTTCTCTTGCAAGTTTCAACATTGTTCATAGTTCAATTTGACTATATCTAACAGGTATGTGTATGAGTGTCCAGCTCGGGCACTGGTCATGGCCCATGGGGTTGGGTCGTGACACGAGTGCCTCGGGAACCGAACTGAACATCCCGCCAAGTCACAATCGGCCATCCAAACCTCTCGGAATCGACGAATTCCCAAAAAAGGTCCGTTCACTCAAAAGTCAACTATTGGTCAAATTTTTTCACTTTAAGGTTCTATTTCACAAAAGACATCATGAATCTCGTACGATCACCACAGGAACTTTACCACCCATTCTTGCGGGTCAAAATTGTACTAATAGGGCTCGGGGAAAGTTTAATGGGGGTAAATAAGTCAAAAGTGCAATAACGACCAAACGGGTCGTTACACCAGAGAAGGCTCCACAACACCAACCACTCTGCACACAGCCCAGAGATGGTTCCATAACACTAGCCATTCCGTACACAGGCCAGAGATGGCTACTATATCAAGTATGTCCATAGTCACTCCGTACACAGCCCAGAGATGACTTTCCTCCTTCATTTTCTCCATTGGAACCACGTCACAGTATCATGAGAAATGTAGGATGAAATGCTTGCATGAATGTCAAATTCAACAAAAATCATGAGGGCGAATAAACATAACAACTTCCGTAAATCAATTACCAATACAATCCTATTCTCAAATCGGCGCAATGCCACATCCAGAACAATTTCCCTTTGTACCACATAGGTAACACCAAATAATATATGCAAGAGATGCCATATGAAATATATATGTAGCAAACATCATAATAAGATGACTCGGATATTTTGTTTTCCCTCTTAGCATTACTAATATCAAATCACAGTTCATAATAATGAATTATGTAGAATGTGTATAAATTATATGCAAGATATCAGTCTCAAGTGAAATAATATCAAAACCCAACCATGCCACATATCACAATATTAATACTGCAACAAGTTCTTTCCTCTATCAATGATTATGTCAAGATAACTGAGAGACAATTGTATCACAGCCATAATATGACAACTAAATAACAAGTCCAATATCACATACATGGAAACAAGCCAAATCGCAACAAAGAGGCGACAAGCCCACAAGTCATCAACAACACCAAGATAAGAATATCCATCCCAACTTCATACCCAAAGGCTTAGCATGCTTTCTCCGCCAATAACTAACTCAACATATGCTTCACTAACTAGAGTCTACCCAAAAAGGTAAGCCATAACCTACCTCGCTGTCGAGCTGGAGCCACAAACAATCATATCTGAGCATTGCCCTTCAAAAGAGTCTCTGAATACTCAAGGTCTAGCCATCATTGAGTTCTAAGTTTTAAATGAGAAATAATGGTACCAATATTACTCTACATTCGTTTAAATCAAAATCAACTATGTAAATGAGGGAAAATGGGCCCACAGGGTAAAACGGGTATTTCAAAGGCGGAATAGGTAACCCAACGTTCTAAAAGTTCAATTCTACACCCCAATTGCTAATTTAGCTCAAGGATAGATCAATTTCAACATTTAAAGCAAAACCCCCAATTTAGACATAAACCCTAGCTTTTCCATATTTTAATTTCTCAACTAGAAAGGAAGATTCAAGCCTATTGGCTATTAATTCATGAAACTCCATGCTTTGATTAGTCAAATCCATCAATTAATCTCATATTGGAAGACTAAAATTCAATTAACAAGGTATACGTCAAAACTCATCTCTTTCCTTTAGTTCAATAGATTTTATACCATTGATTCAAGGTTAGGAAAGATAAATAATAGAAATCAAGTTTAGAGAGACTTACCACAAAAAGAATCCACCTTGAACCTCTTCAAATCGGCTTAAAGACACTTAGGATAGATAAATTTTGGTAATGGGAAATAAAGGGTTTCACTTAAGATTAAATACATTCTGTTTCTGCGTTTTTCGCCGCAGTGGAACCGCTCCCGCGATCCACTTATAGCTATAGCGTGTCTACTCTAGAGGAGAACCATCCACTAGATCTAATTCCCAAGAACCTCAAAGACCCCAGGCAGCGGACCTAGCCTCACCGAGGTGGGTCTGCTGTGGCACATGAGGGATCTCGCCAGCGTGACATCAGTCACAAGAAATTTGCTGGTTTTTCACTAATTTCTTGCCAAAACCTGACAATCACCTGAGACCTCCCTGATGCAAACCAGATATGTAAAAATACATAAAAACACTCTACGGACTCACTCATGATCTTGGAATTGCCAACGGAGGTCTATTTGACCGGGTCAACACGCAATGGCCAAAGACCAAACGGAACATCCCACCAAGTCATAATCAACCATCCAGACCTCTCAGAATTGATGAATTTTTTAAAAAGGTCCGTTTACCCAAAAGTCAACTATCGGTCAAACATTTTTCACTTTAAGGCTCTAATTCTCATAAGTCATCATAAAACTTGCCCGACTACCTCAGGAACTGTGCAACCATCCCCGTGCGTCAAAATCATACTAATAAAGCCCAAGGAAAGGTCAACAGGGGTAAATGGGTCAAAAGTGCAATAACGACCAAACGGGTCATTACATCAGATACCAATTAAACAATCGTTCATCCTGTAACAAAGGAAGAGAGTACAAAAGCTGAAAATAACCAAGGAATCTTTAATATAACAACACGGAAGGCCCATCGGCACAAAGTTTGCCAAAATCACTACCCGTTCACCTGATCAGTAAAACTTCCTTCAATTTAGCTCAAAGATCGAATTTTCCATATTTCACATACTCAAATTTCTCTCACGACAAATCCCTGAATATAAGAACTATTTGCATTGGAATTCTCTGATTCGATAAGACCATACCTCTGAACACAATCGATAGGTCCCACAACATTTCCAAAAAACCACACAAACCTTTAGCTATAGACACAACTATAGCCCACTCTGAACCAGGAAGATATTTTGATTCGGCTAATCTTTCTTTCACCTTTCTAAAGTCGTTCTTTGCACCATGATTTCTTAAAAACACATAAACACAAGCCCGAAACCATGACTTACTCTTGCCAGAAAAGAATTCCTACTTTATTGGAGCAACTCTAAGAAATTCCATCAAACTAATCTTACTCATAGCCAACTTCGCTAGTTCCAAGTCTTCATAAACCTTCAATCACAATACTAGAAGCATACCCACTGATTACCTCATCAAGCCAAGTCCATAGGACACCATCTGATCACTCTAGAGACCTCTCGCAACCATAGTACCTCCTCAAATCATTATCAAGTACCGACGTAAACCATTATATATGTCTAAATAACTTCTCTCGGTAAAATATCATCAAGTCCACTCGCAAAACCCTGATAAGGCTCAGTAAACCGGTCATACCTCAAATATGAATTGAAACTCATCGAATATGTGAAGCTGAATTCCTGGAAACCCATAAATCCTCCTGGAAATATAAACGTATACCATCAAGCTCTAATCAAACAATTCTGACGCTGAATGAATGTACAACCCTTGAATACCACAAATAGTCACCTCAAAATGACTTCACAATTTTCGAAACCAATCACAGTCCTATCACACATCTGTGGTGGCCAATTCTAATATTTTCCTCATACATACTCAATCATGTCTATTAACCTCGACTCTAAAAGCCGAGTTCTATCTAAGTTGTCAACTTAGTATCAAAGAACTATACCTTGTGATTGCAATCTTCGTGTTTCTCAACCTTTACCCGATACACAAATCTGATACAACCCCAAACCTTTCGATGCATAATTTGTAGCCTCATATAATACCACTTTAACTATCGAATCTCCTATTGTAACACCTCGATATGTCTATCACCATTCCGAAAGCATCAAATCTCGCAATCTGTTGTGCCAACCTCGCATAACTATTCGCAAGCCTTTAATAATCCGAAAAAGCTCACCCAAGCTATCTGATCAGTAATACCCACAGCATAATGCACCACAACGAATACAGTCTCATCTCGAGAATATAACTCTAGCCTTCACATTATAGGGAGTTCCATAATTCCTTTAAACCACATTAACTCATCCATTGAAGAGTGCTACAAAATTACGCAACTGTGTACCACACAAGCCACTTCCATAAGTCTTAACATGTCGGTTACCTGAAATTTTCTTCTCAGTAGTCGCTGATCATGAAACTTCAAGGAACTTTGACATATCACTTAGTCCATTTCTTTAGACTTCCTTCTTTCAGCGTACTCAACAATCATAACTCATCTGAAATGAGCAAGACAACAACACCAAAATCCATAATGACCCAAGTAATCTCTAGATGTACCTTATTCTTACCGATTCTCAATCAACTATACATTTTCTTGGCTCTTCAATTCCTCAATTTCTATCAATTCACATTCATCGCCACCATCAGATCATCACTCAAACCCACTCAATAGTATACTGCATAATCATAAGTCTTGCAAACTAGTCAAGTCAATCCTGGAGATAGTAGTATGCCACACACTAGAGTTCCCTTACCTCAATCAACTCTAAAATCGATTACTTCCTAAATCTAGCATATCATATACACAGTCCTACTAATGTCCTCATGTATCTCCCCCAAGGTGCCCTTGCTCAAATTCCCTTAACTCAATTTCTGAAATGTTCTCCACAACTTGAATTAATTCGAACCCCATCATTGATCTACCATTTCAAATGTTTTTAAACGCAACTCACCCGCGAAGAATCATGTCTAGCCTTACTTGTCGAATCAGAACACCTCTAACAAATCGTACAATTATCCCCCTCATTCGATCAATTCCATATAGTCGTAACACCAGAAAGAGAGGGAACTAGCCGGAACTTACACAACCTGTACAATACTCACACCCATTGTCCAAGAGTTGATGCAACACTCGATATCTTTTTAAATACTAAACTTCACACTTGTCCAACACTAGAGTCACTTTTATTAGTCAACTACTCGCTCTGATTGGACAACGGCATAACCAAACATACCAACTCAACACTGAACCCTTATGTCTGTTATAACATGTATGACTGCAACATAACTCTCACATCAAATAGCTCTTGATTCCACATTCTCATTACCATTCTTCTGAACACGGCGACCCGGTGAACACACCCTTACTGAAGAGCCAGGACCACAACTGCCCAATATCTTAAGTCTCCAATCGTCAGAAGTAACCTTTCTTTCTGATCTAGAACTAATAACCACCTTCTTAAAAGAACCCACTGACCATTTGTTTTTACTCCACAACTACCATATAGCCACGTTGAAGCCCAAAATAACTTTTCACAGCCGAATACAAAATCCACTCTCGTACCAATTTCAACCTTATCCTGACAAACAATTCAAATACCAATTTTTCCCTTCCTAAAAATGGTAATTTATCTACTTCAAATCTTCTTCCTTACACTTCTATTCCATAACATAAACGTACTCTTACCAAAATACCCTAAGAATTCTTACTTCACTACACGTTCCCCAGAAGAGTTGTCCTACATGTCCTTATTCTCAACTTCTCTTCTTTATTACACGCAGTCACTATCCCTTTGCCAATTCTTATGGTCCTTACCAAACATACACTCGTCCTCGCATATTAATATCTAATACACTGCCACTACTGAATCGTTGGCCTGCCATTGCTACTCTCATGTCACGCGATTCATCATAAAACCTTCACGATCTTGAAACTTTTCCCAAACCAATCATACCTCAAACAAGCAACCCAACGCTGAAAACATGGAGATCATTTGAACCTCTCTACCATCTCTCCCATTTCTAAAAAAAAACCCCATAATAAATGAGTCTAACCACGACCTCACACAACTGAATCTTCAAGCCATAGCTAGAAACTTAACTTTGTCACACGTCCGAATTAGGTTGACACATCTTGTACCATACCACAAGACTTCAAAAACAAACCGATCGCATAAGACTTCAAGGATGAGTTCCCACCTTCCATGGGTGATTAAGACAAGAAATTTTAGATACCAATTTGACTGAAGTAGCGAGAAAGGAATGGAAGAATGGAAAGTTTCCTAAATGTCCTATGGCTTCTGGAAAAAGTACGAAGCTCATCGTATTGATCGCAAGACTCTACTAGACGTGCTCTTGTACTTATAGACTGGGTAACCTAGGGCTCTGATACCAACGTATCACGACTCAAATCACTTATCATGCGGGCACCTACCCTTTTCTCACCTGGTAAGCGAACACGTCCCTTAAAGATTTATCCAACAACATAAATAATAAATAAGAGCAACAGAAATCTAAAATCATAGATAGATAGTAATGTGAAATACAACAACTACCCAAGCAATATGGTCTGATTAGTACAAGAGCTACTAATACAAGTCTAAAATATACAAGTCTGAATTATACAGGTCTGTCTCAGGATGTGAAATAAAGACAGTAGGATAGAAGAGTCTTTGGGCAGCGGATCAAAACATGGCTCACCTTGGAAAATCCAACTAACTGCCTCGGGAACACACCCATGCGGGCCTGAAGTGGAATCTGTAACAAACTCTGCACTCGGAAAAGAAGTAAGGTAGCATCAGTAAACCAACACGTACTGGTAGGCATCATAGGCCGACAACAATTAGCAAACAAATATAAAATAAAGAAACTAAAAGATAGGCATAAAAGCAGTTAAATATACATTCACTAAGCACATCCACGTAAGACTTGCAATAGTGTGAACCACACTAGACCTCAGTAGTCTACAGTCATAGCCTAGGCGAAAATCTTTAGTCCTCGAATTCATCAAGTGTCCAGGTAAGTAATCAACAACCACACAGCATCTCAAATGAATAAACAACTAAGGAATCAAGGCTGAAATGCACCATGCAATACAACAGATACAACAACCAGAACCAGAGATATGAATGCATGTGCGATGCAATGTAATGCACTGGCTAACTATCTCATATTGTTACACACTTGCTACGGACAAAACCTTCATGTCTCAATAGTCATGACCTATTATCACGACCCGACCGGAGGGCCATGACGGGAACCCGGTGCTAACCCACCCGGGCACCTCCTATCGTACATTCACATTCACATCTAGGTAAGCCATATGGCTTACTCATAAATTACATACATTAATAGTACTAGCCTCATTGGGCAACAACACCTTTATAACATCATCAAAAACTATGCCCATATCCATATACATAAGCCGAGGAAGCTATCAAAATAATATACAAAATATGAGCCGACAAGGCTGCAAGACATCTAACCATACACAATTGTCTACAAGCCTCTAAGAAGAGTAGGTAACATCATATATGCGGGATAGGACCCCGTCATACCCATATGTATGTACACAAAAGAATAATACCCAAAAGCTGTAACTACGGATGAAATGGAGCTCCTCTATGCAGTCCCTTAATAAGAAATCTGTGGTCCAAGCCTGTCTCCCTGTCCACCTGCAGCATGACGCACCGTCCACAAACAAAAGGACGTCAGTACGAATAATGTATTGAGTATGTAAAGCATAAACAACATCATAATAAGAGCATAAGAAATAACGTAATGTACCCGGCCATGACAAGGCCCGATGATTCTACATACCTGGCCCTGCCAAGGCTCAGTGTTATTCCGACCCAACTACAGGGGTGCGCGCGCGTTAAGTATCATACCCGGCCATGTAAGCTTGGTGTCATATAATAGTCATACATACTTAGACACGTGTATTTAAAAGTCCATAATTATCATCGAAATCATTGCTATCATCATTTTCGTTACACCTCTCCTTAGAGGATCAACTATCATATAAAGGAGGTACTAGTATCGTGAAAGTATTGAGAGTTATGAGCTTGGTAATCTTAAAGATAGATTCATTTGGAAGACATTATGGAACTTATGAGAGGGTATATAGCAAAGGAACCATGCCTTAAAGAAAGAAGGGTTAGCCTTACATCCCTCTTCGTCTTCTTAAGTACTTAACGTTCGCCGTCGAAGCTTGAACAATCTACATTTAGGAGGATTCATACCATGGTTAAGCTTTAATGACACTCTTAAATTCAAACTAGAATAATTCATGATCTAATGAAAATAGGGCAGCATTTCCCCTATTTCGTCAACTTCCACCATATTACAAAACAACTCCCAACAACTACAATAACATCCACAATATCATAATCAAGTAATCACATTCCACTAAGCCTTCAAAATTCATCCTTTTGTTCAACTTATACCAACAAATACACACCCATTTTAGCACATTTTTCATACAATACTTCCTCATCACCATTACTACCTTCAATAAAAAAATTATATCCATATTATACTAAGAATCATGACTCAAGTTAGCTTACTACTCAAAAACATCATAAAAGTTACATTTAGCCCTCATTTTCTACTTTCTTCTTCTACCCAAGTTCTTCAACAACCAAGAATTCATGATAACATGAAATAAGCATGAAAATTAACCTTTTATCTCATGTGAATGAGCTTTGGAGCAGCTATCAATTTAGATGAAAACCCTAGCTTCAATACCCAAGAATTCCTTGTAGTCTACTTGTTATATCCCGTAATTTTGCATATTCGGAAAATTTGAAATAATTGTGACTTTTAAGAGATAAGGCCATATTTTTATTCTATTTAATATATATGTTGTTCATGGAAAATGTTGATGCGGAAATATGGAGGAAGCCCAAGGGCAAAATTGGAAATTTTGAAAATTAGCTTCGGGAATTACAAAAACTAGCCACAAATAATTGGGCTAAAAAAAAGAAATAGAGGCCCAAAAATCAAGTGGGTGGCCGGCCATAGAGGTAAAAGAAAATGGGCCAAGCCCATGTAAATTAGGTCCATGACATAATTAAATATAAAGGGGGCTTGTCTTCATTTGTGTTTAAGAAGTTTCAAGAAAAACAAAGAAGAGAGGAAAAAATAGAAGGGCCTCACGGCCAAAGGAGAAAAAAAAAATAAAAAATCTTGAGCTTAAATCCTTGGTCCAAAAATTCTTCTTTTCTTGAATTCCTACTAATCTCAAGACCCTCTTCAACGTGGTATAATTTTTAAGGCAACAAAGTGTTTTTGTTGGCAAGTGGAAAATTCTTGAAAAAGGTAAGATTTTACTTATTTTGTCTTGGAGGAAATATATATATATATATATATATATATATATATATATATATATATATATATATATATATATATATATATGTTGTAGAATATGGAAATGAATGTAGAGTATGAAAATTTGTGTGTTATGGCTATGTGTGTGTATGGCCGAATATGGTTGTTGATGGAGAAGGATGATTAAAATTTTATTTGTTATGTTAATTGTGTTGTTGTGGCCTTGTGATGGAAATGGAAGAATAATGGTTCAAGTTGGCATGAAAATTTGTTGTAAGTGGTTATAGGAAATTATGTGATTTTAATATAGTTTTTATGTAATTATGGAAGTAGAGTTCTAAATGTGAATTGTTGTGTTGATTGGTGAATTCGGAAGGATGCTAGTCCAAATTAGCATGAAAACTTGGTTGTTAAGTTGTTGTAGGAAGTTTTGTGATTTTATTGAAGATTTATGTAATTATGGAAATGAAATTGTTAGGGTGCAAATTGTGATTGTTGTAAATGAAATTGGAAGATAAAAATGTGTTGTGAATGTTTATGTCGAAGATTGGAGGTTTTGGGTGGATTGTGGTTTTGGTGGAACTTTTGTATATTTTGTAGAATAATGTGAAATGCTTCCGAATTGTATTGAATGGTCTTGAATTAGTAAATGAATATGAAAACGTTGATATTGGTTTGAAAGTGTGAAGTTGGAGTAGAAGTTGTTGCATTATGTAAGAAGGGAGATTATTTATATTAGAAAGTGTTTTGTATTGATTGTTGATGTTGTTGGTATTGTTGTGGGTGTTGTTGTTGACATTTTTGGCCGAGTTGGATTCTCAGGGATGGCGCATTTACAGGGGAAATGCTGCCGAAATTTCTGTACGCAAATGTTAATTCAAGATTGAAATTCTAAAGGCTTCTAATTAATGTTTGGTAAATGTGACCAATTGTAGATTTTGGAGAGTTTGGAGCTTGAGTTTGGAGTAGCGTAAGAAGCGGAAAAGGTATGTAAAGCTTTGCCTTTCATTCTCTTGGCATGTCTTAGGTATAATAGGTTATGATTCGAGCCTCGGGGACGACTCTACTCCTAGAATTCCGAGCCAAATTTGATCCTTATTCATTCAATACAATTGAATTAAGCACCTTATGTTTTGTTGGAAAAGCAGCTTGAACTTTTGTAATTCTTACAAATGGAACCAAATTGTCCTAAAACTTCCATAGATGACCCGATAAAGTCTAATGTTCGTAATTTCGGAACGTCACTTCGACTTGACCCGAGGTGGGCCCACAATCTCCGAAACTTTTTTGTATTATTCTACTTGACCTATTTCCGTACTATGATTAAAAGAAACATTTGGTTAGTGTTCCGAATATTAAGCGATAATTGTTTTGACTATTCCATTGAATTCCATGGTATATTTAACATGTGCAAACGACCTCAGGAATTCTGCTTTGACATAATCCGTTGTAGTATCCGAAAGGTACATACTATGATTTCCGTCCAACTCCTCTTCGCATGATCTGTCATTTGACTATTCTATCGAGTCTTGGTAACATATTATGATGCATATAGTTTCTCACTACTCTGCTCGTGGATACCTCAATGCTTCCTTCACTGAGCCCAGGCCAGGTATGATATCGTGCGCATTCTACTGCATTGTTCACCGACTCCCTCACTAGAGGGCCGGGTACGGTATGTGTATATCTGATGATGATATCATGATGTGATGATGTGATGATGTGATGATGTGATGATGTGCTATGGCGGCCAGGAGGGCATATGATGATTCTATTCACTGAGTCCCTTACTAGAGGGTCGGGTACGGTATGTGTATATATATATATATATATATATATATATATGTGTGTGTGTGTGTGTGTGTGCATGCATGTGATATGACATACTTCTGCTACCGAGTCCTGTAATGGGCCGGGTACGATTTGTGATATTGACATACAACTATATGTGTACATGCATATGATTCTGATATACTTATGTCACCGAGTCCCGTAACGGGCCGGGTACGTTCTATGACTATTATGCTCATACTCCACACTTATGATTTCTGTTATGAGTCTGTTCACTGCGTTTCATGCTTTACATACTCGGTACATATTCCGTACTGACCCCCTGTTCTTCGGGGGCTGCGTTCTATGCCGCGCAGGTACAGACGCTCGGTTTGCTGATCCGCCCGCCTAGGACATCTACTCTGCTGTTTGGAGTGCTCCTTGTTCGGAGCCCACATTTTGGTATTGACTTCTTTTGTTATATATGTATATGTTTATTCAGGGGTACGGCGGGGCCCTGTCCTGTCAGCTGATTCTGTTATCTCTGTTAGAGGCCTGTAGACATGTATGTGGGTCATGGGTCGTTATCAGTCAGGTGTGTCTGTGTAATTTGTCGCGTGTACCGCCCGTATGTTATGATAGCCTTAGCGGCTTATGTATATGTTTATGTATGTACAGGTTTTCGTGCGATCTGCCTTACAGCCGTATAAATTTGTGTATGCTAAATCTGGATTAGCTATTTGTATGTCAACTCTGATAGGTAGGTGCATGCGGGTGCCCAGCTCGGGCACTTGTCACGGCCCACGGGGTAAGGCCGTGACACTACTAACCCTAGGAAGCTTTCTAACACATGAACACTTTGATTCTTGCCACTTGATCTTCGTTCTCTCATGGATTGGGGCAGAATATGTTGGAGAAGGGTTTTGAGCTCTCAAGACTTGTGGAAGATGAAAAATGAAATAAATTAACAAAGTGCATCTATTTATACAAAACATAAAACTTCAGCTCGATGGACTTAAACGGACCACTTATACGGTCCGTATAATATTATACGGTCAATATAAGTAGACCGTTGTCACACCCCGACCTTACTAGGGTGTGATGGGCACCCGACCCCATATACGGAGCCGAGCGAACCCGCTGACTCATATTACATACTTAACCTCTTTAGACACGTACATCAACAAGAAATAAAATATAGCTAAACCTTCAGATTTTTTTTTTCTTTTGTTTGTACTCAATTCAAACAAAAACTGTAATCATATGAAACTTATATCATAACACAAATGACACATCGGCTGGTATAGCCACTTCAGAACTGACAACCAACACCCACGACTCTGTCTGCAAAGTCTCTAACATCAGTCCAGAAATCCTAGCATACATGCTCGGACTCGGCAACACTCCAGGAGCAAGTGAAGCTTGCCAACTTCGCTGAAATATCCTCTAGAATAACTTCAGGTCATCTGGGTGTACCTGCGCGGCATGAAACGCAGCCCTCGAAGAAAAGGGGTCAGTACGAGTAATGTACAGAGTATGCAAGACATGAATACTAACATAATAAAGGGATGTACAGTATGAATAATGACGGAATAGACATATAGAGCTTATCCTGGGATAGAAGTAACCTGTATATATGAATGCCTTTTAGGCGGATGCTATGCATGCTTGGTCTCTTTTTCAGAAAACGGTACTTCTTATTCACATATATAGAAAACAGAACATTTCAGAAAACGGTATCCTTTATTCACTTTTTACAGACGCCGAGTACATCGGCTCTCCCGCCCCCTCCCCAACGGTGTCCCAACATATCATATCATATCATACATATCATACAACACATATACAGACGCCGTGTCCGGCTCTCCCATGTCCCGCGTCCGGGCATCCCGCGTCCGGGACGAAATCCAGCTGAATCAGGTGGTAATATAACAGTTGCCCTTTCCCTTTTCCCCATATACATATACATATACATATTCATATACATATCATATACATAGACATATATCATATAAACAGCATGCATGAGAGCCCAAAGAAAGTCATATACCCATCGGAGTGACGTAAGGTCGATAACCTCCGATTACATTATGGAATAACCAAGGTCACTTTGTCTCACCTTGAAGGAACAATTCTCATAAGGTGAGACTATCAAGGAAGAATAGCATTGAGAGGACATAAAGTAAAATAATCATCCCATAGGGCATCAATTCATACGCTTTGAAACCTTTAAGAAATAATTGTCGTTCATTAATAAAACTGAGAAGTCAAGAAAATAGCCCCACATTCTTGTATCGTCATTGAAACGTAAACTTGGAACCTTTCAAACATAGAATCATCATCATATCCATCATAGGAAAACGCTCTCATTCTTAGCATTCATTGTCATCATGATCAAACATGTCCATCATCGTTATCATAAAGTAGTACAAAATCGTAAACCTCCGTTTTGGAAAAATATAGACATTTTGGAAAACATTAACGATTTTTGGAACGGTAATCATGCCTTGTAATTATAAATGTCCAACGTTTGAACACAAAGAGGATTGTGGAAACGTTCATGGAATTAAAGTCGTAGGAATCATGCCTTTGAAAGAAAGGGACGAGCCTTAACATACCTGTTCCGCCTCTTATTAGCTACGCTTATTTGTCCGAGCTCGTAAGTCTACATTTAAGATAATTCACACTAATGTTAGCCCCTTCAATGCACATTTATACCATATTCCAAATTATACTATTTTATATTCTACCAAAAATCGGGCAGCATCTCCCCTGTTTATATGCCTAGCCCGAATTTTCAATTCAGCAACCAACAACACAACAACAACACCAACATCAATAATATCAATTTCCATATCAACATATCTCATAAAACAGCCCACACGCTGTTTTCCAATTTTCCACAGCTAATTAACTCGATATACAATCATTTAATCACGCTTTCTTTGTAAATAAACCGGTATTTGCACAAATAGAAAGAGATTCATACCTTTCTTCCTTTAATACTGCTTAATCTCCACCTTTTCACACTAACTTTTGGCCACCACACGCCCGTCATATGATTTTGCAGCGAAAACTATACGGTATCTAGACCGGAATTGGGAGATTATACCTGATCCGGGCTAAAATTTGATGTTGTAGGGTTGTGGAAGGTTTTTTTTCCAGAATTTTGGGGGTCTTTGGGCGTTTTTGGATGAAGAATGGAGGTTAAGCCCTCCTTAAATAGAGTTCCAGAAGCTGCCCAGACCGACATAAAATTTGGTCAGTGCGTTCGCGCCACCTACAGGCGCGTTCGCGCTGAGTTGGCCAGTGGCCTCTTGCGCGTTCGCGCTGGCTTAATTTTCTGCCTGCGTGTTCGTTCAGTAAAAGGGGCATAACTCTCAATCCCAATATCGTATGAGGGCCCACGACCTATGGTTGGAAAGATAATTCAATTATCTACAACTTTTGTTTCTGGACATTTTCCCAAATTCCAAACTTATAATGCCGTTATTGCCCCTCCAAGTCGGATCACCCAAAAACGTTTTCTTAAATTGTCCTTTTGGAGGGCCTACACTTATTTTTAGCTTATGGGTCCTTCTTAAGACTTGCTCAACTTTCCATATACTACTCATATGTCTCTTCATATGTCCTTTATGAAACCCCGACGTGTGGGCCCCACTTGGCAACGAGAATTTCCCGTTAAGTACTATGTGAACCGATTCACTCCATATGGTCTCCAAATATCATATATAGGTTATTATTACACTCTTATAGTATAACCTTCATCCCGAACCTGGTCCGCAGATTTTTGTTCAACGCGTTCGCGTTGTTCTGGCCTTGGTCTTTCTCAATATTTTTCCATACTAATAAACAACTTGTACATTAAAATAATTTTGGAGATAGTCTTGCCCTTAACTTCTCGCATTTATCTTGAATTATCCGAACGTACAAAGTACGGGCTATAACATTCTCCCCCCCTTTAGAACATTCGTCCTTGAATGTTTAACTGGCCTCACGGGGTGTCATAATGCTTCGGGAGGGTCCCCGTTTTTAGTTGTCCCTTTTTTCATGACCATTCTTTATCCTTTACCCTATTCCCCTTATAATCAAACTTCTGGGTCTTTACTTGAGTCCTCGTGCTGTGTCATGGGTTATCCACTACGCCAACTTATTATCCTTGTCCTTCCCAAGTCACCCCTTCTGTGTTATTGTCTCGCCACCACATCTTAATAGAAGCCATGTCTTTGGCACGCAATCTTCACTTGACAATCCAATATGGCCACAGGCTGTTTCTTGCTCTTATTTTCCTACAGTATTGCAGTCTCGCTTACTATTCTATAAGTATCCATCGGCCTTTGGTGTGTTTTTTTTTCCCTGTTTGTTTATGTCTTTGTCACTATCCCTTTTAATCTTTCATTCCATATGTTTATCCAAAAATGTAACCATTTATCATCCTTCACAGTCCAGTTATCCTTATCGTCAATTCGTTTCTACTTCTTTCATGTATTCTCCTGATATGCCGATATGTTTTGATCTCTGACCTCGAGCTAATAAATTTCCTCCTTTGGACTTGAAGCCTGAAAGTGTTGCGATTCTCCCCCGTTTATAAAGGGCTCCTTATACGCCAACAGTCCTTTTGTGAAGTCTTCGTTTATATCTTACTCCTCGTCCTTCTTTCCAACTCTGTGCATATCATATCGAAAACTTCTTATCATAAGCTTTCCTTTCATTTTCTGTCTATATCATCATTTTGTTCACATTTCCATACTCTTCCATCCACTATTAATCCTTCACCAATTTAACTCACATACTCGTAGTTCTCCTCTAATTACACGTTTGTGTTGCAGTCGTGCGTCCATATTTTTCGAACGTCCCACTACTTTTGCTCGTAGCACAGAATCCTTACAGTTTGCACTCTCTCTATCCTCGCTCATCGAAACTCACACATTCCTCTTTTGTTTCATATTACCACACTTTATCCTCTTCACATGCCTACTTTGAGTTCTTGCCCGAATAGTCTCGTGCTTTGCTGGTAGTTTCTCTCGGGAGCTTCACTTACTGAGGCATCTTACATTTCACCTTTTTCCGACATTTTGATTTTTCTTGCCTTCCACTTTGTCACTGGAACTTCAGTACCCTTACTTGGTTAATTCTTTCTTTACCGTAGCGCCAGTTTCTGGAACTCACATATCCACCGATACAATCATATGTGGGATATCCCACACATTCCTATATATATACATATTTACTATCAACTAGTCCACAAAATACGTCCAACCACTATTCAAGCCTATCCTAATTTCAAAGTTGTAATGCACTTTCTGTCTCTTCACCGATCTAGTTTGCCTCGTCCTAGGCGTCTTCCTATGGTCTCCAACCATCCCGTATATCCTAGTTTTCCTTAGACTACCCTAGCTTTTCATTTGTCTCTTATGTCTTAATCTATAAAATTTCTTGCCAACTTCCCAGGGGGTCACCCACCATAGGATTGCTTCCACCTGAGTACGCTTAACCCAAAAACTTCACTGGAATTCGATGTATTAATGCTGATATTTTTGCGTCCGCTTCCTCACATGACCTTTATTACATGTTCTGGAGCAAGTCGAAGTCTTACAGCTTCCGTGGCATTTTCGTAACACGTCATTTTCCTTACAATTACTATGTTGCCCTTTTCAATTCCCAACGTTCACCTTTCACTTTCATATTTAATTACCTCCCGTCCTGGATCCCCAGAGTCCCGATGGCAGCGATCGCACTTTCATCGTCATGCCAAATCCATAACCTTTCTGGGACAACGCATCTTACTTATTACCTATTTACAGTATTTCCTCTCCACGTTTCCTTCTGTTAAGCGTGTCTCACTAAATGGCCTGACTTCTGAACTACTTTGGCAGAATTCCCTTTACAACCCTTACTATTCAAAGCCTGTACACCACAAATATCAACAATGTTTTACAGAACATACGGTTACACGACATATTCCAGTCATCCAGGACTTTTATATATATATATCGTATCATATCTTACCATATCTATCATGTTGTATCTTGTCACAGCCACCCAGGGCTCCCAATTTCAAGTAACAGAACAAACGTATCCAGACTTACCTCTCTGTCTTCCCATATCATCCTGCGCCTCCTTACGTCGTATGTAGGGCTTATATAAGGAACTCCACTTTCTTATGACTTGAATTTATCGCACGGTCTAAGATAGAAAGAAGGTCAACAGTCCCTAGATGCCCCGCAGCCTCCTGTTTATAAATGTGGCCAGCTTCACACCCATAAACAGGACTCTACTGGACACGACTTTGCAGACAACCCTTAGACCGACCCGCTCTGATACCACTTTGTCACACCCCGACCTTACTAGGGCGTGATGGGCAACCGACCCCATATACGGAGCCGAGCGAACCCGCTGACTCATATTACATACTTAACCTCTTTAGACTCGTACATCAACAAGAAATAAAATATAGCTAAACCTTCAGATTTTTTTTTCTTTTCTTTGTACTCAATTCAAACAAAAACTATAATCATATGAAACTTATATCATTACACAAATGACACATCGGCTGGTATAGCCACTTCAGAACTGACAACCAACACCCACGACTCTGTCTGCAAAGTCTCTAACATCAGTCCAGACTCGGACTCGGCAACACTCCAGGAGCAAGTGGAGCTTGCCAACTTTGCTGAAATATCCTCTAGAATAACTTCAGCTCATCTGGGTGTACCTGCGCGGCATGAAACGCAGCCCCCGAAGAAAAGGGGTCAGTACGAGTAATGTACTGAGTATGCAAGACATGAATACTAACATAATAAAGGGATGTACAGTATGAATAATGACGGAATAGACATATAGAGCTTATCGTGGGATAGAAGTAACCTGTATATATGAATGCCTTTTAGGCGGATGCTATGCATGCTTGGTCTCTTTTTTAGAAAACGATACTTCTTATTCACATATATAGAAAACAGAACATTTCAGAAAACGGTATCCTTTATTCACATTTTACAGACGCCGAGTACATCGGCTCTCCCGCCCCCTCCCCAACGGTGTCCCAACATATCATATCATATCATACATGTCATACAACACATATACAGACGCCGTGTCCGGCTCTCCCATGTCCCGCGTCCTGGCATCCCGCGTCCGGGACGAAATCCAGCTGAATCAGGTGGTAATATAACAGTTGCCCTTTCCCTTTTCCCCATATACATATACATATACATATTCATATACATATCATATACATAGACATATATCATATAAACAGCATGCATGAGAGCCCAAAGAAAGTCTTATACCCATCGGAGTGACGTAAGGTCGGTAACCTCCGATTACATTATGGAATAACCATGGTCACTTTGTCTCACCTTGAAGGAACAATTCTCATAAGGTGAGACTATCAAGGAAGAATAGCATTGAGAGGACTTAAAGTAAAATAATCATCCCATATGGCATCAATTCATACGCTTTGAAACCTTTAAGAAATAATTGTCGTTCATTAATAAAACTGAGAAGTCAAGAAAATAGCCTCACATTCTTGTATCGTCATTGAAACGTAAACTTGGAACCTTTCAAACATAGAATCATCATCATATCCATCATAGGAAAACGCTCTCATTCTTAGCATTCATTGTCATCATGATCAAACATGTCCATCATCGTTATCATAAAGTAGTACAAAATCGTAAACCTCCGTTTTGGAAAAATATAGACATTTTGGAAAACATTAACGATTTTTGGAAAGGTAATCATGCCTTGTAATTATAAATGTCCAACGTTTGAACACAAAGAGGATTGTGGAAACGTTCATGGAATTAAAGTTGTAGGAATCATGCCTTTGAAAGAAAGGGACGAGCCTTAACATACCTGTTCCGCCTCTTATTAGCTACGCTTATTTGTCCGAGCTCGTAAGTCTACATTTAAGATAATTCACACTAATGTTAGCCCCTTCAATGCACATTTATACCATATTCCAAATTATACTATTTTATATTCTACCAAAAATCGGGCAGCATCTCCCCTGTTTATATGCCTAGCCCGAATTTTCAATTCAGCAACCAACAACACAACAACAACACCAACATCAATAATATCAATTTCCATATCAACATATCTCATAAAACAGCCCACACGCTGTTTTCCAATTTTCCACAGCTAATTAACTCGATATACAATCATTTAATCATGTTTTCTTCGTAAATAAACCGGTATTTGCACAAATAGAAAGAGCTTCATACCTTTCTCCCTTTAATACTGCTTAATCTCCACCTTTTCACTCTAACTTTTGGCCACCACACGCCCGTCATATGATTCTGCAGCGAAAACTATACGGTATCTAGACCGGAATTGGGAGATTATACCTGATCCGGGCTAAAATTTGATGTTGTAGGGTTGTGGAAGGTTTTTTTTTTCCAGAATTTTGGGGGTCTTTGGGCGTTTTTGGATGAAGAATGGAGGTTAAGCCCTCCTTAAATAGAGTTCCAGAAGCTGCCCAGACCGACATAAAATTTGGTCAGTGCGTTCGCGCCACCTACAGGCGCGTTCGCGCTGAGTTGGCCAGTGGCCTCTTGCGCGTTCGCGCCCAGATGGGCCGCGTGCGCGCTGGCTTAATTTTCTACCTGCTCGTTCGTTCAGTAAAAGAGGCATAACTCTCAATCCCGATATCGTATGAGGGCCCACGACCTATGGTTGGAAAGATAATTCAATTATCTACAACTTTTGTTGCTGGACATTTTCCCAAATTCCAAACTTATAATGCCGTTATTTCCCCTCCAAGTCGGATCACCCAAAAACGTTTTCTTAAATTGTCCTTTTGGAGGGCCTACACTTATTTTTAGCTTATGGGTCCTTCTTAGGACTTGCTCAACTTTCCATATACTACTCATATGTCTCTTCATACGTCCTTTATGAAACCCCGACGTGTGGGCCCCACTTGGCGACGAGAATTTCCCGTTAAGTACTATGTGAACCGATTCACTCCATATGGTCTCCAAATATCATATATAGGTTATTATTACACTCTTATAGTATAACCTTCATCCCGAACCTGGTCCGCAGATTTTTGTTCAGCGCGTTCGCGCTGTTCTGGCCCTTGGTCTTTATCAATATTTTTCCATACTAATAAACAACTTGTACATTAAAATAATTTTGGAGATAGTCTTGCCCTTAACTTCTCGCATTTATCTTGAATTATCCGAACGTATAAAGTACGGGCTATAACAACCGTATAACACCACCATGGGAAAGTCCCTTTCTGATATAGGTCAAGTTATACGGACCCCCTTATACGGACCGCATAAGTGGTCGTATAACACCACCAAGAAAATTACCCTTTCTGTGAAGGTCATCTTACATGGACCCTCCTTATACGGACCGTATAAGTGGCCGTATAACTCCCAGTTATGCGAAACTTCCTCTCGTTGATTCGTTTGACTTCCAATCCTCGTGGAACCTTCTTGGCACTTATATAATACTTCATTAACCATACAATAGGCCCCATAGCACCCTCTCAAGACATCACCAAATAGATATTAGCTCAATCATAGCGAAAACCTTTGCGAACACGACTCATATTTCACTTCCTTTAACGAAGTAAATTTCACATATTCATACAACTTCAAAATCTTATGGTACACACTTTAAGCTATCTAATACTTCCCTTACTATCGTAAGGATTTCATAATCACCTTAAGCTCATATTAGCCTATCCACAAGGCAACAAATCATAAATTTCTGAGGTGTAACATTCCTCCCCCCTTACGAACATTCATCTTCGAATGTTAGGTTCTTGGGGATTCTATAAAGATTTCGCTAGAGGTTCCCCTATAATATGGCACTTCCATCCTGCAACTGCAACCCAAAATACATCGCCTCACAGGGCTACAACAATAACATCAATAACCATGGCCACACACGGCCAGGAAAAATATCAAGGAAAAACACTACATACCTGAAGATAATGGCGTATCTGCCTGAGTCTCCTTCATGGGTGAAATAAATGCGGGTACCTGAAATTCATGTCTTCTTCGTCTTCCAAAGTCATTTCCTCTCTATTATTATTCTTCCATAAAACATTTACTGAAGCTACCCCTTTGGTTCTGAGCTTCCATACTTGCCTATCTAAAATGGCAATGGGGACTTCTTCATAAGCCAATTGTTTGGTAACTTGGACATCATCTATTGGTACAATTCTGGAAGGATCTCCAATGCACTTACGAATCATCGATACATGAAAAACTGGGTGAACTGACTCCAAATTAGGAGGTAGATCTAACTCGTAAGCCACCTGACCTACGTTTTGTATAATCTCATAAGGTCCAATGTACGGGGGACTAAGCTTGCCCTTCTTGTCAAATCTCATGACGCCCTGCATTGGCGACACCTTCAAGAATACCCAATCTTTCGCTTGGAACTCTAAGTCTCTTCGACGATTATCTGCATAGGATTTCTGACGACTCTGGGCTGTTAATAATCGATCCTGTTTAAGCTTGACTTTCTCTATAGCTTGCTGGACTAAGTCCGGCCCTATCAATTTGGTCTCTCCTACTTCGAACCACCCAATTGGGGATCTATACTTTCGCCCATATAAAGCCTCATATGGGACCATTTGGATGCTAGAATGATAACTATTGTTATAAGCAAATTCAATAAGTAGTAAGTGGTCATCCCAACCACCTCCAAAATCCAATATACATGCATGTAGCATATCCTCAAGGGTCTGAATGGTACGTTCAGCTTGTCCATCAGTCTGCTGGTGAAATGCCGTGCTAAGACTCACCTGAGTCCCTGTTACACCTCGGAAAATTTATCGTTCATGCACAGTGAATAGACTGATGAAGGGCACGACGTATACATGTTTTGATAAGTAAGAAATAACATTTGATGATTCTAAATAAGATTTCAAAGACATTTGAGGTAAGAGACGAAAGTTGTTAAGGAAAGGAAGGTATATATTGTGTGTCGGGCAAGAATTTTGAGTATCGAATTAATGATGGCTTAATGAAGTTTTGGAGAAGAGTTATAATGTCCCTCAGATTGTTAATGAAGTCTTAAATAAGTGTTAAGAAGGTTTCATAAGGCTGTTAATGAAGTTTTCCGAGGACAACTTCGGAAAATCTATGAGTTACACGACCACCTTACACGGACCGTGGAATTTTATACGGACCGTATAAGGGTCCTATAACCCAACAAAAAGAATGTTTTCCATGGCAATGAACCACGGACACTTATACGGACCGTATAAGTGGTCCGTATAATGCCCGACGGACTGATTTAGTTGCAAGTGTAAATACATGTTCCCACTTTTATTTTCTAATTCTTTCTGCTTCTTCATCTCTCTCAAGAGTTCTAGAGGGTTCTAAATATGTCATCAACACAAATTCAAGACAAATCAAAGGTTCATATAATAAATCCAAGAGGATCAAGTGCAAGAAACTTACTAGGGTTCATCCAAGAAAAGAAATCTCTTTGGAAGTGGAACTAGGGTTTTGCTCAAGTGAAGTGTTTCCACCTAAAGCTCATTCTCACACTATCAAAGAAACGTGAGCATTGAAGGAGAACAATCAAGCGATGGAATTGTTAAACGAAAGAGGTATGTAAGGCTAGTCCTTTCTTTCTAAGGCATGACTCTTATGGTATGAATCCTCCTATCTTTCGATGATTTTCCTACATATCGGGAATTATGAATCTACGAGTATAAAGAGCTTCATACGAGATAAAGAAAAGAGATATGTTACAATCATGACAATACCGATGATGAATCTAAGTATAGAAATCCTAAAGCTCATGATACGATATTCCCACGAAGCTAATGATCCTTATTTGATGTCTATGAAGTTAAAGATCATACTTACGATCCCTTGATGTTTTTCATGGTGTACACTCTCCTTAAAATGTTAGTTCCTTCAAGGTGAGATATGATGAATATGATTACTCCATAATGGAATCAGGGGTTCTCGACCTTATGTCACCCCGACATTGTTATAGATTGTCTATAAGCTCTAATGCATGTCCTATGACCAATGTTCCGAAAAAAATTACGAGTCTATGTTCATAGGGGGTTTCATATGAAATAAAGGTAAGAGGGATGCTATAGATACGATAATGGTAATGATGAGCCTAAGTTTAGAGATTATAAAGCCTATCATACGATATTTTTACGAAGTTCATGCTACGAATATGATATGATTTTTCATAGGTTGTTTTAAAACTCAAATGCATGCTTTATGGAAAGTTATAATAAGTTCATGAGATGTATGTGATGGCAATGATGATGATGAGATATACCGAGCCTTGTTATGGCCGGGTATGGGAGACAGGTATGTGATATTGTCGAGCCACTACGTGGCCGAATACTGATAATGTTTAATGTGTATGAGCAGATACGATACTATGATATATATATATATATATATATATATATATATATATATATATATATATATACATATAATGATATTAAGTTATGATAAGATTATGATATGCCTATGAGATGTGCAGTTATGATAAGTTATGTTGACTATATGACGTTACGGTTCCACCGTGCCTAAATGGCCGGACATGTCACCGTAAAGGCGGGCTGCTTGTGATTCCACCGTGCCTAAATGCCCGGACATGTCACCGCTACGGTAGGCTGCTTGTTATTCGACCATGCCTAAATGGCCGGACATGTAACCGCTAAGGCGGGCTGCTATTTTCATTTTATGTCTTATGATTTCTCTGTTATGTTCATTTCACTCATGTCTTACATAGTCGGTACAATATTCGTACTGACGTCCGTTTTCTTTGGACGTTGTGTTCATGCCCACAGGTAGACAGGGAGGCGATCCAGATTTATAGAAGCCGATAAGCAGACTTTTGAGAGCACTCTATTATTCTGGATGTGCCATTGATTTACTATTTTGTGTACATATATGTTTTGGGCACGACGGGGTCCTGTCCCGTCCATATTTCTAGTACTCTAGTAGAGGCTCGTAGATACGTATGTGTGGGTAGTATGGTCTCACAATTTTCCACGTGTATATATGTATTATGTGGATAGCCAAAGAGATTATGTATATAAAGGTAAATATGTTCCTAATGAAAATGGTTTTTCCTATGAATAGAAGTGTGAGATTAATGAATGTATGCTTAATAAGTATGATGAGTAATAGAATGAGCGGTGCTCGGTGGTTAGCCCCGGGTACCCGTCATGGCCCCTAGTCGGGTCGTGACAGTCCCCGAACCTTCTTGGAAAGATTTCCAAAAATTGGCTGTAAACTGAGTCCCACTATAGGAGATAATAGACACTGGAACACCATGAAGTCGCACTATCTCTTTAACATAAAGCTTTACATAATCTTCTACCACATAGGTAGTTCTGACCGGTAAGAAATGAGCTGACTTCGTCAGTCTATCAACAATGACCCACATAGAATCATACTTACGTCGGGAACGGGGTAAGCCTGTAATGAAATCCATGTTAATTACTTCCCATTTCTGAGTTGGGATTTCTATAGCTTGCAACAATCCGCCCGACTTTTGGTGCTCAATTTTCACTTGCTGACAGTTGGGACATTGAGCTACGTATTCCACTATATCTTTCTTCATCCTATTCCACCAATATATAGATTTAAGATCATGATACATCTTCATTGCTCCGGGGTGAACGGAATAACAGCAACAATGGGCTTCTCTCAATATTCGGTAGCATAATCCTGCAACATCAGGAACCCATAACCTGCCTCGACATCGGAGAACTCCATCTCCAGAAATCTCAAATGATGACTTCTCCTTCTAAGGGATTGTATTTCTGTAATGAATTAGCATGGGATCTTCGTATTGTCGCGCTTTCACTTCCACTACTAGCGACGAGACCGTTGAATTTTGAACGACAGCTCCCATGCTACCTGAGTCCACTACTCGAACTCCTAGGATAGCTAACTGCTGGAGCTCACGAACTATCTCTCTTTTCTCTGGCTGAACATCGCATAAACTTCCTATGGATCTATGGCTAAGAGCATCAGCCACATCATTTGCTTTCCCGGGATGATACAAGATGTCAACATCATAGTCTTTCAACAGGATATAGAATATAATCACAAATAAATCTAGGAAGGGCCTGAACATATTGTTCATCAAATCCATAAATACTGCTGGTGCATTAGTTAGCCCAAACGACATTACCCAGAGCTCAAAATGGTCGTATCTGGTTCTGAAGGTTGTCATAGGAATATCTTTCTCCCTAATTCGCACTTGATGATAACTAAATCTCAAATCTATCTTTGAAAACCATTTGGCGCCTTGTAATTGATCAAATAAGTCATCAATCCTTAGGAGCGGGTATTTGTTCTTAATCGTCACTTTATTCAGTTGCTGATAGTCAATGCACATTCGTAAAGAGCCATCTTTCTTTCGCACAAACAACACGGGTGCACCCCACGAGGAAGAACTAGGCTTAATAAAACCTTTCTCAAGCAAGTCTTTCAATTGCTTCTTCAACTCTTTCAACTCTGCGGGAGCCATTCTGTAAGGTGGAATAGATATGGGCTTAGTATCCTGTCACGACCCAACCCCGTGGGCCATGACTAGTGTCCTAACTGGACACCCATACACACACTCGCTTATCGGATCGACAAATCCAAAACAGTTATATTTTAGCATACGTTAATTCATATAGATACAGAGAACAAACATCGTCTTAAGCGGCCACATATGTCAAACATATCAAACACATCATATCAAAGCCCGTAGGTAGGCGGAATGTACATCGCCTGAATATACAAACATATGCAAACATATAGGCCACTTACGCCATCATAGCAAACAGGGCCGCTTAAGGCACAGATCTCGGACCAAACCAAACAAACACGACCCATGACCCACAAATATGTCTACAGGCCTCTAACAAACATAACAGAATCAAATGACGGGACAGGGCCCCGCCGTACCCCTGAATAGATAAACATATGCACAATGGTAGAATGTGTACCCAAAATATGGCTTCGAACAAAAGAGCACTTAACCGCTGGAGAGATGTCCTATGCTGGCGGGTCACCAAAACGATCGTCTGTACCTGCGGGCATGTAACGCAGCCCCCGAAGAAAGGGGGTCAGTACGGAATATGTACTGAGTATGTAAAACATATAATACTGTGAATAAAACCATAAACAAAAGTGAAGTACAGAATACAGGTACAGAAAGTAAGCACGAAATGCAAAGTATCCAAACAACTTACTCGAACCATAGACCATGCATGCCAAGAACGGTATCCGGCCCTTTGCAGGACCCGGGGAAAACGTGGCGCCGCCCTGCCCTCGGCGCCACACACATCTAACTCCAGAAGTATTGCTCCGAAATCTCCGACACACAAATCATAATATCATATCATAATAACAGATCATATGTGGTTCAGCGAACCAGAACACATCTAACTCCATAACACATCTAACTTCGGAATTCATATACGGTGCCCGACCCTCAAGCGAAGAGCTCGGGAACCGCACGCACGATATAAACCGGCCTGGGACTCAGCGAAGGAATTCATAGCATATGCACGAGCAGAGTAGTGAGAAACTAAATGCACATAAATCAAGACTCAATGAAATGATCGAACGTATTATCAAAATATTCGTAACGGATTTCTCACATAGCATACTTTTGTCAGAATACTTATATCGGAATACTTGTATCAAAATACTCATGTCAAAATATTCATATCAGAATACTTATGTCAAAATATTCATGTTGGAATACTTATATCAGAATGCTTATGTCGGAACACTTACGTCAAACTACTTATGTCAGAATACTCGTAGCGGAATACTTGTGTTAGAGAAGGCATGCGAATCATAACAAACTCGGAGTAGTTAAAACAACTATTATTAGTAGTTGGAACGATAACCAAAAGTTTCCTTTACTTATCGTACGAAAATGAGTCAAACAGAACAATAGGAGAGGAGTCGGGAATAGTGGGCCCGCCTCGGGTCAACAGAGGTGGCGTACACAAATCACGAACATTAAGCTTTATAGAGTCACTTATGATCGTTTTAGTGTAATTCAGTTCCATCTGGCAAGTCATAGATGCTTAGACACTTGTTTCAACAAGTTATGAAGAACTTAGTTCAATTCTATTGAATGAAAAAGGGACAAATTCAAACTCAGATTTCTAGGAATAGAATCATCCCCGAGGCTCGTATCCAAACCTATTAGGTCTAAGACATGCCAAAAGAAGGAAGGGTAAAGCTTTACATACCTTTTCCGCTTCTTACGCTACTCCAAATTCAAATCCCAAACTTTCCAAAATATACAAATGGTCACATTTACCAAACATTAATTAAAGTCTTTAAAAGTTGAATCTCAAGGTAACACTTGACAATTTGTCTACAGAAATTTGGGTAGCATTTCCCCTGTAAATGCGCCATCCCCGAGAATTTAACTCGGCCAAAAATACAATAACAATACCAACAGCAATACAAACAACATTCACAATAGCTACAAAACACACTCCAACATAAATAACCCTTCTTTACACATAATGCAATAACGTCTACTCCAACTTCACACTTTCAAACTAATGTCAACGCTTTCATAGTCATTGACTAACTCAAGACCATTCAAATACAATTCGAAAACATTTCACATTATTCTAAAAAATATGCAAAAGTTCCACCAAACCATAATGTTACACCTCGGAAAATTTCCCGTTGGTACGCAAGTAAATGAACTAATGATGTGTGCGAGGAGTGCGAGTGTATAATGTTTCATGGGAAATGTATGTAAAGGGATATGGATGATTAGAATGAAAAGTCGAGAAATGAGAAAAATTGAAAGTTGGCAAAACTGCCCAGTGGTCGTATAGTGCAAAATACGGTCCGTAAACTTGACGTCGTAAACTGGCATGTCCAACTTCAACTTTCTGCCAGCTGAGGAAATGGCTAAAATACGACCTGGTGGACGGACCGTAAAGTGATTTATGGCCCGTAAACCATGGTCGTAAATCACCATGCATGCAGGCCAAAGTTTCTGGTTCTGCTTAAGCTTAAAAACGACCACGAGGGACGGTCCGTAAACTGAAATACGGACCGTAAACCTCCATGGACGACCACTGTTCACCCAGCACAGATTTTTCAATTCATTAAATATGAGGATCAAGACTTGTCTTATTTCATTTACAACATTACACCACTTCTCTCTACATTTATTTTATGAGTTTTCAAGGATTATAAGTCATCCATAACATTAAGACAAGTAAATCAAGGATAAGGGAATCATCAAGGATCATCCAAGTCAAGAAATCCAAATGGAGAAAAACTAGGGTTTTGCTCAAAGAAGAGTATTATCAACCAAAGCTTGTTCCTACAACTTCTAAGGTAAGATTCGTGATTTTTACAAGATGTTTGAGGTATTGGAGAATTAAAATACATGGATTGTAGAAAATGTGGTCAACTAGGTCATGAATGATGAATAATGACATTTTGAGAAATAGTTTGAAATGAGTTATGAATGTTGTTATGTTGTGATATGAATGTGTTATAAATGGTATTAAGATCATGAACTAAACACTTTAGACGAATGGACGAAGATGGGTGTTATAATCATGAATGTGGGTGAATTAGAGGCAAATTGAGGAATTCTAGATAATGTGGATAATGTGAATGACTAATGGTCATTATTATGATATTAATGAAGGTATAAACGCTAGCATTGGAAGGGAACGTGCAAGCATAGAATAGTTCGACGGAAATGTATGTAAGGCTAACCCTTCTTTCATAAGGCATGGTTCTTGGCCAAATTCCTAAATTCCTCTATATGAGTATGTTGTCTTCACATGGTTGACATTCCGAGCTCATAAGCTCACGACCCTTGATATGTACTATGCTTATACTACGTTCTTCGTATGACGAGTAAGCCTATAATGTAAGTGTAACGATAATGATGAGGACAGTAATGATGATGAGAGTAAAACGAGACTAGAGATGCTTACGAGCTACGATATATGTGTATGTGTGCCTATGAAGGGCTATAATAAGACCCCGAGCTTATGATGCCGGGTAAGACTATATGTATATGACTGTGTATAAAGTATGTATACGATTACGAAACGCGCGCACACCTCTGTAGAGGGTACGGATAACCCTGATGCCTTGGTAGGGCTAGGTATGTATGACCTTGAGCCTTGGTTGGCCAAGTATGTATAAGACACCGATCCCATGAGGTCGGGTATTCTATGTATATGAAATGACTATGTCTATAATATGAATATGAATGTGAAAAGACTATGTATAGGAATACGAATAAGGACATGTATATGAATATGAGCACAAGTATGGTACGAGTATTATTATGGGATACGAACGACGATGTATGCAAGTAAGTGACATGATGATGATATTACTGTCTCCCCTCCTATGCTATATTTATATGATATCTATTATGCTTCTATATTGATGTTGATCATGCTTTACATACTCAGTACATTCTTCGTACTGACGTCCTTTTGTTTGTGGACGCTGCGTCATGCCCGCAGGTGCGCAGGGAGACAGATTTGATCCTTAGCTGCCTATTCGGAGATTTCATAGAGAGCTCCATTTCCTTCGGATCCATATCTTTTGGGTACTCATTCTTTTGTGTATATAATTATGGGCCTAGCGGGGTCCTGTCCCGCTAATGTGATATGTTATACTCTTAGAGGCTCGTAGACGTGTGCGTGTGTGTGGATAGATTTGTTTGGCCTTGTCGGCCTATGTTTTGTATATCATTTTGTCGGCCACGTTGACCCATGTATATTGATGTAGCATAAATGCCTATGATGATATAAATGTGCGGTTGTCCATATGGGACTAGTTGACGAATCAATGGAAATGCATGTATAATTATGTGGCTCACCTAGATGTAAGTATAAGAGTAAGCTAAGAGGGTGCTCGGGTGGGTTAGCACCGGGTGCTCGTCGCGGCCCCGAGTCGGGTCGTGACACATAATCCACCCAAAACCTCCAATTTTCAACATAAATATTCACAACACATTTTTACCTTCCAATTTCACTTACAACAATCACCATTTGCATCTTACAACTTCATTTTCTCAATTACATAATTTATAATAAAATTGCATACTTTCCGACAACAACTCAACAACAAATTTTTCATGCTAACTTAAGCCATTATTCTCCCATTTACTTCACAAAGCTAAAATCAACACAATTAACATACTAAGTAATATTTGTTCATCTCCCCTTCACCCTACACTACACGGCCACACACATTCACCCACAACACACAAATTTCATACTTTTCACTCACTTCCACATTCTACAACATGTATATATCATCCATAACATAATAAAAACATAAAATTCTTACCTTTTCTCTTCAACTTTTTCACTTGACCAAAGTGCGGAAACGATGAAACGAATGACTTATCTTCCGAAACAATTATATCACGTTGTAGAGGGTCCTTGAATTAGTATGAATACCACAAGAAAATAATTTTTGGAACAAAATTTCAAGGGGCAAAAATTTCCAAGGCTTGGCCGAATGGCCCTTTATTTTCTTGCTCTTCTTCTTTTGTTTTTTTCCTTCTCTAATTCTCTTGAATCTTCTAATAGTCATGTGGATTTTATTTATTTACCACATTAATTAATTAAATTCATGGGCTTGGGCCATGTAGTGTATGGCCGGCCACCCTGCTATTGTTGGGCCTTTGTTTTCATTTTTTTTAGCCCAATTTCTTTTGGTTTATATTTCGTAATTCCCGAAACTAATTTCCGAAATCCCAATTTTTCCCTTAGCCTTCCTCGATATTTCCGCATCAATATTTTTCAGAAGCAACATATACTTATTGGCTAGAGTCAAAATATTTCCTTATCTCTACAAGTCACAATTGTTTCAAAATTTCCGAATATGCGAAAATACGGGATATAACATATCCGGTAGCACATCAATAGCGAAATCAATCTCCCGCTGCGGAAGGAGGCCTGAAAGCTCTTCCGGGAACTTATTCACTACTGGGACAAACTGAAGAGTTGGCGGTTCCGCTTCTACATCTTGGACCCGAACTAGATGGTAAATACAACCTTTTGTGATCATTTTCCTTGCCTTTAGATAGGAAATAAACCTACCTTTTAGGGATGCGGTATTTCCTTTCCATTCTAAAACTGGTTCTCCTGGAAATTGGAAGCGAACCATTTTCATTCTACAATCAACGTTGGCATAGCAAGAAGTCAACCAATCCATGCCCATGATAACATCAAAGTCCACCATTTTTAAATCATGTAAATCAACCATAGTACGATGGTCACAAATCACACTACACAATTTCTATATACTTTACTAGCTATTACCGGCTCACCAACGGGTGTAAATACCTCAAAGGGTTTGATCGACTCCGGTTTGACCCCAAACTGACCCACAATATATGGAGTAACATAGGAAAATGTGGATCCCGGATCTATCAAAGCATATACATCATCAGAAAATACCGATAATATACCTGTGACGACATCGGGAGAAGACTCAAGATCCTGGCCTCCAGCCAATGCATAAATACGGTGTTGGGGACCATTAGAACTGGGGGATCCCCCTCTGCCTCTACCATGGCTGACTGGTGCATGTGAACCTGGCCCTATAGGGCGTATAGATGATGGAGACCCAGCTGCCGACCCTGAAGGCTGGGTCCTACCTCTGCTACCGATCGAGGGGCAATCACGCATGATATGGCCTAGTCGAGCGCATACATAGCAAACCTCTGAGCCTAGTCGACACTGGCCCCAATGTAACTTCCCGCACCAGGAACATCGTGGCACGGGTGGCCTTGCTTGACCCGAATTGCCTCTGAACTGAGAACCTGAAGCCCTGAAACTCTGACTCGGCCCAGAATAAGTAGATCTATCAAATCTCTAGCATGTAAATCGTGGAGGCGCACTAGTCATAAAATGGCCTGAATGCCTTGAAAACTGTTGTCTTTGCCCGCCTCTAAACTCGCCCTCTTGCTATACCCTCTGTCATGCTCACGCTCACTTCTTTGCTATTGTTGGCTTTCCTCCAAATTCTGGGCATGGGCTTGAATGCATGATATATCCATGTTGTCCTGAAGGGACACAGTCAAGCACCTATCCATTAAATGTGGCCCTAGGCCCCTCACAAATTGGTGCACTCGATCACCCATATCCGCTACCATGGCCGGAGCATACCTATCCAAGGAATTGAAGCGGAGACTATACTCTAAGGCACTCATACTTCCTTGCCTGAGATTCAAGAATTTATCGGCTCTAGCCCGCCGAACCTCTGGAGGTAAGTAATGTCGGAAGAAGGCATCCACAAATTCTTGCCATACCGGGGGAGGTGCACTGACTCCCCGTGAAGCCATCCAAATCGTGTACCAATGAACCGCGACATCCCTGAGTCTATAGGATGCTAACTCCACCGATTCAATGTCTGAAGCATGCATTAACCGAAGTGTCCTCAACATCCCATCAATGAAGTTTTGAGGGTCCTCATCCGGCTATGACCCGACAAATTCCGGAGGGTTCAAGCTAATAAAATCATGGGCTCTTGCACTAACAGCCCTATAACTTTGCCCTGTACCTTGCCGCTGAGTCTGAGGGGCAACCAACTGAGTAAGTAAATGAATGGCCTCTTTTACATCTTGGCCTGAAGCGTATGGTGGAGGAGCTGAGGGTGCTAGAGCTGGGGCTGAGGCTTCCTTATGCTCTTCAGAAATAGGCACGAAGTGGGAGGACTGAGATTGAGCTGCATTCTGGGACTCACCCTCCTCTACAACCGATGGCGGTACTCTTTCAGCCCGCTTTTCTGTCACTGTCTTTCCCTTTTGGGCTACCAAAGACTTTCTCTTTACAGGCATTTCTAAAATACATAATACACGGTTAAGGAAAGAGAAATCTTTATATCATGGCTCTATCGTACGATTTTATGAAGAAAGAAGGTCATTCATTCCTAAAATGCGCGCAGCCTCCTGTTTATAAGTGTGGCGCGCAACACACCCATAAACAAGACTCTACTGGACACGACTCATAGACACACCCTAGGACAGAACTACTTTGATACCACTTTTGTCACGACCCGACCAAAGGGCCATGACGGGCACTCGGTGCTAACCCACCCGGGCACCTCCTATCGTACATTCACATTCACATTCACATCTAGGTTAGCCACATGGCTTACTCATAAATTACATACATCAATAGTACTAACCTTATTGGGCAACAACACCTTTATAACATCATCAAAAACTATGCCCATATCCAAATACATAGGCCGACGAGGCTATCAAAATAATATACAAAATATGAGCCGACAAGGCTGCAAGACATCTAACCATACACAATTGTCTACGAGCCTCTAACAAGAGTAGGTAACATTATATAGACGGGACAGGACCCCGCCATGCCTATATGTATGTACACAAAAGAATAGTACCCAAAAGTTGTAACTCCGGATGAAATGGAGATCCTCTATGTAGTCCCTGAATAAGAAATTTGTGGTCCAAGCCTGTCTCCCTGTCCACCTGTAGCATGACGCACCGTCCACAAACAAAAGGACGTCAGTACGAATAATGTACTGAGTATGTAAAGCATAAACAACATCATAATAGGTGCATAAGAAATAACGTAAGAAGTAGCATAAAATATAGCATAAGATGGGAGAATCAGGAGATAGTAGAGCCACTTGTACCTCTATTGGCCATCATCATTTTTACTTATTTGTCTTTCATAGGGACCTTCCATTTCTAATGCTTGCTCATGACTATATATATACATATGTTTATCTCGTATTCGTATCCATATTCGTATCCATATCTTACCCGACCATGAAGGTTCGGTGGTTCACATACCTAGCCATGACAAGGCTCGAAGATTATACATACGTGGCCCTACCAAGGCTTAGTGTTATCCGTACCCAACTGCAGAGGTGCGCGCGCGTTAAGTATCATACCCGGCCATGTAAGCTCGGTGTCATATAATAGTCATACATACTTAGAAACGTGTATATAAAAGTCCATAAGTATCATCGACATCATTGCTATCATCATTTTCGTTACACCTCTCCTTAGAGGATCAACTATCATATAAAAAAGGTACTAGTATCGTGAAAATATCGAGAATTATGAGCTTTGATAATCTTAGAGATAGAGTCATTTGGAAGACATTATGGAAATCATGAGATGGTATATAGCAAAGGAACCATGCCTTAATGAAAGAAGGGTTAGCCTTACATACCTCTTCGTCTTCTTAACTACTTAACGTTCGTCGTCGAAGCTTCAACAATCCACATTTAGGAGGATTCATACCATGGTTAAGCTTTGATGACACTCTTAAATTAAAATTAGAATAATTCATGATCTAATGAAAATTGAGCAGCATTTCCCCTAATTCATCAACTTCCACCATATTACAAAACAACTCCCAACAACCACAATATCATAATCAAGTAATCACATTCCACTAAGCCTTCAAAATTCATCCTTATGTTCAACTTATACCAACAACTACACACCCATTTTAGCACATTTTTCATACAATACTTCCTCGTCACCATTACTACCTTCAATAACACGATTATATCCATATTATACTAAGAATCATGACTCAAGTTAGCTTACTACTCAAAAACATCATAAAAGTTACATTTAGCCCTCATTTTCTACTTTCTTCTTCTAACCAAGTTCTTCAACAACCAAGCATTCATGATAACATGAAATAAGCATGAAAACTGACCTTTTATCTCATGGGAATGAGCTTTGGAGCAGTTATTAATTTAGGTGAAAACCCTAGCTTCAATACCCAAGAATTCCTTGTAGTCTACTGACCCTAGGATGCCTTTTAACACATGAACACTTTGATTCTTGCCTCTTGATCTTAGTTTTCTCTTGGATGTTATAGCCCGTACTTTGTACGTTCGGATATTTCGAGGTAGTCGTGGTACGTTGAAGGCAAGACCATTTTCAAAAATTATTTTAATGTACAAGTTGTTATGAATATTATTAGTATGGAAATACTGAGAAAGGCTAGGGTGAAAAGGGAAATTCGCAAAGAGGTTCATGGAAATATTGTTAAAGGCTAAGGGCAAAATGGTAATTTCACAAAAAAAGATTTAAGAGATTTCTTGAAGAGCTTGGCCGTGTGGTGTGTTAGATATGTAGGTCCCACCCATGGCCATGTGTTCATATTCTAATTGTAGGGCTTAATTATATATATATATATATATATAAGTGGTGGAAAAAAAATGACAATGAGAAGACATATTCATCTTAAAGTTAAGAAGCTTGGAGAAGAAGAGAAATAAAGAAGAAGAAAGAAGGAGAGGTTCGGCCACCATGGCCAAAATTTAACCATGGAAAATTGATCAAGAAAAATTAATTCCTTCTAGCAATCCAACCAATTGGAAGGCCCTAATTAACATGGAGTAATTGTTGGAGTAAGTAGAGCACTTGTTGTACAAGATAGGAACCTAGCCGAGCAAGAAGAGTTAAGTGAAGAAGGTATGTATTCAATCTTCTTTTACATGTGTTATGTATGTTGAAGTATGTAGAAATGGATGGAATTCATGAAATATATATGTATTGGTGTTGGCCGAAAATAGGATGTGTTGGTAAGATAAGATGAATTGATTTTATTTAGTGTTTTGATTGTTGTTGTTGTGAATTCCATAATAAAAATGAAGGTTTGATGACTTTGAAATGAAGTTGTAATCATTTGCGTATTATGGAAGAAGTTAATGTGATATTAGTATGGTTTCTTATGATTATAAGAATGAATGATATTGCTAAAGTATAGATTGTTGGCGTAGCTTATGAATTTGGAAGAAAGGAAATGTGTTGATAGTGTTCTTGTGGAATTTGGAAGGTTTTGGGTGGAATGGCATGTTGTCTAGATTGTTTTGAATATTGTATGACTTGTTGGAAGTATTCTTGAATTATGTTTGTAAGGTCTTGGGCAAGTATTTGAATGTGTAAGCATTGATGTTGGCTTGACTATATGTGATGGAATTGAATGTAAATGAAATGCCGTTGAATTTTGTGACAAGAGTTGTTAATATTAGAATGTATTTTGGATTGATTGTTGTGGATATTGTTAGAATAATTGTTGGTATTGTTGTTGATATTTTGTCCGAGTTAAATTCTCGGATTGTTGTTGATAAAATTGGCCGAGTTGGAATCTCGGGGATGGTGTATTTACAGGGGAAATGCTGTCGAAATTTCGGTAGAATATAAGTGAATTCATTTGAAAGACTAAGACAAGTATATATCGATGAATCTAATGATTATGTCAATTCTCTTGAATGTAGATTAGCAAGTTTGGACAAATAAGCGTAGCTAATAGGACGTGGAGCAGGTATGTAAGGCTTATCCTTTCTTTCTTTTGGCATGATCTTTGTGAAATGAACAGACGATGTATATGTATGATTTCAAAGAAATTCCTATTCTTAGAGCCACTAGGATGGCTAATATTCTTGACTTCCATAAGCTATTTCATATGGTTTTGATGCGTATCTATGATGTCCGAAGTTCTGTATGATATGTTTCCGAATGGCATTCGAGGGACAATTGATATGACTAATGTCTTGATTTTCAAATGATAGTACGTTTGATTATTCCATGGAGTCCTTGATATATTTTGATACGTACATATGGTTCCAAAAGCTCTATTTGATTTGATCCATAACGATATTCGGAAGGTGCCTAACATGATTGTTGCTTTGATTTTCCAAAAATGGCTTCTGAAACGTTCGTAGAAGGTTCTGTACTTAAAACGCCCATAACTTTCTTATACTAAGTCGGATTGACCCGAAACTTGTTTCTGAGCCTTCAGGTGTCGGTAAGTATACTTATCCATCGAGTCTTAAAATTGTTTTGTATGCATATAGTTTCTCACGACTCTGCTCGTGCATGCCATAATGTATCCTCCACTGAGTCCCGGGCCAGGATATGTTCTCGTGCGTACTCCACTGCATTGTTCACCTCATCCCTCTCACTTGCGGGCCGGGGCATGTTATATATGATATGATTACATGATGATATGATGACGGGGTGGTGGCCAGGATGGCATATGATGACTCTATCCACCGCGTCCCGCATTAGAGGGCCGGGGCACGTTACATGCATATATGATACATGACATTGGCATACATGATTTCATTCACTGTGTCCCTCAATGGAGGGCCGGGGCACGTTATATGTAAATGTGATACATGATGATAACATACATGATTTCATTTACCGCGCCTCTCACTGGAGGGCCGGGGCACGTTATATGCATACATGATATATGATTTACCGCGCCCCTCACTGGAGGGCCGGGGCACGTTATATGCATACATGATATATGACTTACCGCGTCCCTCACTGGAGGGCCGGGGCACGTTATATGCATATGTGATATATGATTCTGACATGCATGATCCGTGTTTGAAAAGTAAGCTCTTTTGGCACTACAGATGATTCACTTATTTTCTGCACTTCTTCTGACATACGACATCGGTATACATGATTTGTGTCTGGAAGCTAAACATTTTGGTATTCTGGATAGTGTACTTACTCTGGTACTAGTTGTTTCGGTTATGGTTCTGCCTTCTGTATTTCATGCCTTACATACTCAGTACATATTCCGTACTGACCCTCTTTCTTCGAGGGCTGCGATTCATGCCGCGCAGGTACACCCAGATGAGTTGAAGCTATTATGGAAGATGTTCCAGCGGAGTTGGCAAGCTCCACTTGTTCCTGGAGTGCTGCCGAGTCAGAGTATATGTGCTATGATGTCCAATTAATGTTAGAGACTTTGCAGACAGAGTCGTGGGTATAGGATGTCGGTTTTGTAAGCAGCTCCATCAGCCGATGTGTCCTTCTGTGTTATATGATAAATTCCATATGTTTACAGATTTTGTTTAATTTGAGAACAACGAAAAAGAATATTTCTGAAAGCTTTATTATGTATTTCATGTTTATTTGACTTAAAGGTCCAAAGAGGTTGTGTGTGTATTAAGGGTCTGAGGGTTCGCTCGGTCCTAAGTAAGGGTCGAGTGCCCATCACACCCTATGGAGATAAGGGTGTGACATTGGATTAGGGTGGAATATGCTTGGAGAAGGGTTTTGAGCTCTCAAGACTTATGGAAGATGAAAAATGAAATAAATGAACAAAGGTCGTCTATTTATACAAAACATAAAAATTCAGCCCGATGGACTTATACGGACCACTTATACGGTCCGTATAAGTGGACCGTATAACATCACCATGGGAAAGGCCCTTTCTGATATAGGCCAAGTTATACAGACCGTATAAAGTTATACGAACTGTATAAGTGGTCGTATAACACCACCAAGAAAATGACCCTTTTTGTGAAGGTCATGTTTTAGGGACCCTCCTTATATTGACCGTATAAAGTTATACGGACCATATAAGTAGCCGTATAATGCCCAGTTATGCGAAACTTCCTCTCGTTGATTCGTTTGACTTCCAATCCTCGTGGAACCTTCTTGGCACTTACATAATACTACATTAACCATACAATAGGCCCTACAGCAGCATCTCAAGACATCACCAAATAGATATTAGCTCAATCATAGCAAAGTAGATATTAGCTCAATCATAGCGAAAACCTTTGCGAACACGACTTATATTTCACTTCCTTCGACGAACTAAATTTCACATATTCGTACATCTTTAAAATCTTATGGTACGCACTTTAACCTACTTCCCTTAATCTCGTAAGGATTTCATAATCACCTTAAGCTCACATTAGTGTTACACCTGGGAAAATTCCCCATTAACGTACAGTGAATAAGTTAGCGAAGGGCGCGACGTATACAATGATTTGATGAGTAAGAGATGGAATTTGATGATTCCAATTGAGATCCAAAGGCATTTAACGGAAATAAAGAAGTTTGTCAAAGGAAGTAAAGGATATATTATATGTCGGGTAAGAATTATGGACGACAAGTTAATGATGACATAATGATGTCATGGAGACGAGTGATAACGTCCCTTAGATTGGTATTGAGGTATTAAACAAGTGTCAAGAAGGTTCCATAAGGATTCGAGATCAAACGAGTCGACGAGAACGAAATCGGAACAGCTAGGCACTATACGGCCCAACATACGGACCGAATCAATTATACTGGCCGTATGTTAGGATGTATGATTAGCCAAGAGGACCATCATATTCTGGACCAAACATACGGCCACACATACGACCCATATAAAATGTACAGACCGTATGTTGGTCCGTATATTTGGGTCAGGACAGGTTTCAATTTAATATAAGGACGTATCTCCTTCATTTTATTTCATTTCACCTCATTCCTCTACACTTCAAGAAAACTCTAGAACACTCTCTAATATTAATGACAAGAAATCATGGGAAAACCACGATCAACTACATCAAAACCACAAAATCAAGCATATGAAACCTAATCAAAGTTCATCCACACCAAGAAAACTCAAGGGAAATGAGTTAGGGTTTTGGTGCAAGAAGAGAAGATTCACTCAAGTGTTGTTCATCCATCATCTAAGGTGCGTTTTAGGATCATTCTTGGTTGTTTAAGGTGTTGAAAGTTAAAAAACACATGGATTGTAGAAAGACATAGAAAATGGGTCATGAATGTGTGAATAGTGACATTGTTGGGTGAGAGATTTGGACTGAATTATGAATATTGGTATGTTGTGATTGTAAATATGTTGTGAAGTACATTTAGAACATGGAATAAGTATTAGATATGAGAAAACGCGATAGTGAGCTATAACCACAATTATGGAGAAATTGAAGGGGAATTGTGAAGTGCGGATAATGTAGATGAATGATGATTGTTGTCTATTACATTGTGAGAGTTGTTATGAATGTTGGGAGTTGATATAGAATATGGAAAAGCTGTATAAACAAAGGAAATGCTGCCCAATTTTCCTTAGCTTCAATAAGCACGTTCTTATAATCGCTTAGCTAATGTTAATGCGAATTCTTTTGAAGGTAAAGACGTGAGCATTAAAAGAGGACGAACAAGCAATAGAGTAGTTAAACGCCAAAGGTATGTGAGGCTAGCCCTTTCCTTCTAAGGCATGAATCTTATGGCATGAATTTCCTTCTTCTTCATGAGTTTCCTATCTTCAAGAAAACTAAGAGTCCTTGTTCATGAATAGCCATATGAAATTAGAGATACACTATGGGTACGATAACGATGATGATAAGTGAGTCTAAAGAAATCTAAAATCCATGATATGATGATCCTATAAAGCTAATGATGCTATCTATAACCCATTGATGTCGTTATTGTATACACTCACCTTATATGCTAGTCCCTTCAAGGTGAGGCAGAATGTCGATGAATGCTCCATAATGAAATCGGGGGATCACGACCTTACGTCACCCCGATAAAGTATAGCTATCCTTGAGCTATTATGCATGCATTATGATAATACTATGATAGGCCTATGATATGCAAATGATGATGATATTACACCGTGCCTATATGGTCGGGCAGACACCGCTAAGGCGGGCAGACACACACCACTATAGTGGGCAGATTATGCCCCGGACGCGGGAGGCCTGGACGTAGGCTTACACACCGTACCTTTATGGACAGGCAGCTTATACATTATCACACCATACCTATATGGACGGGCAACTTATAAATTATTGCATACATGAGATGATGATGATTATGAGTAAGTCAGCATGTGCTATTTCTTCTATAAGTTACAGTCAACTACAGTTGCTCCTTGTTGATGCTTCATTTATCTCATTGATGTGTCATTATTGTTTATGCCTCTCATACTCAGTACAATATTCGTACTGACGTCCGTTTGCTATGGACACTGTGTTCACGTCCACAGGTAGACAGAGAGGTAACCTAGACTCGTAGGAGCTACTCACTGATTTGAAGAGCACTCCATATTCCGGAGGTGCCATTGATTATTCTTTAGGTATATATGTATATGTATGTTTTGGGCACGATGGGATCCTGTCCCGTCCTTATGTCTAGTACTCCAGTAGAGTCTCGTAGATACGCAGTGTGGGTTATATGGTCTCACAAGGTTGCTACTATATATATATATATTATTTTGATGGTCGAAAGGTTTATGTATATAAAAGTATTTATGTTTTTAAATGAAAGATGACTTTCTCATAATTTGAGTATGAATTTGATACAAGAACGTTTAATGAGCATAATAAGTAGTAGAACGAGCGGTGCTCGGTGGTTAGCCCCGGGTACCCGTCACAGCCCCTAGTCGGGTCGTGACAAAAGTGGTATCAGAGCAGTTCAGTCCTAAGAAGTGTTTACGAGCCGTGTCTAGTAGAGTCTTGTTTATGGTGTGTTGCGCGCCACGCTAATAAATAGGAGGCTATAGGGCATTTATGAAAAATGGCCTTCTTTCATCTTAAGAGATCGTGTGATAGAGTTGTATTATAAGATTATCCCCTCCCTAATTGTGCGTTATAATTTAAGCAAAGCTGATGAAAGGAAAAGATACGGCAGCCCAGAAGGGCAAGATAGTGGTTGAAGAAGGGCTTGAACGGGAGGCGTCTATAGATATGGAGGAGGGCTAATCCCAGAAAAAGGATCCACCTCGGTAGTCCCATATTTCGCCTTAATTTTAGCTCCAGCACCCCCCGTTCCTCCACCAGATACCTCGAGCCAAGAGATGAGACAGGGTATTCTTTTACTGGCTCAATTGGTAGCCTCTCAAGCTCAGCGGCAAGATGTGGGCCACGATAACAGGGGTTGGACAAAGGGAACTAATTCTTCAGGGTTTGATCATGAGTTTAGGGGTGCTCCAAGGCAACGATTCTCTAGGCACCCAGTTCGTTCAACAAGTGGTGCTCCTCCGCAGGTTTCTAGACCCGGATTTGATGGGTCTACTTATTTGAGGTCACCCCAGAGTCTCAGAGTTTCCAGCTCTTAGATTCAGAGTGGTTACATTCTAGACCGTGCCGCTTGGGCTTGGGTGGTTGTTATACCTGTGCTCGGCCAGGCCATATTATGCGCAACTGGCCATGGAGGCGTGGTGGAGATAAGGTTTGACCTATGGGGTTAGTAGCTGGCTCTTCATCAATTATACGCCCCCAAGACCAAGGCCATAGATGTTAGTAGGTGGTGATAGAGACCAAAGAGGAACTCTCAGTCCAAGTAAATCCCGGCTTCATATCCATGCGTCAGCCGAGCGATAGGGTCCTGAGTCTTCCCTTGATATTGTTCCAGGTATATTGTTCGTATCCTCTTATGATATGTGTGCATCGATTGATTCGGATCCCATGCTGTCATGTATCACCCCCGTTGTGATGATGGTGTTGAGGTGAAAATCTGAGCCAATCCGATAATTTGAGATGGCTACATTTGTTAGTAACCTAGGGATAGCCAGGATTGTGAGATACGAGTAAGCTGATTGATAGGGAGTGAATATAAATAATATGTGTATGTATATATATAATAATATTGGAATTCTAGACCGAGGGTTCCGGCACAACTTATGAGACAATCCCTATTATTTATATCCTTTAATGGTAAGTGATCTTGTGTTGTGGAGTTGCGTATTATGTGTGTCCAGGTATATGTCCTATTGAGACATCAGATGTGTTTTCTGGGCTATGTGCAGGTTTGCGATTGTTATGCTTACAAGGGAAACTCTGCCGAAATTTTCCTAGAATCTAAAGGAAATAAGATATGAGCTTGTGACATGTCCTAACGGGAAAAGATGTTGTGCAAAAAGTAATGGCAGGACGAGATTAAGTTAGGAGTATCGTTAACAACTACAAGAGATGAGTAGCGGTAATTATAAGATCGACATTGATACGGTAAAGAAAAATACTAGTGTAAATTAAGGAGACTGGTAGTACTAAAGCATGACATAGAAGAGAAAACGGTAACTCCAATAGAGTGTGATATTGAAGTATTGATTGGGTGGATAAGTACAAGTAAAATACGACAAGACTATTAGCAAAATGAAGTAACAACATGACTGAGGCAGGGGTATGACGAATGTGAATCCAGTGGTAAACCAATTTATATGGTAAGTGTAATAGGGCTGACTGGGAAGAGTAACAGGTTGAGTATGCTTACTTCGCAAGGTTTATTCCACTTTACGAGCAGGCTTACGAACGAGGTAAGTAAGTGGCACTCTATAGCATTGATTATGATCAAGATATAACGAGAGCGCGGCGAGAACTATAATACAAAGTATAGCGAGGAAATGACCAAAGATGTGAAATGTTCTATATGAATAAAGAGTGAACGCAAGTGTGAAACTAACAAGCGAGCCATGGGGCTGCAGATGAGAAAGCTTATAAGACTTTGTTAAGGGAGAGTCCAGCATAGAGGTTCCTCAATGACAGAAATGATAGCAAGCAAAAAGGGGGAAGTCAACTTGAAAAAGAAATCAGAGAAAAGTGATATGGCAAAGTAGTAGTTCGTGATTTAAATAATCGAAAGTATGGGTGATATTTTTAGCTGGATGTAAACGACCAAGACTACAAAAAGATGAATAACGAAAGGATCAACACAATAAGGATGAGAGGGATGATCAAAATGGACGGAATAAGTTTTGGAAGCAAAGAATGGATTGTACGAAGGTAGTATATTCTAAAGGACAAAGCAGCACTCAGTTAAGAATAGGGTTCCTCGTGCGAAGAATAAAGGATTGATTACAAAACGGGAGGAAATAAGATAAATTGAGGAGGAAGGAATGTAAAGGAATAAGAATGCGAATAGAAAGAGAAGGAAATGCGCCGCAAAGTACGCGCACTTAAGAAGTAGTCGTGTTATGATTAAAGGAAGATGCATATGAGCTGAAAAGTATATGAAGTAATGAGCTGAAAAGAAACAGATGATCATGAGTTATGAGTTTACCGTACGACGATAAAGCGATAGAGTAAAGCTATCATCAACGACAAATATAATACGATTATGATTGGTTTTGAAATCAATGTTTAGTGCAAAACAAGAGTAAAAGAATATGAGGCATAAGGGGTATTAGGGGCGTATGAGATTGAGGCCCTAGAAAACAAATATGACGTTACAAGTGAACTTCGAGCACTGAAGAAGAGGGCAAGTGACATTATATGGATGGTATGGATAACTAGACCTACTACTATTGTGAGCATCCCTATGGGGAAGAAATTTGTTAAATGGAGCGGATTTAGAAATTGACTCATAACTACCAGAGGAGCTAAGCGAAAATACATCATTGTTCGGATTGCTATATTGATTGTCTTATTTGGTTACAAGACTGCAAGGTGAGAATGTTAAGACTTCACATATGAATTATTGTAGCTATAGACTATGAGAAACGGCATGAATAAGATGTAGTGTAGTGAGGGGTATATGAATTCAAGATTTAAAGGTGAGGCAACGGATTTAAGAATGGTACAAGTAAAACCCTTAAAGGGGGTAGCGAATAACGAGAATACAAGTGTGAAGATTGAAATGATGGACCCTAAGATGTGACAGATATAGACTTTAAAGCAAAGAGCGAGAGTTATGCAGAAATGAATCTAATGACTAGTAAATAAACGAACATAAATTGAGCAAGCATCTGAGACTGTACGGGAGGCCATTCGCGAATAACTCAAGGGATATTGAAAAAGATGGCGATACTATATTAGAATAGAAGAAAAGGTACTAGCGGTTAAGTCGTTGTTACCAATATTGCTATTTATAAGCGACAATTAAGAAAGAGACCTAAGGTTTTCTATAGCAGGACGCTAGATATGATAATCAAGGAAAACAAGATAAAGGAAGGAAGAGAGTACGATGAGATAAGTTACTACAGATAGCCAAAAGGCTTTTGGTATGAATGGCACCGAGCCTAGTTATGGTCGGGTGCGCGGAACACCGAACCTTCGTGGTCGGCATGCTATGTAATTGATATGTATATGAATATGACCATGGATATGATAGGTAAATGAATACGATTATGAATACGGATGCAGATGTGGATACATGTATATGTATAGATATGTATGTAACTTGCAAGTAATTATACGTCGCCAATGAAACCAAATTGATACTTAAAAAGAGAAGTAAGAGGTAAACAAGAATAGTGTGGTCATGATACCCCCGGGTCAGTTGAAGGAAAATATATGGTAAATTGAGTTGAAATGTTGAGTTGGGATTATTGTTAGGGATAAATAGGATAATTACTTCGAATGTGACATAAGTGCTTACTACAGTAGCCCTAGGGTGTGACAACTTACAAATGCAATATGATCACTGAATGAAAGGGAAGCTTAGTCCCCGATGCATCAGGCCTTATGAGACTGTATGCAAATTAGGCAAGATGGCTTATGAGTTTGATCTACCATCCATGCCTCGATACTTCGTAAATATGTTGGAAATTCTACTAGGATCGTGCCAGTAAATGATGTTCAAGTGACAGAAAAGTTGATTTATGAGGAGGTACCCATTGCCGTATTAGATAGGAAAGGATGGAGACTTCGATATAAAGGAGTGGCCTCAGTTAAGGTCTTATGGCAAAATAACAACCGAGAAGAATGACTTGGGAAGTGGAAGAGAAAATGAAATCCACATATCCGCATTTATACCATCCCCCAGGAGAGATTCTTGATGAAAAACCAAGACCATGAGGTATCTATGCCTTCCTTGTTTATGCATATTGGTCGTGTGTGGCCAAATTTTAGTTTTGTTGTGTCATGGCCCTGTAAGGCAATATTTATATGGGTTGCTGTGACAGGATGGTAATGCCATACTATAGGGGAAACTCTTGCGAAATTTTCGTAGAATTCCCGAGTATTTAACATTCGAGGACGAATGTTCCAAAAGGGGGGTAGAATGTTACACCTGGGAAAATTCCCCGTTAACGTACAGTGAATAAGCTAGTGAAGGGTGCGACATATACGATGATTTGATAAGTAAGATATGGCATTTGATGATATCAATTGAGATCCAAAGCCATTTAATGGAAATGAAGAAGTTTGTCAAATGAAGTAAAGGATATATTAGGTGTCGGGTAAGAATTATGGACGATGAGTTAATGATGAAATAATGATGTCTTGGAGACGAGTGATAACGTCCCTTATATTGGTATTGAGGTGTTAAACAAGTGTCAAGAAGGTTCCATAAGGATTGGAGATCAAACGAGTCGATGAGAACGAAATCGGAACAGCTGTGCACTATACAGCCCAACATACGAACCGTATAAATTATACTGGCCGTATGTTAGGTCGTATAGTTAGCCAAGAGGACCATAATATTCTGGACCAAACATACGGCCAGACATACGGCCCGTATAAAATGTACGGATCGTATGTTGGTCCGTATATTTGGCTCGGGACAGGTTTCAATTTAATATAAGGACCTCTCTCCTTCATTTTATTTCATTTCACTTCACTCCTCTACACTTCAAGAAAACTCTAGAACACTCTCTAATATTCATCCACAAGAAATCAAGGGAAAACCATGATCAACTACATCAAAACCACAAAATCAAGCATATGAAACCTAATCAAAGTTCATCCACACCAAGAAAACTCAAGGGAAGTGAGTTAGGGTTTTGGTGCAAGAAGAGAAGCTTCACTCAAGTGTTGTTCATCCATCATCTAAGGTGCGTTTTATGATAAGTCTTGGTTGTTTAAGGTGTTGAAAGTTAAAAACACATGGATTGTAGAAAGACATAGAAAATGGGTCATGAATGTGTGAATAGTGACATTGTTGGGTGAGAGATTTGGACTGAATTATGAATATTGGTATGTTGTGATTGTAAATATGTTGTGAAGGACATTTAGAACATGGAATAAGTATTAGATATGAGAAAACGCGATAGTGAGCTATAACCACAATTATGGAGAAATTGAAGGGGAATTGTGAAGTGCGGATAATGTAGATGAATGATGATTGTTGTCTATTACATTATAAGAGTTGTTATGAATGTTGGGAGTTGATATAGAATATGGAAAAGCTGTATAAACAAAGGAAATGCTTCCCAATTTTCCTTAGCTTCAATAAGCACGTTCTTATAATCTCTTAGCTAATGTTAATGCGAATTCTTTTGAAGGTAAAGACGTGAGCATTAAAGGAGGACGAACAAGCAATAGAGTAGTTAAACGCCAAAGGTATGTGAGGCTAGTCCTTTCCTTCTAAGGCATGAATATTATGGCATGAATTTCATTGTTCTTCATGAGTTTCCTATCTTCAAGAAAACTAAGAGTCCTTGTTCATGAATAGCCATATGTAATAAAAGATACACTTTGGGTATGATAACGATGATGATAAGTGAGTCTAAAGAAATCTAGAATCCATGATATGATGATCCTATAAAGCTAATGATGCTATCTATAACCCATTGATGTCGTTATTTTATACACTCACCTTATATGCTAGTCCCTTCAAGGTGAGGCAGAATGTCAATGAATTCTCCATAATGAAATCGGGGGATCACGACCTTACGTCACCCCGATAAAGTATAGCTATCCTTGAGATATTATGCATGAATTATGATAATACTATGATAGGCCTATGAAATGCACATGATGATGATATTACACCGTGCCTATATGGCCGGGCAGACACCGCTAAGGCGGGCAGACACACACCACTATAGTGGGCAGATTATGCCCCGGACGCGGGAGGCCTGGACGCAGGCTAACATACCGTACCTATATGGATGGGCAGCTTATACATTACCACACCGTACCTATATGGACGGGCAACTTATACATTATTGCATACATGAGATGATGATGATTATGAGTAAGTCAGCATGTGCTATTTCTTCTATAAGTTACAGTCAACTATAGTTGCTCCTTGTTGATGCTTCCTTTATCTCATTGATGTATCATTATTGTTTATGCCTCTCATACTCAGTACAATATTCGTACTGACGTCCGTTTTCTTTGGACGCTGTGTTCATGCCCACAGGTAGACAGGGAGGCGATCCAGACTCATAGGAGCTACTCGCTGATTTGAAGAGCACTCCATCTTCCGGAGGTGCCATTAATTATTCTTTTGGTATATATTTATATGTAAGTTTTGGGCACGACGGGGTCCTCTCCCGTCCCTATGTCTAGTACTCCAGTAGAGGCTCGTAGATACGCAGTGTGGGTTATATGGTCTCACAAGGTTGCTGCTATGTATATATATATATATATATATATATATATATATATATTATTTTGATGGCCGAAAGGTTTATGTATATAAAAGTATTTATGTTTTTAAATGAAAGATGTCTTTCTCATAATTTGAGTATGAATTTGATACAAGAACGTTTAATGAGCATAATAAGTAGTAGAACGAGCGGTGCTCGGTGGTTAGCCCTGGGTACCCGTCACGGCCCCTTGTCGGGTCGTGACAATTAGCCTATCCACAAGGCAACAAATCATAAATTTCCGAGGTGTAACACCTATAGGGGACCCGCGAAGTCTATGTATCCATCTCTCAACACACAGCCTAGAGATGACTCCACAACACCAACCACTCTGCACATAATCCAGAGATGGTTCCATAACACTAGCCATTCTGCACATAGCCCAGCGATGTCTTTCCTCCTTCACTTTCTCTATTAGAACCACATCACAGTATCACGAGAAATGGAGGATGAAATGTTGTCATGGCCCGTTTGGTCGTTATTGCACTTTCGAATCATTTATCCTCGTTGACACTTCCCCGAGCTTTAGTAGTACATTTTTGACCCACGAGGATGGGTGGTATGGTTCCCGATATGATTGGGCAAGATTTATGATGACTTGTGTGAGATAGAGCCTTACAGTGAAAAAATGTTTGACCAATAGTTGACTTTTGGGTAAACGGGCCTTTTTTAGAAATCTGTCGATTTCGAAAGGTCCGGATGATCAATTGTGACTTTGTGGTATGTTCAGTTCGATTCCCAAGGCACTTTGGAGCATTTTGGGTTATTGGTTGGAAAGGTACTATTTGGCCATTGGGTGTTGACGCGGTCAAATAGACCTCCGTTGGAAATTTTGAGACCACGAGTGAGTCTGTACCGTATTTTTATGCGTGAATGCATGTCTGGTTTTTATTTGAGAGGTCTCGGGTGATTGTCGGATTTCAAGATTGGGTTTGTGAAAAACCACAAAATTCTGGTGTTTGGTGTCCGCCATAGTGGCACCAGATTCGCCATAGCAGACTCGTTATAGCGAGGTCTTGGCCTACTATAGGGGGATGATGACTTTTGAGATGGGCGTCCGTGTGGCAGATGCGCGAAGGCGAGCCAAGAACCACTGGCTCGAGCACACTGTAGTGACCTAATGACCGCTGCAGTGGACAACGTGGACCAGAACCTAATACAAGCTAATTGAAACCCTTTTATTTCTCATTCTTTCACTTCTTGTTCCTAAGAACTCTTGAGGCGAATTGAGGAGATTCTTGGTTGATTCCTCTTGAGGGTAAGTTCCCTAAGCTTGAATTCTTTCATTTACATTCCTTAAGAATGAATCGATGATAGAAAATTCATAGAACTTAAAAAGGAAGATGGGTTTGATGTTTTCCCTATTATTGGAGTTCTAATCTTCCTAAATGGAAATTGTTGGTGGATTTGATTAATCTAATCATAGAAATTGATGATTTAATAGCTAATAGGTTTTAATCTTCTATTTATATTGATGAAATTAAAGGTTTGAAAGTTAGGGTTTATACACAAATTGGGATGGATTAAAACTAATTCATTGATGATGCAGAAAGTATTAATTGAAGAATGGGAACCACCTTGGAGCATTATTGGGTACTATGAAGAAATCAAGCAATTAATCATAGGGAAAGAATACTCATTTTCACATATACTAAGAGAGGGGAATAAGTTGGCGGATACATTAGCTAACAAAGCTTTAGATCTAGGTCCTATTAATTGTCAATCTTTTATGAGACTAGATGTGGAGCTGCGGAAAGTTGTTAACAGTGATAAATCACAGATACCCTACATCAGAATAATATGCAAATAAAGGAAAGGGGTTTTGAAGTACAAGAGGAGAAAGGGAGACATACCTTAGGAAGCCGAAACATGGATGAGTCAAAGAAAGGTGTGGTAGCTCATGCAAGTCACATCTCATCAAGTAGCGGCCATGGACATAAACACAGAGGCAGAAATTAGTATAATATCAAGAAAATGAGCTCAAAGATGATGAAAAGCATACTTACACAAGCAAGACGTCTTCTGGGCTTTGACTGGAACGGAAGAAGAAGATGAGGTACTTTCACATCCTTCAGAGATTATTATGATCATCAGACTAGAAGTGGAGGCATCAGATCAAGGAAGATGAAGAAGAAGCAACCATGGAAGGAGCTTGAAAGCTCGTCCAACAACATTGAGGAAATAGGGCAAATAAATTTCTTTTTCCCTTTGCAAATTTTAGTCTACTTTAATTTTTATTTTTTGCTTTCTTTTGTTTATTTTGATTTTTATGACTTTTTTTTTGGGTTGGGCCATCATTTTGGGCTCTGTCTGGACAAATGTTTATTTGTTTTTTGTGCAATTAATAAAATGCCCATGAGGACCTAATTGATTTTTTTAAAAAGGATAGATTACCTAGGTTGGTATTGTTGTGTGATTTTTGGCTTGTTGCCTTATTGTGATCTATTAGCTTTTTGCCACGTGTGTGATACTAGACTTAATGCTTAGTCATCTTATCATGATTGTGAAATCGCTATCCCTCACTTATTGGGTATTACCTTGGATAGAGGAAAGAACTCGACTTGTTACTGATATCGAGAGATATGTCCATGTGTGGAACGATTGATTTGATATGTTGTCATCATTCATTGATATTATGCAGTGCACTCATCCTCATCTTTCATTATACTCTGATATAAGCTAAGCTTGGTATTATTGTTGATTATGTCTTATTGCCTTGTTGTGATCTATTGGCTTGTTGCCACGTGTGTGATACTAGATGTGATACTTAGTGACTTATTCATAGTTGTGAACTCGTATCTCTCAGTTATTGGTTATTGACATGTAAAGAGGAAGGAATTGATATTGATCTTGATAATGGGATATATGTCCATGTGTGGCACAATTATCATTGATATACTCATGTTGGCATTGATATCAAGCATGCATTCATACATATATATTTGGATCGGGTTGCGTGCTGAAACATATATTGGATCGGGTTGCATGTTTCGCAATATCTATTGGACCGGGTTGCACATTTTGCAACATATATTGGAATGGGTTACATGTTCCATAACATCTATTGGATCGGGTTGTATGCCGTAGCAGGTACATGGACTTTGCGGGTCCCCCATGGGTCATGACTATCGAGGTGTGGAGGTATTCCGCCCGGAGCATGTGTGTATCATTGCATTGCATCACTCATGCATTCATATTTCATTCACTCATACATCTGATTCTAGTTCTGGTTATTTATTGTATTGCACGGTGCGCGTGGACCTCGACTTTCTGGTTCTTTAATAATTTGAGATCATCGTGTGCCTGATTAATACATACTTGGGGATTAATGGACTCAAGGAGTAGAAATTTTCTCCTAGGCTATGACTTGAAGTTACGGAGTTTATTATTGTAAGGAACCATGGGAAACTAGGCAGACTTATGTTTAGGTGCTTCACTGTAGGCTATGATTCGGTTATTTAATCTTTATGTACTTGAGGTGTTATTCTTGGACTGTGTGGTGTTTATACTTGATTGTGAGCACGTCTATTCTTCAGTCTCTTCCTTTATATATGTTAGCTAACTGTTGTCGGCCTATGATGCCTACTCAGTACATGTTTGTACTGATGCAACCTTGCTACACACCTTTTCGGGGTGTAGAGTGTGTGACAGGTTCTATTTCTGATCCTCGAGAGTGTTTCCTAAGACGGTGTTGTCGGAGATTTAGGGTGAGCTATTGCCAGTTCTGCCGCACAAGTTTCCATTCTTTATAGACTTGTCACCTATTTCCAGACAGTATACCTTTTGATGGTATGAGCCTTGCATGGCAACATTCATATAGTTCTTGTTATATACTCAGACCTATGTGTTTATTAGTAGCTCTTGTGCAGACTTAGACCAGATGCCTTGGGTAGAAGATGTATTCTGCACTTATTCTCTTCTAATTGATATTGAGATTTATTATTACTTACATGGTACTTTTGCATTGATAGATTGCATGTTGGGTAAGGAAAGGGTTCGCTACCAAGGTGGGAATTGATAGGTGCCCGCATGACTCAGCAATTTTGGGTCATGACAAATGCATGCATGAATGTCAAATTCAACAAAAATCATGAAGGCCAATAAATATAACAACTTCCATAAATTAATTACCAATACAGTCCTATCCTCAAATATATGCAATGCCACATCCGGAACAATTTCCCTTCGGACCACATAGGTAACTCCAAATAATATATGTAAGAGATGCCATATGAAATGTGCATGTAGCAATAAGAATCCTCGGATGTTTCACTTTCCCTCTTAGCATTACTAATATCAAATCACCGTTCATAACAATAAATCAGGTAGAATGTGTATGAATGATATGCAAGATATCAGTCTCAAGTGAAATTTTATCTAAACCCAACTGTGCTACACATGGACCCATATCACAATATTAATACTGAAGCAAGTTCTTTCCTCTATCAAAAATAATGTCAAGATAAGTGGGAGACAACTGTATCACAATTATAATATGACAACTAAGTAAAAAGTCCAATACCACACACATGGAAACAAACCAAATCACAACAAAGAGGCGACAAGCCCACAAGTTATCAGCAATAGCAACCTAAGAATATCCATCCCAACTTCATACCCGAAGGCTTAGGATTCTTTCTCCATCAATAACTAACTCTACATATGCTTCGATAACTGGAGTCTAACCAAAAAGGTAAGTTGTAACCTACATCGCAGCCGAGCTAGAGTCACAAACAATCAGATCTAAGCCTTTCCCTTCCGAAGAGCCTCTGAATACTCAAGGTCTAGCCATCATCAAGTCCTAAGTTAGAAATGAGAAATAACGGTACCCATATTGATATATATTCGTTTGAATCAAAATCAACTAAGTAAAAGAGGAGAAACGGGCCCACAAGGGTAAAACGGACCTTTCAAAGGTGGAATAGGGAACCCAATGTTCTAGAAGTTCAACTCTACTCCCCAATTGCTAATTTAGCTCAAGCATTGATCAATTTCATCATTCAAAGAAAAATCCCCAATTTAAGCATAAACCCTAGCTTTTCAATATTTCAATTTCTCAACTACAAAGGAAGATTCAAGCCTATTAGTTTCTAATTCATGAGAAAGGAAGATTCAAGCCTATTGGTTTCTAATTCATGAAACTCCATGCTTTGATTAGTCAAATCCATCAATTAATATCATATAAGAAGACTAAAATTCAAATAACAAGGTATAGGTCAAAAGTCATCTCCTTCCTTTAGTTCTGCAGATTTTCTACCCTTGATTCAAGCTTAGGAAATATAAATAATGGAAATCAAGGTTAGAGAGACTTACCTCAAGAAGAATCCACCTAGAACCTCTTCAAATCACCATAAAGACACTTAGGAGAAATAAATTTTGGAATGGGAAATAAAAGGTTTAACTTAGCATTAAATACTTTAAGTTTTAGCGTTGTCTGCCGCAGCGGAAATGGGTCCCCACAGCGGAACTGCTCCTGCGGTTCATTGATCGCAATAGCGCATCCGCTCTAGCGAAGCACCATCCGCTGAAGCTAATTCCCAAGATGTCACGACCCAAACTGGAGGGCCATGACGGGCACTTAACCGTACTAGTCAAGTACCACCTGACATACATCTAACATGAATATGAACAGAGGTGGGCTGATAGGTCCATCATGTGACTCACAATATCTCATAGGGAACATGCATATATCAACTGCTCTGAAAGGTTCATCTGAATGAAAATACTGAACATACTATATGAGCTGGTAAGGCTATCATAATTGACCGTGATGACAAATGCAATTTCAAATATGAACACCATCTGACTGTACATAACTGTCTACAAGCCTCTACTGGAAATATAACATAATGTGGCCAGGACAGGGCCCTTTTATCACGACCTGTCTAGGGGGCCGCGACGAGCGCCCGGTGCTAGCCCACCCGGGCACCCCTTGGCTTACACTTACACTTGCATCTAGGTGAGCCACATAATTAAACGTACATTTCTATTCATCAGTCATACTAGTCCCATTAGACAACAATGCCTTTATATCATCATTGGCATCTATACCACGTCAATGTACATGAGCCGACAAGGCTAACAAAATGATATACAAAATATAGGCCGACAAGGCCAAACACATCTAACCATGTACACATGTCTACGAGCCTCTAAGGAGAGTATAACATATCACATAAGCGGGACAGGACCCCGCTATGCCCATAATTATGTACACAAAAGATTAAGTACCCAAAAGCTATATCTCCGAATGAAATGGATCTCCGCTATGTAGTCCTTGAGAATGTAGCTATGGATCAAGTATGTCTCCCTGTGCACCTGCGGGCATGACGCAGCGTCCACAAACAAAAGGACGTCAGTACGAAGAATGTACTGAGTATGTAAGGCATGATCAATATCAAGCATAATAAGCAACATGAAGAATAGCCCAGGATGGGAGATGGGAATATCATCGTCATGAGCACTTACTTTCCTTTCATGGAAACTTTCCATTCTAATGCGTATTTGTGTACATATATCCATATCCGTATCCATAATCCTATCCATTCCATATTTATACTCATATTCGCATACATACTCGTATCTATATCATATACATATTCATATCATATACATAGCACTTACATAGCATACCCGACCAGGCCGGATCGGTGTTTCATACATACTTGGCCAACCAAGGCTCAAGGTTACACATACCTGGCCCTACCAAGGCATCAGGGTTACATCACATTGGCCCTACCAAGGCGTCAGGGTTATATCTACCTGCCCTACCAAGGCGTTAGGGTTATCCGTACCATCTGTAGAGGTGTGCGCGCATTACATAATCATATACATACTTATTTACATATCCTACCCGGCCTCATAAGCTCGGGGTTCCATAATAACCATACATAGATGCACATATATAATAGCTCATAACATCTTTACTATTATCATTACTATCGTAGTCGTCATCGTTATCATCATCTCTATTACCATTATAGTCGTCATCAATGTCATTATCACTATTATTGTCGTTCACTACATCTATCTTATAGGCTTACTCGTCATATGAGGAACTTAGTACAATCGTAGCGTTTCAGTAATCGTGAGCTTACAAGCTCGGAAGATCAAATCATTCGAAAGATATCATAGTCTTATAGAAGATTTAGACGTTTGGCCAAAGAACCATGCCTTATGAAAGAAGGGTTAGCCTTACATATCTTTCCGTTGAACTATTCTACACTTGCACGTTCTCTTCCGAAGCTCACGTCTCTACCTTCATTAAAGTCATACTATCATTAAAATCGATAGCTAGCATACATGACAAAAACTAGAGAAAATCGAGAAACGTCTCCTCTATTTATACGTCATTCCTCTATAGCGTATATCAACTCTCAAACGTCAATAATACATTCACAATACTATAACGATAGTCATTATTCATCCACATTATCCATATTTCTAGACTTACTTTCAATCATCCATATCCATGGCCATAACTCACAACGACGTCTATTCTCATACATTGCTCATCTCATGTTCTCAACATCATTTATAACATATTTACATCACAACACATCAAGAATCATAACTCAAGTTAAGCTATTTCTCAAAATGGCACTATTCCACATTCATGATCCATTTTTCTATACCCTTCTACAATCCAAGTATTTCAACTCTCAAATACCTTACACAACATAGAAATATCACAAATCTTACCTTAGATGTCGTAGAACCAAGCCTTGGTTGATAATACTCCACTTGAGCAAAAACCCTAGTTCATCTCCAATGAGATTTCTCGACTTGTATGATCGTTAATGGGTTTCCTTACACTTGATTCACTTGGTTTATGTTGTTGATCACTAATAATCCTTTAATTCTTGTGGAATAAATGTAGAGAGATATTTTGAAGAGAAGGGGTGAAGTGTGGAAATGAAATAATAAACTTGGTCCCCTTTTTAATAACCCAAAATCTGATCTAGAATGAACAGTCGTCGAAAGTACAACAGTGGTCATAAACTCAGTTTATGGACCGTATTCCAGTTTACGGGCCGTATTTCGTGGACGTATTTAATCATAACAGAACCAGAAAGTCAAGCTGAGATATGGTGATTTACGAACACAGTTTACGGGCCGTATTTCAGTTTACGATCCGTATTTCAAGTTGTCTTTAACCATTCAAGCATTTGACAGAAAGTTTGAAGTTTTGGAGGTTGAAATACGACATGGCAGTTTACGGGCCATAAACCACTTTACGGTTCGTATTTCATTTTACGTTCAACTGGCCAAAGTGCAAATCTGCAACTTTCCACATTTTCAAAACCTATAATTAGTCATTATGGAGCATAACCTATCTCTTATTGCAATTGCCTTTGGAATCTTACTTAGGGTCGGCAAACGTCGTTCCCTTCTTATTAAAACATCGCATACGCTATGCCCTTTGTTAGCCTATCCACTGTACGTTCGCGGGGAAATTTTCAAGGTGTAACACCCGCCATACCCATAAACATATGCATGTACATATCTATAAATACATAACACCATGCTGACTCCTGGCACCTCCGAAATAGATGGAGTGCCTCGACTTCATCCGCTGAGCTGACATCCTAATAGATGGATCACCAACCTATATCTGCATACCTGCGGGCATGAAATGCAGCCCCTCCTATCACGACCTGACTAGGGGCCATGACGGGTACCCGGAGCTGACTATTGAGCACCACTCATATCGCTAGTTATCATACTTATTCTCATGCTCATAATCATAGGGAAAACCAATCTCACTTTGAAACATATTTACCTTTATATACATAAGCCCTTCGGCTATCAAAATAATGTACATACAATACATATAAGAAATCGTGAGACCATACTACCCACACATACGTATTTACGAGCCTGTACTTGAGTACTAGACATATGGACGGGACAGGACCCCGCTAAGGCGAGCAGCATATACACCATGTCTAGATGGCATGGGCAGACACCACTAGTGGGTAGCATGAGATGGTTACCCCGGACGCGGGAGGCCTGGACGCGGGCTAATGATTATCACACCGTACCTATTTGGTTGGGCAGCTCATACATATATGCATACATGATATGATGATGATTATGGAGTAAACCAGCAAGCATTATTTCTTTTATACTTGATAGTCAGTTACAGGTTGCTCCTCATTTTATGCTTCCTTATTTCATTGATGTACTATTATTGTTGATGCCTTACATAGTCAATACAACTGACGTCCTTTTCTTTGGACGCTGTGTTCATGCCCATAGGTAGACCGGGAGGTGCCCCAGACTCATAGGAGCTATCAGCTGACTCGAGGGCACTCCATTATTCCGGAGGTTCCATTGATTTATTCTTTTGTGTATGTATATGTTTTGGGCATAACGGGGTCCTGTCCCGTCCATATGTCTAGTAGTCTAGTAGAGGCTCGTAGATATGTATGTGTGGGTAGTATGGTCTCACGATTTCCTATATGTATTGTATGTATATTATTTTGATAGCCGAAGGGCTTATGTATATAAAGGTAAATATATTTCAAAGTGAGATTGGTTTTCCCTATGATTATGAGCATGAGAATAAGTATGATAACTAGCAATATGAGTGGTGCTCGGTAGTCAGCTCCGGGTACCCGTCATGGCCCCTAGTCGGGTCGTGACAAAAGTGGTATCAGAGCAGTTCAGTCCTAGGAAGTGTCTACGAGCCGTGTCTAGTAGAGTCTTGTTAATGGTGTGTTGCGCGCCACACTAATAGACAGGAGGCTACAGGGCATTTAGGAAAAATGACCATTCTTCTTCTGATGAGATCGTGCGATAAAGCTGTGTTATAAGATTATCTCCTCCTTAATAGTGTGCTATGATTTCAGAAATGCCGCAAAAGGGAAAAGCTACAGCCGCCAGAAGGGCAAGAATACGATGAAAAGGCAGGTAGAAAGAGAGCCGCCAATGAATGTAGAAGAGGGCGACTCACATAATAAGGCTCCATCTAATACTTCTCCCACTCCGCCTATTATAGAAGAACAGGAAGGGGCATCAACTCCAGCTCCTATGCCTCCAGTTCCTCCACCAGCTACTTTTGGTCGACAACTGACCGAGGCTATTCATCTATTGACGCAGTTAGTTGCCGCTCAGGCACAGCAGCAGAATGCGAGTCCAAGTGATCGGGCAACTAGTACCACAACCCGTGATTTCATGAGTTTGAATCCTCCGGAGTTTTCGGGTCAAAGCCGAATGAAGACCCGCAAAGTTTTATTGATGAAATGTTGAGAACATTGAAGATTATTTGCCACGACCCGACTAGGGGCCGCGATGGGTACCCGGGGCTACCTACCGAGCACCGCTCCTTCGGTTACTCATCATACTCATTATATACCCTTTTATCAAATTTATACTCAATTTATACGAAAATCATCTTTCATTTTAGAACATACTTACTTTTATATACATAAGCCTCTCGACCATCAAAATAATATATATACGTAATAACAATTTCGTGAGACCATATGACCCACACTACGTATCTATGAGCCTCTATGGGAGTGCTAGAAATAAGGATGGGACAAGACCCCGTCATGCCCAAAAATACATATACATGAATATACACAAAAGAATAATCATAAGCACCTCCGGAACAATGGAGTGCTCTCTAATCAGCTACTGGCTCCTACGAGTCCGGATCAAGCTCACCTCCCTGTCTACCTGTGGGCATGAACACAGTGTCTAAAGAAAATGGACGTCAGTACGAACATTGTACTGAGTATGAGAGGCATCAACAATAATGAAGCATCAATGAAATGAGGAGGCATCAAATGAGGAGCAATATGTACCTGACTGTGAATCATAAAAGAAATAAATCATACTATCTTACTCATACTCGTCCTCATATCATATAGGCATAAATGTATAAGTATAAGCTGCCCGTCCATGTACGTACAGTGTAATAACAAGTAACCTGCGTCTAGGCCTCCCGCGTCCGGGGTATAAGTTGCCCACTATAGTGGTGTGTATATCTACCCGACCATATAGGTACGGTGTAATATCATCATCATATGCTCATCATAATATGCTCATCATAATCTACTCATCATAGTGTGCTCATCACAATACAAGCATGAAGACTCAAGGACAACTATACTTTATCGGGGTGACGTAAGGTCGTGATCCCCCGATTCTATTATGGAGCATTCACAAGCATCCTGCCTCACCTTGAAGGAAGTAATACGTAAGGTGAGTGTGTACAGAGCATAACATCATCGACTTTGTGGTACTCTACCTCACCTTGAAGGGACAATACATAAGGTGAGTGTCTACAATACATGACATACTTAACTTAATGGTATTCTGCCTCACCTCGAAGGGAATAATGGATGAGGTGAGTGTATACAACATACAACATCATTAGCGTTATAGGAACGTCATAACATGAACTCTAGAGTCTTTAGACTCAAGCTTATCATCATTGGACTCATAACATATCTCTCATCTCATATAGCTATTCATGATCATATACTCTTGAATTTCTGGGATATATAGAGAATTTATGGAGAGAAAAGGAGAATCATACCATCGGATTCATGCCATAGAAAGAAAGGACTAGCCTCACATACCTTTTCCGTTTAACTATTCTATCGCTTGCTTGTTCTCCATAATTGTGATTATAGTTCACTATCGCGTTTTCTCATATCTAATACTTATTTCATGGTCTAAATGTCATTCACATCATACTTACAACCACAACATACCAATATTCATAATTCAGTCCAAACCTTCACCCAACAATGTCACTATTCCCACATTTATGACCCACTTCTATATCTTTCTACAATCCATGTGTTTTTAACTTTCAACTCCTTAAACAACCATGAATGATCATAAAACTCACCTTAGATAATAGATGAATGAGCCTTGAGTAGGAATCCTCTTCTTGCACAAAAACCGTAGTCTACTTCCTTTGAGATTTCTTGGTGTAGATGAACTTTTATTAGGTTTCATACACTTGATTTTGTGGTTTTGGTGGAGTTGATCATGGATTTCCCTTGGTTTCTTGTGGATGAATAATGGAGAGTGTATTCTAGAGGTTTCTATGACCAAAAATGGTGAAACTATGATTTTTGGGTCGAGTTTGATCTGTCACGACCCAGCCCCGTGGGCCACGACTGGTGCCCTTCTGGGACACCCCAAACGAACTCACACCCAGATCATCGTAATCAGACTCGCCCAAACTCACGTACGTTATTCGAACTCAACATCGTAATCAGACATCTACCGAACACTTATCCTAAGCAGTCGCCCGTACAGATCAGACAAATCACAAATCAGAAAGGAGGCGGAATATACATCGCCAAATTTCACACACACACATCAGAGGGGTGGCGGAATGTACATCGCCCCCAAATGCATACACACATATACAAACTCAGAGGCCGACTTGGCCATAGTAGCGTACGGGCCGCTTAAGATTGCAAAACAGACTCACATGCAAACACACCGGACCCACGACCCACAAATCTGACTACAGGCCTCTAGACAAAACAGAACATAAGAACATAGGACGGGGCAGGGCCCCGCCGTACCCCACTCATCCAAATATACAGAATACAGACACAACAAAAGATATGTACCAAAGTAGGCTCCGGATCAAGGGGAGCTTTCCAACACAGCAGAATGAGTAGCCTAAACTGGAGGACCACCCAAACGAGCTTCTGTACCTGCGGGCATGAAACACAGCCCCCGAAGAAACGGGGGTCAGTACGGGAGAAGTACTGAGTATGTAAAGCAGAAGGTACAGGAATCACAAACATAGCTGGAGTCAGAAAGAACAAACACACCAACATCACAAACAAAGCAAACCTGTGCGGGAGGCGAACGTACAAATGCAAATCAAATCATGTATAGGGTTTAGGAACGTGGTCACCCCCCGACGCTGGTGCCACAACACATCATAACTCCAGAAGTTTTCAAATCTCCGTACAATCTCCAGACACATCATATCACACACACATCACATCATCAGAACATATCAAATGCCATATCACATCATAACTCCATAAACGGTAACCGGCCCTATGGCGAGGCCTCGGAAACCGTAACACATCATAACTCCCGAATATATTATAGCGCGCACGATCACAAAGTCGGCCCGGGTACCGACGAACGAAGTCATAGCAGACAACACGAACAGAGTAGTGCAGAAACCATATGCATATCAAAAATAATTTGTCGGACTCAACATATAGTTTACGTATAAGAATATACTGACGCCAGAAGGCTCGGAGTAGGAATCAGATTGATCAAAGTTTGCGTATAAAAGTTACGAAGTGCCAAACGGCCAAATTCTCAAGAAAAATTGTTCATACGTCATTTTCCGAAAATGTCACATCGTTCAAAGTACAGAATGTACATTAATGGCATAGGAAGTTTCAAACACATCCTTGGGTCATAAACAGACAGTCGCAGATTATAACGGACACAAACGGACCAAACAAACCGAATAAGGGGAGCCTCGGGGCTCGCGGGCCCACCTCGGGTCAAATTGAGGCGGCGGACACAAATCACAGACTTTCGGCTCCATAGAGCCATCTACGAAAGTTTCGGAGAGTTTCGGACACAACAGCACAAGTTAAGGATGTACGAACATTCTTTTAACCAAATGCGACAAAAAGGGTTCAATCGCGCTGAGTGAATAGTGCTCGAACTTGAACTTCGATTTCCAAGAGCAGGGTTATTCCCGAGATTCCGAAATTTACCTAGTGGGTCTAGGACATGCCAAAAGAATGAGAGGTAGGCTTTACATACCTGGTTGGCGCCTTACGCTCCTCAAATCGCAATTCCCGTTTCGTCCAGAAACTGCAAATGGTCACTTTTACCAGTTACTATTCATGAGAATTAACATTTTAGTCTTTGGGCTATATTTGGCTACCGAAATTTAGGCAGCACTTCCCCTATAAATCTAACACCCCCGAGACTTAGCTCGGCTCAAAATACAACGACAACAACAGCCCAAACATCATAAAACCATACAAACCACAATCATACTACATTAACTTCAAAATTTCACTTTAATACATAAGTTGGCAAATTCTTGACTCAACTTCAAAATTCCAAATCTATTTCCACATTAGTCCATTCATTCACTCATTCCCAATTATTCAAACACACTACATACAAGTTCCAAATCACATACAAACATCCCCAAAGTTCACTACTTTCCAATTTTCATTCAAAACACCAAAAGTTACGACGAACGTTCTAACTTGCGTCGTTTCATTCCAAATTCGTTATCATCAACCATAAATCTTATTTAAGTCCTTAATATCATAAATATACTATGATGTACACAAATATACCAAAGGTATACACTTTTCGATAACGTCCGAAATCATTTTCTAACACCAAATCAATTCTCCAAACATTCATTTACGATACAAAGGTTACAACGACACCTCAAACGACTAAACGGAATCAAATTCACATGGTCTTGCACTACCTACAAGCCACGGCCAAACACACCCTTTCTACACACACACACCATGCACAAACACAACCCCATCCCATAATCTTCATACTAATCCAATCACTAACACATACATATCCATTTCATAACATTAAAACATAAAAATCTTACCTTGTTCTTGAATTTCCGACTTGTCGCGAACGTCGATCTTTCTCCAAACTACTTGTATCACGTCGGAGAGCGTCTTGAGCACTTTACAACTATGTGAAAATCAAGATTTTTGGAGCAAGCACAAGGCTTGGGAAATGTTTTCTCTCCTCTCCACTATTCTCGGCCGAAACCCTCTTGTTGGTGTTCTTGAATTTTTTTTTTTGATCTTTGAAGATTCTAAGTGGAAGAATGATATATATCCACTAATAGTCATGTGCATAGCACATGACATTAAAATGGGTTTGGGCCAAAAGCTTTGGCCGGCCACCCTCCAATCCTTGGGCCTCAATTTTGTTATATTTTCCTTGGCCCAATTCACTAAGAGTCCCGTTTTGTAATTCCCGAAACTAATTTCCGAAATTCCGAATTTACCCTCGGCCTTCCCCGACGTCTTAACATTAATGATTCCATAACCAACATAGTCATATTCACCAAAATCAAGTTATGTCCTTATAACACACAAGTCGAAATTATTTCTCAATTTCCAATTACACGAAAACACGGGACATAACATTCTCCCCCCTTAAGAACATTCGTCCTCGAATGTTGAATCGACCTCATGGGTGTCGTACTACTCCGGGAGGGTTTCTCTTGATAGTTGTCCTTTATTGATTTCTCCGACATGGCTTCTTTATCAATACTAGGGGTAGATTTTCACATCACCGATTCAAACGCCTTCTTAATCCCCTTTCCTCATACCCTACGTAATCACCGAACCATACGCTATATTCTTGTAATGGACGAACGCTTCCCAGACATCATAATCAATATCATTTTCTTATCACACTCCTGGGTTTCCTTACCACATCGTCGTGCTCTCACTTTACTTCATATCAGACACTTCATGCCAAACAGATTCAGAACTTAAGCCGGACGCGCATAAGTATATCGGACGGATTCGTAGTCAACATCAAAAGTGCGGACGCATATCAGACACATCTGAGATCGGAGTCAGACGTACAAAGACGTATCAAACGAATTCGTAGGCAGAATCAGACACACGAAGATATACCAAACAGATTCACAATCAAAGCCAGACGTACGGAATCATATCGAACAAACCCGAAATCAGAAGCAAATATACAGAATTGTTTCATACCGAATCGTGATCAGACAAACCGAAGGGTATCAAACACACACGCGGTCAAAATCAAACGCATCGAAGCATATCGGACGGATTTATATCCAGAGTCAGACCCACAGAGGTGCGCCAGACAGAAACGGATTCGGAATCAAAGCGCACAAAAGGTCCATCGGACGGGAACCTAGTCGAGCGCAGAAGTACAGAGGTGTACTAGGTAGAGCCTCATCGGAATCGGAAGTGCAGAAGCACCACAGATGGGATGTCAATTTAGAATCAAATCATTCATATTAAAGCTCCAATAATTCATGAGAATGCCCCCTTGATTTGCAAACTCATTCACCAAGTCGTCACACAATTTACCTTGCGTCTTACGTACCAACTCCTCCAAAGATTCCAATTACTCACACTGCTTATCTTTTATTTATCACAACATTAGTTTCCGGGGCTCGGCTCTTAGCCCTCATGGCCCTGAATGAAAATCATACACACACACATACACACGTTTACTCATACCTTACTGGCGAACATCTCTGGCTGTTATTCAAATTCGTTCAATTTCCCAAGAGGTGTTGTACCCTTTTCTTTGTGCCCATTTAGTCCGCCTCGTTCCGCGCGACTCCCGAAAGGGCACTAATTATTCCACACACAGTCTATTTACCTTTTGGTTACCCCAAATTTTCATTTACATAAATCATACTTGCACTTGTGCAAAATTTTGCATTACTTCCCAGGGGGTCACCCATCCCAGAATTGCTCTGGCTTGAGCACGCTTAACCCCGAAACTTTCACGCATTTTGATGCGTTAGGGCTGATATAATTCCATCAATTGCCCTGCACGACCTTTGTCACGCAATTTTTGGCCAAACGGGGTCTTAGCAAATCTTTCGGAAATTTTTTTGTAGCGGGTCCCACTCTGACCCAAAGAGGTCGTTTGCTTTTCTGGCAGTGTGGTCTATCGTTCTAGCCTTCCAAATCCCATATATATTTTCCTCCCACATGTACAGATAACTGCCTCGGATATTTTCATTAATTCAGATCCTTACCCTACCTTTACTGACACACACAAAAAGAATATCGCATAATACTGAGGTACAAACCTACCATTGCACATATTCATTAAACAAAAGGGTTAGTAGTATACCTGGGTCTGTGTCTGGGGGTGCCTCTGGGTCCCGATGACCAGCCAAAGCGTAGATGCGGTTCGAGGGACCGCTAGAATCTGAAGCCCCACCACGGCCTCTACCGCGGCCCGCTGGTGCTGGCATACCTCGCCCCGTAGAGCGCGTGGCCGAAGGGGTAGATGACGAACCAGCAACGGATCTCATCGGCGGTGCTGCGCTGCCGGAACCGCCTGCCCACGGACAATCCCGCATGATATGGCCCTGGCGGCCGCAAGCAAAACAGGCCCCTGTGGCCCTGAAGCACTCACCTGGGTGCGATCTTCCACAATACTAACACTGGGGTATGGGTGGCCTAGACTGACTGGGACCCCTGCTCACCTGAAGACCTGGGGCTCTGGAACTCTGGTCTGCCCTGGACGGTCCTGCTCCATCAAACCTCTTACCAACAGACTGTGTGTCCCGGCCTGACGGAGGAATGTACCCACTGGACTGATACTGAGGCTGCCCGCCCCGAGAATCTCCAAAATGCCCCGCTGATCTGGCCCTCTTGGGCCGTCTCCCATCATACTCTCGGCTGGGCCGATCTGCTCTGTGCCGGTTCTCCATCCCCTGGGCGTAGGCCTGTAGACGGGCAATGTCCATATCTGTCTGCAATGACACCGCCATACACCCGTCAATCAAGTAACGATCCAGCCCCATAACATACCTATGCATCTGATCTGTCATATCTGCCACCACGGTGGGGGCATACCGGGCCAGGGAATCAAACTCCAAATTATATTCACGGACGCTCCGACCTCTCTGCTGCAGATGCAAAAACCGATCAGCTCGCTCCCGTCGTAACTCTGGGGGCAGAAAGTGGCGGGTGAAAGCAGTCACAAACTGATCCCACATAGCTGGAGGAGCACCCTCACCCCGGGATAGCTCCCAAGTCTCATACCAATGCGCGGCAACATCCCGAAGTCTATGCGAAGCTAGCTCAACCGACTCGGTCTCTGACGCCCTGACCAAGTCTAATGCACGCCGCATCCCCCGAATGAAGTCATGGGGGTCCTCGTCGGGCTTAGACCCGAAAAACTCTGGAGGGCCGCATAACAAGAACTCCCGAACTCTCAGGCTGTCCCGCCTGTCCTCATCATCATCGTCCCTCCGCCCGCGTCTGCGAGTCTGTCCGGCTACAATCGTGGTCAACAACTGTACAGCCTCCCTCAGGGTCCTATCCTCCGCCCCTGGCTGAGAAGCTGGAGTCTCAGGAGCGGGTACACGGACCTCTGGAGGTGCTGAAGGTCCCGCTCCAGGCTGTACTAATGGGGGTGTAGCAGACCCCTCAGAATGAGGTGTAACCTCAGGCAAATCATAAACACGAGCCCGAGTAGCCCGTTGTGCCTGACTGGTCTCTCCCACCTTCGCCTTGCCCTTCTGGGCCGCCGTTGCCTTCTTCGGAGGCATCACTGCAAACACAACAACGGGTCAGATCAGAATGACCCTAACAACACAGCTCTATCGCACGATCTAAGATTCCAAAGAAAGGGCAACACAACATCCTAGATGTCCTGTAGCTTCCTGTTTATAGATGTGGTGCACAACACATCGTTAAACAAGACTCTACTAGACACGGCCTGTAGACATTCCGAGGACAAACCGCTCTGATACCACTTTTGTCACGACCCAGCCCCGTGGGCCGCGACTGGTGCCCTTCTGGGACACCCCAAACGAACTCACACCCAGATCATCGTAATCAGACTCGCCCAAACTCACGTACGTTATTCGAACTCAACATCGTAATCAGACATCTACCGAACACTTATCCTAAGCAGTCACCCGTACAGATCAGACAAATCACAAATCAGAAAGGAGGCGGAATATACATCGCCAAATTTCACACACACACATCAGAGGGGTGGCGGTATGTACATCGCCCCCAAATGCATACACACATATACAAACTCAGAGGCCGACTTGGCCATAGTAGCGTACGGGCCGCTTAAGATTGCAAAACAGACTCACATGCAAACACACCGGACCCACGACCCACAAATCTGACTACAGGCCTCTAGACAAAACAGAACATAAGAACATAGGACGGGGCAGGGCCCCGCCGTACCCCACTCATCCAAATATACAGAATACAGACACAACAAAAGATATGTACCAAAGTAGGCTCCGGATCAAGGGGAGCTTTCCAACACAGCAGAATGAGTAGCCTAAACTGGAGGACCACCCAAACGAGCTTCTGTACCTGCGGGCATGAAACACAGCCCCCGAAGAAACGGGGGTCAGTACGGGAGAAGTACTGAGTATGTAAAGCAGAAGGTACAGGAATCACAAACATAGCTGGAGTCAGAAAGAACAAACACACCAACATCACAAACAAAGCAAACCTGTGCGGGAGGCGAACGTACAAATGCAAATCAAATCATGTATAGGGTTTAGGAACGTGGTCACCCCCCGACGCTGGTGCCACAACACATCATAACTCCAGAAGTTTTCAAATCTCCGTACAATCTCCAGACACATCATATCACACACACATCACATCATCAGAACATATCAAATGCCATATCACATCATAACTCCATAAACGGTAACCGGCCCTATGGCGAGGCCTCGGAAACCGTAACACATCATAACTCCCGAATATATTATAGCGCGCACGATCACAAAGTCGGCCCGGGTACCGACGAACGAAGTCATAGCAGACAGCACGAACAGAGTAGTGCAGAAACCATATGCATATCAAAAATAATTTGTCGGACTCAACATATAGTTTACGTATAAGAATATACTGACGCCAGAAGGCTCGGAGTAGGAATCAGATTGATCAAAGTTTGCGTATAAAAGTTACGAAGTGCCAAACGGCCAAATTCTCAAGAAAAATTGTTCATACGTCATTTTCCGAAAATCTCACATCGTTCAAAGTACAGAACGTACATTAATGGCATAGGAAGTTTCAAACACATCCTTGGGTCATAAACAGACAGTCGCAGATTATAACGGACACAAACGGACCAAACAAACCGAATAAGGGGAGCCTCGGGGCTCGCGGGCCCACCTCGGGTCAAATTGAGGCGGCGGACACAAATCACAGACTTTCGGCTCCATAGAGCCATCTACGAAAGTTTCGGAGAGTTTCGGACACAACAGCACAAGTTAAGGATGTACGAACATTCTTTTAACCAAATGCGACAAAAAGGGTTCAATCGCGCTGAGTGAATAGTGCTCGAACTTGAACTTCGATTTCCAAGAGCAGGGTTATTCCCGAGATTCCGAAATTTACCTAGTGGGTCTAGGACATGCCAAAAGAATGAGAGGTAGGCTTTACATACCTGGTTGGCGCCTTACGCTCCTCAAATCGCAATTCCCGTTTCGTCCAGAAACTGCAAATGGTCACTTTTACCAGTTACTATTCATGAGAATTAACATTTTAGTCTTTGGGCTATATTTGGCTACCGAAATTTCGGCAGCACTTCCCCTATAAATCTAACACCCCCGAGACTTAGCTCGGCTCAAAATACAACGACAACAACAGCCCAAACATCATAAAACCATACAAACCACAATCATACTACATTAACTTCAAAATTTCACTTTAATACATAAGTTGGCAAATTCTTGACTCAACTTCAAAATTCCAAATCTATTTCCACATTAGTCCATTCATTCACTCATTCCCAATTATTCAAACACACTACATACAAGTTCCAAATCACATACAAACATCCCCAAAGTTCACTACTTTCCAATTTTCATTCAAAACACCAAAAGTTACGACGAACGTTCTAACTTGCGTCGTTTCATTCCAAATTCGTTATTATCAACCATAAATCTTATTTAAGTCCTTAATATCATAAATATACTATGATGTACACAAATATACCATAGGTATACACTTTCCGATAATGTCCGAAATCATTTTCTAACACCAAATCAATTCTCCAAACATTCATTTACGATACAAAGGTTACAACGACACCTCAAACGACTAAACGGAATCAAATTCACATGGTCTTGCACTACCTACAAGCCACGGCCAAACACACCCTTTCTACACACACACACCATGCACAAACACAACCCCATCCCATAATCTTCATACTAATCCAATCACTAACACATACATATCCATTTCATAACATTAAAACATAAAAATCTTACCTTGTTCTTGAATTTCCGACTTGTCGCGAACGTCGATCTTTCTCCAAACTACTTGTATCACGTCGGAGAGCGTCTTGAGCACTTTACAACTATGTGAAAATCAAGATTTTTGGAGCAAGCACAAGGCTTGGGAAATTTTTTCTCTCCTCTCCACTATTCTCGGCCGAAACCCTCTTGTTGGTGTTCTTGAATTTTTTTTTTTTGATCTTTGAAGATTCTAAGTGGAAGAATGATATATATCCACTAATAGTCATGTGCATAGCACATGACATTAAAATGGGTTTGGGCCAAAAGCTATGGCCGGCCACCCTCCAATCCTTGGGCCTCAATTTTGTTATATTTTCCTTGGCCCAATTCACTAAGAGTCCCGTTTTGTAATTCCCGAAACTAATTTCCGAAATTCCGAATTTACCCTCGGCCTTCCCCGACGTCTTAACATTAATGATTCCATAACCAACATAGTCATATTCACCAAAATCAAGTTATGTCCTTATAACACACAAGTCGAAATTATTTCTCAATTTCCAATTACACGAAAACACGGGACATAACATGATCTATATATAGTGGTCCAGAAAATTCTGGACCGACACAACATGCGGCAATCTTTGCTAGACGCAAAGCGTGCTTTGCAAGCCGCATGTTGTGTCGCAGACCGTGCACAACACCAATTTTCATTGTCACACTTTGTTGTGCAACTGCGTGGCCGCAAAGCGTGTTTGCTGCTCGCATGTTGCGCCGCAAAGTGCACCATAATGTGACATTTTACCCAACTTCCACCGAAACTTAACTCCGATGATCCGACGAGTCTTAAACCTTCCCGAGGCTTACTAAACATGGTTTTTCTCCATTATATACCCAAGATGGACATATCTATCCCCATGACCTCAAAAAATTTATCCTACTTCCCAAGGCTAGGACATTTAGCATTCGGCCAAACTCAACATATGAAAATGAGAGGTGTAACATTCTCCCCCCCCCCTTTGGAACATTCGTCCTCGAATGTTAAACACGCGGGAATTCTACAAAAATTTTGCCAGAGTTTCCCCTGTAATATGGCACTACCATCCTATCACAACAACCCATAATAATATTGCGTCACCGGGCTACAACATAATATCAACACATCTATGGCCACACACGACCAAAAGTATGAAAAGAAAGTATACATACCTCATAATGTTAGTGTTTCATTTCGAATCTCTCCTAGGGATGAAACAAGTGCGGACACTTGGATTTCATATTTTCTTCCGCTTCCCGAGTCATTCTTCTCGGTTGTTATTCTGCCATAAGACCTTAACTGAGGCCACTTCTGTATTTCGAGGTCTCCGTACTTGCCTATCTAATATGGCAATGGGTAGCCCTTCATAAATCAACTTTTCTTGTCACTTGAACATCATTTACTGACATAATCCTAGTAGGATTTCCAACATATTTACGAAGCATCGAGATGTATAAAACTGGGTGAACTGACTCCAAATCAGGAGGTAGATCTAATTCATAAGCCACCTTGCCGATTTCGCACACAATCTCATAAGGCCTAATGCATCGGGGACTAAGCTTCCCCTTCATTCAGTGATCTTCTTGCCTTCGTAAGTTGTCACACCCCAAGGCTACTGTAGTAAGCGTATAGCATGTACTTGTGTCATATTCCAAAGTAATTGTCCCATTTATCCCTAACAATAATCCCAACTCAACATTTCAACTCAATTTACCATATGTTTTTGCTTCAACTGACCCGGAGTATCATGACTACCTTGTCCTTGTTTACCTCCTACTCCTCTTTTTAAGTACCCACTTGGTTTCATTGGCGACGCATAATTATTTGCAAGTTACATAATCGTTCTTGTGTGATTCGTGTACATACACATATATACATATACATGTATCCATATCCGTATCCGTATTCATAATCGTACTCATTTACATGTCGTATCCACTGCCATATTCATATACTTATCATTTACATAGCATGACCGACCACAAAGGTTCGGTTTTTCGCATATCCGGCCACGACAAGGCTCGGTGTCATTCATACCAAAAGTCTTTTGTCTGCCTGTAGTAACTCGTCTCGTCATGCTCTCTTCCTTTCTTTATTTTTTTTCCTATCTTATGCTCTACCAAAGAAAACCTTAGGTCCCTTTCTTAACTGTCACTCATAAATAACGATATCATTAACAACGACTCTCCCATTAGTGCCTTTGTCTCCATTCCAGTATAGCATCGCTATCTTTTACAATATCCCTTAAGTTATTTGCTCTCAATATCATGGGGTTCAAGGTCTTCGCGAATGGTTTCCCGCACAGTCTCAAATGTCTGCTCAATTCGTGTCGTGCATAACTCTCACTTTTTGTTTTAGAGTCTATATCTGTCACATCATAGGATTCATCATTTCAATCTCTACACTCGTATTTTCCTTACTCGCCTCCCCCCTTTAAGGGTTTTACTTGTATCATCCTCAAATCCGTTGTCTCACCTTCAAATCTTGAATTCATGTATCCCTTACGATACTACATCTCATTTATGTTGTTTCCCATAATTTATAGCTACGGTAATTCATGTGGGAGGTGTTAACGTACTCATCTTGCAGTTTTGTAATCAAGTAATACAACCAGCATAGAAATCCGAACAAGAATGTATTTTACTTAGCTCATTTGGTAGTTATAAGTCAATATTTAAATCCGCTCCAATTAACAACTTTCTGCCCCATAGGGATGCTCACAATAGTAGTAGGTCTAGTTATCTATACCATCCATATAATGTCACTTGCCCTCTTCTTCGGTGCTCAAAGTTCACTTGTAATGTCATCTTTGTTCTCCAGGGCCTAAGTCTCATATGCCACTGATACCCCTCACGCCTCACATTCTTTTACTCTTGTTTTCCACTCAACACTGATTTCAAGACCAATCATAATTGTATTATATTTGTCGTTGATGATAGATTTACTCTATCGCTTTATCGTCGTACGGTAAACCCATAATTCATGATCATATCTTTCTTTTCAACTCTTTACTTCATATACTTTACTTGTTCTAACTTTTTATAGGATATTTGCAGGAGATGCATCTTCTTTTAGTGATAACACGACTACTTCTTAAGTGCGTGTACTTTGAAGCGCATTTCCTACTCTTTCCATTTCTCTTTCTCATTCCTTTATAGTTCTTCCTCCTCAATTTACCTTATTTCCTCCCATTTTATGGTTAATCCTTTCTTCTTCGCATGAGGAACTCTATTCCTAACTTAGTACCGCTTTGTCTTTTAGAATATACTGCCTTTGTACAATCCATTCTTTTTTCTTTCTCATCTACTGCCCCATGGCTCGCTTGCTGGTTCCACTCTTGCATTCACTCTTTATTCATATAGAACATGTCACCTCCTTGGTTGTTTCCTCGTTATACTTTGTATTACAGTTCTTGTTATGCCCTCATTATACCTTGATCATAATCAACGCTATAGAATGCCACTTCCTTACCTCGTTCGCAAACCTGTTCGTAAAATAGAATAAATCTTGCGAAGTAAGCATACTCAACCTGTTACTCTTTCTAATCAGTTCTGTTACACTTACCATATAAATTGTTTTACCAACGTATTCTCATTCACTATAACCCTTCGTATTCATACCTCTGTCTCTGGGTACTGTTACTTTAGTTGCTAGTAAACTTATCAGATCTTACTCGCACTTATCCCTCCAATCAATACTCCAGTATCACACTCTATTGGAGTTACCCTTTCTCTTCCATGTCATGTCATAGTACTACCAAACATTTCTCTTTACCGTATCAATGTCGCTCTTATAACTACTGTTACTATCAATTCAATAGTACTTAACTCAGCTCGCGTAGTTGTTAATGATATTCCTAACTTAATCTCGTCCTGCCATTAACTTGTTGCACGACATCTCTTCTCGTTAGAACATGTCACAATCTTATATCTTATCTCCTTTAGATTCTAGGAAAATTTCGGCAGAGTTTCTCTTGTAAACATAACAATCCCAAACCTGCACATAGCCCATAAAACACATCCGATGTCTCAATAGGACATATATCGGAACACATATAATACGTAACTGAACAACACAAGATCACTTACCATTAAAGGATATAAATAATAGGTCTTGTCTCATAAGTTGTGCCTGCACACTCGGTCTAGAATTCCATTATCTATATACATACACATATTATTTGTATTCACTCACTATCAATCAACTTACTCGTAAATCACAATTTTTGGCTATCACTAGGTTACTAACAAATATAGTCATCTCAAATCGTCAGATTGGCTCAGATTTTTCACCTCAACACAATCATCACAACGGGGGTGATACATGACAGCATAGGATCTGAATCAATCGATGCACACATATCATAAGAGGATACTAACAATATACCTGGAACAATATCAGGGGAAGAATCAGGATCCTGTCGCTCAGCTAACGCATGGATATGATGCTGGGATCCACTTGGACTGGGCGTTCCTCTTTGGTCTCTATCACCACTTACTAACATCTGTGGCCTTGGACTTAGAGGGCGTACCAATGACGAAGAGCTAGCTAGCTACTAACCCCATAGGTCGAACCTTATCTCTACCACGCCTCCATGGGCAGTCGCGCATAATGTGGCCTGGCCGAGCACAGGTATAACAAACATCCAAGCCCAAGCGGCACGGTCCCTAATGTAACTTGCGACACTGAGTACATCGCGGTACCGAGGGTCTCATCTGACTAGAACCACTCCGAATTCAAGAACTGGAAACTCTGAGACTCTGGGGTGACCTAGAATAAGTAGACCCATCAAATTCGGGTCTAGAAAACTGCGGAGGAGCATCACTTGTCGAACGAACTGAGTGCCTAAAGAATTGTTGCCTCGGAGCACCCCTAAACTCACGATCAAACCCTGAAGAATTAACTCCCTTTCTCCAACCCCTGTTATCATGGCCCACATCCTGCCGCTGAGCTTGAGCAGCTACCAATTGAGTCAGTAAAAGAATAGCCTGTCTCATCTCTTGGCCCGAGGCATCAGGTGGAGGAACTGGGGGGTGCTGGAGCTAAAGTTGAGGCTCCACTCTGATTCTCTAAAGTGGCGAAGTATGGGAAAACCGAGGTAAGGCCTTATTCTGGGGTTCGCCCTCTTCTATATATATAGACGGCTCGCGCTCAAGCCCTTCTTCAACCACCATCTTGCCCATCAGGGCTACTGTAGCTTTTCCTTTTATCAGCTTTGCTGAAATCATAGCACACTATTAAGGAGGAGATAATCTTATAATACAGCTCTATCACACGATCTCTTAAGATGAAAGATGGTCATTTTTCCTAAATGCCGGGTAGCCTCCTGATTATTAGTGTGGCGCGCAACACACCATAAACAAGACTCTACGATACACGGCTCGGAGACACTTCCTAGGACTGAACTGCTCTGATACCACTCTTGTCACGACCCGACTAGGGGCCGCGATGGGTACTCGGGGCTACCCACCGAGCACCGCTCGTTCTGTTACTCATCATACTCATTATATACCCTCTTATCAAATTTATACTCAATTCATAAGAAAATCATCTTTCATTTTAGAACATACTTACTTTTATATACATAAGCCTCTTGGCCATCAAAATAATACATATATATATATATATATATATATATATATATATATATATATATATATATATATATATATATATATATATATATATATATATATATACGTAATTACAATTTTGTGAGACCATATGACCCACACTACATATCTATGAGCCTCTACAGGAGTGCTAGACATAAGGACGGGACAAGACCCCGTCATGCCCAAAAAAACATATACATGAATATACACAAAAGAATAATCACAAGTACCTCCGGAACAATGGAGTGATCTCTAATCAGCTATTGGCTCCTACGAGTCCGGATCAATCTCACCTCCCTGTCTACCTGTGGGTATGAACACATCGTCTAAAGAAAAAGGACATCAGTACGAACATTGTACAGAGTATGAGAGGCATAAACAATAATGAAACATCAATGAAATGAGGAGCAATCTGTAACTGACTGTGAATCATAAAAGAAATAAATCATACTATCTTACTCAAACTTGTCATCATATCATATGGGTATAAATGTATAAGTATAAGTTGCCCGTCCATGTAGGTACGGTGTAATAACAACTAACCTGCGTCCAGGCCTCCTGCGTCCGGGGTATAAGCTGCCCACTATAGTGGTGTGTATATCTCCCCGACCATATAGGCACGGTGTAATATCATCATCATATGCTCATCAAAATATGCTCATCATAGTGTGCTCATCACAATACATGCATGAAGACTCAAGGACAACTATACTTTATCGGGGTGACGTAAGGTCGTGATCCCCCGATTCCATTATGGAGCATTCACAAGCATCCAGCCTCACCTTGAAGGAAGTAATACGTAAGGTGAGTGTGTACAGAGCATAACATCATCGACTTTATGGTACTCTGCCTCACCTTGAAGGGACAATTCATAAGGTGAGTGTCTACAATACATGGCATACTTAACTTAATAGTATTCTGCCTCACCTCGAAGGGAATAATGGATGAGGTGAGTGTATACAACATACGACATCATTAGCGTTATAGGAGCGTCATAACATGAACTCTAGAGTCTTTAGACTCAAGCTTATCATCATTGGACTCATAACATATCTCTCATCTCATATAACTATTCATGATCATAGACTCTTGACTTTCCGGCATATATAGAGAATTTATGGAGAGAAAGGAGAACCATACCATCGGATTCATGCCATAGAAAGAAAGGACTAGCCTCACATACCTTTTCCGTTTAACTATTCTATCGCTTGCTTGTTCTCCTTCAATGGCCACGTTTCTACCTTCAAGAGAAGCCGCATGAAAATTAGCTAATCGATTACTTAAACATGCTTACTAAAGTTAAAGAAAATTGGGCAGCATTTCCTTTGTTTATACAACTTTTCCTATATTCTATATCAACTCCCAAACATTCATAACAACATTCACAATATAATAGACAACAATAATCATTCATCAACATTATCCGCATTTCACAATTCCTCTTCAATTTCTCCATAATTGTGATTATAGTTCACTATCGCGTTTCCTCATATCTAATACTTATTTCATGGTCTAAATGTCATTCACATCATACTTACAACCACAACATACCAATATTCATAATTCAGTCCAAACCTTCACCCAACAATGTCATTATTCCCACATTTATGACCCACTTCTATATCTTTCTACAATCCATGTATTTTTAACTTTCAACTCCTTGAACAACCATGAATGATCATAAAACTCACCTTAGATAATAGATGAATGAGCCTTGAGTAGGAATCCTCTTCTTGCACAAAAACCCTAGTCTACTTCCTTTGAGATTTCTTGGTGTAGATGAACTTTTATTAGGTTTCATACACTTTATTTCGTGGTTTTGGTGGAGTTGATCATGGATTTCCCTTGGTTTCTTGTGGATGATTAATGGAGAGTGTATTCTAGAGGTTTCTATGACCAAAAATGGTGAAAATATGATTTTTGGGTCGAGTTTGATCGATATATAGTGGTCCAGAAAATTATGGATCGACACAACATTCGGCAAGCTTTGGTAGATGCAAAGCGTGCTTTGCGAGCCGCATGTTGTGTCGCAGACCGCGCACAACACCAATTTTCACTGTCACACTTTGCTGTGCAACTGCATGGCCGCAAAGCGTGTTTGCTGCTCGCATGTTGCGCCGCAAAGTGCGCCATAATGTGACATTTTACCCAACTTCCACCGAAACTTAACTGCGATGATCCGACGAGTCTTAAGCCTTCCCGAGGCTTACTACACCTTGTTTTTCTCCATTATATACCCAAGATGGACATATCTATCCCCATTACCTCGAAAAATTTATCCTACTTCCCAAGGCTAGGACAATTAGCATTCGACGAAACTCAACGTATGAAAATGAGAGGTGTAACATTATTCATGCCTCCGAAACTGAATCTGTCGATTTGGCATCTTATAAGCTCCGAGATGTGGCGGTATTATGGTACAATAATTGGATATCATCAAGAAAAGACAATGTGCCTCCTCCCATTTGGCAAGAATTTGTAGATGCCTTCATCCGCCACTATTTGCCACCCGAGGTCCGCCGAGCTAGAGCGGATAGGTTCTTAAATCTAAAACAAGGAAATATGAGTGCCCGGGAGTATAGCCTTCAGTTTACTTCATTGGCTAGATATGCCCCGACTATGGTGGCCGGCATGGGGGATAGAGTGCACAGATTTGTGAGTGGATTAGGGTCGCAATTGTTCAAGGACTGCTTGACAGCTTCATTGCAAGATGGGATGGATATTTCCCCCTTTCAAGCCCATGCCCAGTGTTATATCCCGTAATTTTGCACATTTGGATAAATCGAAATAATTGTGACTAGTAAGAGATAAGGCAATATTTTGATTCTACTTAATGTATAAGTTGTTCATGGAAAAATATTGATGCGGAAATATGGAGGAAGGCTCAGGGAAAAATTGGAAATTTGGAAAATAGTTTTCATGAGTTACAAAAATTTGTCATGAAATAATGGGCTTGAAATAAAAAGAAGAAAAAAAATTTTAGGCTTGAAAATGGCCAAGAGGTGGCCGGCCATAGGGGCATGGCCCAAGCCCATGTGAAAAATTAAATGGACCAAATAAAAGGAGAGGACCACTACTTATTCTTCCATTTCAAGAACTTTCAAGAAAAACCAATTGAGAGCAAAGCACAAGAGGGGTTTCGGCCAACAAGAAAAGAAGAGAAAAAAAATTGAAGCCTTCCATCCTTGGTCCAAAAATTCGTTTCTTCTTGAATTCTTACTAATTTCAAGACCCTCTTCAACGTGGTATAATTATTAGAGCAAGAAAATTACTTTTGTGACAAGTGCAAAAATTCTATTCAAGTGGAAAATTGAGGAAGAAGGTAAGAATTTCTATTATTTTACATGTTATGGAAGATTTATATATGTTGTAGTGAGTAGAATTGAATGAAAATCATAGAAATGTTATGTGTTGTGTGTGGGCCGTGTGGGTGTGTTGTGTGTGTGTGGCCGTGTCGTGCTAATTGGGTGGAGGAAGATGAATTAATTTTATTTAGCATGTTAGTTGTGTTGTTGTGTCCTTTATGATGTAAATGAAAGACTAATGGTTCAAGTTGGCATGGAAATTGGTTGTAGGTTGTTGTAGGAAATTATGTGATTTTAATATGGTTTTTATGTAATTATGGAAGTGGAGTTGCTAAAGTGTGAATTGTTGTTGTTGTTGATGAATTTGGAAGAAGATAATGCGATGTTGCAGTCTTGTTGCATTTGTGGAGATTTCGGGTGGAATACGGTGTTGGTGGGATTGTTTGAATATTGTATAGATTGTTTGAAATGTTCTTGAATTATGTTTGAATGATCTCGGATTAGAAATGAATATGTGAGCATTGACATTGGCTTGAATGTACGTAGTTGAATTGAATGTGATAAGCTACGTAGAGGAGAAGGTTACTAATGTTAGAATGCAATTTAAATTGATTCTTGATGTTACTAGTATGGTTGTTGGTATTGTTGGTATGGTTGTTGATGAATTTGGCCGAGTTAAATTCTCGGGGATGTTGAATTTACAGGGGAGATGCTGCCGAAATTTCTATAGACAAGTACTAGTTAGAATTGGATTTTTAAGTACTTGTAGCTAATGTTTGGTAATTGATAACGTTATTGTAGATATTGGGGAGCCCGAGACTTGAGTCGGGATTTGGTTAGCGAGCGATCGAGGTATGTAAAGCCTACCTTTCCTTCTTTTGGCATGACCTTATGAAATGAACAAATAACGTATATGTATGCTTCTAAAGAAAATCCTATTCTCAGAGCCACTAGGATGGCTAATATCGTTGACTTCCATAAGCTATTCCATTAGGCTTGATACGTATTTATGATATTCGAAGATTCTAGTTGTTATGTTTCTGAATGTTGTTCGAAAGAAAAATCGAGATGACTAAAGTCTTTGAATATTTTGGTACGTAAATATGGTCCTAAAGTCTTCATTTGATTTGATCTATAATGTTATTCGAAAGTTACCTAATATGAATGATACTTGAATTTCCAAATATGGCTTATGAAATGTTTTTAGAAGGTTCTGTACTTCAAAAGCTCGTAACTTTCGTATACTAATTCCGATTGACTCGATACTTGTTTCTGAGCTTTCTGATATCGGTATACATATATTTATTCATCGAGTCTTGGAATCTATTTACTTATATGCATATGGTTTTCTCACTACTCCGCTCGTGCATACTACTACTACATCGTTCGCCGGGTCCCGGGCCGGTTTTGTCTTCGTGCGCACTATGTTATATTCGGCAGTATGATGTGTTACGGTTCCCGAGACCCTCGCCATAGGGCCGGATACCGCTTATATACGGAGTTATGATGTGTTATGGCATACGATGTGTTATGATGATGTGATGTGTTATGATGACATGATATGTTCGGGGATTGTACGGAGATTTGAAACCTTCTGGAGTATGATGTGTTGTGGCTACCACGTTCCTGAGCCCTATGCATGATTTGTGTTTGCATTATTTATGTTTTCAGCACAGGTTTTGATATACTAATTCTGTATCCATTTTCTGTACTTCTCACTTCAGTTCTGATTTGAATTACTGTATTCCATGCTTTACATACTTAGTACATATTTCATACTGACCCCCTTTCTTCGGGGGCTGCGTTTCATGCCCGCAGGTACAGCTATTCGTTCTGGTGACTCGCTAGTGTAGGACACTTATTCTGCTATTTGGAGTACTCCTTTGATCCGGAGCTCATATTTTTGGTACATATCTTTCGTGGTACATATTTCTATATATATATATATATATGACTATTCGGGGTACGGCGGGGCCCTGTCCTGTCATATGTTTCTGTTATGGTTTGTAGATGCCTGTAGACATATATGTGGGTCATGGGTCGTGTTTGTTCGATTATATCTGTGACTTGTTCCTTAAGCGGTCCCGTTTGCTATTATGGCCGAAATGGCCCATATGTTTGTATATGTATGTATATTCGGGCGATGTGTGTTCTGCTAGCCTGCCGGCTTTTGTATGATATTTCTGTCACAGGTGACCGCTTAAGAAGACGTCTGTTCTCAGTATCTGTGCAAAGTAACGTATGTTAAATTTGAATAAGTCTTTGATATGTCGATTTAGTAAGCGAATGGGTTTGGGTATCCAATTAGGACACTAGTCACGGCCCATGGGGCTGGGTCATGACAAAAGTGGTATCAGAGCGGTTTGTCCTCGGAATGTCTACAGGCCGTGTCTAGTAGATTCTTGTTTATCGGTGTGTTGTGCACCACATCTATAAACAGGAGGCTACAGGACATTTAGGGTGTTACTTTCGATCTTAGATCGTGCGATAGAGCTGTGCCATTAGGATGATTTCTTTCTGACCGATTGTTATGTTTACAGTGATTCCTCTGAAGAAGACGTCGGCGGCCCAGAAGGGCAAAGCAGTGGCAGGAGAGACCAGTCAGGTACAGAGAGTCACTCGGGCTCGTGCTCAGACTATACCCGATATTGCGTCCCAGTCAGAGGGTTCTGCTACACCCCCACCATTAGAGGATCCTGGAGCGGCAGCCGCTGCCACCATGGATCAGGGGGCGGTTCCACCAGTAGCTCCAGAGGCTCCAGTACCCGAGCCTCCAGCTCCCCAGCCAGGGGCGGAGGACAGGGCGATGAGGGATGCTATGCAGTTATTGACGAGATTGGTAGCAGGACAGGCTCGCAGACGCGGGCTAGGGGGTGATGATGTGGACAGACGTGATAGTTTGAGGGTCCGTGATTTCTCGACCTGTAATCCCCCAGAGTTCTACGGGTCTAAGCCCGAGGAGGACACCCAGGATTTCATTCGACAGATGCAGCGCACACTGAGACTGGTCAGGGCTTCTAAGACTGAGTCTGTCGTGCTGGCTTCACATAGATTGCGAGATGTAGCGATTAATTGGTACGAGTCTTGGGAGCTGTCCAAAGGCGAGAGTATGCTCCTCCAGCTGTGTGGGATGCATTTACAGCAGGTTTTCTCAACCACATTTTGCCTCCAGAGCTGCGGCGGGCGAGAGTTGACAGATTTTTACAGCTGAGGCAGAGAGGCAGGAGCGTCCGAGAGTACAGCTTAGAGTTTGATTCTCTGGCCAGATATGCGCCCGCCATTGTAGCTAACATGGCCGACAGGATGCACCGGTACGTGATGGGTTTGGATCATTACTTGGTTGATAGTTGTATGGCGATGGCATCGCAGACTGGTATGGACATTGCCCAGTTACAGGCATATGCGCAAGGAATGGAGGACGGGCACACAGGGCGTCAGCCCGATAGAGACCGTGACAGGAGGCAGCCCAAGAGGGCTAGGTCAGTTAGTTTTTCTGGGGAGTCTCGAGGCGGGCAGCCTCAGCAGCAGTATTGCAGATATCCTCCTCAGTCAGGCCGCAGTGCACATTTACAGTCTACAGGTAGCCGGTTTGATGGTGCAGGGCACTCAGGAGCAGGCCAGAGTTCCAGAGCCTCAGGTTCACAGGTGAGCAGAGGTTCTAGCCAGGCGAGGCCACCTATGCCTCGATGTTCTTATTGTGGGAGGTCTCACCCAGGAGAGTGTTATCGAGCTACGGGTGCTTGTTTTTCTTGTGGCCACCAGGGCCATATTATGAGAGATTGTCCGTTGGCGGGTGGTTCTGGTGGTGCAGCTCAGCCGACGGGATCAGCTGTTGGTTCATCTTCCACTTCTGTTGCTATGCGCCCGATGGGGCGGGGTACGTCAGCACCAGCAGGCCGTGGCAGGATTTCTGATTCTAGCGGTCCTTCGAACCGCATATATGCCTTGGCTAGCCGACAGGATCAGAAGGCGTCGCCAAATGTTGTCACAGGTACATTATTGGTCTTCTCTCGAGCTGTATATGCGTTGATTGATCCAGGTTCTACTTTATCATATAATTCTCCCCTTGTCGCTAGTAAAATTGGGATAACACCTGAACCTATAGAGCCGTTCGAGGTAGCTACACCGGTCGGGGATTTTATTATAGCAAGGCAGGTATATAAGGATTGTTCTGTGATTATATGCGGCCGTTGCACCAAGGACGATTTGGTAGAGTTGGATATGATGGAATTCGATGTTATTTTGGGCATGGATTGGTTAGCCTCTTGTTATGGTAATGTTGACTGTCAGAAAAAGGTAGTTCGTTTCAAATTTCTAGGGGAACCAGTTATAGAATGGGCAGGAAATACAGCATCGCCGAGAGGTAAGCTTATTTCATACCTCAAGGCCAGGAAGATGATTCAGAAAGGGTATATTTATCATCTGGTTCGTGTGCATGATACTAAAGCAGAAACGCCTACTCTCCAATCAGTTCCAGTTGTTAACGAATTTCCAGATGTATTTCCGGATGAGCTTCCAGGTCTTCCACCTGAACGGGAGATCGAGTTCACGATAGATATGCTGCCAGATACTCAGCCTATATCTATTCCTCCTTACAGGATGGCACCTGCAGAATTGAAGGAGCAGCTGAAAGATCTATTAGAAAAAGGCTTCATCAGACCCAGTACGTCACCTTGGGGAGCGCCGGTATTGTTTGTAAGAAAGAAAGACGGGTCGCTGCGGATGTGCATTGATTACAGACAGCTGAATAAGGTGACTATAAAGAATAAATATCCCCTCCCCCGGATTGATGATTTATTTGACCAGTTGCAGGGTGCTAAATAGTTTTCGAAGATAGATTTGCGCTCGGGTTATCATCAGGTGCGGGTACGAGAGGCAGATATTCCAAAGACTGCTTTCAGGACCCGATACGGGCATTATGAGTTCAGAGTGATGTCTTTTGGGCTAACTAATGCTCCAGCAGTGTTCATGGATTTGATGAATCAGGTATTCAGGCCGTTTTTAGACATGTTTGTGATCGCATTTATTGATGATATTCTGGTTTTTTCCCGATCAGCAGAGGAGCATTCAGATCATCTGAGGACAGTACTTGGCACACTTCGGCAACAGAAATTATATGCTAAGTTCTCCAAATGTGAATTCTGGTTAACCTCAGTGGCATTCTTGGGCCATATCGTCGGAGCAGATGGTATTCGGGTTGATACACAGAAGATCGAGGCTGTACAGAATTGGCCTAGGCCTACGACACCGACTGAGGTACGCAATTTTCTGGGATTGGCTGGATATTACAGGAGATTTGTCGAGAATTTTGCTTCTATTGCAGCACCATTAACGAAACTAACTCAGAAGGCAGAAAAATATCAGTGGACCGATGCTTGTGAACGCAGCTTCCGGTTGCAGAGATCGTTGCTCAGTATCCAAATTGCCAACAAGTTAAAATCAAGCATCAGAAGCCCGGTGGATTGTTACAGGAAATGGAAATTCCAGCTTGGAAATGGGAAATAATTAATATGGATTTCATTACAGGTTTGCCGCGCACTTCTCGGAAGTATGATTCTATATGGGTTATTGTTGATAGGCTGACAAAATCAGCCTATTTTCTTCAGGTCAGGACTACTTATTCGGCTGAGGATTATACCCGGTTGTACATTAGAGAGATAGTAAGACTTCACGGAGTTCCTACATCTATTATATCCGACAGAGGTGCACAGTTTACAGCTAAATTCTGGAGATCGTTTCAGGTCGGGTTAGGGATTCAGGTGCGTCTTAGTACAGCATTCCACCCTCACTCTGACGGGCAGGCCGAGCGTAATATTTAAACGCTGGAAGATATGCTACGGGCCTATGTTATTGATTTCAGGGGTAGCTGGGATGATCATTTGCCGCATATTGAATTTGCTTATAATAATAGCTATCATTCCAGCATCCAGATGGCACCATATAAAGCCTTATATGGTAGAAGATGCGGATCTCCGATTGGTTGGTTCGACGTGGGTGAAACTAAATTGATTGGTCCAGATATGATCCAGCAAGCAGTCGATAAGGTGAAACTCATTCAGGAGCAGTTATTAGCAGCCCAGAGTCGACAGAAATCATATGCAGATAAACGACGTCGACCTTTAGAGTTCCAGATTTGTGACGGGGTATTTCTAAAATGTCACCTATGAAAGGTGTAATGCGATTCGACAGAAAAGGAAAGCTCAGTCTGAGATATATTGGGCCTTATCAGATTGTTCGAAAGATAGGCAAGGTCGCCTACGAGTTATACTTGCCATCCGATCTGGAAGCAGTACATCCGGTATTCCATGTATCAATGCTCCGTAAGTGTATTGGCGATCCTTCCAGAATGTGTCCCATAGAAGATATCCAGGTAACAGAGGAACTGTCCTACGAAGAATAGCCTGTATCAATCTTGGATCGTCAGGTGAGGAGACTACGTACCAAAGATGTTCCTTCTGTTAAGATCTTGTGGCGAAACAATAACCGAGAAGAAATGACCTGGGAAGCGGAGGACGAGATGAAGAAAAAGTATCCTCACTTGTTTCCTATGCCTACAGGTAATCTAAATTCCTTAATTGGTTATATTGATTGGTGAATGATTTATATATGCTGTCCATAAAAAGAAACTCCCCCGAAATACGTGCAAGACCCTATAAGGCTAGTTTAACATTCGAGGACGAATGTTCTAAAGGGGGGGAGGATGTTATATCCCGTAATTTTGTACATTTGGATAAATCGAAATAATTGTGACTAGTAAGAGATAAGGCAATATTTTGATTCTACTTAATATATAAGTTGTTCATGGAAAAATATTGATGCGGAAATATGGAGGAAGGCTAAGCGCAAAATTGGAAATTTTGAAAATAGTTTTCATGAGTTACAAAAATTTGTCATGAAATAATGGGCTTGAAATAAAAAGAAGAAAAAAAAAATTTGGGCTTGAAAATGGCCAAGAGGTGGTCGGCCATAGGGGCGTGGCCCAAGCCCATGTGAAAAATTAAATGGACCAAATAAAAGGAGAGGACCACTACTTATTCTTCCATTTCAAGAACTTTCAAGAAAACCCAATTGAGAGGAAAGCACAAGAGGGGTTTCGGCCAACAAGAGAAGAAGAGAAAAAAAATTGAAGCCGTCCATCCTTGGTCCAACAATTCGTTTCTTCTTGAATTCTTACTAATTTCAAGACCCTCTTCAACGTGGTATAATTATTAGAGCAAGAAAATTACTTTTGTGACAAGTGCAAAAATTCTATTCAAGTGGAAAATTGAGGAAGAAGGTAAGAATTTCTATTCTTTTACATGTTATGGAAGATTTATATATGTTGTAGTGAGTAGAATTGAATGAAAATCATAGAAATGTTATGTGTTGTGTGTGGGCCGTGTGGGTGTGTTGTGTGTGTGTGGTCGTGTGGTGCTAATTGGGTGGAGGAAGATGAATTAATTTTATTTAGCATGTTAGTTGTGTAGTTGTGGCCTTTATGATGTAAATGAAAGACTAATGGTTCAAGTTGGCATGGAAATTGGTTGTAGGTTGTTGTAGGAAATTATGTGATTTTAATATGGTTTTTATGTAATTATGGAAGTGGAGTTGCTAAAGTGTGAATTGTTGTTGTTGTTGATGAATTTGGAAGAAGATAATGCGATGTTGTAGTCTTGTTGCATTTGTGGAGATTTCGGGTGGAATATGGTGTTGGTGGGATTGTTTGAATATTGTAGAGATTGTTTGAAATATTCTTGAATTATGTTTGAATGATCTCGGATTAGAAATGAATATGTGAGCATTGACATTGGCTTGAATGTACGTAGTTGAATTGAATGTGATAAGCTACGTAGAGGAGAAGGTTACTAATGTTAGAATGCAATTTAAATTGATTCTTGATGTTACTAGTATGGTTGTTGGTATTGTTGGTATGGTTGTTGATGAATTTGGCCAAGTTAAATTCTTGGGGATGTTGAATTTACAGGGGAGATGCTGCCGAAATTTCTGTAGACAAGTACTAGATAGAATTAGATTTTTAATTACTTGTAGCTAATGTTTGGTAATTGATAACGTTATTGTAGATATTGGGGAGCCCGAGACTTGAGTCGGGATTTGGTTAGCGAGCGATCGAGGTATGTAAACCTACCTTTCCTTCTTTTGGCATGACCTTATGAAATGAACAAATAACGTATATGTATGCTTCTAAAGAAAATCCTATTCTTAGAGCCACTAGGATGGCTAATATCTTTGACTTCCATAAGCTATTCCATATGGCTTGATACGTATTTATGATATTCGAAGATTCTAATTGTTATGTTTCCGAATGTTGTTCGAAAGAAAAATCGAGATGACTAAAGTCGTTGATGAATATTTTGGTACGTAAATATGGTCCTAAAGTCTCCATTTGATTTGATCTATAATGTTATTCGAAAGTTACCTAATATGAATGATACTTGAATTTCCAAATATGGCTTATGAATTGTTTTTAGAAGGTTCTGTACTTCAAAAGCTCGTAACTTTCGTATACTAATTCTGATTGACTCGATACTTGTTTCTAAGCTTTCTGATATCGGTATACATATATTTATTCATCGAGTCTTGGCATCTATTTACTTATATGCATATGGTTTTCTCACTACTCCGCTCGTGCATACTACTACTACATCGTTCGCCGGGTCCCGGGCCGGTTTTGTCTTCGTGCGCACTATGTTATATTCGGCAGTATGATGTGTTACGGTTCCCGAGACCCTCGCCATAGGGTCGGATACCGCTTATATACGGAGTTATGATGTGTTATGGCATACGATGTGTTATGATGATGTGATATGTTATAATGATACGATATGTTCGGGGATTGTACGGAGATTTGAAGCCTTCTGGAGTATGATGTGTTGTGGCGCCAGCGTCGGAGTGGCGACCACGTTCCTGAGCCCTATGCATGATTTTTATTTGCATTATTTATGTTTTCAGCACAGGTTTTGATATACTAATTTTGTATCCATTTTCCGTACTTCTCACTTCAGTTCTGATTTGAATTACTGTATTCCATGCTTTACATACTCAGTACATATTTCGTACTGACCCTCTTTCTTCGGGGGCTGCGTTTCATGCCCGCAGGTACAGCCGTTCGTTCTGGTGACCCGCCAGTGTAGGACACTTATTCTGCTATTTGGAGTACTCCTTTGATCCGGAGCTCATATTTTTGGTACATATCTTTCGTGGTACATATTTCTCACTGTATATATATATGACTATTCGGGGTACGGCGGGACCGTGTCCCGTCATATGTTTCTGTTATGGTTTGTAGAGGCCTGTAGACACATATGTGGGTCATGGGTCGTGTTTGTTCAATTATGTCTGTTACTTGTGCCTTAAGCGGTCCCGTTTGCTATTATGGCCGAAACGGCCCATATGTTTGTATATGTATGTATATTTGGGCGATGTGTGTTCCGCCAGCCTGCCGGCTTTTGTATGATATTTCTGTCACAAGTGACCGCTTAAGATGACGTCTGTTCTCAGTATCTGTGCAAAGTAACGTATGTTAAATTTGAATAAGTCTTTGATATGTCGATTTAGTAAGCGAATGGGTTTGGGTGTCCAATTAGGACACTAGTCACGGCCCACGGGGCTGGGTCGTGACACCCAGAATTTAGAAGGACAACAGCATCCGCAAAAGGTTGATCGTGATATTGATAGAGGGCAAAATAAGAGGGCCAGATCTATGGGTGCCGCTAGCAATTATAGAGGGGGATCAAGGCAAACATATCCTAGACACTCAGGCCAGTCGGCGACTAGTGCGCCTCCACGATTTGCAGGTAGGAGATTTGATCGCTCCTTTCGTTTGGGACAGGGTCAGAGTTCGAGGGCCTCAAATTCTCAGTTTGGGAGAGTTATAGCTAGAGGAGACCCCCAGTACCGCGACGCAGCCAGTGCGGTAGATTACATTTCGGATAGTGTCGCCAAGGTTTAGATGCTTGCAATGCCTGTGGCCAGGTTGGGCACATGATGCGAGATTGCCTGTCGATGAGTGGTAGAGTTGGGGTCCAACCTACAGGATCAACGGCTGGTTCTTCTTCAGTGTGCCCAGTAGGGCAGATTCCTCAGATTCCAGCAGGTCGAGGTAAAGGTAGAGGGGGAGCATCTACTTCAGGTGCCACTCAGCCCCGTATGTATGCTTTAGCCGGACGACAAGATCTCGAGGCCTCCCCGGATGTGGTTACAGGTACATTATCCGAATTGTTTCATGATGTGTATGCATTGATAGATCCGGGTTCTTCCCTATCTTATATTACTTCGTATGTTGCTGGTCGTATTGGAGTGAAACCCGAGCCAATTAAACCTTTTGAGGTATCTACTCCGGTTGGTGATCCCGTGATAGCAAGACAAGTGTACAAAAATTGTGTAATTATGATATGCGACCACCAGACTAAAGCTGATTTAGTTGAGCTGGAAATGTTAGATTTCGATGTGATTATGGGTATGGATTGGTTGGCCTCATGTTATGCTAATGTTGATTGCCGAATTAAAGTAGTTCGATTTCAACTTCTGGGAGAGCCCGTGCTTGAATGGAAGGGTAATACAGCATCTCCAAGAGGTAGGTTTATTTCCTACCTTAAGGCAAGAAAGATGATAGCAAAAGGCTATATTTATCACTTAGTCCGAGTTCAGGATACTGAAGCAAAGTCGTCAACTCTCCAACCCGTTCCGATAGTGAATGAATTTCTGGATGTATTTCCAGATGAACTTCCAAGCCTTCCTCTAGAAAGAGAGATTGATTTCGCTATTGATGTGTTGCCGGATACCAAGCCTATTTCTATTCCTCCTTATCGAATGGCTCCGGCAGAATTGAAAGAGCTAAAGTCACAGTTGAAAGATTTGCTTGAGAAGGGGTTTATTAGACCCAGTTCATCACCGTGCGGAGCACCAGTCCTATTCTTGAGAAAGAAAGATGGTTCTTTACGGATGTGTATCGATTATAGGCAGTTGAATAAGGTGACGATAAAGAACAAATATCCTCTTCTGAGAATTGATGATTTATTTTATCAACTACAGGGTGCTAAGTGGTTTTCCAAAATAGACTTGGGGACAGGTTATCACCAAGTGAGAGTTAAAGAAGAAGATATTCCCAAAACAACTTTTAGAACGAGATATGGCCAGTATGAATTCTGGGTGATGTCATTTAGGTTAACTAATGCTCCGGCAGTGTACATGAATTTGATGAATAATGTATTTAGGCCTCTCTTGGATTTATTCAGAATAGTATTCATTGACGATATTCTGGTATACTCTCGCACAGAATCAGAACATGCAGACCATTTACGTATTGTTCTTGGAATTCTTCGAACTCGAAAATTGTATGCAAAATTTTCAAAGTGCGAGTTTTGGCTGAATTCTGTGACATTTTTGGGTCATGTTATTTCAGATGATGGCATTAGATTTAATACTCAGAAAATTGAAGCTGTGAAGACTTGGCCAAGGCCTACGATGCCTACAGAAGTCCATAGTTTTCTGGGATTGGCAGGTTACTATAGAAAGTTCGTAGAAGGATTTTCCTCTATTTCAGCCCCATTGACGAAGCTAACCCAGAAGTCAGCTAAATTTCAGTGGAATGATGCTTGTGAGCGTAGCTTTCAGGAATTGAAAGATAGGTTGACTTTAGCTCCAGTCTTAACACTCCTCGAATGGCCAGATGGTTATGTTGTATATTGTGATGCTTCCGGTATTGGGTTAGGTTGTGTGTTAATGCAACACGGTAAAGTCATTTCTTATGCTTTGAGGCAGCTGCGGAAACATGAAAAGAACTACCTAACTCATGATCTCGAATTGACTGCAGTTATTCATGCATTAAAGATATGGAGACATTACTTGTATGGCGTGCATGTTGATATCTATACAGATCACAAGAGTCTTCATTCAAACAGAAGGAGTTGAATCTGCGGCAGAGGCGGTGGTTAGAATTATTGAAAGATTATGATGTGAGTATTTTATACCACCCCGGAAAGGCAAATGTAGTAGCTGATGCGCTTAGCCGCCAATCAATGGGTAGCCTATGTGAAGTTTCTTCGGAGAAGAAAGAATTAATTCATGAGCTCCACCAGCTAGCAAATCTTGGAGTACATTTAATTGATTCAGATAGTTCAGGAATTGGTATTAATAATCCAACAGTTTCGTCCCTGAATATGGAGACACATTTCATGAAAAAGAGAAGTCTCCATGTGAAACTTCTATGGATGGAATTCTTAGATAAGTTGGCAGGCTATGTGTTCCGAATGTTGCAGAATTCCGTCGCCAAATTCTAGATGAAGCTCATTATTCTCGGTATTTTATTCATCCAGGAGCGACAAAGATGTATCATGATCTCAAGTTAATTTATTGGTGGGATGGCATGAAGAGAGACATGGCAGAATTTGTAGCTGAATGTCTAAATTGCCAGCAAGTGAAAATCGAACATCAAAAGCCTGGAGGGTTATTGCAGGCAATGGAAATCCCTACATGGAAATGGGAAGTGATCAATATGGATTTTATTGTGGGATTACCTCATTCCCGAAGCAAGTATGATTCTATATGGGTGATTGTGGATAGATTGACGAAAGCAGCTCATTTTCTTCCTGTTAGAACCACATACTCAGCAGAAGATTATGCAAGGTTGTATCTCAAAGAGATTGTGCGACTCCATGGTATTCCGATATCTATTATCACAGATAGAGGAGCACAATTTACAGCCAAGTTTTGGAAATATTTATCCTTACATACCTTTCCGTGCAACTATTCTATCACTTGTACGTTCTCCTTCAAGGCTCACGTTCTACCTTCATTGAAGTGCATACTCATATTAGAATCGATAGCTAGCATACATGACTGAAACTAGAGAAAATCGGACATCATCTCCTTTATTCATATGACGTTCCTCCATAACGTATATCAACTCCCAAACGTCAATAATACACTCAAGTAAAGCTTAGCACGGCATTTCAACTGCAGACTACTGGGCAAGCCGAACGTACCATTTAGACCATGGAGGATATGCTAAGAGCATGAGTTCTTGATTTTGGTGGTAGTTGGGATGACCACTTACCTCTAATCGAGTTTGCATACAACAATAACTACTATTCCAGTATCCAAATGGCTCCGTATGAAGCTCTATATGGAAGGAAGTGCAGATCCCCAATTGGATGGTTTGAAATAGGAGAAGTACAGATAAGAGGCCCTGACTTAATTCAACAAGCAGTAGAAAAAGTCAAGGTGATCGATTATTGACAGCCCAAAGTCGCCAAAAATCTTATGCGGACAACCTCCAACGAGACTTAGAATTTCTAGTTGATGACTGGGTATTCTTGAAGGTGTCGCTAATGAAAGGTGTGATGAGATTTGGCAAGAAAGGAAAGTTAAGTCCTCGATACATTAGACCCTATAAGATTATCCACAAGGTGGGTCAAGTAGCTTATGAATTGGACTTGCCTCCAGAACTTGAATCGGTCCATCCAGTTTTCCATGTCTCAATGCTCCGCAAGAGTATTGGAGATCCTACGAGGATTGTCCCAATAGATGATGTTCAAGTGACAGGAAAGCTAGTCTATGAAGAAGTGCCCATTGCCATATTAGACAGGCAGGTACGGGGACTTCGAAATAAGGAAGTAGCCTCAGTTAAAGTCTTATGGCGAAATAACAACCGAGAATAAATGACTTGGGAAGTAGAAGAGAGTATAAAATCCAAATACCCACACTTATTTCAGCCCCCAGAAGAGATCCACGATGAAACATCGGGATTATAAGGTATGTATGTTTTCTTTTTATGCATATAGGTCGTGTGTGGCCAACTTATATTGCGATTGTGTTGTGGCCTTGTGAGGCAATGTTATTGTGGGCTGTTTTGATAGGATGGTAGTGTCATATTATAGGGGAAACTCTGGCGAAATATTCGTAGAATTCCCGAGTGCTTAACATTCGAGGACGAATGTTCAAAAAGGGAGGAAGAATGTTACACCCCGAAAATTTCCCATTAACGTACAGTAACGAAGGGCACGACGTATACCTTTTTTTGACAAGTAAGAAATAACATTTGATGATTCTAAATGAGATTTCAAATACATTTGAGGTAGGAGACGAAAGTTGTTAAGCAAAGCAAGGTATAGGTTGTGTGTCAGGCAAGATTTACGATTATCGAATTAATGATGGCTTAAAGATGTTTTGGAGAAGAGTTATAATGTCCCTTAGATTATTAATGAGGTGTTAAACAAGTGTCAAGAAGGTTTCATAAGGATTGGAGATCAAACGAACGACGGAGTTCATTTCAGGGAGATGGGGTTATACAATACGACTGACTTATACGGTCCGTATAAGGGTCCGTATAACACCGAGCAGACATGATGTTTGCCTGGTGGTGAACCATGACCACTTATACGGGCCGTGCAATGTTATAAGGACTGTAGAAGTGTCCGTGGAAGTCCCGAAGGGCTGAGTTAAGTTCAATTATATGAATGTGATCCTACTTCATTATTTTCATTTCCCACTCTTCTCCATCTCTCTCAAAGCTTCTAGAGTGTTCTACACATTTCATCAACACTAAATCAAGACTAATCAAATATCAACTTCATCAAACGAAGAGAATCAAGTGTAAGAAACTCATTAGGGTTCATCCAAGGCAAGAAATCCAATTGGAAGTGAACTAGGGTTTTGGCTCAAGTAAAGTATTTCCACTCAAGGCTCATTACCACACTATCTAAGGTAATTTTTATGATCATTCCATGTTTTTTAAGGTATTGAAAGGTTGAAAGACTTGGATTGTAGAAGAAGATAGAAAATGGGTCATGAATACGAGAATAGTAGCATTTTTTAGTAGTAGTTTAAAGTGAGTCATGTTTTTTGAAATATTGTGATTATAATTATGTTATAAATGATATTAAGAACATGGAATAGACATTAAATTGTGAGTAACTACAATAGTGTACTATGACGATGGTTATGGATGAATTGAAGAGAAATTTGGGAAATGTGGATAATATAGGTGTATGTAGATTGTTGCTTATGATGTTGTGAATGTTATTATAGATGTTTGGGGAGTTGTTATATGGAATATGGGGAAAGTTGTATAAACAAAGGAAATGCTGCCCAATTTTCTCTAACTTTAGTAAGCACGTTCTTATAATCGTTTAGCTAATGTTAATACGAACTCCCTTGAAGGTAAAGATGTGAGCATTAAAGGAGAACGATCAAGCGGTAGAATAGCTAAAGGAAACGGTATGTGAGGCTAGTCCCTTCTTTCTAAGTCATGAATCTTATGACATGATCTTCCCTCCTTCTCCGTGAATTTCTTACATTCCAGAAAACTAAGAGTCTACGTTCATGAATAGCCACATAAGTTAAAGATAAGAGATATTATGAACATGATGATGATGAGCTTAAGTCCAAAGATTCTAGAGTTCACGATATTATGTTTCTACAAAGCTAATTATGTTAACTATGATCCATTGATGTTGTTTATTGTATACACTCACCTTATATGCTAATTCCTTCAAGGTGAGGCATAATGCTTATGAATGCTCCGTAATGAAATCGGGAGTTCACGACCTTATGTCACCCTAATAAATAATAGTTGTCTTTGAGTTACTATGCATGCATTATGATAAGTACATGATGATGATATTATACCGCGCCTATATGGCCGGGCAAACACCGCTAAGGCGGGCAACATATACACCATGTCTAGATGGCATGGGCAGACACCACTAGTGGGCAGCATGAGATGGTTACCCCGGACGCGGGAGGCCTAGATGTGGGCTAATGATTATCACACCGTACCTATATGGTCGGGCAGCTCATACATATATGCATACATGATATGATGATGATTATGGAGTAATCCAGCATGCATTATTTCTTTTATAATTGATAGTTAGTTATAGGTTGCTCCTCAATTTATGCTTCCTTATTTCATTGACGTACTATTATTGTTGATTCCTTACATACTCAGTACAATGTTCGTACTGACGTTCTTTTCTTTGGACGCTGTGTTCATGCCCACAGGTAGACCGGGAGGTGCCCCAGACTCATAGGAGTTATCAGCTGACTCGAGGGCACTCCATTATTCCGGAGGTGCCATTGATTTATTCTTTTGTGTATGTATATGTTTTGGGCATGACGGGGTCCTGTCCCGTCCATTTGTCTAGTACTCTAGTAGAGGCTCGTAGATACGTATGTGTGGGTAGTATGGTCTCATGATTTCCTATATGTATTGTATGTACATTATTTTGATAGCCGAAGGGCTTATGTATATAAAGGTAAATATGTTTCAAAGTGAGATTGGTTTTCCCGATAATTATGAGCATGAGAATAAGTACGATAACTAGCGATATGAGTGGTGCTCGGTAGTCAGCTCCGGGTACCCGTCATAACCCCTAGTCGGGTCGTGACACCTCCCCCCTCGAGCAATAGGGGAGTCAGTACGGATAATGTACCGAGTATGTAAGGCAGGAGATTACATATACATAAGAATCATGAAAGAAGTTTGTGACATGAGAGTCAATCTGTATATCTGAATGCATCTGTATGATTGTACATCTGAAACTATCGGTATAACTCTGTATAACTTAGGGTGCCTCTGAGGGCGTATGATATGCATAAGTCATAATATAACTGATAGTATTGTGGAACGTACAGTCCGATCCATATATTATATAATAGTGCCGAGGAACATACGACCCGATCCATATATAATATAATAGCGCCGAGGAATGTACGGCCCGATCCATATATAACATAATAATGTTAAGGAACGTACGGCCCGATCCATATATAATAGTGCTGAGGAAATTACGGCCCGATCCATCATCATTATGCACCAGCTGATCAGGTGGTAATGCGTATATAACTCATATCCCTTTACCCATACCCCATATACATATAACATACGCGTATATAACGCGTTCTGATCATAGGTCAATGTGCATAAAAATATATGAATGCAATGCATGAATCAACTGAATACATAGAACTCTCGGAGTGACATAAGGTCGTACTACCTCTGATGGACATCTTTTAGCTAATATCATCAATATAAGAAATCTCAAGACCCATGAACAGAAGCAACAATCATAAACGGGCTACAAGAATATCAAATACTGAAGTACTCCTAATGCTTCTAAGAGTAGAGTAATATGGAAGCTTGTTTACTCGTTTGTTAGTTCATATCATCAGATCATGCAAAAATGGAAGAAAGCATATCCTTAACATACTTTGGAGTCTACCTAATGTCCGATGCTTACTTCCCGAGCTTGTAACACTACAACCAAGATAACACGAATTACAATTAGGCCATATACATCCCTTACTATCCATTTCAAGTACGTATGAAACTTAATTAAATTCGGGCAGCATTTCCCCTATAATTCTTACTCCAATCCAACTCCTAAACGGCGCACAATATACACATTAACATAAAAAACAACAATAACAATATACAACAACATACACAAGTAGAAATCTCTCCAAAATTTTCAATCAAAACAGCCTTCAAGGCAACCACATCAAAAACTAGTTTAGGCCCTTCATATCATGTTTTTCCTTTGCTTTAAACTAAGGAATTCACAAACAACTTATGGCATTACCTACATATCAAAATATAATAAAATTCATGCCAAAACATCTCCCAAAACATCCCTAATCTTAATTTAACTCAATTAACTTACCGCTTCCATAACTATATTTCCTTCACATTAAATTACTAAAACTCTTGGTAATCAACTTAATAGAAAAGATATGAATCATATACATACCTTAAAGGGGCTGTAATCCCAAGAATCAAACTCCAAATCTAACTCCTAAGCTCAGCAACTTCAATAAAACCCTAGGAACAACTTTCCCTTCACTAACTCGGGTTTTCGAGGCTCGGATCTTACTTGAATGATAAAGAAAGGTTAGAAGAGGATTGGGGAGTATTAGGGAGATTTTAGGGTCTGTTGGTGTGAGTTAAAAGGAGAAAAAACACGAACTAGATGCATATATATAGCGGCTGCACCGCCTGAAAATTGACAGGTTGTCGATGTAACTCCCACCGTCGATGTGCGAATTCAGTTCTGCCAATTGCGTTGGAAAGTAGACTCACTGAACTTATGAATGCATAGGTTATGGTTTCTGTAAATCCTCGTATTCTAGGAGATATGCCTCTCTAAAGTTGACCCAAATTTTTTGTCCGGAATTCTGCCAAATTTTTCCAAAGTTTCAACAAACTTAATTTCTTCGATTTGCTTAACATCCAACCTTCCCGATACTTACTAAACATGATACCAAGCTCTCATGTATGAAGAATGAGCATGTATAATTTCATATGACCTTGACGACAACCTTGCCTTTTAAATCTTCGTCAACTAACTCACAACAAAACTTTTCGGATAAAAGTACAGGGTGTAACATCCTCCCCCATTTAGGAACATTCGTCCTCGAATGTTAAATTATCCTTTCATTCTCATTACTTCCTCAAGCGTTCTCTTGCTGAATTCACGCCCTACATATACCTTTCCCTCAACAGGTCATGTTTAATCGTACCATCATTCGCCTTACTTGACATGTCTTCATTGCTTCTCTTCTCATTTTTCCTTTCGCACGTACTCTTATCATTTCCTCAACTTAATTTAATTTTTTTTCTTACACCTTGCATTGAACTTGCTAATATCACACGCCTTCTGATCTTATTCTGGAGCTAAAAACGAGACACCAAACGGTCCTTGTTTTTCCTTTTTCTTTCATAACTGAACCTTTTAATAGATGGAAGCCATAAGTCGAAGAATGTACTTTTGTGTTACACCTCGGAAAAATCTTCCGTTGGTACGCAAGTGAATGAACCAGTGAAATACGAGTATCAGGTTAATGATGACTTAAGGGCATTTTGGGAAAGAGTTATAACGTCCCTTAGATTGCTAATGAAGTGTTAAACAAGTCGTAAGAAGGTTCTATAAGGATTGAAGATCAACGAAGTGACGAGAACAAGTTCGGTGGACTGGTGAGTTTTACGGCACATTATACGGACCGTATAATGGACCGTAAAACCATCACAGCGAGGGTTGCTCACTGGTGCAAATTTACGGTCAGTTATACGGACCGTATAAATTTTTATTGCCCGTATAATGAACCGTCAAATGGTCAAAGTGAAGGGTGAAGGAAAGGCATGTTTTACGGTCAATAATACAGACCGTATAACGATTATACGGACCGTATAATTGACCGTATAATAGACCCCGACAGATCAGTGATGGGTTATTTAATAAGGGACCAAGTTCATGAAATCATTTCCACATTTCATCCTTCTCTCTAAAACATCTCTCTATATTTATTACACAAGTTTTCAAGGATTGTAAGCCATCAATAACATAAACCAAGTGAATCAAGAGTAAGGAAACCCATTAAAGGCCATTCAAGTCAAGAAATCCAAATGGAGGAAAACTAAGATTTTTGCTCAAGTGGAGTATTATCAACTAAGGCTTGTTCCTACAACTTCTAAGGTACGATTCATGATATTTATATGTTGTTTGAGGTATTTGACAGTTAAAATGCTTGGACATTAGAAGAGTATAGCAAAATAGGTCATGAATGATGAATAGTGACGTTTTGAGAAATAGTTCGAATTGAATCATGATTGTTGTTGTGTTGTGACATGAATATGTTATAAATGACGTTAAGACCATGAAATAGACATTGTAAATGAATGGACGAAGTTGGGTGTTGTGACCATGAATATGGATAAATGAAAGTGAATTGAGAAACCTAGATAATGTGGATGATTAATGGCCATTGTTATGATATTGTGAATGTGTTGTTGACGTTTGGAAGTTGAATTACAATATGGAGGAATGTCGTATAAATAAAGGAAATGCTGTCCGATTTTCTCTAGCTTTAGCCATGTGTGCTAATTGTCGATTCTAATGATAGTACGACTATAATAAAGGTAGAAACGTGAGCATCCAAGGAGTACGTGCAAGTGTAGAATAGTTCAACGAAAAGGTATGTAAGGCTAACCCTTCTTTCATAAGGCATGGTCCTTTGGCCAAACCTCAAATCCTCTATAAGCTTATGATGTCTTCAAAGACTTATATTCCGAGCTAGTAAGCTCACGATGCTTGATATGCACTACGATTGTACTAAGTTCCTCACATGACGAATAAGCCTATAATATAGATGTAACAATAATGGTGATGATAGTATGATGATGAGAGCAAAATGATGTCAAAGATGCTTATGAGCTATTATATATGTATATGTGCCTATGAAGGGCTACAATGGGACCCCGAGCTTATAATGCCGGGTAGAATATATGTATATGAATATGTATAGAGTATGTATATGATTACGTAACGCATGCATACATCTGTAAATGGTACGGATAAACCTGAAGCCTTGGTAGGGCCAGGTAGATATAACCTTGAGCCTTGGTTGGCCAAGTATGTATGAAACACCGAACCTCTATGGTCGGGTACACTATGTATGCCTGTATATATATATATATATATATATATATATATATATATATATATATATATGTATATGCTATGTAAATGACACCATTAAGAGTACGAATATGTTATGTATATGAGATGTAAATGATTATGAGGGTAATTAAGTACGAATATGGATGTATGTATGCGGATACGCAATAGAAATGGAATGTCTCTATGGAAAGCAAGTAAGTGCCATGATGATGATATTATTTCCCCCCCCCCCCCCCCCTCTCCTATGCTACTTCACATATGGTTCTTTATGCTTCTATATCGATGTTGATCATGCTTTACATACTCAGTACATTCTTCGTACTGACGTCCTTTTGTTTGTGGACGTTGCGTCATGCCAGCAGATGCACAGGGAGACAGACTTGATCCATAGCAGCTTTCTCAGAGATTACATAGCAGAGCTCCATTTCATTCGGAGCCATAGCTTTTGGGTACTTATTATTTTGTGTATATAGTTATGGGTATAGCGGGGTCCTGTCCCGCTCATGTGATATGTATACTCTTCTTAGAGGATCGTAGACATGTTTATGTGGGTAGATATGTTTGTCCTTGTTGGCCTATGTTTTGTATATCATTTTGTTGGCCTCGTCGGCCTTGTACATTTGATGTGGCATAGATGCCTATGATGCTATCCAAGATGATTGTCGCCCAACGGGACTAATATGATTCATGACTAGAATGCATGACTTGATTTATGAATTGCCTAGATATTATGTGAATGTGTGTTAAGGGGTGCCCGGGTGGGGTAGCACCGGGTGCTCGTCGCGGCCCCCTAGTCGGGTTGTGACATTTTGAGTACTTAAAAGTCCGCTTTTATCACTCTTTCTTTATTCTTATCATGAGCCTTGAAACCCTTTTCTTTTATACTTCCAAGTTACCATTGCCTTTATCTCGCGCTACGTCTCTAAAATTTCCTTTTGGTTCGTCTTTCGCGTAATATGACCTGTTGGTTTGAATGCTTTACTGGAGATACCATATTATCCCATTGTTTACTAAATCATCTTTTGACGCTAGTAGCCCTTCTCAAATTTTTATACTTTTGTCAACTTAGAGTTGTCACTTTTGTGCTCGACATGCTTCCACATTCTTCTCACTTCTCGGTGATAGGATCACTCTATATCCTTTACTTGACATTGTCGCTTCCGTCTTTGTAGTTTATCTATCTTTTCTTTCTTTTACTATTTACCTCGTTCCACTCTTTCTTCGCTCATTTCTTAAGTTAAATATCATTTTTGTGTCCTGCAATTCCCTTAAAAATGTTTCTTCTATTGCCAATCAATTCCTTTGAACTGGCTAACAGTTATATCATGTTCTTCGTATGGCAGTTCTTTGCTTGATTACATTCTGGTGCAATAGTATATTTATCTTTCTTAGCATCGATTCCATACCGCTATTTGTACTTCCAATCATCTACCATGTTACACACGGAAGTCTCTTATCGTATACCCCCAGCTTCACTCTTTGTTGTCTCGCTTCTGTCTTAATATTCACCTGAAGATTCCACTTCTCGTTGTCGTTTTCTTAACACGGGATTCCTTTCGTCAATCATTTCTTATTAAGGTTTCAAAGCTTGCTCGTCTCACAACCTTAATTCCTTTCTAAACGTAATTTATCTTATCCCAAATAACTCATGATCATCCTGCCCTTTTTATCGATTGTGACTCATAAACTATCTATCTTAATCTTGGCTATTGCACTCAAATTTATTCTTCCCCCCTTAATAGCTTCATCTTATCGTGATAGGACATCACAAACAAATTACTTATATCCTTTATCCCTGACGTTTATTCATAACAACCTCTTGAATCCTCAAAATAATCCAACAACATAGAATAATGCTTCATCCTTTTTGTGCCTTGTCTCGTCTTGTTTTTTTTTTTTAGATAGCAAAACACATACTAAGTTAATCTTGGGAATTACCAAGAACGTCTTAAACTTCACCTTCAGCAATAACTTTAATTTGAATTGAACTGCGTCCTTTTTGGAATTTCCCTAAATTAGTCTGCAATGCCATAAAAGTAATCCTTTGTTACTCTGAGGGATCATTGGTATGGTGTGATTGCTAAGTGTACTTAGGAGGGACGATAAATCCATTCTTAACTGATATTTGGAGAACTGAAGTATTCACTAATTATAACGCCTCGTTTTTTAATTAGAATATAATCACGTAATGTATATCCTTGGCGGCTTGTCTTACTTTCAATCGTCTTAAAGTACTAATTTCACTCCTAGTATAGAAGTACCTGCGGGGAGCGTATCCTCCTCATACCATACTTATCGTAGACATCATAGCGGGTAGGCGTTTAATTATATGCCTCCTTTCTAAACCTTTCCTTTCATTTGTTTTAATCATGAATACTTCATAATGTCACTGCTCACTCTCCACTCATCCTTTAACTTGCTGTCCTTGTCATCTTGCTCTTAGATATCGACTTATTATCCTATTCTTTCCTTACTCATCATTCCCTCCATGTTATTTACAATGGCTTCTTCTTCATACAATCATTCTCTTAACTTATCCTCAATCCTATATAACAGTTTTTCTTATTCATTACCCTATGTCATTATTATGAGCCCATGGGATTTAGTCTATCAAACATATAAACATTATTCGTCAACAATGAATCTATCTATGATCTGCTAACCTGTACTCGTACTATACATATATGCTCATGCCAATTCCGCATTGTATCTTAACGAAACATAGGGGTCAATATATAATATCTCAAAAGCTCAACCACTGCCTCAATTCATGATATATAGGCAGTCGGGCTTTTCTGGAAATTGGCACTGCCTCAACTTTGATAGTGGTGGTAATACTGTTGACGACCATCGACTTGCAAGCGTCAAGTTGCAGCAGCCTCTGATTCTCAGGGTTGATTGATGGTGCAAGGTTGACGGACCGTCGACCATGTTGACGGCTCATCAATCTGCCCGTCAAGCTGCACAGTTCTCAGCCTTCTTCTGACGTCGATTCGTTTAACCTTTAATCCTTTGATACTTAATATTCATGAGATCATATCTTGGTACACATGAAATAACATACTCAACGCCTTGAAAGCTCAAAGATAAATCTTAGTACTCGAGACCAATGCGACTCGCATACATAAGGATCGGAAAACTGCTTTCGAAATGACTTATCTTTCTTGACCTTCCTTAAACATTTGGGTCCTCCTTTAATTTCTACTTGTAGGGAACATGTTAATTCTTTCTAGTACTTCTATATCCGCTTCCTCACATAGGGTCACTGCTAATTCCTCTTTTAACCACCCATTACTAAACTTCTTTGATCTATAATGACATCTTACCCTTGCAGTACACATATACTCAAATAGCTTATATTTCAAAAAAAAATTGGCAGAGTTTCCTCTGTAATTCTTACTATCCCAAACCTGCACACAGCCCATAAAATACATCCAATGCCTCACAAGCTACCCATAAAACCTATAAAAATACATATGATACACAATAGCTACACAGGGCTATTGGTATGAAAGGGGATATAAAACAATAAAGCTCACTTCATATGCCATATTTGGGCATCTTTCTTGCAAAACATCAAATTTATTTCCTAAACCCTTCGTTAATCAATCCTCTTAAATAAAAGTTCATATACTCATAAGACATTCTTTCTGCATATGCTCTTTTACGCCCTTTCGTAATTATCAATCAAATTTGCATTTCATTGTCACTATTAACTCAATGCTATAGGGAACTCTTACCTTGATCCTATTCTGAGCTTTGATGTAGCACAAATCGTTCTAACGGTAGATAAAGAGGTTCTCCCTTCTATTGCCCATCCATAGGTTGCTCAACAACACTTAAATTCTTCATAAATGTACCACTTATCCTAATCCTGTCAACTTAGCCGTCATTATCATTAGATCCCTGTTCTGCGGATACCATTAAACCTTGGCTACTTGGTTCTCCCGTCTGTAACCTCTCCGGCCTCACAGAAGAACCTGCTTCATTAAATAACCTTTCATAACATGAGACCTGAAGATTGGCTCCCATTATCTACTAGTTCCTCACCTGTTCTGCTGATTCTTCCTGAATCTCTGACGGATCAGTCTCTATAGAAGATATATCCTTAGATGGGTCGGTCTCATAAGAATAACTTATCTCTGGAGCCCTTGAACCACTCATCTCTTTTCCTGTAGAAAACATCCTTCAGTCGTAAAACAATTAAAGTTAGAGTTAGGAAATCCATATCCTACGACTTGGCTCTACAGCATGATCTAGAATGAGAAAGAAAGGATATATTCCTAAATTCCCTGTAGCCTCCTGTGTATAAGTGCGGCGCGCTTTACACCCATAAACAAGACTCCACTGGACACGGCTTGTAGACAACCCTAGGACGGAACTGCTCTGATACCACTTCTGTCACGACCCAAACTGGAGGGCCATGACGGGCACTTAATCGTACTAGTCAAGTACCACCTGACATACATCTAACATGAATATGAACATAGGTGGGCTGATAGGGCCATAATGCGACTCACAATATCTCGTAGGGAACATGCATATATCAACTGCTCTGAAAGACTCATTTGAATGAAAATATTGAACATACTATATGAGCTGGTAAGGCTATCATAATTGACTGTGATGACAAATGCAATTTCAAGTATGGACACCATCTGACTGTACATAACTGTCTACAAGCCTCTACTGGAAACATAACATAACGTGGCCAGGACAGGGCCCCGCCATACCCATAAACAGAGGCATGTACATATCTATAAATACATAACACCATGCTGACTCCTAACACCTCCGAAACAGATGGAGTGCCTCGACTTCATCCGCTAAGCTGACATCCTAATAGATGGATCACCAACTTGTATCTACATACCTGCAGGCATGAAATGCAGCCCCCTCCCCCTCGAGTAATAGGGGAGTCAGTACGGATAATGTACCGAGTATGTAAGGCAGGAGATTGCATATACATAAGAATCATGAAAGAAGTCTGTAACATGAGAGTCAATCTGTATATCTGAATGCATCAGTATGACTGTAAATCTAAAATTGTCAGTATAACTCTGTATAACTGAAGGTGCCTCTGAGGGCATATGATATGCATAGGTCATAATATAACCTATAGTGTTGTGGAACGTACAACCCGATCCATATATCATATAATAGTGTCGAGGAACGTACGACCCGATCCATATATAATATAATAGTGTCGAGGAACATACGGCCCGATCCATACATAACATAATAATGCCAAGGAACGTACGGCCCGATCCATACATAATAGTGCCGAGGAACGTACGGCCCGATCCATCATTACTGTGCACCAGCTGATCAGGTGGTAATGCGTATATAATGCCTATCCCTTTCCCTATACCCCATATACATATAACATACGTGTATATAACTCCTTCTGATCATAGGTCAATGTCCATAAATATACATGAATGAAATGCATGAATCAATTGAATACATAGAACTCTCGAAGTGACATAAGGTCGTACTACCTCCGATGGACATCTTTGAGCTAATATCATCAATATAAGAAATCTCAAGACCCATGAAAAGAAAGAACAATCATAGACGGGGTACAGGAACATCAAAGACTAAAGTACTCCTAATGTTTTTAAGAGTAGAGTAACATGGAAGCTCGTTTACTCGCTTGTTAGTTCATATCATCAGATCATACCAAAATGGATGAAAGAATAGCCTTAACATACCTTGGAGTCTACCTAATGTCTGATGATTACTTCCCGAATTTGTAACACTACAACCAAGATAACACGAATTATAATTAGGCCACATACATCCCTTACTACCCATTTCAAGTATGTATGAAACTTAACGAAATTCGGGCAGCATTTCCCCTATAATTCTTACTCCAATCCAACTCCCAAACGGCGCACAACATACACAAAATCATCAACAACAACAATAACAATATACAGCAACATGCACAAGTAGAAAGCTCTCTAAAATTTTCAATCAAAATAGCCTTCAAGGCAGCCACATCAACAAACTAGTTTAGGCCCTTCATATCATGTTTTTCCTTTACTTTAAACTAAGGAATTCCTCACAAACAACTAATGTCAATACCTACATATCAAAATATAATCAAATCCATGCAAAACATCTTCCAAAACAGCCTCTAATCTTAATTTAACTCAATTAACTTACCACTTCCATAACTATATTTCCTTCACTTTTAATTACTAAAACTCTCGGTAATCAACTTAATAGCAAAGATAAGAATCATATACATACCTTAAAGGGGCTGTAATCCCAAGAACCAAACTCCAAATCCAACTCCTAAGCTCAACAACTTCAATAAAACCATAGGAACAACTTTCCCTTCACTAGCTCGGGTTTTCGGGGCTCGGATCTTACTTGGATGATAAAGAAAGGTTAGGAGAGGATTGGGGAGTATTAGGGAGAGTTTAGGGTCTGTTGGTGTGAGTTAAAACGAGAAAAATCACAAACTAGATGCATATATATAGCGGCTCCACCGCCTGAAAATTAACAGGTTGTCGATGTAACTCCCACCGTCGATGTGCAAATTCAGTTCTGCCAATTGCGTTGGAAAGTGGACTCACTGAACTTATGAATGCATAGGTTATGGGTTGCGTAACTCCTTGTATTCTAGGAGATATGCCTCTCTAAGGTTGACCCAAAATTTCTGTCCGGAATTCTGCCAAATTTTCCCAAAATTTCAACAAACTTAATTTCTTCGACTTCTTACCATCCAACCTTCCCGATACTTACTAAACATGATACCAAGCTCTCATGCATGAAGAATGAGCATGTAGAATTCCTTATGACCTTAAAGACAACCTTTCCTTTTAAATCTTCGTCAACTAACTCACGACAAAACTTTTCGGATAAAAGTACGGGGTGTAACACAAGATTCCCAATGACCCGCGCTAGCGGACCTAGCCTCCCGCTGTGGCACACGTGGTCAAGCCCTAACGTGACATGAATCAACACAAATATGCTAGTTTTTCACTAACTTCTTGCCAAAACCTGACAATCACCCGAGACCTCCCAGATGCAAACCAGAATATAAACATACATTAAAACACACTGCGGACTGACTCGTGGTCACGAAATTCCCAATGCATGTCTATTTGAATGGATCAACACCCAATGGCCAAAGACCAACTTTCCAACCAATAACCCAAAATTTTCCTGAGTGCCTTAGGAACCGAACTGAAGATCCCACCAAGTCATAATCACCCATCCGGACCTCTCAGAATTGATAAATTTTTAAAAAAGGTCCATTTAACCAAAAGTCAACTATCAGTCAAACATTTTTCACTATAAGGATCTAATTCTCATAAGTCATCATAAAACTCACCCGACTACCTCGGGAACAAAGCCACCCATCCCCGCCGGTCAAAATCATACTAATAGAGTTCAGGGAAGGGTCAATGGGGGTAAATGGATCAAAAGTGCAATAACGACCAAACGGGTCATTACACTAAACCCAATTCTTCAACCACTTGAGGGATAAGGTAGCTACCATAACTACTATCATTAGTGTTACACCTTGGAAATTTTCCCGCGAATGTACAGTGGGTAGGCTAACAAAGGGCATAGCATATACGATGTTTTAATAAGAAGGTAATGACGTTTGATGACCCTAAGTAAGATTTCAAAGGCAATGGGAATAAGAGGTAGGTTATGAGCCCAACGACTACTTATGGGTCCTGAAAATGTGAAGAGTTGCAGATTTGCACTTTGGTCTCGTTGATGAAATACGGACCGTAAAGTGGTATACGGCCCGTAAACTACCATGTCGTATTTCAACTTCCAAAACTTCAACTTTCTGCCAAAGACTTGAATGGTTAAATACGATTTCAAATACGGACCGTAAATTGAAATACGGCCCGTAAACTGAGCTCGTAAACCACCATGTCCTCAGCCTGACTTTCTGTTTCTGTCATCCTTTAATATGCCCACAGAATACGGACCGTAAACTAGAATACGGGTCATAAACTGAGTTTACGACCACTGTGTACTTTCGACTACTGTTCATCTCAAATCAGATTTTAAGTAATTGAATAAGGGACCAAGTCTTATTTCATTTCACTTCCACATGACACCCCTTCTATATAAAACATCTCTCTACATTTATTCCACAAGAATTCAAGGATTATTAGTGATCAACAACATAAACCAAGAGAATCAAGCATAAGAAAACTCATTAAAGATCATTCAAGTCAAGAAATCTCATTAGAGACGAACTAGGGTTTTGCTCAAGTGGAGTATTATCAACCAAGGATTGTTCCTACAACATCTAAGGTAAGATTTATGGTACTTATATGTGGTTTGAGGAATTTAAGAGTTGAAATACTTGGATTGTAGGAGGGTATAGAAAAATGGGTCATGAATGTGGAATAATGCCATTTTGATAAATAATTTGAATTGAGTCATAATTCTTGATGTGTCGTGTTATAAATATGTTATAAATGACGTTGAGAACATGGGATAGGCAATGCATGTGAGCGAACGTAGTCGTGTGTATTATGACCATGGATATGGGTGATTGAAAGTAAATTGAGAAATGCAGATAATGTGGATGAATAATGACTATGGTTATAGTATTATGAATGTATTATTGATGTTTGGGAGTTGATATACGCTATGGAGGAATGTCGTATAAATAAAGGAGATGCTGTCTTATTTTCGTTAATTTCAGTCAGGTATGGTAGCTATCTATTTCTAATTATAGTATGACCTTAATGAAGGTAGAAACGCGAGCGTCAAAGAAGAACGTGCAAGTGGTAAATAGTTGAACGGAAAGGTATGTAAGGCTAACCCTTCTTTCATAAGGCATGATTCTTTGGCCAAACGTCTAAATCTTCTATAAGACTATGATATCATTCAAATGATTTGACCTTCCGAGCTAGTAAGCTCACAATTCTTGATATGCTACAATTGTACTAAGTTCCTCGTATGACGAGTAATCCTATAAAGATAGATGTGATGAATGACGATAATAGTGACAATGATATGGATGACGACTATAATGGTAATAGAGATGATGATAACGATGAGGACTACGATAGTAATGATAATACTAAAGATGCTTGTGAGCTATTATGTATATGCATCTATGTATGGTTATTATGGAACCCCGAGCTTATGAGGCCGGGTAGGATATGTAAATAAGTATGTATATAATTATGTAATGCGCGCACACCTATGTAGATGGTACGGATAACCCTGACGCCTTGGTAGGGCCAGGTAGATGTAACCCTGATGCCTTGGTAGGGTCAGGTAGATGTAACCCTGACGCCTTGGTAGGGTCAGGTATGTGTAACCTTGAGCCTTGGCTGGCCAAGTATGTATGAAACACCGATCCTGCATGGTCGGGTATGCTATGTATATGATATGATTGTGTATATGGCATAGACACGAGTATGTATACGAATATGAGTACGAATATGGAACGGATACGATTATGGATATAGATATTGATATATGTACACAAACACGCGTTAGAAATGGAAAGTTCCTATGAAAGGCAAGTAAGTGCTTATGACGATGATATTACCATATCCCATCCCGTGTTATCTTTCATGTTGCTTATTATGCTTCTACGTTGATATTAATCATGCTTTACATACTCAGTACATTCTTCGTACTGACGTCCTTTTGTTTGTGGACGTTGCATCATGCCCGCAGGTGCACAGGGAGACAGGCTTGATCCATAGCTACATTCTCAGGGACTACATAGCGGAGCTCCATTTCATTCAGAGCTATAGCTTTTGGGTACTTATTCTTTTGTGTACATAATTATGGGCATAGCGGGGTCCTGTCCCATTTATGTGATATGACATACTCTCCTTAGAGGCTCGTAGACATGTGTATGTGGTTAGGTATGTCTGGCCTTGCCGGCCTATATTTTGTATATCATTTTGTTAGCCTTGCCGGCTCATGTACAGTGATGTGGCATGGATTCCAATGATGATTTAAAGGCATTGTTGTCCAATGGGACTAGCATGATGAATGAATAGGAATGTATGTTTAATTATGTGTCTCACCTAGATGTAAGTGTAATTGTAAGCCAAGGGGTGCCCGGGTGGGCTAGCACCGGGCGCTCGTCGCGGCCCCCTAGACGGGTCGTGACAAAAGTGGTATCAAAGCAGTTCAGTCCTAGGGTATGTCTACAAGCCGTGTCTAGTAGAGTCTTGGTTATGGGTGTGTTGCGCGCCACACTTATAAACAAAAAGCTACGGGCATTTTAGGAATAAATGACCTTCTTTCTTTATAAGAATCGTGCGATAAAGCTATGACATAAGAAATTCTTGTTCCTTAATCATGTGTTGTGTATTTCAGAAATGCCTGTAAAGAGAAAGGCTACAGCAGCCCAAAAGGGCAAGACGGTTCCTTATAGATTGAGAGATGTCTTGATCCAATGGTACACGGTTTGGATGGCTTCACGGGGAGCCAATGTACCTCCCCCGGTATGGCAAGAGTTTGTTGATGCTTTCCTCCGACACTATATGCCTCCAGAAGTTCGGCGAGCTAGAGCCGATAAGTTCTTAAATTTGAGGCAAGGTAGCATGAGTGCTCTAGAGTATAGTCTCCGCTTCAATTCCTTTGCTAGGTATGCTTCGGCCATGGTAGCAGATATGGGTGACCGAGTGCTCTAATTTATGAAGGGCCTAGAACCACATTTGATGGATAGGTGTTTGACTGCGTCCCTTCAGGACAATATGGATATTGCACACATTCAGGCTCATGCTCAGAACTTAGAAGAAAGTTTACAACAGCAGAGAAGTGAACGCGAGCAGGATAGGGGTCATAGCAAGAGGGCCAGATCTTCAGGTCCAATGAGTGAGTTTAGAGGTGGGCACAGACAGCAAATTTTTAGGCACTCGGGCTATTCTATGACTAGTGCACCTCCACAGTTTTCCGGCAAGAGATTCGATAGATCTATTCGTTCTGCACCGAGTCAGAGTTATTCGAGGTCTCAGTTTAGAGATGATTCAGGTCAGGCAAGGCCACCCACACTACGATGTTCCTAGTGTGGGAAGTTGCATTGGGGTCGATCCCGATTGGGTTCAGATGTTTGCTATTCATGTGGTCGACCAGGCCATATCATGCGTGATTGCCCCTCAGTTCATGGTAGAGGTAGGACCCAGCCTTCAGGGTCAGTAGCCGGGTCTTCAGCATTTGTGCGCCCTATGGGGCCAAGTTCACATGCGTCAGTCGGCCATGGTAGGGGCAGAGGGAGAATTCTCGATTCTAGCGGTCCTCAGCACCGTGTTTATGCTTTGACTGGATGCCAAGATCTTGAGTCTTCTCCTGACGTGGTTACAAGTATATTATCGGTATTCTCTCATGATGTATATGCTTTGATTGATCCGGGCTCCACATTGTCATATGTTGCTCCATATATTGCGGGTCGATTTAGAATTGAACAGAAGTCGATCAAACCTTTTGAGGTGTCTACACCCGTTGGTGAATCGGTAGTAGCTAGCCGAGTATATAGAAATTGTGCAATTGTGATTTGTGGTCGTCGTACTATGGTTGACTTACATGAACTAAAAATGGTAGACTTTGATGTTATTATGGGCATGGATTGGTTGGCTTCTTGCTATGCCAACGTTGATTGTAGAATGAAAGTGGTTCGGTTCCAATTTCCGGGAGAACCAGTCTTGGAATGGAAAGGGAATACGGCATCACCAAAAGGTAGGTTTATTTCCTATCTAAAGGCAAGGAAAATGATCACGAAAGGTTGCGTTTACCATCTAGTCCGGGTTCAAGATGTAGAAGCTGAATCACCAACTCTTCAATCAGTTCCTGTAGTAAATGAATTTCCGGATGTGTTCCCGGAAGAGCTTCAAGGCCTTCCTCCCGAGCGGGAGATTGATTTTGCCATTGATGTGTTGCCAGGCACTAAGCCTATATCTATTCCTCCTTATAGAATGGCTCCCGCAGAATTGAATGAGTTGAAGGAGCAGTTGAAAGACTTGCTTGGTAAAGGCTTTATTAGGCCTAGTTCATCCCCGTAGGGAGCACCCGTATTGTTTGTCTGAAAGAAAGATGGCTCCTTGAGAATGTGCATTGATTATCGGCAATTGAATAAGGTGACGATTGAGAATAAATATCCTCTTCCGAGGATTGATGACTTATTTGATCAATTGCAAGGCGCCAAATGGTTTTCAAAGATAGATTTCAGACGCAGGTATCACCAAGTGAGAGTTAGGGAGAAGGATATCCCTAAGACAGCTTTCAGAACAAGATATGGTCATTTTGAGTTCCGGGTAATGTCATTTGGGCTAACTAATGCACCGACAGTGTTTATGGATTTGATGAACAATGTGTTCAGGCCCTTCCTGGATTTATTTGTGATTGTATTCATCGATGATATCTTGGTGTATTCTAGATCCGAGGCACAACATGCGGATCATTTGCGTACTGTCCTTGGAGTTCTTCGAACTCGAGAGTTGTTTGCGAAATTCTCCAAGTGTGAGTTTTGGTTGAACTCAATGGAATTTCAGGGGCACATTGTCGCCACCGATGGTATTCGAGTGGATAGTCAAAAGATTGAGGCCGTGAAGACTTGGCCAAGGCCCACAACTCCTACGGAGGTTCGTAGCTTTCTGGGCTTAGCAGGTTATTACAGGAGATTCGTTAAGAGCTTTTCTTCTATTTCTGCACCACTCACAAAGTTGACCCAGAAATTAACAAAGTTTCAATGGACAGATGCTTGTGAATGTAGTTTCCAAGAGTTGAAAGATAGACTAACTTCTGCCCCAGTCTTGACACTTCCAGAGGGGTTGGAAGGATATTTTGTTTATTGCGATGCTTCAGGTGTTGGGCTAGGTTGTGTATTAATGCAACATGGTAAGGTGATTGCGTAAGCTTCAAGGCAGTTACGAAAACATGAGAAGAATTACCCAACCCATGATCTAGAATTGGCCGCAGTGGTTCATACATTCAAGATATGGAGACATTATTTATATGGTGTCCATGTGGACATTTATACAGATCATAAGAGTCTTCAGTATATGTTCAAACAGAAAGAGTTAAATTTGCGGCAACGACGATGGTTGGAATTGCTAAAAGACTACGATGTTGATATCATGTATCACCCCGGAAAGGCAAATGTTGTGGCTAATGCTCTTAGCCACAGATCTATGGGAAGTTTATGTGATGTACGGCCAGAGAAAAGAGAAATGGCTCATAAGCTCCAGCAACTAGCTAGTCTAGGAGTTCGAGTAGTAGACTCAGGTAGCAAAGGGACTACTATTCAGAGTTCAGTAGTCTCGTCGCTAGTAGCAGAAGTGAATGAGCGACAATACGAGGATTCCATGATAATGCATTATAGAGATACACTCCCTCAGAAAGAGGAGTCATCATTTGATATTTTAGGAGACGGAGTTCTCCGATGCCGAGGCAGATTATGAGTTCCTAATGTGGCAGGTTTACGCCACCAGATATTGAGAGAAGCTCGTTGTTCCCGTTATTCTGTTCACCCCGGTGCGACGAAAATGTATCATGATCTTAAGTCTATATATTGGTGGAATGGAATGAAGAAAGATATAGCGGAATTCGTAGCTCAATGTCCCAACTGTCAGCAAGTGAAAATCGAGCACCAAAAACCGGGTGGATTGTTGCAAGCCATAGAAATTCCAACTTGGAAGTAGGAAGTAATTAACATGGACTTCATTGCAGGCTTACCCCGTTCTCGACGTAAGTATGATTCTACATGGGTTATTGTGGATAGGCTCACAAAGTCAGCTCATCTCTTACCGGTCAGAACGACCTATGTGGCAGAAGATTATGCAAGGCTTTATGTTAAAGAGATAGTGAGACTCCATGGTATTCCATCATCTATTATCTCTGATAGAGGGACTCAGTTTGCAGCAAATTTTTGGAAGTCTTTCCAAGAGGGTTTAGGGACCCAAGTGAGCCTTAGCACGGCATTTCACCCACAGACCGATGGGCATGTATGCTAGATTTTTGAGGTAGTTGGGATGACCATTTGTCGCTCATTGAATTTGCTTACAATAATAGCTATCACTCTATCATTCAAATGGCACCGCATGAAGCTCTATACGGGCGAAAGTGTAGATCCCCAATTGGGTGGTTTGAAGCAGGAGAGGCTAGATTGATAGGACCAGACTTGGTCCAGCAAGCTATAGAGAAAGTAAAGCTCATACAAGATCGGTTGTTAGCAGCCCAAAGTCGTCAAAAATCCTATGCGGATAATCGTCGAAGAGACTTAGAGTTCCAAGTGAAAGATTGGGTATTCTTAAAAGTGTCACCGATGAAGGGTGTAATGATATTTGACAAGAAGGGGAAGCTTAGTCCCCGATACATTGGGCCTTACGAGATTGTGCGCAAAGTGGGCAAAGTGGCCTATGAATTAGCTCTACCTTCGGATTTGGAGTCAGTCCATCCAGTTTTCCATGTCTCGATGCTTTGAAAATATGTTGGAGATCCTACTAGGATTGTGCCAATAAGTGATGTGCAAGTGACAGAAAAGTTGACTTATGAAGAGGTACCCATTGCCATACTAGATAGGCAAGTACGGAGGCTTAGAAACAAAGAAGTGGCCTCAGTTAAGGTTTTATGGAGAAGCAGTAAATAAGAAGAAATGACATGGGAAGCAGAAGAAAGTATGCGATCCATATACCCGCATTTATTTCAGCCCTTGGGAGAGATTCAAGATGAAACACCAACGATATAAGGTATTTATGCTTACTTTTCATGCTTTTGGTCGTGTGTGGCCATAGATATATTGATATTGTGATATAGCCCTGTGAGGCGATGATATTGTGGGTTGTTGTGACAGGTTGGTAGTGCCAAATTACAGCGGAAACTCTAGCGAAATTTTCGCAGGATCCCAAGTGTTTAACATTCGAGGACGAATGTTCCAAAAGGGGGGAAGAATGTTACACCTTGAAAATTTTCCCGCAAACGTACAGTGGGTAGGCTAACAAAGGGCATAGCGTATACGATGTTTTAATAAGAAGGTAACGATGTTTGATGACCCTAAGTAAGATTTCAAAGGCAATGGGAATAAGAGGTAGGTTATGAGCCCAACGACTACTTATGGGTCCTGAAAATGTGAAGAGTTGCAGATTTGCACTTTGGTCTCGTTGATGAAATACGGACCGTAAAGTGGTATACGGCCCGTAAACTGCCATGTCGTATTTCAACTTCCAGAACTTTAACTTTCTGCCAAAGACTTGAATGGTTAAATACGATTTGAAATACGGACCGTAAACTGAAATACGGCCCGAAAACTGAGCTCGTAAACCACCATGTCCTCAGCCTGACTTTCTGTGTTACACCTCGGAAAATCCTCCGTTGGTACGCAAGTGAATGAACTAGTGATGAGTACGAGTGTATGATGTTTCCAGGAGTAATAAATGACGTTTGATGACCCTAAGTAAGATTCCGAAGACAATTGCAATAAGAGATAGGTTACGCTCCACAAAGACTAATTATAGGTTTTGGAAATGTGAAAAGTTGCAGGTTTGCATTCTGGCCAGTTGCACGTAAAATGAAATATGGACCGTAAAGTGGTATACGGCCCGTAAATTGCCATGTCGTATTTTGGCTTTCAAAACTTCAACTTTCTGCCAAATGAGCAAATGGTTAAATACGACCCAAAATATGGACCGTAAAGTGGTTTACGGCCCGTAAACTATGTTCGTCAATTACCACATCACAGCCTGAGTTTCTGGTTCTGATATGATTAAACACGACCACAAAGGACGGTCCGTAAACTGGAATACAGACTGTAAACCAAGTTTACGACCACTGTGATGTTCATTTAAGATCAGATTTTGGGTTATTAAATAAGGGACCAAGTTTATTATTTCATTTCCACATTTCATCCCTTCTCTCTAAAACATCTCTCTACATTTATTCCACAAGATTTCAAGTATTATTAGTCATCAACAACACAAATCAAGTGAATCAAGTGTAAGAAAACCATCAAAGATCATCCAAGGTCAAGAAATCCAAATGGAGATAAACAAGGGTTTTGCTCAAAGTGGAGTATTATCAACTAAGGCTCGTTCCTACGACATCTAAGGTAAGATTCATGATAATTATATGTTTCTTAAGGTATTGGAGAGTTGAAATACTTGGATTGTAGAAGAATATGGTAAAATGGGTCATGAATGTTGAATAGTGCCATTTTGAGAAATAGTTTGGATTGAATCATGATTTTTGTTGTGTTGTGACATGAATGGGTTATAAATGACGTTAAGATCATGAATTAGACATTGTATGTGAATGGACGAAATCATGTGTTATGATCTTGAATATGGAGAATTGTAAGTGAATTGAGAATATGGATAATGTAGGTGACTAAAGGCTATTGTTGTGATATGGTGAATGTATTGTTGACATTTGGTAGTTGAATTACGATATGGATGGATGTCGTATAAATAGAGGAGATGTTGTCCGATTTTCTCTAGCTTTAGTCATATATGCTAGCTATTGATCCTAATGATAGTATGACTTCAATGAAGGTAGAACGTGAGCCTTGAAGAGGAACGTACAAGTGATAGAATACTTGGGCGAAAAGGTATGTAAGGCTAACCCTTCTTTCACAAGGCATGGTTCTTTGGCCAATCACGTAAATCTTCTACGAGCTTATGATGTTCTCCAAATGCTTCTATCTTCAAAGCTACTAAGCTTATGATTCTCGATAGGCTACGATTGTACTAAATTCCTCGTATGACAAGTAGGCCTATTAAGGCAAATGTGACGAATGAAGATAATAGTGATAATGATATCGATGATGATAGTGATGTTAATAGAAATGATGTTGATGAGCTAGTATATGTATGTATCTATGTATGACTATTATGGAACCCTGAGCTTATGAGGCCGGGTATGATATGTGAATAAGTATGTATACGATTACGAAACGCGCACACACCTCTGCAGATGGTACGGATAACCCTGACGCCTTGGTAGGGCCAGGTAGATGAATCCCTGAAGCCTTGGTAGGGCCAGGTATGAGTAACCTTGAGCCTTGGTTGGCCAAGTATGTATGAAACACCGATCCTACGTGGTCGGGTATGCTATGTAAATGCTATGTATATGATATGAATACTAATATGATATGACTATGTATATGAATGTGAATAAGGGCATGTATACGAATACGAGCACAAATATGGTACAGGTACTATTATGGAATACGAATAATGAGGTATGTACACGAATACGTATTAGAAATGGAGAGTTCCTATGAAAGGCAAGTAAGTGCATATGACGATAATATTGCCATCTCCCAATCCTATGCTATTTCTTATGTTGCTATTTATGCTTCCATATTGATATTTATCATGCTTTACATACTCAGTACATTCTTCGTACTGACGTGCTTTTGTTTGTGGACGCTACGTCATGCCCGCAGGTGCACAGGGAGACAGACTTGATCCATAGCTGCTTTCTCAGAGATTACATAGCAGAGCTCCATTTCATTCGGAGCCATAGCTTTTGGGTACTTATTCTTTTGTGTACATAATTATGGGCATAGCGGGGTCCTGTCCCGCTCATGTGACATGTTATACTCTCCTTAGAGGCTCGTAGTCACGTGCATATGGTTAGACATGTCTGGCCTTGTCGGCCTATATTTTGTATATCATTTTGATAGCCTCGTCGGCATATGTACATTTGATGTGACATAGATGTAAATGATGATTTAAAGATGTTGTCGTCCAATGGGACTAGAGTGATTGATGAAAAGAAATGTATGTTTAATCGTATGGCTCACCTAGATGTAAGTATCTGTGTAAGCCAAGGGTGCCCGGGTGGACTAGCACCGGGTGCTCGTCGCGGCCCTCTAGACTGGTCGTGACATTCATTTTCTGTCATCCTTTAATACGCCCACAGAATACGGACCGTAAACTGGAATATAGGTCGTAAACTGAGTTTACGACCACTGTGCACTTTTGACTACTGTTCATCTCAAATCAGATTTTAAGTCATTAAATAAGGGACCAAGTCTTATTTCATTTCACTTCCACATGACACCCCTTCTCTCTAAAACATCTCTCTACATTTATTCCACAAGAATTCACGGATTATTAGTGATCAACAACATAAACCAAGCGAATCAAGTATAAGAAAACTCATTAAAGATCATTCAAGTCAAGAAATCTCATTGGAGACGAACAAGGGTTTTGCTCAAGTGGAGTATTATCAACCAAGGCTTGTTCCTACAACATCTAAGGTAAGATTTATGTTACTTATATGTTGTTTGAGGTATTTAAGAGTTGAAATACTTGGATTGTAGGAGGGTGTAGAAAAATGGGTCATGAATGTTGAATAATGCCATTTTGAGATATAGTTTGAATTGAGTCATAATTCTTGATGTGTCGTGTTATAAATATGTTATAAATGACGTTGAGAACATGGGATAGGCAATGCATGTGAACGAACGTAATCGTGTGTATTATGACCATGGATATGGGTGATTGAAAGTAAATTGAGAAATGTGGATGATGTGGATGAATAATGACTATTGTTATAGTATTGTGAATGTATTATTGACGTTTGGGAGTTGATATACGCTATGGAGGAATGTCGTATAAATAAAGGAGATGCTGTCTGATTTTCGTTAATTTCAGTCATGTATGCTAGCTATCGATTTCTAATGATAGTGTGACCTTAATGAAGGTAGAAACGCGAGCGTCGAAGGAGAACGTGCAAGTGGTAAATAGTTGAACGGAAAGGTATGTAAGGCTAACCCTTCTTTCATAAGGCATGGTTCTTTGGCCAAACGTCTAAATCTTCTATAAGACTATGATATCCTTCAAATGATTTGACCTTCTGAGGTAGTAAGCTCACAATTCTTGATATGCTACGATTGTACTAATTCCTCATATGACGAGTAATCCTATAAAGATAGATGTGATGAATGACGATAATAGTGACAATGATATGGATACGACTATAATGGTAATAGCGATGATGATAACGATGACGACTACGATAGTAATCATAATAGTAAAGATGCTTGTGAGCTATTATATATATGCATCTATGTATGGTTATTATGGAACCCCGAGCTTATGAGGCCGGGTAGGATATATAAATTAGTATGTATATGATTATGTAATGCGCGCACACCTCTGCAGATGGTACGGATAACCCTGACGCCTTGGTAGGGCCAGGTAGATGTAACCCTGACGCCTTGGTAGGGCTAGGTATGTGTAACCTTGAGCCTTGGCTGGCCAAGTATGTATGAAACACCGATCCTGCATGGTCGGGTATGCTATGTAAATGCTATGTATATGATATGATTGTGTATATGACATAGACACGAGTATGTATACGAGTATGAGTACGAATATGGAACGGATACGATTATGGATACGGATATGGATATATGTACACAAACACACGTTAGAAATGGAAAGTTCCTAAGAAAGGAAAGTAAGTGCTTATGTCGATGATATTACCATCTCCCATCCCGTGTTATCTTTCATGTTGCTTATTATGCTTCTACGTTGATATTGATCATGCTTTACATACTCAGTACATTCTTCGTACTGACGTCTTTTTGTTTGTGGACGCTGCGTCTTGCCCGCAGGTGCACAGGGAGACAGGCTTGATCTATAGCTACATTCTCAGGGACTACATAGCGGAGCTCCATTTCATTTGGAGCTATAGCTTTTGGGTACTTATTCTTTTGTGTACATAATTATGGGCATAGCAGGGTCCTGTCCCGCTTATGTGATATTACATACTCTCCTTAAAGGCTCGTAGACATGTGTATGTGGTTAGGTATGTCTAGCCTTTCCGGCCTATATTTCGTATATCATTTTGATAGCCTTGCCAGAGCTCATGTACATTGATGTGGCATGGATGTCAATGATGATATAAAGGCATTGTTGTCCAATGGGACTAGCATAATGAATGAATAGGAATGTATGTTTAATTATGTGGCTCACCTAGATGTAAGTGTAAGTGTATGCCAAGGGGTGCCCAGGTGGGCTAGCACCGGGCGCTTGTCGTGGCCCCCTAGACGGGTCGTGACAATTAGACACAAGGGCATACCCCGCACTACCTAGGAGACTTACTTTCATCTCAAGAATTCGCCTCTTCAGGTCATTTCTTACTTGAGATCTTGAATTTCTTCTACTTTTCTCAACTATCGATACTTCTCGCCTCCCTTCCACATTATATCCATATTAGAAACATGACACACTCATATTTGGATAAGAAGCATAAGTCATTGTATTTTTTGAAGTAGGAAATGGATACCCTTTCCTTCTTTTAGGACGACTCCTACTTGGTCCAACCCATACACTTATGCCACTCTCCTTGGTAAGTAACACGATGCAATGCACATGCATATTTACTAGAAGATTCTTCACAAATATTATGTTCAAACTCACTGTCTTTATAATCATATTCATCACAAGGCATGTAAGCATACGTTTCAAGTTTATCACAACTTCCTATTTCATGCAAATCACCACCAATTGGTTCATAACGTATGTGTGAGGAAGGAATATACCTCAAGTCGCCTCCATACCCATGGTGTGTAGTATGAGAACCCTCATCACCTTCGTCCTCATAATATTCATCTTCACAAGATTCATCTACTCATTCATCTTCTTCGTAAGCTTAGCCTATGAGAACCATCCTTCTCATTTTCACATCCGGAGTAGTGCTCTTCACAATCATAATGATCATGATCATATTGACCAACATCGACTCCATAGGCTTCATCACTATCATAGCAATATCCTCCATTACTAGAGGCCTAACCCTCCATATCATCATCACAGGAATCCGAAGCTATGGATGACATAATTCCTTATATCTCTTTTCCTTATGACTTCCCTTCTTGTACCTACAAATCGAGCAAACAAGATTAGTAGTAAGGTTACTCATATCACTCGTATTTGCACTCAAGCTTACCACTCACTCTAGAGCTTCTTCCAAAGGTGGCAACGAACCACTTATCCCAAATCAATTCACAAGGTTGCTAATCTTTGTGGAAGAATATATTCTTGTTAATTGAAAGACGGACAACTCGATTAAACTAAAGGACTTGAGTCAAGAAGTTTCAACGTGGTTAGAATGAGAAAGGCTTGAAAGAATTCGGACTCAAGAACTAATTAATAATCAAGTAAGGAAAATTACTACTGTTAATTAGCTTATGAGAACAAAATAAATGAAAAGAAATTGAAATGGAATTAGAACTGAATCAAAAACTTGACACGATCTGCGAACCAACAGTAGCTCGCAGGTACAACATGCGGCCACCACTATCAGCTTACGGCCCACCGTAAGTGGTGTAGAATTGCCTGCAGTGGTTGGAGGTCCTGCAAATGTGTCATGCGACCCCCAACTGAATCGCAAGTTGTGCCAGTGAGTTTTCGAAATATTTTATTCCTCTTTACTTTTTGTGCAACTTTTTCTGAATTTTGAGATTTCCTTGGGCCCGCTTAACCTTGTAACTTCCTCTTTTGGGTCTTATTTCATAACTTTGGATGAAAATTTTTGGATCAAACACCCTTTTTGGCTTCTTCTTCAAGATGAATATATGAACACCAAGAACAATTCAAATTTTCAACCCCTTTAATTTCAACTCCAATTGATCCCAAATTTCGAATCTAGCTTCTCCTCAACCTAGAGAACAAAGCCCACTCCAAATTGAAATCAATTGCACCCTAATTCATCAACACCCACTTTGTGTTCTTCAAAAGTTTGAAGGTCATCAATGGTGATATTCTCAAAACTTTTCCAAACACCTTCAAACTTCAGATCCAAGTAGATTTGACCTCTAGGAAGTCAAATCTATCAATAAATCCACTCAAATCACAATACAATACATTTTTTTGATTTTTTTTTTTTTTGTAATTTTCAAAGTTTTGATTTCTTCTTTTGAGATTTTCAAAATAAGATGAACCTAGGATTAAAAATTGTTAGGACAATCCTTTAGCCTAAGCTCTGATACCAAATGATACAATCCGGCTTGTGAAAGACATGGATTCGAACAATAGACACGCGAAATTAAAGATAAAGTAGAAATCAAAGATGAGAAGTGAAGAAAAGGGGATGAGAATATAAGCAAGACCCAATTAGTAAAGGAATTATAAGGAAATATAGGTATATGAAACCTAAACCCTCCTAATTGATTCCTAATAATGAACCTATACTATATGAATTCAATTAAGAGTCAATCAAATGAATCCACAAATAAACAACTCTCATATGAAATCAATAGAAAAAGGGTTCAATAGCCAACAATGAAATCCACCATAATCAACTCTCCCTAAACACTAATCACTAGATTAGCACTACACTACTTCTACCAAACAAACTATCACTCATTTAGAGTATTCATCTCAACATCATTCAAAGCTAAGTAATGAAATAACTAAGTTTAGTATTTATACTACAATGCTAAAGAAGACTAGGCTAGCTATTACTAAAATACCCTTAATGAATTAAGGGCCTTGTTTGGTAGTCTTCTTTAGGGATGATGGCTTGATTTTAAAGAATAGCCTCTTTACATGGCTAGCCACCATCGTTTCTCTCCTCTCATCTTCACTCCATCCGACCAAGCAGTCATCCACATGTCATATGCTCTCCTATAAATCTATTCAAAAGTATCCAACACCTCTCTTTGCATCATCATGGCTTGTAAGGCTTGGAGTTCCTTGGCTCATCCTCAGGGTGAAGAATCTTGAATCATGTGTGCTCCTTGGTGTCGTATCACTGCCACAATCCTTCTCCTGGTGCCACGGTAGCTTCCAAGTTGAAAATCCCTCTATGGCCTCAAACAGGCATCAATACAATAGTTTGCCAAGCTATCAAACCCTTCTTTATAGACGCTATTCTGCTAGCAAAAATGGCAGTTCTCTCTTCACTAAGTTGTTTGATTCTTCCATTGTTGTTCTTGGGGTCTATGTGGATGATATATTATTGGCTGGGAATGATGACTCTGAGATGGCATCTTTAAAGTCCTTCCTAGACCCTTAATTCAAAATCAAGGACCTTGGCACTATTCATTATTTTCTTGGCCTTGTAGTTTCTTAAGTTTCTTCTAGATATCTCATCAATCAAAACAAGTGTACACATGCTCATCTTTCTGAGTTTCATTGTCTTGATGCAAAGCCTATTCTCACTTCACTTGATCCTTATGTTAAGCTCCATATGGATATTAGGGCGCTTCTTCCAGACCCTTCATTGTATAGGCGATTGATTGGAAAACTCAATTTTTTGCACCACATTAGACCAGACATACATTTCTCTGTTCAGTATTTAAGCTAGTTCTTGGTCTTTCCTAGAGTTACTCATACGTTGGCAGGTCCCCACGTGCTTAGAAATTTTCTTAAAGATGTTGCTCAAGGGATTTTGCTGACTAATACTATTGATTTTTCTCTCATTTCTTATGCTGATTCTAATTGGGCAGCATGCCCTGTCTCTAGGAGGTCAGTTACTGGTTTCTACATCTTGTTAGGAGGATCACCTATCTCTTAAAAGTCTAAAATGTAACCAATTATGTCCTCATCATAAGGTAGTTGTTGAAGTTGTTTGGTTACAAAGACCTTTGGCTGATTTGGGTTTGTCTGTTAGTTTTCAGAACCCATTTTTTGTGACAGCCAAGCTACTCTGCACATTGCTCGCAATCCTGTCTTCCATGAGCGGACCAAGCACATTGAATTTGATTGCCACTTTATTCGAGATGTACTTGCTTCAGGTGTCATTTCCCTTCATCATGTTCTCACTGCTAATTAACTTGCCGATGTTCTCACTAAGGCCTTGATTGGGTGCCTCATCATTGCATTTTGTCCAAGCTAGGTGTGTACTCACCCTTCAACTTGAGGTGGGTGTTGGAACCCAAAACTTAAGTCCATATCCAGGCTGACAATAATTGTTATTTCATGTATTGAGCCCATACTTAATGGGACATTCATTTTTCTTTAATCAGGGATCCGACCCTTGTTTGATTTATTCTTTTATCTTGTGTACATATATAGAGTCAGTTGACTCATTTTTACTAATTAATGGTACATATCTTTTATTTACCTTTTCTCTCACCTCTATTGTTTCTCTCTCACTGACATAGGGATTTAGGGTAAAACAACAATCCATACTCATTCAATTTCCACAAATTCGCAAGTTAACAACATCTGGCCTAACCTTCAACAGAATAAATTGCATCAAGCCTAAGAATCCAGGCCTAGCAGGGAACTATTTATTCCAACATAGTTATCACCCAAGGCTACTAAATAAGTTGTACCAATTCCCATAAGTAGTCGATGCCTCAAAACTGATCCAGTGGTGCAAATTGGTCGAACGTGTAACACTTTGCAAATCTGAGTTAGGTGTGAATATTTTAAATGAGTATTAATATTACATTTTATCCATATGAAGTCCCATCGGGATGCGTTTGGGTGGAAATAGTTGTTTTGAAATCAAGTCGGATAGTGAGGTGCATAAGATTTGATATAATCGACTAAGTTTTCGATAGGTCTGTCTTTCAGCCTACTTTTGTGAAAATCCATTAGGAATTTGGGAACCCTTCCTTCATGAAAGTTGTCCCTTTGAAATACCTTTCCATCGATATATGGTTTGGGCCAAACAGATCTCTGTACAAAACGTTATGCCGGTTTTACCAAAGCACGCTTAGCAAGCCCCAAAGCGAGTAGGGAGCTCGCTGAGCAAGGCCAAAAGCAAGGGGTGAGCTCGCCCTGGATCTCGCTCAGTGAGGCCCAGAGCGAGGGGTGAGTTCGCTTTGGAGCTCGCTCGGTGAGCCAAGAGGTACTTTGCCCCAAACCTATACTCTAAATTCTATAAACAATCCATGATTCCATGTCTCATGATAGTGATTCCCAGTATTGTAATGACCTGTTTGGTCGTTACAAAATTTCCTTATTCATTTCTCGAAACACCCTTGTATGAGTTTGCATTCATAGTCGTAGCGCGTGGAGTTTTCGAGTAAGGGTGGCTTATAGTCTGGTTGAGAAATCAATTTCAATCAACTCAGAATTTTCGGATTCAGTCATTCCGCTCCATGAATCGTCAGGCCGCGTCGACGTGCCTGTACCCGCGGTAATTCATCCACTGCAGTGAAAAGTGGCATTTTAAGATGGTCCGCCTCAGCAGATTAGTTCTCTACAGAAGCAAGGTCTCCTCAGCGAGCCTCTTTCCACCTTAGCGAAAATCACTGAATCGATCTTAGTATTTATTCCTCCATTTCAAGATTGGACCTTATTTTTCACCAATACTCTTCTGGAGCTGGTTGGAGAGGGTTTGCAGAGCAAATCTATGGCCATTGGAAAGGGTAAGTCTTCTCTATCTCACTTCTTCCATCCTTATTCCTTATCTTCCATTGTTGTACCTTCCATAAAAGGATTGGGAGTGTGGGAAAACTTTGTGACTTGAAAACTTTAAGTGGGTAAAAGACATCTAGAACTAATATAATGGTAGATGAAGGTTAATGAGGTATGCTTAGCTTGGGAAGAACATTTCTTACTTTTCTCTAATATTATCTTGGATTTCTCAAAAGGGTTAGTATAGGGTTCTTCTTGGAATTCGGGACTTTGGTGATAAAAGGAATTTTACAACTTACTTGGGGTTAGGCAACCATAGAAAATAAGTTATTAATCATTGGAAGACTTAGTAAACTAGTTAAAAATGGAAATTTGCAATTTTTACTCTTATGGGCCCGGGATCGCTAGTCCTTGAGTGCCTTCAAACCATTTTAGAGTTGTAGTGAATCGAATAATACTCTATGTGTTTATTACATTATGTAATTATCTTGTTAGACCTCTCTCATCTCGGTATCTCCCCGAAGAAGGAACGTGGAGTTCGACTGGATGTTCGTGGCACTTGTTCGGCTACAAGGTAGGTTACGGCTTACTTGAGTTAGACTTCGATTATAATTGCATATGTGACTAGTAGGGATGGATGGATAAAGCATGCTTAGATCTTCGGACATGGTGTTGGGATAGATATTCTAAGTTAGTATTGTTTATGTGTGGCTTTTTGCCATTTATGATATTAGACTTGTTGTCTTGTTGTGTTGTTTGGGCTTGCCGCCTTAGTATTTATGACATGATTGTGAGCTTTCATCTCTCAAATGGTATATGACCCTTATGATGCGAAAAAAGGAATGGAAAATGAATTGAGAATAGTGAAGTGATACGTCCTTATATATGTATTGCTAATCGTTGTCAGCCTATGATGCTTATCAGTATGTATGTTATACTGATGCTAGTCTTGCTACACCCTTCTGGGGTATAGAGTTGTTACAGGTGGATATTAGAGATTCCATTAGCTTCCGAAGATCTCACCGAGTTCATCACAAGACTCCTGTTATTTCTCATTTTGACAAGAGTTGCATTAGTTGTATTGTATTTCATCTTAAGTTGTAATGTTAGCATGCTCTTGTACGAGTCTAGACCCGGTTTTGGGATTGATGTATTTATGAAGTGTTTCTTTATTATTTTTCATTATTATAAATTCAATTATTGAAATGGCTAGTTCTTCTTACTTATAAAGTGTGTATTCGAGGTTTGGTTTGGGAATGGTTTGCCAACCGGGTGGGATTAGGTAGGTGCCCGCTCGATCCACTAGTTGGGTCGTGACAAGTATCCATGTTAGAATAATAATATTAAGGTTCTTCAACTTATGATACTTCTTCAAAAAGGGTAGAAATATGATCAATCTAGATGTTACACACTTATGTTATGATTTACCTGATGATAAAATATGATGACTCTATAGTTTATGAACTCATGACTGGATTCACAAAATTATATAGAGTTTAAGAGATGTAATTGTATTAATTGACAAGCATGTCTAAATTCAAGAACGCCTACAATAACATGAAAAGTAATATCTAAATATACTTTTGTGATACATTGCTTTCTAGGGCCTGGGTGTCGGTTGACTACACCTTTATGTATATACGCAAGTAGCTATCGACGATAGCACGTACATAGCCTGGTAGTGGATGATGCTACCCGCCATGTTATGAAGCATGGTGCATGATGATATGATATATAGTCTGGCAGTGTATGATGTTGCCCGCCATGTTATGAACCATAGCGCATTATGATATATAGTCTGGTAGTGGATAATGCTACCCACCATATTATGAACCATGATGCATAGGTTGAGATATAGCCTGGTAGTGGGTGATGTTGCCCACCATGTCATGACTCATGGTGCATTGTTTGATATACCTTTCCCTTGTGCATCTCATTACGTTTATTCATTCAGTTAGTTTTACATATTAGTACAATTCAAATGTATCTACGTCCCTTTTTGCCTTGGGCCTGCATTTCATGATGCAAGTACTGATTTACATTACGACAACACTGCTCGCTAGGATCTCACACGTATCAGCTATTGGTGAGCCCTACTTCACCAGGGTGTTATCTTTATTTCATGTACGTGACATGTTAGGCAGTAGAGGTATGCCAGAGGTCTTGTCCAGCTAAACAGTTTAGTGTTCAGACTCATGTTCAGAGGCTTCATAGACTAGAGTTACAGTCAGTCAGTGTTTAGCAGGCTTTTATGTTAGCCATGTTGGCTACGTTTCCATACTTCAGATTTATTCTGCACTTATGATTATTTAGTTAGACATTTCAGTAGCTCAGCATGTTATATATTATATTCCGCATTCAGTATATGTCCATGTTAATTTAGCCAACCATGTAGTTCATTCGGTCATAGTCAGTCATGCACCGAGTGTCGTGTTACACTCAAGCCATGGTTCGGGGCGTGACAAGACGGGCGTATTGTCACCTCCTGGATTCTGTCTTTCTGGTTATCCAAGGGTTGAGTCATGTATATTCGATTAAGGGACGTAGTTGTTCACATATGAAGATGACAATGCATTATTATTTGATTTCTTTATGTCATTAGTTCATTGTGGAATCATAGAGATAGTAGGAAACTAGTGAGGGGTCATGAGCAGTGACTTGCCTATAAGTTTTTGTCTCATGTTTATATGTCAGGTGAAGTTGTGAACTTGTGATAGTCAAAAATAAATAAGTGAGAATGAAAGAAGATGAGTGAGGCTTGGCTTTTCAAAGTAGCCAATCCAAATTTGGTGGTTCTTATTCTTTGGGACAAAATGGGAAAACAGCCATTTTTACACCGTTAATTAAGAATTAGTCACTATCTCAAAACTAATTAATAATATTTAGCTACTACTTATTGTGAAAAAGTATTTGGATCCTCACCTAAAAATGAAAGAACATGTACTATAAATATGGTCTTTGTACGTTATAGGCCACACTTTCGAAGAATTGTTCAAAAGCAACACTTGAAAAGCCCCGCCTAAGGGCAAAAAGTTGGTTAGGCTACTCTTGAAAAAGTGTTGCTGAAATTCAAAAACTATGGCCTTCGATAAAATGCCACACTTTTTGCTAGTTTATCTTTGGGGTGGCTAAAGGCCTAAAATGTTGTAGAGTCTAGAGTTTGAAGCATTTACATGTGAAACTCCGGGTGTTGTATTTCAAAAACTTTCTCTATACGAAAATAGAATTTAAATATTTACCAAGTAAAATCTCAAAGCATGATGCTGCAATTCTAATTTGGTGTCAGACTTCGCCTTCATTGCCACCTATAAGTGCGTCAAACCCGCTGCAAAATTCTCAATGTAACCTTTATCTTTTGATCAGTTAACATTCATTTCTTATTTTGAAAAACGTGTAAGCGATGTAAGTTACTATTTTGACTTCTAATAGAGACGGAACAAATGAAGATCAATAAAGGTTTTAGAACTTTACAGAAGCGAAACATGTAGAATCAAATCGATTTGAATATGCAACCAAACAAGTGTTGCCTGTAAAGTAGCAAACAACCTGGTAACCCATTTTTATCACTCCCCCGCAAGTTGAACCAGGTATAAGGTTCAACTTGCCACGCAAATCACAAAAACGATCCTTCAAAAGAGTTTGGTAAGAGTATCAGCAAACAGATCATAAGAAGAAATATACTGAACCCGAAGTTCCTCTTTTTTGTACAAGATCCCGAACAAAGTGAATATCGATCTCCATGTGTTTGGTTTGAGAGTGAAACACCAGAAATAGTGATAAGATAGGTCACACTTAAATTATCACACCACAAGGTAGGCATGGAACCAGTAGAAGACCAACTTCTTTTAACAATAGATGAATCCATAGAAGTTCACTGGTGGCAACATCAAGAGAGTGATATTCAGCCTCAGTAGAGCAGCGCGGAAGATCGTTGTTTGCAAAAACACCAAGAAACGAACATTGAACCTAATAAAATTGCAAAACCAGTAGTAGACTTCCGATCATCGATACTTCCTCCCCAATCGGCATCATAGTATTCCTGTAACTGGAGAGGCATCTAATTTGGAAAGAAATTACCATGAGAGGAAGTGGATTTTAGATATCGCAAGATACACTTAATTGCTGCCTTTGTCGGACTATGCATGAACTTAGAGACTTTATTAATCGAGAAGGAAATATCAAGTCTAGTGAAAGTGAGCTATTGTAAAACGCCAACGATAACTTCGATAGAGAATATCATAATGGAATTGAGTGTTGTCACTTGCGTACAACTTATTACTCGTCCACATAGGCGTAGAAATATCACTGCAAGTTAATATGCTACTCCGTTCCAAGAGATCATGTGTATATTTAGACTGATATAGCAACAACCAATTAGATCGTCATGTAGCATCAATACCCAAATAATAATTAAGCTTACCCAAGTCGATCAATGAGAAAACAAAGTTCCAACTATTGAAGCAATGAAGCAACTAGATTCATAGACGTGCCTAAGACTATATTGTCATCAACATAGATCAGATAAAATAGTTTTCTGTGCATGTGCCTTTGAAAAAGAGTGAGGATTCTGTTTTGCAGCCTTGAAAACCAAGCTCACGCAAGACATCAGTCAAACATTTGTTCCAAACCCAAGGAGTCTGTTTAAGGCCATAAATAGACTTTTCTAGCTTGCATATGTAATTAGGGTGATTAGGGTCAACTAAACATGTAGATTGAACCATGTATATATCATCCTCTAGCTTACCATACAAGACCGCATTAGAGATATCAAGCTGATGAACAATCCATCCTTGTGACACGGTGTCACACTCCAAAACCCACCTTGGACGTAACAGACATCCGATGCTATAAACAACACCGGAAGCACCTTATAAAATAATTAAACATCAAGTTCCTTTTTAATAATCTTTCCTTATTAAATTCTGGACAAATACAATGGTAGTATGAGCAAAAGCAATGAATTGTTCTAAATTCTGGACAAATGCATTTGAGTATAACATGTGGGATCAAAAGCAAGGCTAGAGGAGGCAGAGAAGGACTGGATATGTTTGGGCTTAGATTTCCTGTTTGCGCTCATACTACCATTGCATGATTGTGAGTGGGTGTAACTAAATCCAATGGATTAGATCTATTAGAATTAGAGTCACCTGGAGAATCGGGAACATCGCCATCAATCAAACTACCAAGGCCTTGAACTTGTGTCCTACGTGAGCCAGTATCAGATGAAATGGGAGGAGCATGTGATGGAGATCGATGCAGAGAAGATGGAGGATGAGGTGAGGCTGGTTCTTGGCAGACTGGTGGTCGATGTGGTGGCACTGGTGGTCGATGTGGTGGCACTGGTGGATGTATATATGTTGTTGGAGAAAATTGAGGAGTAGTAATAGCATACGATGGGTTTGAGTCAGGCTTAGTAGATGCAGCGCACACACCATCCACTACTTGAAAAGGGAACAGCTGTTTATCAAACAACACGTGATGTGAGACAAAAAATATTAGAGATACCATCATAACATTGATAACCTTTGTAAGTGCGACTATAGCCAAGAAAGACGCAAGGAGTGGACTGAGGACTTAATTTATTTTGTGTATGAGGACGAAGCCAAGGGTAACATTAGCTACCAAAAACAATTATTTGATTGTAATCAGGCTTGTCAACAAACAAAATTTCATATGGACTTTTATGATTTAAGTGAGGGTGGGTAGGCGATTGATAACAAAGACAGCCGTTTCAAATGCATTTGTCCAGAATTTAGAAGGGACGTGAGAGTGAAAGAGAAATGCACGATCGGTTTCAATGACATGCCTATGTTTCCTTTCTGCACACTCATTATGTTTAGGGGTATATGAACATGAAGAACGGTGTGTGATCCCATGTGTGCACAAATAGGAAGCAAGGCTTGAATCTAACCTCCCGAATCTACCTGAAATTGTTTAATGGCAACCAAAAAATTTCTCAACCAATAAACGAAATTGATAAAAATATAAAGACATCAGATTTGTTATTAATAAAATAGATCCAAGAATATTTGCTAAAATGATAAAATATATATATACAATACTAACGAAAACCATCATTTGAGATTTTGGGGGCCGGACCCCAAATATCTGAACAAATCAAATTTAAAGGACCACAAGCTGAATATTCAGACACTAAGAAAGGCAACTTATGGATTTTCCCTTTACACAAGACATGCGCAATGAACTGTGAGAACTACTAGAGCTCTTAGAATCTAGAGACTAAACGATGAACTGTAGAAGGAGAAGCATGTCCAACCCGAGTATGTCACGTCCCTAATAGTGTAGAATATGACTGGATTGGAGACTACAGTGGCGACACAGAAAGGTGATAGAGACCATCGTCCTTCGGGCCTTTGAACAACGGAGCCCTAGTTTCCAAATCCTTCACAAGAAAATAGTCAGGAAAAAATTCACAAGAAACATTGTTAGTCTTAACAAAGAAACTAACAGAAAGTAAATTTTGTGTAGCAGTAGGGACACATAAAATATTTTTAAGATAAAAGATGCACTTGCAACACGCAAAGAAGAAGAACAAATATGAGAGATAGGTAATACAGAATTATTACCTAGCACAATTTCTTCGGGACCTTGATATTCAAAGTGAATAGAAAGGTTATCAAGATTATCAGTAAGATGGTGTGTGGTGCCACTGTCCATAAGCCACGATTGACTGGGTTGTGAAGAGCTACTAGCAGGGTTATAGCAGAAGCGGATCTAGGATTTAAACTCTTGGGGTTCAACCTTTTAAATTTTTAGCATTGAACCATTATATTTTTAAAGTTATGAGTTCATATCTACTATTTATTTTAAATTTAGTAAATTTTTACATATAAATTTGTACACCGCATCGAAAGTTTGGGGTTCAATTGAACCCCAAATTATAATGCTCCATCCGCCCCTGGGTTATAGGATGGTTTATTGACATCTCAATTAGCATTCCCACTCCTCGGTGAAGTACAAACAGGAGACACATGCCCGAGGCCTCCACAATTATAACTAATGGTAGAAGTATCCAGTGGTGCTGCTTGAGTGACTGGAGTATAAAACTAGTTGTTCGTGGCAGCAGTTTAAACAATACAAGAGAACCCAAGACCAGGTGGTGATGGAGAAGCAAAATAACCACCCCTGTCACATCCTCGGTTGTCACGTCCTCGACCTCACCCACGCTAAGGCTGAGCCATTCCAAAGTGGGAAGTTGGCGCAATTGTAGCAGATTCTTCATGCTACAATTGTCTTTCTTCCGTCAAAAGAATACCATACAAGGTATCAAAAGATACATCAGTTTGTGTTACATCAAGAAATCTTGTAAAAGGGAGATAAGATGCACCTAAGCCGCTTTTAACATACTCAACAAGATCATCTTCTTTAACAGGATGTTGTAAAGATCATCATACTGATTTTTCAATTCACGGATTTTTGACTTCGATGTCGTAGCATACGCCAAAGTCAATTTTTTCTAGGTTGCACGAGATGTCTCAGCACCTACTATTTGTGGTAACACACTCTCTGAAACAGAGGCCACAATCCAATTTAAAACAGTTTGATCTTGACGTACCCAATTCTGATATTCAGGATTCAATTGATTTTCACCAAGAACTCTTGCAAGAATTGGTTGAGAGCCATCAAGATGATGCTCTAATCCACAACCATGAATCATAGGCAGAAATTGTGTTCGCCAATGTAAGAAATTCGTTGAAGTCAGTTTAATTAGGAACTGATGGGTGGGATTAAACGATGGTGGTGGCAGCATTGTTTCTGAAGCAACAGGTACAATGGCCCCAGTAGAGGCAGCGGTGGTGGCGACACCAGTGGCGACATAGGTATATTTTTTTCTCCCCAGGCTTTGATACCATGTAAAGTAGTAGCCAACGTGAAATTTCATTGAACTTAAGAGGTATTTACACAAGAGGGGCAGAAGGTTTAATGGAACCAACCTTTCTAACTTACTGGGGCTACCTGGTTAAGCTAGTTTTTTTGTTTTCCATTTTCTGTAATTCAAAGGGAAAAAAAAAAGGAAAAACTTAGAGAGAACTACTATTTGTTTAGAGAAAAGTAATGTTGTTGGATTCGTTAGTGAAGAAAATGTCTGCTTATATAATGATCAATGCTCAATTAGAACTTGACAGACACTTGCCAACGTGTCTTACTGCATGTTTATCTTGTAACTTAAACGGTTTTTCTGACTTTGTTTGTGTTGGTTTTTATTTTTTGTTTCTTGTTTTACTCTTCTTTTGCTTTCATATTTTTTCTGGTGAAAAATATATAGAGTACAAAGGCAGGCTACTGAAATTGACCAGCAATTTGATACATATACAATTATGTAAGTAACCCTTAAATAGATACAAATTAATACGCAAATCCCATACTTATCACGATCCAGTTATCTCACAATTAAAATAATTAATTAATTTATAATTGAGACCTAAATCTCATAGAAATGGATTTCGTGAATTTACAATGGAAAATTCAAGAATAGAGTCATGGAATTCATGGTCTTATAGCTAAGAACTCAAAGAAAAAGTCTTCGAGTTTGTTAATTTATTACAGAGAACTCAAATATTCTATTAATAAGTTCGAACTCCGACACAATACTTGTCGGACTGAGAACTCAAGGAAAGAATCCTTTAGTTCATGGTTCTACAAATAAGAATGCAAGGATTTTGTCCTTGATTTCGCAATTGCAAACACAAGAATTCGGTCTTTGAATTCAAATTCCAGCATTGTATGTTGAATTTCTGTGTTTTAGCTATGACTTTCTTAGTTATATTGTAAGTAGTGACTAAATACTCAGACTAAATATTCCTTTTTTTCCCTTTTTCTTGTTCATTTGATGTGGAAAATGTTCTCAGGTAAAAAATGTTGTTCCCTTGAGAATCATTTCTTAAACATTTTCCTATATTTAGTTGGACATATAAGTAAGTATTACATAATAATATACAAGGAGCACAGCAGTATACAATATAAGGAAGTATTTTGGTGATATTATCGAGTAATAACTATTGATAATAATATCTAAGTGGTTGATTGAAGTGGGTGGTCAGAAGTAAATTTTGGGCAATTAGTGGAGGAAATTTGACTCACACAAATGAAGAAAAAGTCATTTGTCCTCTTTTGATAGAAAATAATTTTCCACAACTTAAAGTAATATGCAAAAAAAATAATGATTTTCGCCGCCTGTCACACCCCAACCTTGGGGGGGGGGGGGGGGGTGTGGCCGGCACCCGAAGGGCCGAGCGAACCAACTGTGATATCTGAACTCTGTAACGTGAATCATAGGCCGACAAGGCCGCTGAATAACAATTGTAAGAAGTATATCATAACAACCTGCAAGCAGAAAAGGCCCAACAACACATATATGCATAACTAGGGCCGACAAGGCCACAACTAAGCAACACAACTAGTCAAAAGGCCGGCAAGGCCAAACACAATACATGTACACTGACTGATAGTCTGTAAGCCTATAAGAGCATTAATACGCATCAACTGGCCGGGACAGTGGCCCCGACGTACCCATAGCCATACTCTCTCTCTCTCTCTATATATATATATATATATATATCCTATTTAATGACTCTGACCAGCAACTCCGGAGAATGGAGTGCGAACATCCCTGCTGAACTTAGGTATCCTACTGAGAAAGGTACACCAATCCGTCTACCGTACCTGTGGGCATGATCACAGCGCACAAAATGCGTCAGTACAAAATATGTACCGAGTATGTAAGGCAGTAAGCGTAAACATAACATAAGCATAAGAGATACGGATAATCATGGAAAGAGATCTAGAGACAACCTGAAACTCTGAACAAAGCCACTGAGGGCGACCATAATCATAACATAAATGTAAATGCATGCCCGTAAAATCATTCCTCACTGTGGAGGCATATATCATATCATATAACAATAATAAATCCCTCTGTAGGGTGAGTTCATCATCATAACATCATCTCTGCCCAACTGATCAGTGGCAATGCACAGCTACGTGTCTACCCGGCCGCCTACAACACGGCTCGGTAAAGAAAGAAATACATCTAGGTGCACAGCTACGTGCCTACCCGGCCGCCTACAACACGGCTCGGTAAAGAAAGAAACATGTCTAGGTGCACATATAAGTGCCTACCCGGCCGACTATAGCGCGGCTCGGTAATGAAAATAAATACATATATATAAGTGCAATGAAAGACTGACCTCAGAAGAAATATCATGGAAAGAGTCGAGGTAACCTATCGTCGTTATCCTCCGACTATCATTATTCTCGCTACGTTTATCATTATTTGATCATTAGGCCAAAGAAGTAAAAGTACAAGGAAACATCTTGTTATGAATTATTCACGAAGCCAAAGTCTCTTATGAAATATGATCGACACAACTTTTATCGGAAAGAGTGTGCCAACGACAGGTTCGTCACCTTGGAGCAATAGACAAGAAGATAAGGATTAACTTAATTAAAGGAAGTACAATCAACTCAACTTTGATGTGAAGAGTACCTTAACTAATATCATTCTTCATTCGATAAACAAGAGGGATACGAAATGTGAAAGGTACTTCAATACAACCTATTCATGAGAAAAAGGTAAGCTTAACATTTTGGGACATAATCGACACAAGTTGAACGGAAAGTCTTTTAATCGATAGCCAAAAGGAGATGTGGACCATAATTTGGTACAAGTCATAGATGAGTATGTATGAGCTCAATTATCATGGAACGCGATCGATCCAAGTTAGTGGAACAATTTTTCAATGAAAGGTCATTTGAAATCTAGTCATGCCACAAAGAGAATAGAAAGCCCTACATACCTCGTCGATGGAGTTATATATGTTTCACGAGTCCTCGAACGCCTTACGAACGATCTCCTACATAATACGGACTATTCAAGATAAAAACCAAGGTCATAGCTTATAGAAATCTTCATTTAGACATTTAATCGAGCTAAGTTCATGAAAGTTTCATAAGAATATAAAGAAGCTTGTTCTATGGGGGTTTTCACTAATTTCTATGATCAATTACTTGTAGAAGTTCAAAGAGATCAAAAGTAAGTTAAAATATACCTTAGATCATGAAAATCACTTCAAACCCCAAGTTACTTCAAAGCAAGGTTTTCCTCCAAAAGGTGAAATAGTGAAGAGATCACAATTTCAAAGTTGCCATGTTGTTCTTCATGTTAAAGTTGATATATTTGCTCTTGGTTTGAATTGAGATTGATGGAGGATTAATTGGAGAGAGTTTGAGGGTTTTCCAAGTCGTGGATGCTGAAAAAATGAAGAAACAATTCGTGCAAGGGGTCTTTTATATGACCTAAAGTGAGCAGCCACCGACCTTGCTCACTGTTCCCGCGGCAGTTTACGTCCCTGGACGGAAATGCGAATATCTCTCTACTCCGATGTTGTATCGACTAACGGTAAAATGTTATGAAAACTAGACTCGTATACCTTCAATTTCATAGGTGGATCACCCCATAAATCCAAGTATATTGAGAGAAAAGCTCCGAGACATCTGTCCCAAATTCCAGTGAAATTTACAAACTTAACTTGCGACGCCCTTTGTCGACTTTCGTATTACAACTCGTTTGACTTCCAAACTTAACAAGAGACCATTATACAATTCAAATACTTCATATCATTACTTACTTAGCATATGGAGCACTCCTAATCTCACCCAAAAGTACAAGTTATCGTATTCCCAACTTGCCGACTTTTGACGAAACTCGTGCTTCTTTGATTCATTCACCCTCCAAATCTTCCGCTACTTACTAATATTATTTAGAGACTCTTGTAACCATTTTTATTAATAAAATCAATCCCTTTTATCCTCAACATAATTTCTTTTGAACTTGCGTCGACTAACTCATGATGCGACTTTAACGTGCAAAACAAAAATCCGGGGTGTAACACCGCCCAACTTTACTTTAAAAATCAAACCCCCCTCAATTTTGAACAATAGTCATTCTCCCCCCTTTATCCTAATTGACCTTTTTCAATTCCTATTCTACCCTTACGTTATCAACTTGTCTTGTTTTTTCTTTTACTTCTTTAAAACCATGATTTTTTTATCTCTTTAATCTATGTAACAAATTTCCTTTCAAAAATTAAATATTATTTTTGAGACGACAAGTATACATAGTGTCATTCTATAATTAAATATACGAGAAGAATAAGAATTTTTTTATTAATAATATTCAAAATTTGGATATCTATTTCTACACTAACCTTTACATCTCTTTAAAATAATCAATAGCCAACAAGAAAAGGACGCCGCAAAAATGCCTTTCTAATATCCTTTTCCCGTTGATGCACTTTCCTCTTCCAATTTGCTTTGAATCCAACCATTGCCCTACCCCAAGACCCCACCATGGTTGCCGCAAAGAAAACTAAGAAGACTCATGAGAGTATTAACAATAGGCTGGCTCTCGTAATGAAGAGCGGCAAATACACTTTGGGTTAGAAAACTGTTCTCAAGACCCTTAGGAGCTCCAAAGGCAAACAAATCATCATTTCCAACAACTGCCCTCCCCTCAGGAAGTCTGAGATTGAGTACTATGCTATGTTGGAAAAGGTTGGAGTCCACCACTACAATGAAAACACCGTAGATTTGGGTACTGCATGTGGTAAGTACTACAGAGTCTGTTGCCTCTGCATCATTGATCCAGGTGATTCAAATATCATTAAGAGTATGCATGATGACCAGTGAGATAGCACCTGATGTTCCAGATCGTTCTTCTAATGGATACAGCTCAATCTTACTGCGGTGTTTCAATTTGCAATTTTTTCTTGTTTAGAAAAATATCTAGTGTAGATGAGTTTTACTACTCATTTGGTGATGTGCAAGATAGTTTTGATGGTATTTGGAATCTTAATGACATCAAATTTTTTGGCTGGAGTTTAATATATATATATATATATATATATATATATATATATATATATATATATATATATATATATATATATATATATATATATATATATATATATATGCTTGTCTCCCCTTAATATGCTTCTTATTTTCGATTTGAATGATATACAATACTCATATGACTCGACAGTTCTTATATATCCAATCTCATATCCTTCCTTTAATCCTCGTAATTTAGCTGTTTAATTTGGATAAGAAAAATATAGGTTCTCAAATCTATCCATTTTTGTTGTCCACATGTTCGTCAAGTGAAATTGTGGTGAAAAGAAATAAATTGACAGAGAGAAAAAAATCAGTAACAAATACGCTCATGATGTCAAACCTCTGAAGGCAAAGAAAGAAGAGAATGAAAATTCCTTTAACCAGTAAAAGACAGCGAGAATTTCACTGAAGGTGACTTTTAAGTTTTGAAATTACTAGAGGTGACTTGTAGGGACCACATCAAGTCAAAACCCAATTAAATTTGAGATTAAGAAAATTGGGGTTGAAAATGTATTTTTCCAAACTTGTTAATCTTTTATAAAATACAAAAAGGACTCCAAACCATTTAATCCAACCCCCCATTTATTTCAAACTCAACATCGGTCCATATCAAATCCCACAGCTTTCATTCAAAACACACGATCGATCAACTGCTCCTTCAAACTTTCAAACCCGCGAACTGATCTCAACTGCTAAATGTGCTTCTTGAAACCGTCGTTAACCTCTTCAAAAGCAAAATCAACGAATTGCTGCTCTCCATTTCTCTCAGGTAAAATCGCTCAACTTTTTCTTCTTTTAAAGTTAGGGTTTTGAAATCAAAGTGAGAAAATGATGATTTTGATCAGAGAAGAAGAAGAATAACATGGGTTTGTCTGCAATGTTGTTTATTTTGTTGTTCAATGCTTGAGAAACCCTTATTTGATGTATTTGTTCGAGTTGTTGGGGTTTGTGTGTTTGTAAATAGTGTATGTGGTTGTGAAATTCTGGTTTTTGGTGTTGTTTGTGTTCTCGTTCTCCTTAGGAGTTCGAAAAAAGGGCTTGTTGGGCTTGACAAAACCCGTATTTGCTCTATTTGTTCCACTTGTTGGGGTTTCTGTGTTGTTAAATAGTGTATGTGGTTGTGAAATTATGATTTTTGGTATTGTTTGTGTTCTTGTTCTCCTTGGGGTTTCTAAAAAAGGGTTTGAATTTTTTTTGGATTTTTTCCAACAGCTAAGTAAGTTGTTGCAGCAACTTTAACACTTGTTTGACAGTTAAGGTTGGTTTATTTTGTTTAACTTGTGATGGTTGTGTGTTTGTAGTGAAACGGATGTTTTTTCTGGTTCAAAAGTTAGGGTTTTGAAATAAAAGTACGAAAATGATGAATTTTGTTTAAAGAAGAAGAGGAAGGACATGGGTAGGGTGTCTATTCAATGTTGTGTATTTTGTTCAATTTTTTACTGTTGTGTGTTTGTAATACACTAATATTGCCCCCTGATAGTGAAATAGATGTTGTTATCCTGTTGTTGTCCTTGTAAGGCTTATGAAAAAGGGCCTTGCCTTTTTTTTTGTTTTTACCCAACAGCTGAGCAATCTGTTGGTAAAAACTCAAACTGTGGTTGAGGTTGTTGCAGCAAGTGAATATGTTGTTGCAACAGATTTAAAATCTGTTGAAAATTGTTAAAACAGTTGCTGAGGAAGCTGCAGCAACTGTTCTGATGGTTTCCAACAGATTAATCTGTTGGAACAACTCAATCATATGTTCCAACAACTTTACTAGTTGTTGCAACAAATTATCCATCTGTTGGAAATAATCAATACAGTTGCTGAGGAAGCTGCAGCAACTGTATTGATATTTTCCAACAGATGTATAATTTGTTGCAACAACTTATGAAGTTGTTGGAACATATGATGGAGTTGTTCCAATATATTACACACTTGTTGCAACATATGCTTCAGCTGTTGTAAAAATTCATTATTTGTTTACTTTAAATGGTGCACAAATCAATTAAAAGTGTTTTTGCTTATCTCCTGTGTGTAGATAAAATATCTTCACGAAAAAAAAAGGGAGGAATCATCTACAGTTAGTAAAAGAGCTAAGGGACATCATTAGATGATCTTGCTGAACAGGAAAATATTCTTTCTGAACAAACTGCTGAACAGGAAACCTCTCAAGTAGGAGTTTCTGGCTAAGAAGAAGAAGAAGAAGAAGAAGAAGAAGAAGAAGAAGGAGAAGAAGAAGCAGAAGAAGCAGAAGGAGAAGAAGCAGCAGGAGGAGGAGGAGGAGGAGGAGGAGAAGAAGAAGAAGGAGAAGAAGAAGAAGAAGAAGAAGGATGAGGAGGAGGAGGAGAAGAAGAAGGAGAAGAAGAAGAAGAAGGAGGAGGAGGAGGAGGATAAAATTGCATCTTTTGAAAGGTCGACGGCACAATTCTTCTATTGGGACTGATATTGACAGACCTTCCACTGATGAAGTTGTCAAAACTTTCAGTATTGAGAAGTTCCGTGTGTAGATGCCGATGGATAAACTAGGTGATTTGAATGGTGATCTCGTTGTAAAATCAGTCATGGGCAAGCCCTTTGATTACTTTGGGAAGATACTTCAAGAGGAGGACTTGGAGGATTTCTTCAGGGCCACATGTTTTGGCATGTATCTAGATTTTCCTGAGGACAACAATGCAAGGTTTCAAATGACCATTATGTATGGTCTTCTCAAACGAAGAATTATTTGCAGCAAAACTGATGAGATATGGATAAACTACTGCAGCATGCCAGTTTGTTTTGGCATCAAGGAGTTTTCCATAATCACCAGACTGAGGTGTCATGCTCCTTCTCAGCCTCTTCCTACAGTTACATTAAAGAAGGGAGCCAAGACACGCAAGTCATCCAAGGCAGCCAAGGTTGATGATGATTTGGATTTAGTGGATGTTGTTGGAAAGAGCTACAAGGTAGCGGATTTGCTAGCAGACTTGAAGTCAGAAACTATGTCAAGAAAGCACAAGGAGCCATTGTGCTTAGTTTGGTTTGTGAATTCTATTCTTTGGGCAAAGGATGTAAAGAATAATATAGAACTTGGTTTGATTAAACACTCGGAGGATCATGAGGCATTCAATAACTATCCATGGGGTCATAAAAGTTTTAAGTTGACTGTTGAATATTTTTCGAAAGCTTTGAACCCTAATGTGAAGAATTCCAATATCTATGGCTTCTCTTGGGCCTTTATGGTAAAATTTCTTTCTTCAATGTTTTATCTTTTTAATTTTTTTCCTTCATTGATTATTCTGATTTTTGATGGCATAATATTTTCTAGGCTTGGGCATTTGAAGCCATTCCTCACCTACGGAGTCAAGTCAGAGACTATTCGGAAGAAGTTTGTTTTCCAAGGATCCTCAGATGGTTGACTACCAAATACAGCAAAAAAAAATGAATCTTGATCCTTTTAACCCCCCCCCCCCCCCCCCCAAGGAAGCAGTAAGTCAGAATCTGTTGGAAAATATCCCTAAATAGTTTTATAACAATTAACTACTTGTTGCAACAGATACATTTATCTGCTGCAACAACCTCAGAATATGTTGAAAAAATCAAAACAGTTGCTGAGGAAGTTGCAACAACTGTTCTGATATTTTCCAATAGATAGTGAATACGTTGTAACAACTCCTAAGATGTTGAAATAACTTACTCAGTTGTTGCAACAGGTTCACAATCTGTTGGAAAATATCAGAACAGTTGCAGAGGAAGCTGCAGCAACTGTTTTGGTTTTTCCAACAGCTAAAGAATATGCTGCAACAACCTAGGAGGTTGTTGGAACATATGTGGGGGTTGTTCCAATAGATTACACACTTATTGGTTGAATATATTTGTTTGTTTGTTGTAGGTTGTGCACCCAAGGCTTATCTCGACAAAACGAGAGGTGCAGATGCCATGTCTTGTTAGTTTAGGGCATAGGGAATCTGTGCCTGATGAATTGATTGATCAGATAAAAGAAGAATTGGCTGGAGCCACAACAATCATAAAGGCTGGTGTTGTTGATGGTGGTGGTGGTGATGGTGATGTTGATGTTAATGTTGGTGATGTTGTTGATATTAATGTTGTTGGTGATGGTGATGGTGTTAGTGATGTTGTTGATATTAATACTGTTGTTGATGTTGCAAGACAAGCAGTGGAAGCTCTTGCTGATAAGAAGAGATGATGATGATGGTGGTGATGGAGTTGGTGGATATACTCCCCAAAGTGGTGGTGGTGGGCAAACCACAGATATCCCTTATAGGTTGGATAGATATTCTTCAGTTGGTGCCGGTTCCTCCAAGGTGTATTCTTGTGCTTGTGAATGCAGTACTTGCAGGCTGAAAATGGAGGGTTTGATAAACAAGGTTGAAGAGTTGCTTCAGGCACAAAAAGATACAAATTCGGCTATAAAGAGTTTGATGTCCAAGAGGGGTGTCCAACCATTAAAAAAGCTCAGCTCACCCTATACTCCTATTGGGATTCGCAAGAGGGCAAAAACAATTTCCAAGGCACTTGCTGATTGTAGAGCAAGGAAAACAAGTACTCCACAGAAGTCTATTGCTACTCCTCCTGCTGAAGTTGTGCCACAAGTGCTAAAAAAAAGTTGATATTTTCAAGCGTGTAAATCCCCAAAAAAAGAAGAATCTTGAAACCTTGATCAAATCCAAAAATAGTGGGAGAGCAATGTACTCAATGAATGAATTTGGGGCCAAATACTTCAAGGTTATGACAGACATGCACGTATGATGTGAAGATTGGGTAAGTTTCAACACTTATATATATCTATATAATTCAGTATGTTGTTTTAACAAGTCATGTAATTCGATGAACTTATTGCAACAAGTTAACTAGTTGTTACAACAAGTTACTAACTTGTTGCAACAAGTTAACTAGTTGTTCCAACAAGTGAACAACCTGCTGCAGCAAGTTCACTAGTTGTTCCAACAACTCTAACTACCTGTTGCAGCAAGTGGCTAACTGTTTTGATACTTTTACTGCAATATGTAGATGAAATCTTATTGCTGATGCGTATGAGGCAACTCAATTTCCCTGAGCACTGTGATTCCTCTGATAGAATCATGGACCTCAACTTCTACCATCACTGTCGCAACAGGTACTTAGGGTTGGCCGATGACTCTACAAATGTGGGTGACGTGCCCTATGATGAAAGACTTGCTCTCTTTAGGTGGGACGATGATGGTTTCGCTTTTCCCAGAGGTAGTGTACCCTACCTAGGTGGCTGCGAGTGGATTGGTGCCAAAAGGATCATAGCTGTCATGAATATTAATAACAACCATTTTGTCACTATTGAGATCATCATTGAGGAGGGTATCATAAATGCTTATGATTGCAACATCCCATGTAATGAAGAAAGTGCTTTCTTCTGCCACATGCAGCCGTTATTGGATTTGCTCCCCAAGTTGCTAAAGCAGAGTGGCATGTTCTCACACTTGCTTGAAAATTTGCTGAATGAATCGTGGAAGTTTGATCGGAAGAAGGATATCCCCCGCAATGAGACTAATAAGACATATGCTTCCTAGTCACTTGCTTTTGTTGAAGCTTTGCTTACCCGCACGAATATGACCAAGCCTGATACCTTATTGAGTGACAATACTGTGGAGAGAATGCAATGGAGGTGGGCTTGTGAAATTATTGATAAGGTGTTGGAGCCCTAATGTGGGGGACAAACAATTTCTCTTAAACTATGTTTGCATTAAACAATTTCTCTCATATTTTGCTTGCATTTGAATTATGGTGGATGAACACATTATGTAAATTTGTTAAATATTTATTCTATGCTCAGTACCCTTATATATTATTTAAGTTGTTTCAGTAGTTTTACGCAAGTGACAGATATGTTGGAACAAATACCTAAATTGTTGGTAAAAATAAAACAACTAGTGCAAATATTGCAACAGATGTGAAAAAAGTTACTAAGTTTTTACAGCAAGATATGGATCTTCTATTGCAAATAATCCAGCAGCTGCTGAAGATGTTGCAACAAGTAAAGAATCTGTTGGAACATATGGATCTTTTGTTGCAAATAATCCAGCAGCTGTTGAAGATGTTGCAACAAGTAAGGAATCTGTTGGAACATATGGATCTTCTGTTGCAAATAATCCAGCAGCTGCTGAAGATGTTGCAACAAGTATGGAATCTGTTGGAACATATGGATCTTCTGTTGCAAATAATCCAGCAGCTGCTGAAAATGTTGCAACAAGTAAGGAATCTGTTGGAACATATGGATCTTTTGTTGCAAATAATCCAGCAGCTGCTGAAGATGTTGCAACAAGTAAGGAATATGTTGGAACATATGGATCTTTTGTTGCAACAATTTACTTAGTTGTTGCAACAATGTACTTGCATTGTGACATAAGTATTCCATTGTTTATCAATAAATATGGTTGATTTTCATTGTTTATCACTAAATATGGGTGAATCAAGTAGTTCACATCAATTCACTCTAATGATCGATCGATTTAGTGCATGCTGACTTAAGGATCCTCTTTTCTGACTCAAAATACATCATATTGCTTAAGTATTATACATTGATCACTAAATATCGTTGATTTCCTTTGTTTATCACTTAATATGGGTGAATCAAGTTGTTCACATCAATTCACTCTAATGATCACTCGATTTAGTGCATGCTGACTTAGGAGATCCTCTTTGCTGACTCAAAATACATCAAATTGATTAAGTATTATACATTGATCACTAAATATCATTGATTTCCTTTGTTTATCACTAAATATGGGTGAATCGAGTAGTTCATATCAATTCACTGTAATGATCACTCGATTTAGTGTATGTTGACTTAGGAGATCCTCTTTTCTGACTCAAAATACATCATATTGATTAAGTATTATACATTAATCACTAAATATCGTTAATTTCCTTTGTTTATCACTGAATATGGGTGAATCAAGTAGTTCACATCAATTCACTCTAATGATCACTCGATTTAGTGCATGCTGACTTAGGAGATCCTCTTTGCTGACTCAAAATATATCAAATTGATTAAGAATTATACATTGATCACTAAATATCGTTGATTTCCTTTATTTATCACTAAATATGGGTGAATCAAGTAATTGATCACTAAATATGGGTGAACCAAGTAGTATCTGTTGCAGCAAGTGTAGCATCTGCTGGAGCATGTGAGGAATCTGTTGCAACAACTGTAGTATCTGTTGCAGCGGCTGTAGTATCCGTTGCAGCAAGTACAGTATCTGTTACAGCACATGTAGAATCTGTTGCAACAATTGTAATATCTGTTGAAGCAAGTGAGTAAGTTGTTGAACAAATCCTTACTCTTGTTGGATAAAACACAAGTTGTAACACATAACTTAGTTGAAAAAATCCTAACATGTAACTTAGTTGTTGCAACAGATTTATTACTTGCTGGAAACTATTCAACAATTTATTAACAAATACACACATTTGTGATTTGAACAAGATAACATAAATTACCATGCTAAGAAACAATAACATTAAAATGTCATAAAGTTCCAACAGATAACTATTATTAAAACATAATGCAATTTACAACTATGGAGCATTTAGGCTTGGACATGTTGTTTTTTTTGGCCAGCTGTTTTGCATAAGGAGCATTTGTTTTTTCGTGTTGGAAATGATTCCCCGATTCCACGCCTCCTCTTTGTCCGCCTTCTTCCAGGTTTGCTTGGATCAACATATGGAGGAGGTATCTCTCTCTCTAAAATCTCCAAAGGAACTTCCCAAGATCCTTCAGAAGGCACTGGACAAATTTCCTCACAATATGCAATTATGTAATTCTCCACCTTATAATATAGAGAGGAGTAGTCATAAATCCGCCTTCCAAAGTCGTCACCATATTGGACACGAAGCGCTGCCATTGCATGTGGACAAGGTATTTTATCCAGGTCAAAAACTCTACAAGTACAAGATCTACTTTGCAGATCGACTATCGCAACTACACGGTGACCGATGACGCTGAACTTGTAGTTGGCTATTTGATGGGCTAATAACTTGTTCCCCAAGTTGACAAATTTTTTTAAAAAAAATTCAACTGAAGGAACAAAGATGTTTGGTGAGTCAATGAACTCCATACGCCTCTCATGAAATTTTTCTACAAACCTCCTGTTTATGGCATCAAATAAAGCAGTAATGGGAAATTCTCTTTCAACATTGAACATTGAGTTCACCGACTCAGCAATGTTTGACGTCATAAGATTATACCTGTGAAAATAAACAATAATGTAATTCCTTAACGTACAAACGATTATAGCTGTTGGAAAATATCAAACAACTGCTTAAATATGTTACAACAACTAAGTGACATGTTAGAGCAAGAGAGTTAGTTGTTCCAACAGATGTGCTACTTGTTGGAAAGAGCTTCAGTCATTGTCTCTGTGTCATAACAAAATGTAACAACTAAGTGAGTTGTTAGAACAACTAACTTACTTGTTGAGTTGTTAGAACAACTAACTTACCTGTTGCAACAAGTGAGTTAGTTGTTCCAACAGATGTGTTACTTGTTGGAAAGAGCTTCAGTTATTGTCTCTGTGTCATAACAAGATACAACAACTAAGTGAGTTGTTGGAACAACTAATTTACCTGTTGTAACAAGTGAGTTAGTTGTTCCAACAGATGTGTTACTTGTTAGAGAGAGCTTCAGTAATTGTCTCTGTGTCATACCAAAATGCAACAATTAAGTGAGTTGTTAGAACAACTAAATTACCTATTGCAACAAATAAGTTAGTTGTTCCAACAGATGTGTTACTTGTTGGAGAGAGTTTCAGTTATTGTCTCTGTGTCATAACAAAATATAACCACTAAGTGAGTTGTTGGAACAACTAACTTACCTGTTGCAATAAGTGAGTTAGTTGTTCCAACAGATGTGTTACTTGTTGGAGAGAGCTTCAGTTATTGTCTCTGTGTCATACCAAAATGCAACAACTAAGTGAGTTGTTGGAACAACTAAATTACCTGTTGCAACAAGTGAGTTAGTTGTTCCAACAGATGTGTTACTTGTTGGAGAGAGCTTCAGTTATTGTCTCTGTGTCATGCCAAAATGCAACAACTAAGTGAGTTGTTGGAACAACTAAATTACCTATTGCAACAAGTGAGTTAGTTGTTCCAACAGATGTGTTACTTGTTGGAGAGAGCTTCAGTTATTGTCTCTGTATCATACCAAAATGCAACAACTAAGTGAGTTGTTGGAACAACTAACTTACCTGTTGCAACAAGTGAGGTAGTTGTTCTAACAGATGTGTTATTTATTGGAAAAGTAATGTATGAATACCTATTTCCGGGGAAGAATACCCTACTCCATCTGTGAAATCCAACACGTTCAAGATGTTCGGCGGCCCCAGGGACGGTATCTTTGATTTGATTGAAATGGTCATTGAACTCATCTATATTGTACGATTTTGCTGCTTTATAAAACTGAGATACGACCTTCGTATTGCGAAAGGTGGTTCGGAGATTTTCCCCAAGGTGCTTCAGGCAACAACCATAATGATATTAAGGGAAGACAATTGAAACTGCCTTTTTGATACTTGGATGCCTATTAGAAATTATGCACAACTCTGTGGTATCATCTACAAAGCTTCTCATTTGTTCAAAAAAAATTTGTATGAGGCATCACACTCCTTGTCCACTACACAAAATGCCACAGGAAAAACATGATTCTCCGCATCTTGCGCCAGCTATGACTTTTCTCATTTGCGCAAAATCAAGCATCCAAGCCTTGTAGGCTACAAAAAAGTACTTGAACTTCCCATTAGCATCAACCTTTAATGTTGTCTTACTTCCTAGATTTGCAGAACGAAGCATATAACGGTACGTATCAAGCACTGCATACCCGTGCTCATGTGTCCCCCTTGTCAAAGCTTTTGCAATCTCCATGCCCTTCCAGACCTTCCAATAACTTACCTTACAACCCAATTCTGTGCGGAATGATTGGCTCATATCTTTTGTAGATGGGCCTTTACCGTCGGGAAACCTATCTTTGAAGTATTCACCAATGACTTTCGCTGTGGCGTGTGGATTATGACTAGTAATATGCTGCAGAACGACATGTGTGATACTTTACGTAGGTTGTAATACAAAATCTGTCAGAACTTAAAAGCTTCATAGCCCTCAGCCACCACTTGCACTCCGAATGTACACATCTAAAGCAATACAAGGTGCGCGAATTAATCACCTTCTTGAGTGTAAAATCTTTCTTCACGCAAGCAAGTTTCAACATAGTTGCTAGTTGTTCCTTGTTCTTGAATGACATTCCTTTATAAAATCCTGTTTGATCATCTTGAACATGGTTGCACTGTGAAGATTATGTAGAACACGATGTATTGCTCGCAACTTCGGGTGTAGGAATCAGCTCACCCCCACTTCCATTATCTGCCATATCCATATCCATATCCACCCCCATCCAATTTATCATTTAACACATCTTGTTGGTCTTGACCTAAATTATGGTTCTCTACCGAGCTTCCAACCATGTATACCCTTAAAATAGGCCTAGCTACATCATTCAAATAAGTACGCAAACGATCCTGATCGGTTATCTTAAAAGGAAATACCCTCTGATTTTCAAAAGAGCTATGCATGTAAGTGATGGCAAGATCTTTCGGTTCACAAGTTAATTCACAATAGGTGATGATTAAGTTCACAAAATCATCAAACACAACATCTCTTTGGACACTCATCGCTAAATATATCAATTGTTCTTCTCGATCCATTCGCCATGGCAATCAACACCTATTGTTATTGAGTCCCCCATTAATGCTACCTGAATATATTTTGTTTTTTTTTTTAAAAAAAAAGGTCATGACAGTAGAGTAACAAAATACAATAACTTAATGACTTGTTGCAACAAGTACTATCCTTGTTGCAACAACTAACTAATCTGTTGGAGTCACCTTCAGTTTTTTGAGTTTTGTTTCATCCAAAGACAGTTGAAGATGTCCAACAGATTAATGACTTGTTGCAACAAGTATATTAATTGTTGCAACAGGTAATACACTTGTTGCAGCAACTAACTAATCTGTTGGAGTCCTACAGTTTTTGGGTTCTGTTGGATTGAAGCTGAATCCAACGGATCAGTGAGTTGTTGCAATAAGTAAGATACTTGTTGCAACAGGTAGTACACTACTTGCAACAACTCACAAATTTGTTGCAACTTATTCATATTACGTATTTAACAACAATTAGTATAGAAGTTGCAACAACTACATAATATGTTGTAATTATGGCAGCAACTACAATAGCTGTTGCATAAACTACAACAGCTTCAGCAGAAACTACAACAGTTGTTGCAAAAATTTAGAAGCTCTTATACAACAGCTTTAGCACTTGTTGCAACAAGTACAATTGCTACTAACCCAGATAAATAATTGAAACAAAACAGCAATATTTTACTTACCAAATGAGCGAAAATTACTTCTGAAGTAATGCCCAGCCAAAAAATTGCAAAATCTGCTGATTTCGTTTTTTTCTTTGTTGAGCAAATTCTTCAAAATGCCACACCAATGGAAGAAGAAAAAGCAGGGGAAGCAGCAATACTTATGAAGTAATGCCCATGTAGACACGAAATCCAACCAAAAAAATTGCAAATTTGGTGGTTTAGTTTTTTTTGTTATTGAGCAGATTCTTCAAAATGGCATAGCAATGGATGAAGAAGAAGCAGGGGAAGCAGCAATGGAAGATGAGGAAGAAGAATGAAGGGAGAAAAAGAATGAGAACAGGCAGATGGAAAAAAAAAAAAAGAGGAAGGAGAAGAAGAACAGTGGAGGAAAAAAAGCAAAAACAAGTGAGGCTATAGGCGCCCTTTTTATTTTGGACCCATTTTGGTATTTTAATGTTTATATTGACTGGGTCAAAGTGTTAAAAATAAAACTTAAGGGCAAAGTGTTAAAAATAAAGTTAAGGGTCAGTATCAAAATGAAAACTTTTGAGCAAAACCTCTTAATCACTAATAAAAAACATCACCTCCACTCAATAATTAAAACTTGAGTCACCTCCACTAAAAGAAAAAAAAAAGACTTAAAAGTCACCTATAATTAAATGCCCCCAAAAGACAGGATATGGATCAAGTCATCCAGTTTGACAAGAATAGCCTATTAGGTACTCAAATAAATTGTAAGAAAACAAAGAATCTAAAAACTTGATAAGAATTGCGCGAGTTAAGTTATGATTTGATTTTCAGTCCATTTCAACCCAGGTAACATTTGGGCGGGTCAATGACCGCTTATTTATTAACTCAGTCCATTTTGACAATGTCGAATTTCAACCCTACCCAACCCGCCCATTTAACACCCCTAATTGAAGAGGTCTTAGTCAAGGACTCGCTGTATGGGCAAATCTGATTGAAAAGTTTCAAATAATACCATATGTAGCATATGTTATTTAAGATGAATGAATGGTGCAACTGTACCCCACCAACGTAGGAGTAAGGTCTGGGTAAATCCTTACCCTCTCCATACCCCACTTGTGGAATTACACTGGGCATGTTGTTGTGGTGCAACTGTAGGGGCATTTTCGTGGATGAAGGAAACGATACCCCAGGAACTAGGTACAATAAGACGGCTACTGTGTAATGATAAAACTGTACCTAGCCAATACCTCAATAGTACACTTCATTCAAATAGTTCCAACGAAGCATAAAAGATTCATTCACCTACTAATGTTCTGAACATTAACTCCAAACACCAAGTTTAATATAGCAAAAAGGGAGGAAGGGAAGTAAAACTTTCAACCAAATTTCAGCACGTTCTGTATACAATTGCTTCCACAAAACCCCATCCGTCTTCAGTATCTGGTCCAACCCAAAAGCCAGAAATTAGCATATGAGTACAGCAACTAACATCAAAGCTATGTGAAAGGGTCTCTTTGTTTGTGGTTAACATGCTCCTATTCACGGAAAGCATGCCTCTAATCTTGTAGTAAAGCTTGATTGCTGCAGAAATGAATCACAAAATTCAATGACCACATTCCCTTTCAGAATATCATATTCTGTCTTGACCTTCCAAAGCTCAAGAAACAATGTTGAATTTGTACAAGAAGCAAACAAATTTCTCAACCATTAGCCTTAATTTAGGTTAGGCCTCTGCGAGGCTGAAGTGGTGTGGTCCTTTAGATGTAAAATACATATACAAAGCACTAGCCTTTTCTTTGACGAATACAGATTAACACGAAATAACATTTTAAAAGCCTTGTGATTATTATGCCAAGATGTATTTATCAGAAGATAATGGAGTTACAATGACATAAGGTAGAGATCAATATAAAAAGGATACATTGAACATAATTTTCCTTGCTTGTGATTTCCACATCTGAGAACAATAGTAAAGAAGGCAAGGCGAAAAAAGACATCAAGGCTTCATTTGTTGGAAAAGCTTGATAGCTCAGAAAAGAAATTGTAGCTTGCCAGAAGTAACTCCAAAATCTTACTAAAGATACATGATTTCAATTACAACAGAACAAGAAAAAATGAAGGATAACCTGTTGTCTTCTTTACTAGATTCCTGCAGCAACTTGATTTTCTTGAGTCCAACCCCTACAGCAAGCCAAGAAGATCATGTACAATCAGGACAATTGATCCATTTCATGGCACTGATTTTCACTGAGCCATAAAATCAGAGTCAGAAGTCTATAAAGATATCTAAGAACAATGCAAAAGTTCCCATTAAGTTATCTGCTAAGATAATCTAAGGGCAGAAAGTCATATCTGCAAGGGCATTTATGATATGTAAATGCATACGGAACCAGCCATTAATCTCATATAAAACCAATATTGGACGGTGTAATCATTTGTAACCCCTTAGTTAAGGTAATGCATGGGAAGATTAATGTATATTTTGCACTCAAAACTATGTTTATGATTTATACAGGGTTTTGAATAGTCAGATATTTTGAAATAGTAGCTTATGAAAGATTATACATAAGAGGACAAGGAATACTGTCAACAGCAGAATTTGAACAGCCGAAGATCAATTCAACCGAACATCAGCTACGCAGTCAAGCGACAATTTTGGACCTTCAGTATGATGAGCTAAATCTAAAATAGTCTTGAAACAAGTATGAGCTAAACCTAAAATAGCCGTGAATCAAGCATGACTTTGGGGCACAAATTACATTTAAGAGTGGACTATATTCAAAGAAACTACACACAAAGAAGTGACCAATGCCCAATTTATAATGGTAAGAGTGAATTACCACATTTGGCTGTGCTAAAGCTGATAGAACTAGTCAATAACCATTAGGATAAACTGAACGAGAACCAAGTCAATCAGCTGAACAGCCCTAAAAAATAAGGACGCATTAAAGTGGTCACCTACCTCCACATGATCTGGAATGTGAAAGAGAAGTAGTCGAAGCTAGTGGACATAGTTAACGTAGTTGCCACAACCCAACAACTAATTCTATGTCTACTAATAGGCCAAAATAAACATAATACCCACACCACACCTATCACACACATCCAACTTATTTTCTCCCTCTTGTCAATTCAATTAGAATTCCTCCAAAACTAGTTATAAGCTTTTATTTACAAGCTTCACTTACATTCCTTTACTTTTTTGTTTATTTCATGCATTTAAACGTCTTCTTTTTTTTTTTTTGTTCAATCACTCAACAGTATATTTTAGCAACAATTGTGACTTTTTGTCAACTAAAAAATTTTGAAAATGAGCCTAGGAACCATAACAAAAGAACAAAAACATTTCCCAGAATTTTTTTTGATGCGGTAACCATTTTGATGAATGAGCTTGCTGCAACCCTAAAGCACAAGGGATGTCAGGTAAACTTGTCGACCACAGGAAGAGAAGATAAGGTCATGAGAACAGTATCTAGAATTCAAACATGGGATTTCCAAGTCAGTACTTCTATGACTCAACCACTTAGTCATCCCCTTTGGAATTAATTCCTTGGATGGTTATTCAATTTATTGAAATCACTAAGTAAGGTAACTTTTATATTTTTTTTGTGACAACAATGCCATCCAAGTACGCTTATATCTCCTATAAAATAACCCAAGTCAAAAATCCACCTGTTGACACCCATTTAACCCATTTTAAAAATGTATTATACCCAAGACCCAGACACAAATCAAAATGGGGCCTCTATATTCTATAATAACTTTTTTCTTAAAGCACACATAGAGAAACTTCATACAAACAGATTGTTTATCTAATATACATAAAACTTGGGTTCTTGTTCCTTATAACCATAATATGAACTTGGTTGTAAATGGGTGTATTGTATTTATAGAGAAGTAGTACAAGTCTAAGATAAATACATCACTGTCCAAGGACGAGTCTACAAATACATCAGTTACCTAGGTTGAGTACAATACAATAGCTATGTCTAACAACAACAACATACCCAGTAAAATCCCACAATGTGGGGTCTGGGGAGGGTAAAGTGTACGCAGACCTTACCCCTATCTCGGAAGATAGGAATAGCTATGTCGAAGATAATTACAAACTAATAAATATAAGAGTTCTAATGTGAATATGCTAGACCAAGGTATGTCTACAAAGTAATATCTTTAACATGAGCAATTCTTGCCAAGTACTAAGCACTAAAACCTCTTCACATATTGGAAGGTGGACCCAGTATCACTATGTAAGAGAGCAATCCTTATGAACATGCTCCTACTGGCTGTCTTAAATGCTTATGGTTTTTAATGTTGGCAAACCTCAAGTAATTCGGAGGTCCAGTACCGTTTCTTGATCTGCTCTTCATCCCAAAGCCAAGGTTGTCTCTAGGAAAACGCTCCACGAGATAGACGATTCAAAAAAGAGATTTGATGTAATATACCAAAAGTATTTGCAATTTTATCATCTTGGATCTCAAGGAGGATATAAAAAGCTTAAGTATGCACCATATTATGCACACTAAAGTTTAGAAATGATGTAGCCATAGAATAACTCTTTTAACTCTAAAGAGAATTATATAATCACATATACTATCACCCTAAGAAATGTTCTGGTTTTACCAAGTGATATTATCTTTGACCTTAGACTTGATAAGAACCTGAGAGCCTACAACTTCGATGGCATTGCCACAAATACATATGCAAAGACATTTTGATAGGAAACAAACAAAGATTATTCCACATTCTTACATTAAGCACTAGATCACACCACAGTACTTGAGACTTCATTGTTCTTTTTCTCCCTTCAATAGCATTGACACATTAAGTTAACATGATGACAAATATCTCGAATAGGAAACAGGAAAAGACAATGAAGTGACTGCTAAGGCTCAATAGCATTTCACAACCGGAACAATTATTAATACTGAAATATAACTACAATATATAGCCAACGTAACAAGACTAGGACAGTTGTAGACTATTGTTTAACATGAAAGTGTCTGTAATACATTATTATTGAAATAAACCCTCCAAGATACTTATTAGTATTTATATTTGAAGGAGAGATAATCCTTAAGTATCGCATACAACTAACTTTATTCCTATTTTGCATATTTGCCAGACTCAAAATATTTTGTTCTATGTCAATATGGACTTGAGACTCGTTTTGAAATTCCATATAATTGTACGAAGTTCCTGTATGTGTGCTTTAAGAAATAGTTATTATAGAAGACCCATTTTGATTTGTGTATGGATCTTTGGTACATTAACTCTTTTAAAATGGGTCCCCATAAGTGAAGTTTTAGCTTGAGTTATTTTATAGGAGATATGAACATACCTGGATGACTTTGTTGTCACAAAAAGAAAAAAAGAATTACTTGAGCAATTTTCATAACTAGGATGACCATCCAAGGAATTAAACATGTATCCACTTAGTGTTCTCTACACAGCCACAAATATCTACAAGCATTAGCGCAAACACTTTCAACTGTCTGCCAATTGACTACTCAAGCTAGTACTAAGGGTCTGTTGGGTATGGAGAAAATGTTTTCTAATTTTCCCATGTTCGGTTGGTCAAAATCTTTGGAAAATATTCTCTAAGAAAACAAGTTTTACAAGTGGCATTTCACGATTGTGTCCTCCCAACCCCAACATACCTCATATTCACCCCCGCACCCCACAACGCTACCTATCACCCCCCCCCCCCCCCCCCCCCCACTTCCAATATTATTCATCTAGAATATATACAAATGTCTTTTAAGGATAATATGTCAGTTTTACTGACTTACACACAAGAAAATAAGTAAAACCCGATTATTTTCCTTCATACCAAACACACCCTAAAGTGGTATGAATATACCAAAAACAAGAAGATATAAAGTGTGTTTGGTATGGAGGAAGAAAATGTATTCCAATTTTCCCATGTTTAGTTGGTCAAAATGTCTTGGAAAACATTTTCAATAGAAAAATAAATTCCTTGAAAATGAGGAAAATGACTTCCTTAATTGAAGTAGGGAAAACAAGTTCTACAAATAACATTGCAAGTTCCTACACCCCGCCACCCCCGAACCCCCGCTCCCCACCCAATACACCACCCCCCTACACCACCCAAACAACCCCTACCCCACCCACCCCACCACTTAACCACCCCCTACCCCTACCCCTACCCCCACTACCTCCCTGCCCACGCCTATAACCACCTACCCCTAACCTCTACCTCTCACCTCCCTACCACCACCCCCCTATCTCTCAACTTTGCAAAACTAAGCACTTTGTGAAAGTAGTAACTTTTAAAAATAGCAACTTTACAAAAATAATCACTTTACAAAAATAGCCACTTTTTAAAAATATTACTTGTGAAAAGTAGCTACTTTTCAAAAATAGTCATTTTGCAAAAGTAGTCACTTTGTAAAAATAGTCACTTAGAAAATAACCACTTTGTGAAAGTAGATACTTTTTAAAAATAGTCACTTTTAGAAAATAGCCACTTTGTAAAAGTAGACACTTTTTTAAAAATAGTCAGTTTTTGAAAGTAGCCAATTTTCATAAATAGTCATTTTGTGAAAGTAGTTACTTTTAAAAACTAACAAATTTGCAAAAGCAGCTATTTTTTAAAATAGCCTCTTAGTGAAAGTATTAAAATAACCATTTTTGCAATGTGTCCTTTCTAAGATAGTGGTCACTTTTGTAAAGTCGTCATTTTTTAAAGGTGTCACAAAAATGGCTACTTTTGTAAGGAAAGAAAATGACAAAAAAGTTGTTATTTTTGCAAATTTGCATTTTCGGTCATTTTGCAAGAAATACATTTTTGCAAAAATAACCATCTTTATGTCACTTTTCAAAAACTGGCCAATTTACAAAAATTGTCATTTTTGTCACTTTTAAAAAATGGCTAATTTACAAACATAGTTACTTTTTGGTTGTCTTTCAAAGTGCGAAGTAGTCATTTTTTTGGTTGTCTTAGAAAAAGGCCACTTGCAAAGCTAGGCACATATCTGATTATCTTATAAAAATAAACATTTTGTGAAAGTTGCATCTTTTTCAAAATGCGGGTGGGGGTAGTAGGGAAGGTTGGAATGGGGGTAGGAGGTGAGAGGTAGTGAGTTGGGGGTTGGAGGTGCGTGTGGTTGAGGGGTTGGATTGGTTTATCCGTCAAACCAAATACTAAAAAATACTTTCTGAAAAATGTTTTACGCATCCAATCAAACACAACAAAATAAGTAGGAACATAACTTGTTTTCCTAGGAAAACACTTTCCATAGAAAACATTTCCATCGTACCAAACACACCTATAGGAAGTTAATACCTTCACATTAGAACTAGAATTAACTAAACGGGACATTTTTTGCTCATGTACAAGATTTCAGAAACGACGATAAGAGTAACATTAAAAGTTACCTGAACTAGGGCAAGTGAAGGTTTGTTCTGCAGAGACTTGTAGAAGCTAATAGAAACCAGAGACGCCATTGAAATTGAATGGAAGCTACCAGGGTTCTTTCTACTATACTGCACGCCGGTAAAAAGGAAGAGAGAAGCCTCCAAATTGTCCCTTTATCTCTCTAGCTACACTTAAATATTCTCCTTCCGTACATTTTTATTTGTCATTATACTAAAAATTAGTTGCATGAGGCCCGGAATATAAAAGCAATACTAACTTTTTAAAAATATTTATTAAGTTTTAATTTCACTCATAATATTTGATGTAATAAAGTTTATGTTAGTTAAAAATGTGGTGAAAAAATGTGGTGATTTAACCTTACTTTTAGACGAAACTAAGGGAAAAGCTATATTTATTAAGTGACTTCAAGAACCAATTTAGTTCTTCATATATAGTTTATGCCTAAAAATATTAATTCTAAGTTAAAATTTCTTTATAAGAATTTTTGTATTTTTAGTATCTAAATTTTAATTTAAAATATTATGCTGATCTAATTCAATTTAACTTTAAAATTTAGTCAAATTGACTCCGGGAAAATAAAAAGTGCCCCATAAACTTAAACGGGAGCAAGAGTAATTAGTAAGGTCTAATAAATGCTCAAGTTGAAAACGATACGTGACTCCATAATTGCCTAAATCTTACTAATATATAATGACAAATGATGTAAAGGGTAATCTAATAATCCTTTCGGCTTATATTATCTTGTATTTTTAGCTTGGACACACCTATTAAGACATAACTTGTATCCCTAGAAAGTAAGAAGCATTTCACTAAATTACCTTGCGTCACGACCCAACCCACCATGACTGGCACCCACACTAACTCCTAGTGGGTGAACCAACACACAAATCATCTATTCATTCAAGTCCGATTTTATATTAACCAAGTTAGTCAGTTATTACTCATTCAAGCATCAAATAAACAAAATAAGTCATGTCATAAAATACTTAAATAAGTGCGGAAGTTCTAACTATTACAAAATCCTCAAAATTCGAAAGTCATCGTACCAGGACTCTAATCTAAAACATGTCTAAAGAATGAAATATGTCTAATAAATATCCATAATGTCCAGAATAGGAAAAGACATCAGAAGAGGAAGATCTTTGGGCGGCCTGGCAAGAATAGAAGCTCACCCTAAATCTGTCAGCAAACGTCCTCAAAGCTAGATGTGAGGGCGGGTAGCAGTCTCTGTATCACAATCTGCACTCAAAAGAATGCAGCAAGGTAGTATCAGTACAAACACTATGTACCGGTAGATATCATAGGCCGACTAATATTAGTATCATGCATATCTCATAAAATCAATAAAATAAACAAGCCAGCCAACAGACACGAATATCAATAAACCACAACAAGTCAACCAAGGATAAACACAATCAAGTCACCAAGACATCAAGAATCACAATCAACGGAAGCCACAACGAAAATAAGTCTACCACAATACCATACTGACTGTACACACATGCTAACTGATGTCATTGCTTAGTAATCATGACCTGCAAGGGACCCATGGTGTCCATGTACCACTCGTTCCGGATCCACTCCTCGGACCCGAGCATAAACCTCCGCTCGGGAACGAACCTCGGACGAGGGCCATATCAATGTACCTCTCATTTTCGGAACGAACCTCGGACCACGAGCCCATAATCTAGGTCACAATTGTGCCTTTCCATACCTCTTTACAGGACAGTGTTTCTTACCTTCTCATTATCAATGCCCAAGTCATTATTTCATATCACAATATCGCCGAGAAGATTATATTAGCTTCTTATCACAAACACATCCACTGCAGATTTAACACGCAAGAATAGTGGAACGAAGTCTACACAATCACTCAATTGCATTCACATAGGAATTCAACCACACAATGTTAAAACTAGACATGTTTTCTCCTAAAGAATTCACAAAACATACAATCCACTAACTAAAGTCTAACTCAAATAGATCGTAACTTACCTCAAACGTAGAGCTGGAACAACGCAAGTCACTCCGCTACAGCTTTTCCTTTCCTTAAAGCCTCAGAACGGTCAAAGTCTAGAAATAGAAGTCTCAATGAGTCACAATTACTCAAATCACAAGTACCAATTCAAGAATACCCTTCCTTTTACCCCCATTCCAATGGATGGATGATTTTCTAGGCGTAAAGCAACCTATCAAGGGCCTTAGTAATCATTAATCATCAAATTATAACAATATTATATCAACATTCCCACTACAAGCAGTTTTCATGGTGAAGATACCATTTTTATAGAACCCTAGGTCTCAATTCACTTAGTTTATGGCTCTAAGGATTCAATTCATGATTAAGAGAAATTGACCTAAGCCTTTAGATGATAAATAAGTGATAATAACAATAACCCATCAAGTTTAGAAGTTTCATTAATTTCTAGGGTTTCTATTACAATTCCACCATTGAAGATCCATAAAGTGATGATAATCATGAAGATGATACAGAATGGTTGGAAGGAATAAATGAAACTTACTTGTCAAGAGTTTTCTTGCCCTAGCTTGAAATTTCACCTTAGGTGATTGGGGGAAATGTGTTGGGGTGTTATGAATAAAGAATGTGAGACTAAGTCTTTAAAACACGGATTCTGTCCCCCGTCGACCGCTGTAGTGGTCCCGCTATAGTGGCCAAGTGACCGCTATAGCGGACCCAAAGAAATCCGCTCACCGCTATAGCGGTATCCCCGTAGCGGCCAGTCACCCGCCACAGCGGCCACAGGAAAAATGGCTGGCCGTTGGAAGCGGTCAACCCACCGTTACAGCGGTACCGCCGCAACTGTACTCCAACTGCCGTAGCGGTGCCATTTGGGTAGTGAGCTCGTCTTTTTATCCAGTTTTCCCCCCTTTCACTCCACAATTCATCCGAGGTCTCACAGACACAAACAAAACATGCACACAAACATAAAAACATCATATGAATCCACCCATGGCCTTGAAATTCCCAACAGAGTTCCAATTTCCTACGTCACCCCCCGACGGACTCAATCAAAATTAAACAATAATCACAAGCAAGTCAATTTTCAGCTCTTAAGCTTACAAAATCGAGTTATACTAGCTCGTTCTACCCTTGGGAAGGTTCTAATTGGTGGGGTGACCCTACATTTTCCATAACGACTGGAAGGGTCGTTGCATCAGATACCAATTAAAACACTATTCGTCCCCAAACAGACAAAGATGAGTAAACTAGGAGAAATTACATGTCTCGGCGAAAAGTTGAGGATACTTGCTACGCCTATCAGATTCTGTTTCCTAAGTAGCTTCCTCCACCGGACGATTCTTCCACTGAACTGTCACATCCCGACGAGGAGTATGACGGGCTCCGCCCCGTAAATCGGAAACTACCTGACTTAATAGTTACTTTGAACGTCTTATACCGTAATTCAAAGGACACCTGCACGCAGAAAAGGCCCCACATAGAAATTTTTGATAATCCAACATCTCTATACATATGCAAACCGGCAAGGTCGCTACGACATCACGAGTATCATAAAGCCAGCAAGACTAACAGTAAACTATTACAGGCCAAAACAATGCCAACATGACTATATACGATACTTACATACCCCACTATGTCCATAAGCCTCTAAGAGTGTACATATAAACATATATTACACTAGCAGAAAAGTACCAAAAGATAGCAAGTCCGGAGTAGTGGCACTTGTTGACACCACTGAAGCTGGAAAAATCCTACTGTGGTCGCTCCTCAATAACCCTGTCAGAGCCTGCAGCACAAAATGCAGCGTCTCGTGGAATGGGACTTCAGTACAGATAAAAGTACTGAGTATGTAAGGCTGGATTCAATAACATAAGTAAGAAGGAGATCTAAAGAGAATAGAAGTAACCTGCCATTTGAGAGCGTACAATATACAATGCATGAGTTTAAAATAATATGCAAGTATATACTCATATATATAAATAGTATCATCATTATAACGTACCCGGCCTTTTCAGGACTCGGTGTATAAGTACCCGGCCCTTTCGGGACTCGGTGTGTAAGTACCCGGCCCTTTCGAGACTCGGTGTGTAAGTATCCGGTCCTTTCGGGACTCGGTGTGTAAGTACCCGGCCCTTTCGGGACTCGGTGTGTAATACCTACTGATCAGTGGTTGCACAATAGGTGTCTTACCCGGCCGACTATAGCGCGGCTCGGTGTAGTAAAATAGTGCATATATATATATATATATATATATATATATATATATATATATATATATATATATATAATGCATAATGAGCCAATGAAGTAACAACGGCCTTTCAGAGTGACATAAGGTCGGTAACCTCCGAATGAATTATGGAGTTTGTATCGAAATCCAAAGAAATAACTTAATAATGATAAACCTGATAATAGGGTAGGAATCAATCAAATAACTAAGGCATTAAGATTTGAAATATATAGTATAGGAATGGAGTGAATTTGTTATGGAACGCTCATGTTCACATTCTAGTTGGATTCATGCCAAAGAAAGAGAGAGAAACGAACACCTTACATACCTTATCCGTTAACCACCACTTAAAGAATCCCTCACTTCGGTCCTTTCCCTTCACCCGAACCTATATATCGAAAAATACATCTTTAATCATACTTTCATCACATTTCCATCAACTTATATGTACTAATTATTGAAAACTAATTTGGGTTACGAAAATTTAGGAAGCATCTCCCTTATATTATCCACTTCCTCTAAATACCAAAACAACTCCCAAACAATACCAACAACATTAACAACAACATTCTACAAGATAAATATGTATAATTTCATCCTAAAACCTCCTTCAGACTTCAATCCATAAGCCAACAACACCAACACAATAATTATAACTCTTATTCTCATAAATATTCCTAAATCAACATTAATAAAGAGAGATTCACACCTTACGTTCACTAGAATAGCAAGATCTTCAATATCTACTTTGGATCCAAGCCACCTCCAATGCAAAATGAAACTATAATCGCGGCTATACGCTGTCCAAACCCGAATCCGGAGATTAAACTTGATTTGGGCTAAAATTTGGTGTATGGAAATTGAGAGAATTTTCCAGAATATTTGAGAGAGTTTTGGGGTGTTTTGAATGAAAAATGAGGGGTAAGCCCCCTTTTATAATGTTCCAGATTCTGCCTCAACCGACCTAAAATTTACTCAGCGCGTTCGCGCAGAGTTGTCCCCTGTCTCCTCTGCGCGTTCGCGCCACCCACAGGCGCGTTCACGTAGAGCTAGTCCCTGCCCTGGCAGCCTGTCTTAAAATGCTCGTAATTCTCTATTCCGATGTCGGATGGACACACGGTTTGTTGCGTTGGAAACTAGACTTTCTGAACTTCAATTTAGACATTTATTTCACTTCAAAACTCCTCGTATACCATAAGATATTCCTTCCTCAAGTAGGGCCAAAATTACCCCTCTTATTTCCTCCAAAATCCAACAAACTTAATTTCCTTAATTCACCTGCCCTCCAATCCTTCTGCCGCTTATTATATGAACTTAAACCCTCATAAACACAAAATAAGCGCATCTAATCTCATGTATCCTTGGAGATAACTCTAATATCCATACTTAAAACAGCCAACACCTATGAGTTTCAAGTATGGGGTGTAACATTCTCCCCCTTTGAAAAACATTCGTCCTCGAATGTTGAAATACTTAAGGGATAATCATACATTTCAATTTTATGAAACTTTAGTAAAGTATCTTTTGCAATTGGAGCACTGCTAATTTCCTGCTTATCACAATTCCAATTTATATGTCTTGTAGGATACCGTACTCGATGACACATAACATGCAGCAATTAGAATAATATTTCCATCATATAACTCTCAAGGGGTTAAATATGACTTTTACCTTAAAAGTGAATTGCAAGTAAAACAGAATCTTGCAAGGATTCCTCCGGAATGGTGTCATCTGTGGCAGGGAATAAATGGGGATACTTGGACTTCATCTCTGCTTCAGCTTCCCACGTCATCTCTTCCCTATATTTACTCCTCCATAGAACCTTTACTGAAGCCACATCTTTGTTTCTGAGTCTGCGGACTTGTCGATCTAGAATAGCAATTAGTTCTTCCTCATACGTCATATTTTCTGTAACTTGTATTTCGTTAACAGGTACGATTCTGGAGGGATCTCTAATACATTTCCTCAGCATGGATACATGAAAAACTGGATGAACTGCTTACAGTTCTAATGGCAGCTCCAATTCATAAGCCACCCGGCCTACCTTTCGGACAATCTTTCTTATAAGGTCCAATATATCGGGGGCTGAGCTTTCCTTTCTTACTAAATCGCATCACGCCCCTCATAGGTGATATTTTCAGAAACACCCAATCACCTACCTGAAACTCCAATTCCCGTCATCGTACATCTGCATAAGATTTCTGACGACTCTGAGTTATGTGTAACCGTTCCTGAATACGTTTTACCTTTTCAATAGCTTGATAAACAAGGTCTGGCCCGAATATGTTTGCTTCTCCGATTCAAACCATCCGGTAGGACACCTGCACTTTCTGCCATATAAAGCCTCATACGGAGCCATTTTGATACTGGCATGATAGCTATTCTTATAAGCAAACTCTATCAGAGGTAAATGATCATCCCAACTCCCTTGGAAATCCAGTACACAGGCTCGTAACATATCTTCCAAAGTCTGAATAGTCCGCTCAGCCAGCCTGTCTGACTGCGAATGGAATGCCGTACTACGATTTACTCGAGTCCCTAGGCCTTCCTGAAAATATTTCCAGAACTTTACCGTAAACTGAGTGCCTTTGTACGAAATAATTGACACCGAAATGCCATCAAGGCGCACAATCTCTGTCATGACCCAGCTAGGGGCCGTGACGGGTACCCGGGGCTAACCACCGAGCACCGCTCGTGCCATCACTTATTAAGCTTATTTAGTAGTCATTTATCCGATTCATGCTTAATTTATAATAAAATCCATTTTCATTTAGAAACGAAATGCTTTTATACATACGAGCCCTTAGGCTAGCAAAATAATACACACACACACACACACACACACACACACACACACATATATATATATATATATATATATATATATATATATATATATATATATATATACATAATGACCATGCTGTGACACCACACGACCCACGTCGAGTATCTACGAGCCTCTAAGAGATGACACCTACAACTGTACACAAAAGAATAATCATAGGCACCTCCGGGACAATGGAGGGCTTCCAATCAGCTAGCAGCCTCTAGGAATCCGGAGCAAGATCTCCTCTCTGTCTACCTGTGGGCATGAACACAGCGTCCATAGAAAAAAGGACGTCAGTACGAATATTGTACTGAGTATGTAAGGCAGGAATGAAATAAACAAACATAATAGAAAGATCATGAGTCATGGGACAAAGATATAACCTGCACACATGTCATAGGCAATCATATTACTATCACATTTCACATTTTACACAATCATAGTACCCATGTTATCACATCCCATACATCATCACGTACGTCATTATATACCTCATCACATCATAATCTGTATCGTTACCCGCGTCCGGGTAACCCTCATATGCCGCCCACCAGTGGTGATCATGGCCGACCCTCTCGGCTCGGTGTAAACATCGCAGCCCGCATTAGCGGTGACATGCCCGGCCGTATAGGCGCGGTGGGATCATACGCATCCCGTATTTGCGGTGACATGCCCGGCCATATAGGCGCGGTGGAATTATATCATCACAACATCAATCATAACACGTCATTATTATACCTCTCAAGCCATAGCGTCATGTTATCATTTCTTAGTGTTCCATGTATCCCATAGTGTTACAAGTTAGCATTTCTTATCATTTTATTGGCATAACATACAATAGCATTAAGAGCATTCATTAGGCTTTAAGACAATCATACTATGTCGGGGTGACGTAAGGTTGTGAATCCCCGATTGTATTATGGACATTTATGAGTATCATGCCTCGCCTTGAAGGGAAGAAAACGTAAGGCAAGTGTTAACAATAATAGCATCATTAGCATTGTAAGAACATCATGCCACAATTTCTTGAGTCTCTAGACTCTAGCTCATTGTCATCACTATCATGCTCATAGGGGATTTAATATATAGAAGGACTCTTAAGCTTCATCTTATAGAAGGATTTGTGGAAAGCTTGAAGGATTCATGCCTTTTGAAAGAAGAGTTAAGCCTCACATACTTTTGTCGTTTAAGCAATTTAGCGTCTGCTTATTCTCCTTCAATGTCACGCCTCTACCTTCAAAAAGATGATTCGTACGATCGTTAGTTAACCAACTATAAGAACGCACTATTATTTCTAGAGAAAATTGGGCAACACTTCCTTTGTTTATTCTACTTTTCCCGTATTCCATATAAACTCCCAATCACCCACAATAACAATCATAATATAGCAAATCACAATTATCATTCATATACAATAGCTATGATCCACCATTCCTCTTCATTTTTCCCCACACTTATGGTTTTGGGTTCGCTATCGGATTTTCCCATGTATCACACTTATCTCATGGTCTTCATGTCATTTGTAACATATTCATACTCACAACACACTAACATTCATAATTCAATTCAACTACCACTCACTCATGACACTATTCACTCTTAAATGACCCATTTGCTATGTTCTTCTGCCATTCGGGTATCTTAACCATCCAATACCTCAAACAACATAAAATGGTCATGAAACTTACCTTGGATGATGGTTGAACAAGTCTTGAGTGGAGTTTCTCCTCTAGCAACAAAACCCTATCTCACCTCTTTTGGTTTTCTTTGAGGATGATGAACTTTACTTGGGTTTCACACTCTTATTTCATGAACTTGGTGTGGTTGATCTTGATTTTTCACTTGGATTCTTGTATTGGAAGAGTTTTGGAAGGTTCTAGAGAGATGTGTGGTCGTGTAGAGAGAGGATGAAATAAGATAAAATGAAATTGGGTCCTTATTTAAAAATTTAAATCTGTCCCGACATCATTATACGGTCAATTATATGGTCCGTATAAATTTATACGGTCTGTATAATCGACCGTAAAACTGCTCCAATGACTACCTTTTCCTGTGTCAACTTGACGTTACATTATACGGTCCGTATAATTGACCGTAAAATCATCCCTTCAGCAACCTCATTCTGCCTCATTCTGTGACTCTTTTACGGTTCATTATACGGCCGTATAATGTTATACGGTCCGTATAATCGACCGTATAACCCATCAGTTCACTGAGTCTTATTCTCGTCATCTCGTTTGATCTCCGATCCTTATGGAACCTTCTTAACAATTATTTAGCACCTCAATACCAGTCTAAAGGACGTTGTCCCTCGTCAAAACACCATATACGTCATACCCTTCATTGGCCTAATCACTGTAGGCTAGCGGGGGAAATTTCCAAGGTGTAACATTCTTCCCCCCTTTGGAACATTCGTCCCCAAATGTTAAACACTTGGGATTCTAGAAAAATTTTGCCAGAGTTTCCCCTGTAATTTGGCACTACCAACCTGTCACAACAACCCATAATATCATTGTCGCACTGGTCTACATTACAATATCAACATATCTATGGCCACACACGACCCAAAGAGTAAAATAAAGCATACATACCTTATACCGTTGACGTCTCAGCTTGGATCTCCCCTGGGGGTTGGAACAAATGGGGGTACTCGGATCTCATCTTCTCTTCCGCTTCCCAAGTCATTTATTCCCGATTGTTGTTTTGCCATAAAACTTTGTCTGAAGCTACCTCTTTATTTCGAAGCTTTCGCACTTGCCTATCCAAAATGGCAATAGGCACCTCTTCATAAGTTAGCCTTTCTGTTATCTGCACATCGTCTATCGGGACAATCTTTGTGGGATCTCCAACACACTTGCGGAGCATTGAAACATGAAAGACTGGATGGACTGATTCAAGCTCCGAAGGCAATTCCAATTCATATGCTACCTGTCCCACTTTGCGAATGACTTTGTCGGGCCCGATGTACCTAGGACTTAGCTTCCCCTTCTTCCCAAATCTCATTATCCCTTTCATTGGTGACACTTTCAAAAATACCCAATCGTCAGTTTGAAATTCCATGTCTGGCCGGCGGTTATCCGCGTAAGACTTTTGGCGACTTTGGGCTGTGAACAACCGATCTCGAATCACCTTGACCTTCTCTACTGCTTATTGGATCAATTCAGGGCCCACTAATTGTGCTTCTCCTATTTCGAACCATCCGATTGGAGATCTACATTTCCTTCCATATAACGCTTCATACGGAGCCATTTGTATACTAGAATGGTAGCTGTTATTATATGCAAACTCAATTAATGGCAAATGATCATTCCAACTACCACCGAAATCCAACACACACACCCGTAGCATGTCTTCTAAGGTTTGAATGGTACGCTCGGCCTGCCCGTCAGTTTGTTGATGAAATGTCGTGCTAAACTTCACTTGCATGCCCAAACCTTCTTGAAAAGACTTCCAGAACTTAGCTGTAAACTGTGCTCCCCTATCCATGATAATGGACAATGGAATACCATGGATTCGCATAATTTCCTTGAGATACAGCCTTGCATAGTCTTCTGCTGAGTACGTGGTGCTAACTGGAAGAAAATGGGCTGCTTTTGTCAATCTATCCACGATCGCCCATATAGAATCATATTTACCACGGGAACGAGGTAATCCCACGATGAAATCCATGTTAATCACTTCCCATTTCCAAGTGGGTATTTTTATCGCTTGCAATAAGCCTCTTGGCTTTTGATGTTTTGCTTTTACTTGTTGGCAATTTTGACATTGTGCTACGAATTCTGCTATGTCTCTCTTCATGCCATCCCACCAATACATCATCTGGAGATCATGATACATTTTGGTTGAACCCGGGTGAATAGAATATCGAGAGCAATGTGCTTCTTCTAGAATTCGTCGGCGCAATTCCGCCACATTCGGCACACACAACCTGCCTCGGTATCTAAGAATTCCATCACTAGAAACTTCAAACGGAGACTTTTCCTTTCCATGCGACGCGTCTCTATAATGACATAACTGGGGATCTTCATACTGCCGTTCCTTCACTTCCTGATCCAAGGACGAAATTGTGGAATCTTTGATACTAATACCTGCATCACCTGAATCAATTACATGCACTCTAAGACTAGCCAATCGATGAAGTTCTTGAACCATCTCTTTCCTTCCCGGAGGGATTTCACATAAACTGCCCATTGATCGGCAGCTAGGTGCATCGGCTACTACATTCGCCTTCCCAGGGTGGTATAAAATGTTAACATCATAATCTTTTAATAGTTCTAATCACCGCCTCTGCCGCAGGTTCAACTCCCTTTGCTTGAAAATGTACTGGAGGCTCTTGTGATCTGTATAGATATCAACATGCACACCATACAAATAATGCCTCCACATTTTCAGGGCATGAATAACCGCAGCCAATTCAAGATCATGCGTCGGATAGTTCTTTTCATGTTTCCGCAATTGTCTCGAAGCATATGCAATAACTTTATCATGCTGCATCAACACGGATCCTAATCCCACACCGTAAGCATCACAATACACAACGTAGCCATCTGGCCCTTCTGGAAGTGTTAAAACTGGAGCTGAGGTCAACCTATTTTTCAACTCATGGAAACTACATTCACAAGCGTCATTCCATTGGAATTTAGCCGACTTCTGGGTTAACTTCATCAATGGGGCTGAAATGGATGAAAAGCCCTATACAAACCTCCTATAATAGCCTGCTAAACCAAGAAAACTACGAACTTCTGTAGGCGTCGTAGGCCTTGGCCAAGTATTCACTGCTTCAATTTTCTGAGTGTCGACTCGAATACCGTCATTGGAAATAACATGGCCCAGAAATGTCACAGAATTCAGCCAAAACTCGCACTTCAAAAATTTTGCGTATAACTATCAGGCTCGGAGAATACCAAGAACGATCCTCAAATGATCTGCGTGTTCCGATTCCGTGCGAGAATACACCAGAATATCATCAATAAACACTATCACAAACAAGTCCAAGAGTGGCCTGAACACATTGTTCAATAAATGCATGAACACTGCCGGAGCGTTAGTTAACCCAAACGACATCACCCGAAATTCATAGTGGCCATATCTCGTTCTGAAAGCTGTTTTGGGAATATCCGCTTCTCTAACTCTCACTTGATGGTAGCCCGACCTCAGATCTATTTTAGAAAACCACTTGGCACCTTGTAGTTGATCGAATAAGTCATCAATCCTTGGAAGAGGATATCTGTTCTTTATTGTCACTTTGTTCAGTTGCCTATAATCGATACACATTCGTAGAGAACCGTCTTTCTTCCTCACGAACAGGACTGGTGCTCCCCACGGTGATGAACTGGGCCTAATAAACCCTTTCTCGAGCAAATCCTTCAACTGTGTCTTTAGCTCTTTCAATTCTGCCGGAGCCATTCGATAAGGAGGAATAGAAATAGGCTTGGTATCCGGCAACACATCGATGGCAAAATCAATCTCTCTTTCTGGAGGAAGGCCTGGAAGTTTGTCACACCCCGATCTTACTAGGGTAAGATGGGCACCCGACCCCATATTCAGAGCCGAGCGAATCTGCTGCCTCTTATTACATACTTAACCTCTTTAAACTCTTACATCAATAAGAAATGGAAAACATAGTAAAGCTTTCAGAATTTTTCTTTTCTTTGTACTCAATTCAAACAAAATCTGTGGCCATGTGGGATATGTAACATAAAATATAAAGACACATCGGCTGGTGAAACCGCTTTCAAGGCTGACATACTACACCCACGACTCTGTCTGCAAAGTGTCTAACTTCGAACAAGACATCATAGCATAGTACTCTGACCCGGCAACACTCCAGAGCAAATGGAGCTTGCCAACTCCACTGGAACATCCTCTATAATAGCTTCTACTCATCTGGGTGTACCTGTGCGGCATGAAACGCAGCCCCAGAAGAAAAGGGGTCAGTACGAGCAATGTACTGAGTATGTAAGGCATGAATAGTAACATAGTAAGGGATGTAATTATAAACCATACAGAATGGGAACATAGAGCATATCATGAGATAAAAGAGTAACCTGTACGTCTAAGTGCCTCTTAGGGCGGATGCCATGCATGATTAGCTCTTTGAAAAACATTTCTTGTTCATATATAGAAAATAGAACATATCATATCATAGCGCCGAATACGTCGGCTCCCCCACATATGTCCCGCGTCCGGGCATCCCGCGTCCGGGATGATATTACGCCAACTGACCAGGTGGCAATGCGTCTATAGCCCAACATATGGCCTTTTTCCCCATATCCCCGATATACATATACATATATCATATAAGCAGCATGCATGAGAGCCCAAAGAAAGTCATGTATCCATCGGAGTGACGTAAGGTCGGTAACCTCCGATTACATTATGGAATAACCATGGCCGCTTTGTCTCACCTTGAAGGAACAATTATTATAAGATGAGACGAGCAATGATTAACAACATACATAAACCGACACCTGAAGGCTCAGAAACAAGTTTCAGGTCAATCCGATTTAGTATAAGAAAGTTATGAGCGTTTGAAGTACAGAACCTTTTACGAACGTTTCAGAAGCTATTTTTGAAAAAATCAAGCAGTAATCGTACCAAGTACCTTTAAACATGAAATCATTCTTATCATAGTTATCATAGAAATATTCTCATCCTCGACATCATCAATATCGTTGTAAAACATATCCATCGTTTCTCTCATAAAAGCTTACAATACCATAGACCTTTGTTTTGGAAAAATACGAACATTTTTGGAAAACATTGACGGGTTGTCGGAAAAGAATCACGCCTTGAAATCATAAACATCTATCTTTTGAAAACAAGGAGAATATGGAAACAATTATGAAATCATAACATCGGGATCATGCCTTTGAAAGAAAGGGACGAGCCTTAACATACCTGCTCCGCGTCCTATTAGCTACGCTTAATTGTCCAAGCTCGCTATCGCTAGTCTACATTCAAGAAGATTGACGCAATCATTAGATTCATCACCATATACTTGTCTTAATCTTTTAAGTAAATTCACTTATGATCTGCCGAAATTTCGGCAGCATCTCCCCTGTACATACACCATCCCCGAGAATCCAACTCGGCCCAAATCATCAATCAACAATCCGAGAATTCAACTCGGCCAAACTATCAACAAAAATATCACCAATCATACCAACAACATCAACAATCAATTCAAGACGCATTCTAACATTAACAACCTTTGTCATACAATTTAACGACATTTCATTTATATTCAATTCAATTCACATAACATTCAAAACGATTCAATCAACATACTACTTCACCCGAAACCTTCCAATTCCAACAAGAACAATAGCAACCTATTTCCTTCTTTCAAATTCAATCACAACAACCCAACTTACAATCTTCCAAACAAATGTCTCACTTCCAAATTCATGAATTCCACCAACATTTTACATTAACAGCTTCATTTATACAAATATAAGAATTCATGCTAGTGTCACATTAGCTTCCACAACGACACCACAACGATTACGACATCATTTCAAGCCATTAAATCCTCATTTTACATCATGTAATCCACAACACAACAATCAAACTACTAAATAAAATCAATTTATCACATCTCACCCACCTAGCTACTATTCGGCCAACACCCACACACATATATATTACTTGAATTTCATCCATTTCTTCATACAATAACATGCATAAACCACCCATAACATATGTAAAAGAAGATTGAACCTTACCTTTCTTCACTTGTCTTCTCACTTGGCTAGGGTTTATAAATCACCCAAATGAATGCTTGGATTGCTTCAACAACTCCTTCATATTAATGAGGACCTTCCATTTGGTGGAAATACTAGAAGAAAACAATTTTTCTTGAACAATTTCTATGGACCACCTTTTTTTTGAACCATGGCCGAATGGCCTTATTTTTCTTTCTCCAAGTTTTCTTCTTGGAGTTTTTCATGAATAATTGTCTTGCTTTAGGGGCAATTTTCCATATATATTTAGCCTCACCAAATAACATGTGGACACATGCCCCTTCTTTATTTTTCTTGAAGTTTCTTAGAAATAGTCAAAGAAGACTAATTGTCTTCTTAAGCAAGCTTTGGTCCATATATCTTTATAATTTGCCCCATTAAATAAAAATGTGGGCACATGCCACACACATGCCACACGGCCATCTTGGCTTTTTCATGAACTTTCTTGAATATTTTGTGAAATTTCCATTTTGCCCCTAGCCTTTCCACAATATTACCATGAACCATTTTGCGAATTTCCCTCTTTACCCTTAACCTTTCTCAATATTTCCATACTAATAGTATTCATAAATAATATCCATAACCAACTTGTACATTAGAATAATTTTGGAAAATAGTATTGCCCTTAACTTACCACGACTTCCTCGAAATATCCGGACGTACAAAATACGGGCTATAACATTTATGGAGTTAAAAGTTGAGCGAATCGAATCGACGCGAACCGAACCGAATCAGAAAAATATACAGAACACCAATCATCGTCGACGGGCAGTTGATATGCTCGATGGTGTCACACCCTAATCTTGATAGGGCATGATGGGCACCTGACCCTATACTCATGGCCGAGCGAACCCCTTTTAGCTCTCGTTATGTTCATAACCTCACTGGACACTGGAGTTACGAAATGAAATGCATAATAAAAACTTGTCAAAACCATTCTTTTCGTCGTTCTCAAATCAAGTAAAATCTGTAATCATATGGAATTTGTAACATAATGCATAATGGTACGAGGCCTTGCAGAGCCGTTTAGAAGACTGACATGCTATACACGTGACTCTGTCTGCAAAGTCTCTAACATAAATCAGGATACCATAATCATGAATACTCTGACTCGGCAACACTCCGGAAGGAAATGGAGCTCGCCAATCCAGCTAGTACATCTCCTAGCAATGTCCTCTACTCATCTGTATACACCTGCGTGGCATGAAACGCAACCCCTGAAGAAAGGGGGTCAGTACGAGAATGTACTAAGTATGTAAGGCATGAATAGTAACATAGTAAGGGATGTAAAGTATGAGTAATAACAGAATGGATATATAGGGCATACCGTAAGATAAAAGAGTAACCGGTACAATGAATGCCTTTTGGCGGAACCATGCATGCTGAGTGCTGCGGAACGTGCAGCCCGATCACATATATACATATACACATAGTAATACTACCTTTGAAAAACATTTCTGTTTCATATATATAGAAAATAGAACATATCATATTGCCGAGGCGTCGTCTCCGATCCATTTAACCACATATATCCCGCGTCCGGGCATCCCGCATCCGGGATGATATCATGTCATATACAGATACATGTATCGTGTGCATATCCTAGCGTCTATAGTGCTCTGGCCCCTTTTTCCCATCTTCCCCGAATACATATACATATACATATACATATATCATATAGCAGCATGCAGGAGATCCTAAAGAAAGTCATGTATCTATCGGAGTGACGTAAGGTCGGTAACCTCCGATTATATATTATGGAATAGTCATCGTGGCCTTGTCTCACCTTGAAGGAACAATTATTATAAGGTGAGACTATCAACGAAGGATAACATTAAGAGAACGTAGAATAAGATCACAAATCTCATAAGGTGTCAAATCATATACTTTAGAATCTTTAAAAATAGTCGTCATCCATGAATAAAATTGGGAAATCAAGAGATAGCTCAACATTCTTATACCGTCTTTGAAATCGTAAACTTGGAACCTTTAAACATGAAATCATTCTCATCATAGAAATATTCTCATCCTTGACATCATCGTTGTCATTGTAAAACATATCCATCGTTGTTGTCATAAAGGCTTACGGAGTAATAAACCTCTATTTGGAAAAATATGGACACTTTGGAAAACATTTACGGTTATCGTGAAAAGAAATCATGCCTTGGAATCATACACATCTACTTTTGAAAATCAGGAGGCTATGGAAACATTTATGGAATTGTAATCATAGGAATCATGCCTTTGAAAGAAAGGGACGAGCCTTAACATACCTGTTCCACCTCCTATTAGCTATGCTTATTTGTCCAAGCTCGCTAGACTACATTCAAGAGGATTTACACAATCATTAGACTCATCGTTATACGCTTATCTTAGTCTTTCGAATAAATTCATTTATAATCTGCCGAAATTTCGACAACATTTCCCCTATTTATATGCCTAGCCCAAAATTACAATTCAGCAACCAATCAACAACAACAATAATACCAACATCAACAACACCATTATTCATACCAATATATTCCATAAACATCCCACACGATGTTTTTCTCCATATACAACAACAATATACACTTCTTTCCATCCCAATCAAGGAGTATAATCTCATCAACACACCAACAATGTTAGATACCATTTTTTATACGCATAAATCAGTCCATCCACACGGCCACAACATGTTCAAAACAGCCCATAAACACAACAACTACAACACAACACTTTATGACCCTTCCTCCATAACTATTTTCATTTTTAAAGCTTGCTAGACCTTCAAATAAACTCAACACAAGAGATGGGATGAATAACATACCTTATATTTAAAGAAAATCAGCCACATCAACTCTTTCCAACACCAAGCTTAAGTAGAAGCAATAATAATCACCTTTCACGGACTAGTTTGGCGTAATTTTGTTAAATTCTTAGTTTATCGGACTATAATGTTTGGGGGAGGTGTGGTGTCACGACCCAACCCCGTGGGCCGTGACTAGTGCCCGAGCTGGACACCCATAGACACCTATTTACCAAATCGACATATCCATAACTTATTCATATCCAACATATATCAATTTATATAAATACTGAGAACAGATGTCGTCTTAAGCGGTCACATATATCATACATATCACATAGAAGCCGTCAAGGCTATCGTAGGACATATTGTCCAAAACATTTACCTAAGTGCATATACATACAGGACGTTAAGGCTGTCATAACAAATAGAACCGCTTAGACCCACATCGCACAGACATAACTGAACCATAACGACCCATGACCCACATACATGTCTACAGGCCTCTAACGGACATAACAGAATCATATGACGGGACAGGGCCCCGCCGTACCCCTGAAAATATATATACATATGTACAATGAAAGAGTTTGTACCCAAATGTAGGCTCCAGGACAAGGGAGCACTCCAGAGCAGCAGAATAGATGGCCTAAGCTGTCGGATCACTCACGTGAACGTCTGTACCTACGGGCATGAAACGCAGCCCCCGAAGAAGAGGGGGTCAGTACGGAAAATGTACCGAGTATGTAAGGCATGAAGTATTGTACAGGGGACCATAGCCAAAAATAGGAACTTTCCAGAACCAGTACGACTGTGTAAGATCATCAATATGTTTCCTTTATGTAATGAAGAAGTATATTTTAAATTGTGAATCATACACATATACATACATATACATATATATAACGTGTCTCGGCCCTTTAGTGAGGGACTCGGTGAATAAGGTCATGCATATCAACATCGTATACCATATATACATATAACGTGTCCCGACCCTCTGGTGAGGGACTCGGTGAATAGGATCATGAATATCAACATCACGTACCATGTATACATATAACGTGTCCCGACCCTTTATTAAGGGTCTCGGTGGATAGAATCATGCATGGCAGAATCATATGCCATATATACATAACGTGTCCCGGCCCTCTATTGCGGGTCTCGGTGGATAAAGTCATCATATGCCATCTTGAACGCCATCCCCGTATCATCATATACATATACATATAATGTGTCTCGGCCCGCAAGTGAGAGGGACTCGGTGAGTAATGCAGAGGAGTGCACACGATAACATGTCCTGGCCCGGGCTCAGTGAAATCCAAACTGAGGCTTGCACGAACAGAATAATGCGAAACCATATGCACATAAATCAAGACTCGATAGACAAGTATATTTACCGACTCCTGAAGGCTCAGAAACAAGTTTCGGGGCAATCCGACTTAGTATGAGAAAGTTATGGACGTTTGAAGTACAAGACCTTGTACGACCATTTCAGAAGCCATTTTTGGAAAATCGAAGCACTAATTATATCAAGTATTTTTCGGATATCGTATAGATCAAATCAAATATAACTTTTGGACTCATATGTACATATCATAATATATCAAAGACTCAATGGGATAGTCGAACGTGTTAGCATTTGAAAAATCAAGACTTTAGGCATATCGATTATCTTTCGAATACCATTCGGAAACATTACCAAATAGATATTCGGACAACATAAATACGCATCAAAATCATATGAGGTAGCTTATGGAAATCAATAACGTTAGCCATCCTAGTGGCTCTAAGAGCAAGAATTTCTTTAAAATCATACATATACGTTCTTTTGCTCATTACATAAAGATCATGCCAAAGAAAGAAAGGTAAGCCTTACATACCTTGTCCCCTTTCTATGCTAATCCGAACTTAAGTCTTTCGCTTCGCAAGATCTACAACAATATTCATATATACCAAACATTAGCCATAAACACTTAGAGTCCAATTCTAAACCAACACTTAATGTACAGAAATTTCGGCAGCCTTTCCCCTGTAAATGCAACATCCCCGAGAATTCAACTCAGCCAAACATACAACAACAAATCCGAGAATTTAACTCGGCCAACTTAGCAACAACAATACCAACAGTTATTCCAACAATATCGACAATCAATTCAAAACACATTCCAACATTAACAACTTCTTTATACAAACTTTGACGACTTTCCATTTACGTTCAATTCATAATTGCTTACATATTCAAGTTCAAATCCGCAACCATTCAAACAATATTCAAGAATACTTAAACCAATCCGTACAATATTTAAACAATCCAACCCATATGCTATGCCACCCGAAATCTTCCAAATGGAATAAGAACAATAACAACACATTTTCTTCCTTCAATTTCATGAACTTCACCAACAATTCGCACATTAACAACATTGTTTTCCATAATTACAAGAAGACTATATTCAATTCACATTAACTTCTAAAACAACTTTCCAACCCTCACAACTTCACTAGAATCATTAGGCATCCATTTTTCCTCATAGATTCCATTATAACAACAATTAAAATACTAGATAAAATTAGTTTATCATCCCTACACAATACAACACGTACACGACCACACACACACACTACATATACACGGCCACCACCCAACTTCCATATTTTCATGAATTTCATTCATTTCTACATACTACAACATACACAACCATTCATAACAAATAAAAGAAGATTAATTCTTACCTTTCTCCCTTAGCTTCCTTCTTGGCTAGAATTTGTAGCTTGCAAGAATAAATATTTTTCTTACTCCAATAATTACTTCAGTTTGCTAGGGACCTTCCAATTAGTAGAAAAAAAATTTTGAACAATTTTTCCTCCAAGGTTCTTGCTCCACCATATATGGCCGAATGGTCCTTTATTTTTTTTCCTCTTCTCTAAATTTCTTGAATCTTCTAAGTTGTAGATGAGAATAATAAATGGATCATCCTTTTATATACCAGTATTAAGTCTCCATATAGGCCTTGGCCCATTTATGGTGAACGGCCAAATGGCCCCTTAAGCTCAAGCCCATTTTTTTTTTGTTTTGTAATTCATGAAAAATTATTCTCCAAATTCCAAATTTGCCCTTAGCCTTCCTCCATATTTCTATGAGTCATCTCGCGAATTTCCCTTTTTACCCCTAACCTTTCTTAACATTTCCACATCAAAATTTTCTTAAGAAACTTGTGTGCTAAACAAAAATCAAAATATAATCCCGTCCTTAACTTCCCGCGATTATCTTGAATTATCTGAATGTACAAAATGCGGGATATAACATCCTCCCCCCCCCCCCTTTAGAACATTCGTCCTCGAATGTTAAACTGGCTTCATGGAGTATTATAACATCTCGGGGAGGTCTTCGTTATGGTCGTTACATACGATCATTTAACATATTCGTTTTAAAGGCTTAAGTTGCCTATGGCGTAGAAAACAATTATGGATATTTCCTCTTCATTTCTTCTTTCGGCTTCCCAGATCGTCTCCTCTTTATTACTGTTTGGCCGCAATACTTTAATCGGAACTACGTCTTTGGCGTATAACTTTATCACCTGACCATCCGCTATGGACACAGACTATTCCTTATATGGTAGCTTCTCTGTCACTTAGATGTCATTTATATAAACACTTGGGACGGGTCACCAACACATTCGCGAAGCATAGGTACGTGGAAGACTGGATGTACCGCTTCTAATTCGGTGATATCTCTGATTCATGGGTGACTTACCAATACTACGGACAATTTGATAGAGTCTATTATATCTCAAATTGAGCTTTCCCTTTTTAATTTTACATTCTAAGTGTTTACCCAATCATGACTTTGTCGCTAACAAGCATAATGGTTATGTTCCTTTCCAAGGCCAACTTATCAGTATCCAAAACGTATATACATGATATTTCTTTGCCATTTCCAATCCTTCGCAGTCCAACTATACTCAGGACAACTCATGATTCGAATTCCATTAATTGCTTAACTCGCAACATCTTTGGGCTCTTGCCGCAACTGTTCCTTATTTCCTTTCTTCACATTCCTCGATGCCAGTATACTCGTCTATAATTTCCTTGGATTAGTAATCGATCTATCGATCGTTATTCCTTATTGGCTTTCCGGCGTGGACTTCTTATAATCATAATTGAGCATAGCCTCATGTTAATTATTTTTACAATTCCATAGCGTATAACCTCTTGTTCGGTCTGATTAATGGTTCATGAATTATTCCCTAATACCCGGTAGCCTCTCTTACCTTTTATTTATATAAGCAGCGTGCTCCCTTCTTTTCGAGAAGTTATTAACTACCAACCGTTGTCACTTCATTATAACTGTTGTCACCCGAGGCGTCTTTTGGATCTGTTATCCTCTTCATTGACCTTGTGGATTTATCCTGTATACCTTTCTTGCTTTTTTTATCGCTTTCTTCTGGAACTCAGATCATCATGATTCTTTTCAATTCTAGTATGTTCTCCCCCCTTTATTAAGAGGGTCTATATACGTCTATGCCCTTTAAGTAACCATCGCTCTCCGCAATCCTCTTACAATTGCAATCCCATCATCTTGGAGTCTGTCCTGTCTATTTCCTTGTTAACTACGTTCTCATATTTAATCGGAACACTCATAAGGGCATTTATTTCTGACGCTTACTTGTTTCCATTTTGACATACCTCTGTCCTTTATGTCTAACAATATCACTAACCTTTTTGGTGCATATCCGTTTCCCGTCACTTTCTTCCTAACCACTCTCCTTTTCCTTCTATCAAGCCATCGGTATCTGTAATCCTTCTTAGGGAGTAGCTCCCTTCACTTACCGTTTGTAGCATCGGCTCTGAAGTTCGTAAGATATTACTTCTATTCGCGCGAATCGGTTCCATCTTAAGTCACCCTCCAGAAAGGCTTCTCTATGTTCAAATCAACTTTACCGACATGGCTATGGAATTATCCTTCCTTTGATAAATAGTCAGTCGACTATCGCCAGCTTATTATAATATCTTCCGTACTTCCATATGCTTGTCCTATTTCCACCGTCGACCTTCCTCAAGTTTGTTTCTCTTTTTGTCCTATACAGATCTGTCCCTTAAATTTCTACGTGAATAGTTTCATACTTTGCCCGTTGGCTCTTCTGGAGGTTTTGCTCAATCATGTTTCTTACCTTTCATTTTTTCTGACATTTGATCTCCTTACCTTTCATTTACTCACTCTCTTCTTTTTCCAAATGCCGTTGCATTGAAATTTTCCAATCTTACTTGTAGTGAAGTCAGTACCAGTTTCTTTCATAACCTCTATACCATACGCTTCACTTTGTCTTTTGAATTTTGTTCAGTTGGTATATTTTATACATCGCAACACTGGTTGCTAGGTTTCACCTGTCAATTGATATGGTCGTAAATGATATGTCATATGCATTCACATATAGTTATTACCATTTCGCTTACAAAACATTTCCCAAACGCTATTCAAATTTACTCTGATTCCAGAGCTGCGTTATGCTTTCTTCTTCAGCGGCCTATTCTACCTTAACCTACCCGACCTCTTTAAGGTTCTAATCACTCCGCATATTCTAATTTCTTTTAGGTTACCCCAAATTTCCTATTTGTCTCTTATATTTATATTTGTGGAAATTTTAGTACACTTCCCAGGGGGTCACCCATCCCAAAATTGCTCTGGCCCTAGCACGCTTAACCTCGAAACTTTAATGCATTTCGATACGTTAATGCTGGTATAATTGCACCCACTTCCCCGCACGACCTTTTTCACATAATTTAGGGAAAGTCGGGGTCTTAACTATTTCCGAAAAGTTCTTGTAGCGGGTCCCACTCCGATTTAGAGAGGGCCTTTTATCTTTCTGATTATGTAACTACCGAGTTAGCCTTTTAAATTCTCAACATTCACTTTTTATCTGTATGGATAGCTACCTCAAACGGTTCTGTCAATTCGGGTTTTATCCCAATTCTACTAGCAACCAGGGGGAAAATATGTCTATCAATGCATATACATTTCGGAGGAAGACAAGTAGTATACCCGTAATTACATTTGGTGATGCCTCCTGATCCTACCGGCTGATCAAAGCATATGTGCGGTTTGAAGGACCGCTAGAACCGGGAACTCCGCCACGACCTCTGCCACAGCCTGCCGGTGTCGGCATACCCTGCCCCGTAGGGCGCATGGCTATAGAAGGAGAAGACGAACCAGAAACTGACCCAGTGGGCTGGGCTGAACCACCTGGACCACCCCTAAATGGGCACTCCCTCATAACATGGCCCTGACGGCCACAAGAAAAACAGGCACCGGTGGTGAGACGACATTCCTCCAGGTGGCGCCTACCGCACCGAGGACACTGAGGCATAGATAGCCTCGTCTGACTGAACCCTCTGCTTTGCTGCGAACCCGAGGCCCTGGAGCTTTGACCCGCTCCTGAATATCCTGTATTATCAAATCTCTTACCAGCAGACTGTGGAAGTACACTCCGTGCTGACTGAGAAGGATGTCTGCTATACTGCTGCTGAGGCTGACCGCCTCGAGACTCCCCAAAATATCCAGCTAATCTAGCCCTCTTGGGCTGCCTCCTATCACGATCTCTAACGCCCTCTATGTCGGTCCTCCATTCCTTGTGCGTATGCCTGCAGCCGTGCAATATTCTTCCCGGACTGAGATGCCACCGCCATACAACTATCAATCAGGTAGTCATCCAACCCTATCACATATCGGTGCATCCTGTCAGTCATATCAGCCACGATGGTGGGCGCATATCTGGCTAGGGAGTCAAACTCCAGGTTGTACTCTCGAACACTCCTGCCCCTCTGTCTCAGCTATAAAAATTTGTCAACCCTCGCTCGCCGCATCTCGGGCGGCAGAAAATGGCTGAGGAAGGCTGCTGTGAACTCGTCCCACACAGCTGGAGGAGCATCCTCGCCTCTAGACAGCTCCCAGGACTCATACCAATTAATCGCTACATCCCGCAGTCTATGTGAAGCCAGCTCGACAAACTCAGTCTCAGAAACCTGACTAGTCTCAGCGTACGCTGCATCTGTCGAATGAAGTCCTAGGGATCCTCCTCGGGCTTGGACCCGTAGAACTCTGGGGGATTACAGGTCAAGAAATCACGAACCCTCAAACTGTCACGTCTATCCACACCATCACCCCCTAGCCCGCGCCTGCGAGCCTGCCCTGCTACCAACCTCGTCAATAACTGTACAACATCTCCCATCACCCTGTCCTCCGCCCCTGGCTGCGGAGCTGGAGGCTCGGGCATTGGGGCCTCCGGAGCTAATGGTGGAGCTGCCCCCTGATCCATGGTGGCAGCGACTGCTGCTCCAGGCTCCTCTAATGGTGGGGGTGTAGTAGAACCCGCTGACTGGGGTGCAATATCGGGCATGACCTGGGCCCGGCTAGTCTCTCCAACTGCTGCTGTCTTGCCCTTCCGGGAAGCTGTCGCTTTTCTCGGAGGCATCGCTGAAAACATAACAATTCGTCAGAAAGGAACCATCCTAATAATACCGCTCTATCGCACGATCTAAGATCGAAAGAAAGGCAACATCCTAAATGTCCTGTAGCTTCCTGTTTATAGATGTGGTGCACAACACACCGATAAACAAGACTCTACTAGACACGGTCTGTAGACATTCCGAGGACAAACCGCTCCGATACCACTTTTGTCACGACCCAACCCCGTGGGCCGTGACTAGTGCCCGAGCTGGACACCCATACACACCTATTTACCAAATCGACATATCCATAACTTATTCATATCCAACATATATCAATTTATATAAATACTGAGAACATATGTCGTCTTAAGCGGTCACATATATCATACATATCATATAGAAGCCGCCAAGGCTATCGTAGGACATATTGTCCAAAACATTTACCTAAGTGCATATATATACAGGCCGTTAAGGCTATCATAACAAATAGAACCGCTTAGACCCACATCGCACAGACATAACTGAACCATAACGACCCATGACCCACATACATGTCTACAGGCCTCTAACGGACATAACAGAATCATATGACGGGACAGGGCCCCGCCGTACCCCTGAATATATATATACATATGTACAATGAAAGAGTCTGTACCCAAATGTAGGCTCCAAGACAAGGGAGCACTCCAGAGTAGTAGAATAGATGGCCTAAGCTGTCGGATCACTCACGTGAACGTCTGTACCTGCGGGCATGAAACACAGCCCTTGAAGAAGAGGGGTTCAGTACGGAAAATGTACCGAGTATGTAAGGCATGAAGTACAGTACAGGGGACCATAGCCAAAAATAGGAACGTTCCAGAACCAGTACGACTGTGTAAGATCATCAATACGTTTCCTTTATGTAATGAAGAAGTATATTTTAAATTGTGAATCATACACATATACATACATATACATATATATAACGTGTCCCGGCCCTTTAGTGAGGGACTCGGTGAATAAGGTCATGCATATCAACATCATATACCATATGTACATATAATGTGTCCCGGCCCTCTAGTGAGGGACTCAGTGAATAGGATCATGCATATCAACATCATGTACCATGTATACATATAACGTGTCCCGGCCCTTTATTAAGGGACTCGGTGGATAGAATCATGCATGGCGGAGTCATATGCTATATATACATAACGTGTCCCGACCCTCTATTGCGGGTCTCGGTGTATAAGGTCATCCTAGCCGCCATCCTAGCCGCCATCCCCGTATCATCATATCATCATATACATATACATATAACGTGTCCCGGCCCGCAGGTGAGAGGGACTCGGTAAGTAATGCAGAGGAGTGCGCACAATAACATGTCCTGGCCCGGGCTCAGTGAAATCCAAACTGAGGCTTGCACGAACAGAATAATGCGAAACCATATGCACATAAATCAAGACTCGATAGATAAGTATATTTACCGACTCCTGAAGGCTCAGAAACAAGTTTCGGGGCAATCCGACTTAGTATGAGAAAGTTATGGACGTTTGAAGTACAGGACCTTCTACGAGCATTTCAGAAGCCATTTTTGGAAAATCGAAGCACTAATCATATCAAGTACTTTTCGGATATCGTATAGATCAAATCAAATATAACTTTTGGACTCATATGTACATATCGTAATATATCAAAGACTCAATGGGATAGTCGAACGTGTTAGCATTTGAAAAATCAAGACTTTAGTCATATCGATTATCTTTCGAATACCATTCGGAAACATTATCAAATAGATATTCGGACATCATAAATACGTATCAAAATCATATGAGGTAGCTTATGGAAATCAATAACGTTAGCCATCCTAGTGGCTCTAAGAGCAGGAATTTCTTTGAAATCATACATATACGTTCTTTTGCTCGTTATATAAAGATCATGCCAAAGAAAGAAAGGTAAGCCTTACATACCTTGCCCGCTTTCTATACTAATCCGAACTTAAGTCTTTCGCTTCGCAAGATCTACAACAATATTCATATATACCAAACATTAGCCATAAACACTTAGAGTCCAATTCTAAACCAACACTTAATCTACATAAATTTCGGCAGCATTTCCCCTGTAAATGCAACATCCCCGAGAATTCAACTCGGCCAAACATACAACAACAAATCCGAGAATTTAACTCGGTCAACTTAGGAACAACAATACCAACAGTTATTCCAACAATATCGACAATCAATTCAAAACACATTCCAACGTTAACAACTTCTTTATACAAACTTTGACGACTTTCCATTTACGTTCAATTCATAATAGCTTACATATTCAAGTTCAAATCCGCAACCATTCAAACAATATTCAAGAATACTTCAACCAATCTGTACAATATTTAAACAATCCAACCCATATGCTATGCCACCTGAAATCTTCCAAATGGAATAAGAACAATAACAACACATTTTCTTCCTTCAATTTCATGAACTTCACCAACAATTCACACACTAACAACATTGTTTTCCATAATTACAAGAAGACTATATTCAATTCTCATTGACTTCTAAAACAACTTTCCAACCCTCACAACTTCACTAGAATTATTAGGCATCCATTTTTCCTCATAGATTCCATTACAACAACAATCAAAATACTAGATAAAATTAGTTCATCATCCCTACACAATACAACACATACACGGCCACACACACACACTACATATACACGGCCACCACCCAACTTCCATATTTTCATGAATTTCATTCATTTCTACATAGTACAACATACACAACCATTCATAACATATAAAAGAAGATTAATTCTTACCTTTCTCCCTTAGCTTCCTTCTTGGCTAGAATTTGTAGCTTGCAAGAATAAATGTTTTTCTTGCTCCAATAATTACTTCACTTTGCTAGGGACCTTCCAATTAGTAGAAAAAACTTTTGAACAATTTTTCCTCCAAGGTTCTTGCTCCACCATATATGGCCGAATGACCGTTTATTTTTTTTCCTCTTCTCTAAATTTCTTGAATCTTCTAAGTTTTAGATGAGAATAATAAATGGATCATCCTTTTATATACCAGTATTAAGTCTCCATATGGGCCTTGGCCCATTTATGGTGGACGGCCAAGTGGCCCCTTAAGCTCAAGCCCACTTTTTTTGTTTGTTTTGTAATTCATGAAAAATTATTCTCCAAATTCCAAATTTGCCCTTAGCCTTCCTCCATATTTGTATGAGTCTTCTCGCGAATTTCCGTTTTTACCCCTAACCTTTCTTAACATTTCCACATCAAAATTTTCTTAAGCAACTTTTGTGCTAAACAAAAATCAAATTATAACCTCGTCCTTAACTTCCCGCGATTATCTTGAATTATCCGAATGTACAAAATCCGGGATATAACATGTGTAGAATTTTCTAGGACCTTTGAGAATGTTATTATGCTGAAAAAATGAGGTTGATGGGGGTATTTATACCCCTGTTAGGTCGGTTTCACCGACCTCCTCATGTGGGGCCCGCGGAGCCATTTTGGCCCATTTTGGCAGCTTAGGGTCTTGCTCTTAAAATGGCCATAACTTTTGATCCCGACATCGTGTGAGGGCCCACGACCTATGGTTGGAAAGCTAATTCAATTATCTACAACTTTTATTCTTTGTGGCTTTCCAAATTCCAACCTTATAATATTGTTTTGGCCCCTCGAAGTCGGATCATCCGAAAACGTTTCCTTAAATCATCCTTTTAGAGGGCTTATGCCCATTTTTGGCTTATGGGTCCTTCTTACGACTTGCTCAACTTTCCATATTCTACTCGTATGTCTCTTCATATGTCCTTTATAACACTCCGACGTGTGGGTCCCACTTAGCTTGCTGCAACGAGGGCTTTTCATCAAGTGCCATATGAACCAATTCACCCCATAGGGTCTCCAGATGTCATATATACATATGACTACACTCTTATGATATAACCTTCCTCCTTAATCCCTGTATAACTTTACTCTTGTTCGGGCTTACACTAAGCTGTCTTCAGTCTAGGTAGCGCGAAATTTTTCGGGGTGTAACATCCTTCCCCTCTTAGGAACATTCGTCCTCGAATGTTGCAGTATTGCCAACCCATAACACCATCTTTGATTCCTTAGAACCGTCATTCTTCCCTTAGTGTCCGATGACTGTTAGCTTAGACTTTAACTTGGTTCAGTTTCTTCTCATCCTTCCTTAACTCTTTCTATTACTTTCAGTCAGTTTCTTCCACTTCTTCGTCCTCATGTACATGTTCGGAAATTAACTAGCATCTTAATCTCATCTGTCTCCATTATTATAGTCTTGACTTATCGTGTCATAACTGTTCATCGGCTCGTAAATATTTCTCTTTTTTTCTCGTTCCTTGTTTCCCTTGTTAGCAACACACTATCTTTCTCATATACGGTACCCTTATTGTCAATTCATTCCACGTCCTTTCGTTACCTTCACGATATGCCAACACACCTCGAACTCTGGCCCCGAGCTAATAAATCTCCTTTTCTGGAGCTTGAAACGTCATAGCTTCTTTCAAGTCTAGTATGTTCTTCCCCCCTTATTAAGGTGATCCTTATACGCTAATAGTCTTCGAGTACCCTCGTCTTCGATAATTATCTACCGCCCTTCACTATCTTCTTAAGGCCGGGGTTCCGTCATCGTATGGTCTGACTTGTCTATCTTCTTGCTACTTACACTCTCGTATTTAACTAGAATACTTGTAAGGGTATCCAATTCCGATGCCTTCTTTTTTGTCTTTCCATACCCCTGTCTTTTATGACTAACGGTGTCCTGGACTCACAAGTTCATGGGGACGTCGAGATTCACTATGTCCTTTTATGAAGTCGTCGGTTATACCTTACTCCTTGTCTTTCTTCCCGACTCTGCGCATAACATGTTGTAAACTTCTTACCCTAAGTTCTTCTTTCATTTACGCCTATATCGTCATTCTTTTCCATATTGCCATATCTTCCCATCCACCATTAGTCCTTTCGCCCATTTAGCTCACTTACTCGTAATTCTTCTTAACTATGCGTTTGTGTTGCAGCTGTGCATCCATGTTTTTCGAGCGTCCTGCTAGTTTTGCTCTTAGCACAGAATTCTTACCGTTTACACTCTCTCTGTCCTTGTTCATCGAACCTTTATTTCTATCCTCGTTCATCGAACCTTTATCTATCTTTATGATGCTACGACCGAGCGATCTCCCATGCACGTTCCTTGCATTTTATTCCATTTCCTCTATGATCGAATCTCTAGGTCTTCACGTGAATTCCTATTCCATGTCATTAATTTTCTAAATAATTGTGTCAACTCGTCATGCTCGTTCTTTCCTCAATGAGTATTCGGTTTCCTACCGCCAATTCGTTAAAGTATCCTTCTTATTCCCATGGTTACTTTACTCCTAAATGCTCTCCTCTTCATACCCATTAGTATACCTTTCCTACTTTCATCCTTAACCCTCCTTGGGTTTCTTCCTCCTCGAGCACCTTTCTTCTCTTGTCATTTGTAGTATCGGCTCTGAAGTTCATGAAATATTCCTTTAAACGCACAGATCTGTTCTATTCTTAAGTCATCCTTTCAGGAAAGCTCCTCCATGTCCGAGGAAACCACATCAATATGGCTACACATTTATCTCTTTATATACCTTTCAAGGGCCGAAAATCTCCTAGCATCGTCGCAGGGCTTATTCATTCTTTCTCTTACTTCACATTCTTTGTCGTGGTCACCATTCTCTTAGCCTCACTTATTGAAATCTATTCTCGAACCCCACACGTTCTTCTCTTGTTTCATATTACCACACTCTATCCCTTTCACATGCCTACCTTCAAATTTTTACCCAAATAGTCTCGTGCCTTGCCTATAGTTTCTCTCGGGGGCTTCACTCACTCATGTTTCTTACCTTTCACCTTTTTCCGACATTTTAATCTCCTTACCTTCCATCTACTCACTTTCCTTCTTTTCCAAATATCGTTGTATTCGGACTTTCCAATCTTAACCGGTAGTGGAAGCAGCATCAGCTTACCTTGTAACACTTGTACCATATCTTTTGTTTTGTCCCTTGAACTCCGTTACCTTGTTCGATTGATGCCTTCCATACACCGCAACGTTGGTTGCCGGGATACACATACCCATCGATACAGTCATAAATAGGATACCGTATGCATACCTATATATATATTTACTACCATCTCACTTACAAAATATTTTCAAATGCTATTCAACCTCATCCTAGTTCCAGAGCTGGGATGCACTTTCTTTCTCTTCACCGGTCTAGTCTGCCTCGTTCTACGCGACCTCCTAAGGTTTCCAACTATTCCGTATACTCTAATTTCCCTTAGGCTACTCTAGGTTCTCCTTTGCCTCTTTTATCTAAATCTATAGGACTTTTAGTACACTTCCCAGAGGGGTCACCCTTCCTAATATTTCTCTCACCTTAGCACGCTTAACCTTGAAACTTCGATGAAATCCAGTGCATTAATGCCGATATAACCGCATCCACCTCTCCGCATGACTTTCATTACATGATCTGGAGCAAGTTGAAGTCTTACAGATTCCGAGACATTCTCGTAACACGTCTTTCTCCTTAACAATTACTATTTTAGCCTTTTCAATCCCCAATATTCACCTTTCACCTGTGTGTATGGCTACCTTTCATCCTGGATTTCCAAATTCCTGATGGTAAGGAACACACCTTCGTCGCCATTACTTATAAATACTCGGTTATCAGTCTGTTTGGATTTCCACTCACCATTCTTATATAATAATCTACAACAGAACTCATTTGTCGACTTTCCTTGAATCCCCCAATAGGCCTTGCTCCTACTAAACCTCGAATGTAACCCATTTTAATCGTTTAGACTGCTAATCGTCTTTCTCGCAATTATTCTTCATGCCATGCCAAGTCCATAACTCCTCAAAAACAACGCATCCCATTTATTGTCTATTTACGATATTTCCTTTCCACGCTCCTTCCTGTTAGGTGTACCTAACTAAATGACCTGATTTTGAAATATTATGGCAGAGTCTCCTTTACAATTCTTACTATCCAAAACCTGCATGCAGCAATTACCAACAATGCCTCACAGGGCATATATATATACGACATATTCCAGCCACCCAGGGCTCCCAATTTCAGGTAAAAGAACAAAAATATCAGAACTTACCTCTGTGACTTCCCATATCATCACTCACCTTCTCCCGTCGATACTGGGCGTCTGCTGAAATCAAAGGTTAGTATAAGGAATCTCATTTCCTATGACTTGGCTCTATCGCACGATCTAAGACAAAAATAAGGTCAATGATCCCTAGATGCCCTACAGCCTCCTGTTTATAAGTGTGGCCGGCTTCACACCCATGAATAGGACTCTACCGGACACGACTTTGCAGACAACCCCTAGAACGAACTGCTCTGATACCAATTTGTCACACCCTAATCTTGATAGGGCATGATGGGCACCCGACCCCATACTCAGGGCCGAGCGAACCCCTTTTAGCTCTCGTTATGTTCATAACCTCACTGGACTCTTGAGTTACGAAATGAAATGCATAATAAAAACTTGTCAAAACCATTCTTTTCGTCTTTCTCAAATCAAGTAAAATCTGTAATCATATGGAATTTGTAACATAATGCATAATGGTACGACGGCTTGCAGAGCCGCTTACATGACTGACATGCTATACACGTGACTCTGTCTGCAAAGTCTCTAACATAAATTAGGATACCATAATCATGAATACTCTGACTCGGCAACACTCTGGAAGGAAATGGAGCTCGTTAATCCAGCTGGTACATCTCCTAGCAATGTTCTCTACTCATCTGTATACACCTGCGTGGCTGAAACGCAGCCCCCGAAGAAAGGTGGTCAGACATGAATAGTAACATAGTAAGGGATGTAAAGTATGAGTAATAACATAATGGACATATAGGGCATACCGTAAGATAAAAGAGTAACCTGTACAATGAATGCCTTTTGGCGGTACCATGCATTCTGAGTGCTGCGGAACGTGCAGCCCGATCCACATATATACATATATACATAGTAATACTTCCTTTGAAAAACGTTTCTGTTTCACATATATAGAAAATAGAACATATCATATTGCCGAGGCGTCGGCTCCAATCCATTTAACCACATATATCCCGCGTCCGGGCATCCCGCGTCCGGGCATCCCGCATCCGGGATGATATCATGTCATATACAGATACATGTATCGTGTGCATATCCCAGCGTCTATAGCGCTCTGGCCCCTTTTCCCCATCTTCCCCGTATACATATACATATACATATATCATATAGCAGCATGCAGGAGAGCCCAAAGAAAGTCATGTATCTATCGGAGTGACGTAAGGTCGGTAACCTCCGATTATATATTATGGAATAGTCATCGTGGCCTTGTCTCAGCTTGAAGGAACAATTATTATAAGGTGAGACTATCAACGAAGGATAACATTAAGAGAACGTAGAATAAGATCACAAATCTCATAAGGTGTCAAATCATATACTTTAGAATCTTTAAAAATAGTCGTCATCCATGAATAAAATTGGGAAATCAAGAGATAGCTCAACATTCTTATACCGTCTTTGAAATCGTAAACTTGGAACTTTTAAACATGAAATCATTCTCATCATAGTCATCATAGAAATATTCTTATCCTTGACATCATCGTTGTCATTGTAAAACATATCCATCGTTGTTGTCATAATGTCTTACAGAGTCATAAACCTCTATTTGGAAAAATATGGACATTTTGGAAAACATTTACGGTTATTGGGAAAAGAAATCATGCCTTGGAATCATACACATCTAGTTTTGGAAATAAGGAGGCTATGGAAACATTTATGGAATTGTAATCATAGGAATTATGCCTTTGAAAGAAAGAGATGAGCCTTAACATACCTGTTCCACCTCCTATTAGCTATGCTTATTTGTCCAAGCTCGCTAGACTACATTCAAGAGGATTTACACAATCATTAGACTCATCATTATACGCTTATCTTAGTCCTTCGAATAAATTCATTTATAATCTGCCGAAATTTCGACAACATTTCCCCTATTTATATGCCTAGCCCAAAATTACAATTCAACAACCAATCAACAACAACAATAATACCAACATCAACAACACCATTATTCATACCAATATATTCCATAAACATCCCACACGATGTTTTTCTCCATATACAACAACAATATACACTTCTTTCCATCCCAATCAAGGAGTATAATCTCATCAACACACCAACAATGTTAGATACCATTTTTTATACGCATAAATCAGTCCATCCACACGGCCACAACATGTTCAAAACATCCCATAAACACAACAACTACAACACAACACTTTATGACCCTTCCTCCATAACTATTTTCATTTTTAAAGCTTGCTAGACCTTCAAATAAACTCAACACAAGAGATGGGATGAATAACATACCTTATATTTGAAGAAAATCAGCCACATCAACTCTTTCCAACACCAAGCTTAAGTAGAAGCAATAATAATCACCTTTTACGGACTAGTTTGGCGTAATTTTGTTAAATTCTTGGTTTATCGGACTATAATGTTTGGGGGAGGTGTGGAGAATTTTCTAGGACCTTTGAGAATGTTATTATGCTGAATAAATGAGGTTGATGGGGTATTTATACCCCTGTTAGGTCGGTTTCACCGACCTCCTCATGTGGGGCCCGCGGAGCCATTTTGGCAGCTTAGGGTCTTGCTCTTAAAATGGCCATAACTTTTGATCCCGATATCTTGTGAGGGCCCACGACCTATGGCTGGAAAGCTAATTCAATTATTTACAACTTTCATTCTTTGTGTGTTTCCGAATTCCAAACTTATAATATCGTTTTGGCCCCTCGAAGTCGGATCATCCGAAAACGTTTCCTTAAATCATCCTTTTAGAGGGCTTATGCCCATTTTTGGCTTATGGGTCCTTCTTACGACTTGCTAAACTTTCCATATACTACTCGTATGTCTCTTCATATGTCCTTTATAACAGTCCGACGTGTCGGTCCCACTTAGCTTGCCGCGACGTGGGCTTTTCATCAAGTGCCATATGAACTAATTCACCCCATAGGGTCTCCAGATGTCATATATACATATGACTACACTCTTATGATATAACCTTCCTCCTTAATCCCTGTATAACTTTACTCTTGTTCGGGCTTACACTAAGCTGTCTTCAGTCTAGGTAGTGTGAAATTTTCCGAGGTGTAACAGATGGGTTGTCGATGTGCGGTGTCAACAGGATCTTGTAGCCTTGCATCTGCAGGTACAGGTTGACGGAGCAAGTCGACGGGCCGTCGACTCGCTCGTCGAACCGGACGCTGTAGCCTTTTTGGCTTCATAGTATAGATATGTGGTCCACTACCCTATTTCATATTTTCCTCCTTCCAAAAATTAGAAAACCCTAAACTATTCTCTCATAATAGTTTCCATCATATTAGTGAAGATTTGATAAGACCCGGACCCCGTAAACCCGAGATGGTGAAGAGGAAGGTTGCTTCTAGGGTTTCTTCAATATTGTGAAGTTAGGGAGTTGAAGTTGGAGTGAATCTTGGGATTCTTTAGCCCTCAAGGTGTGTACATGATTTATACCCTTATATTTAAGTTGGTTATCAAGAGTTTAGTGATGTTAAGTAAAGAGAGGCTAGTGGTGGAAGTGGTAAGTGGATGAAAGACAAGATAGTGACTTAGGGTTATTTTAAGAGATGATTGGGAAGGTATTTGAATATATTTTTGATATATATATGGGTTGTCATTGTTAATGTGAGTATTGTAGTTGATGTGGGATCGAATGAGAATTTAGGGAGTTGTAAGCTCACACGGACATTATTGTCTACAGTTCGTTGAGCTTTATACGCATTTGAGGATAGGTAGTAAGCAACGTAAATAGCCTAATTAAGCCCCATGCTATCTTAATTGTAGACTTGCGAGTTCAAGAGGTAGAAGTTGCGCGATTGTGTATACTTCAAGGTATGATAAGACTAACCTTTCCTTCTTTCGACATGATCCCGTTATATGATCCAACAAGCGAGTAAGTGAGATTCCATATTACTCTACTCTTAGAAGTATAAGGAGTACTTCAGTCTTTGATGTTCATGTACCTCATTTATGAGTAATCCTTCTGTTCATGGGTCCAGTCTTATGTAGCCAGTTCTGTTCATACAGTTCATTCATGCATTACAGTCATTATATATTTAGGTACATTGACTTATGACTAGATGGAGTTATATACGCATTACTACTATGATGATGATATTGATTATGGCCACAGAGGATCTAACATGATATAACGAGATGCCATAGAGGCTTACAAGTGTTATATACACACATACATCAGGCGTTATACACGCACACATATCAGGAGTTATACACGCACACATATCAGGCATTATATACGCACACATATAGATGCACGACCATCATTGATAGGTATGAGCATGCATACTATGTGCCCACAGAGGCATTGTCAGTTACACAGATACTAGTTCATACAAGTACATGCAGTCAGTCATTTCAGTTTATGAGTTGAGATCTTATCCATGATTATGATATATATATATATATATATATATATATATATATATATATATATATATATATATATATATATATATATATATGTTGTTGTTCTTATGCCTTACATACTCGGTACATTATCCGTATTTCTCGGGGTGCTGCGTTCATGCCCGCAGGTACAGGGAGACAGACAGGTTGTCTAGCTCAGTAGGACCTCTAGATCATCTAGCAGTGTTCAGTATGCTCTATTCAATCCGGAGCTACAGTCAGTTTTAGTATGCCCCTTTTGAGATGTGTATGCATATGGGTATGACGGGGCCCTGGCCCGTCATTTCTATAGCCTTTATTCCAGTAGAGGTCTGTAGACAGTTATGTGTAGTAGTAAGATGATGCAGCCTTGTCGGCTTCTATTCTTTTATGTATAGTTTGTGTGGCAGCCTAGCTAGCTTGCACTGTTCTTCCGCATGTTGTGTATGTGTATGTTGATTGTATAGAGTTCTGATGTTTCCTTCTTATGAGATTAGTTTATGCCATTTATGGGCCTTGATGTTCAGCATGTCTCAAATAAGTATATAGGGGTGTTTGGTCGCTAGAGGTCAGACTCGCGTCATAGCTCATTGGTTTGGGTCGTGACAGAAGTGGTATCAGAGCAGTTTCTTCCTAGGGTTGTCTACAGACCATGTCTAGTAGAGTCTTGTTTATGGGTGTGTTGTGCACCACACTCATAAACAGGAAGCTATAGGACATTTAGGATGATGTCATTCGTTCTCTCTTAGATTGTGCGATAGAGCCCTGTGTTAAGCGTTCGCTTCTGATGAACTGTTCTGATTTCAGCGATGCCCCGCAAGAAAGCTACAGTCACCTAGAAGGGCAAAAGAGCGGACGGTGAGGCCACTAGTCGTACCCGTCAGGCCAGGAGGGCCCAGGAGAGGATTCAGAGTGAGGGGCCGTCTGAGACATCGCATACCCCGCCCCCAGCACTAGCCTAGTCCCTCATCCGGATGCAGAGGCCCAGGATGTACAGGATGCTGTACGGTTGTTGACCAGATTAGTAGCTGCCCAGGCACAGCGGCAGAGAGTTGGTGTTGACCCAGCAGACAGGGCTAGTAGTTTGAGGGTTAAGACCTTCCTTGGGTTAGGTCCTCCTGAGTTTTCTGTGGTAAAGCAAAATGTGGACCTCAGGATTTCATTGATGGTATGCAGAGGACCTTGAGGGTTATGCACGCGGATGAGGTTGAGTCGGTAGAGTTGCCTTCATGTAGACTCCGGTATATTTCGATACAGTGGTATTAGGCATGAGAGTTATCTAGGGGATAAAATGGCCCTCCAGCAGTATGGCGAGAGTTCTTAGATGCTTTTCTTTGCCATTATTTGCCTCCAGAGGCCCGACAGGCCCGAGGAGATAGGTTCCTACGTATTGACCAGGACAGTATGAATGTGCAAGAGTATTGTGTACACTTCGATTCCTTGGCTAGGTATGCCCCATCTATGGTGGCTGGGATGGAGGATAAAGTTTATCGCTTCGTGGCTGGGTTAGGACAACACTTGATAGATGAGTGCACGACTGCTGCATTACAGCCAGGCATGGATATCTCCCGTATACAGGCGTATGCACAGAATTTGGAGGATCGTAAACGCCAGCGGCGAATAGAGCGCGAGCGCGACCGGAGCTGTTGCAAGAGGGCTAGATCTTTCGATATGGTTAGTGATTTCAGGGGAGGACAGAGACAGCACTAAGCCAGGTATTCTTATTAGCCGGCAGGGAGTGCACCTCTGCGATTTCCAGGTCTGAGGTTTGACTGGTCTTCTTATTTCGGAGCAGGCTAGAGTTCTAGAGCGTCAGGTTCTCAGTACCGGCCAGAGTCATGCCCGATGATGCCCCTTTGGCCACGATGTGCCCAGTATTGCAAGTTACATGAAGGTCAGTGTTTGTTGGGCTCAGATGGTTGCTATACTTGTGGGCAGTCAGGCCACAGGATGAGGAAGTGCCCAATGGGGGTCGGTACAGGTATGGTCCGGCCTACAGGGTCAGTGGCCGGCTCTTCTTCTGCAGTGCGTCCTCCAGGGCAGGTTTTTCAGACGCCAGTAGGGCAAGGTAGGGGGTGGAGTGGAGCATCCAGCTCGAGCGGTCCTACGCACCGCGTATATGCTTTGACTGGTAGGCAGGACCGCGAGACGTCTCCTGATGTTGTTACAGGTATACTATCAGTTTCCTCCCATGATGTTTATGCACTGATTGATCCAGGCTCTACTTTATCATATGTTACGCCCTTTGTTGCCGGAAGGTTTGGGGTAGAGCCCGAGTTGATTAGACCTTTTAAGGTGTCTACGCCAGTTGGTGATCCGGTTATCGCTAGGTGGGTATACCGAGACTGTGTTGTTATAGTTTGTGACCGTCATACCATAGCAGATCTAATTGAATTAGATATGATTGATTTCAATGTTATTATAGGCATGGACTGGTTAGCTTCTTGTTATGCTAATGTTGATTGTAGAGCAAAGATGGTTCGATTCCAGTTCCCAGGCGAGCCAATCCTAGAGTGTAAGGGCAATGCTGTTTCGCTAAAAGGTAGGTTTATTTCCTACCTTAAGGCAGAGAAGATCATCAGAAAAGGATATATTTTTCATCTAGTTCGAGTTCAAGATGTGTAAGCAAAGTCGCTGACTCTTCAATCTGTTCCTGTGGTTAATGAGTTTCCAGAAGTGTTTCCAGATGAGCTTCCAGGCAATCCCCCAGAGAGGGAGATTGATTTTGGTATTGACCTATTGTCAGACACTAAGCCAATATCTATCCCTCCTTATAGGATGGAACCTGTGAAGTTGAAGGAACAATTGAAAGATTTTCTTGAGAATGGCTTTATCAAGCCTAGTACATCACCGTGGGGAGCGCCGGTGTCATTTGTGAGAAAGAAAGGTGGCGCTTTGCGAATGTGTATTGATTATAGGCAATTGAATAAAGTGACTGTAAAGAATAAGTATCCGCTCCTGAGGATCGATGATTTGTTCGATCAGCTGCAAGGCGCTAAATATTTCTCGAAGATAGACTTAAGATGAGGATATCACCAGGTCAGGGTCAGGGAAAAGGACATTTCGAAGAAGGCATTCCGGACTAGATATGGCCACTATGACTTTCATGTTATGTCGTTCGGGCTAACTAATGCCCCAACTGTATTCATGGATTTAATGAATCGTGTATTCAGGCCCTTTCTAGATTTGTTCGTGATTGTGTTCATAGATGATATTCTGGTTTATTCGCCGTCAGAGGCCGATCATGCAAAACATCTGCGGATAGTGCTTGGAATTCTTTGAGGAAAAGAGTGGTATGCCAAGTTTTCTAAGTGTGAGTTCTGGTTGAACTCTGTGGCTTTTCTGGGTTACATTAATTCGGAAGAAGGCATTAGAGTGGATGCCCAGAAGATTGAGGCTGTGAAGAATTGGCCAAGGCCCATGGAACCAACAGAGATACGTAGTTTCTTGGGCTTGGTAGGTTATTATAGAAGGTTTGTAGAAGGATTTTCCTCTCTTTCAACCCCATTGACCAAATTGACTCATAAATCAGCTAAGTTCCGATGGACAGATGCTTGTGAGCAGAGTTTTTAGACGTTGAAGGATAATTTAACTTCAGCACCAGTTTTGACTCTTCTAGAAGGAGCAGATGGCTATGTGGCATATTGTGATGCTTCAGGTGTTGGATCGAGCTGTGTGTTAATGCAGCACGGTAAGGTTATCGCTTATGCTTTTAGACAGGTGAAGAAACACGAGAAGAATTACCCAACCCATGATCTTGACATAGCGGCAGTGATTCATGCCTTGAAGATATGGAGGCACTATTTATACAGTGTCCATGTTGATATCTATACTGATCATAAGAGTCTCCAGTATATCATTACGCAGAAGGACTTGAACTTGCATCAGAGGCGATGGTTGGAGAGGTTAAAATATTATGATGTGGATATTCTATATCATCCTGGGAAGGCTAATGTAGTAGCCGATGCCCTCAGTCGTAAATCTATGGGTAGCTTGTATCATGTGTCGCCAAAGAGAAGAGAAATGGTTCATGAGGTTCATTGATTATCTAGCCTCAGAGTTCGATTGATAGATTCAGGTGATGCAGGAGTTACTGTTCAAGACACAACGATATCATCCTTGGTAGTAGAGATAAAGAAGCGTCAGTATAAGGATCCGGTTCTAGTTCATACAGCCCCTCAGAAAGAAAGGACACCTTTTGTGATCACAGGTGATGGAGTGCTCGGGTATCTAGGTAGATTTTGTGTCCCTAGAGTTGCAGGACTCCGTCAGCAGGTTATGGGAGAGGCATATTACTCCCGCTATTCTATTCATCCAGGCTCAACAAAGATGCACCATGATCTCAAGGAAGTTTATCGGTGGGATGGTATGAAAAGAGATATAGAAAGGTTTGTCGCTCAGTGTTCAAATTGTCAGCAGGTCAAAATAGAGCACCAGAAGCCTGGAGTTCTATTGCAGGCTATGGAGATTCCGACATGGAAGTGGGAGGTAATTAATATGGAATTTATTACAGATTTTCCCCATACTCAGCGGAAGTGTGATTCGATATGGGTCATAGTTGATAGGCTTACAAAGTCAGCTCACTTTCTGCCTATCAGAACTACTTATGCAGCCGAGGATTATGCAAAGCTTTACCTTAAGGAGATTGTACGACTTCATGGTGTTCCTTCAGACATTATTTCAGATAGGGGAGCACAGTTCACAGGTAAATTCTAGAAATCTTTTCAGCAGGGATTGGGGACTCAAGTGAGTCTTAGTACGACGTTTCACCCCCAGACAGATGCACAAGTAGAGCGCACTATACAGACCCTTGAGGATATGCTTAGAGCTTGTGTACTTTCCTTTCAAGGCAGTTGGGATGATCATTTGCCTCTTATCGAGTTTTCATATAACAATAGTTACCATTTCAGTATTCAGATGGCTCCTTATGAGGCCTTATATAGGCGGAGATGCAGATCGCCCATAGGGTGGTTACTAGGCCCAGACTTAATTCAGCAAGCAGTTGATAAGGTGAAAGTGATTACAGAGAGGTTGCTAGTAGCTCAAAGCCAACAGAAATCCTATGTGGATAATCGGCGACGTAAGCTAGAGTTCGAGATAGACGACTGGGTGTTCATGAAAGTTTCGCCTATGAAGGGAGTGATGAGGTTTGGTAAGAAGGGTAAGTTGAGCCCTCGATATTTTGGGCCATATAAGATCATTCGTATAGTAGGTACGGTGGCATATGAGCTAGAATTGCCTTCTGAGTTAGAATCGGTACATCCAGTATTTCATGTACCAATGCTTCATAAGTGTATCGGAGATCCTTCAAGAGTGATACCAGTGAATGACATCTAGGTGATCGAGTAGTTATCAGACGAGGAAGTTCCAATTGCTATATTTGACAGACAGGTCCGTCGGTTGCGGACCAACGATGTAGCTTCGGTTAAAGTCTTGTGGAGAAGTAAGACTGTTGAGGAAGTGACTTGGGAAGCAGAAGAGGCAATGAAGACGGAGTACCCGCATTTTTTCCCAGCAGTACAGGAGGTTCAGTCTGAGGCATTGGTCGTGTGACGCCATGGCATTGCTTGTTATAGTATGTGGCCATCTGTGGCATTATTTTTTGTCGTTGCGTGCAGGGTGGATTGGTATAAGTATAGGGGAAACTCTGCCGAAATTTTTGTAACCCAGGATTGTTCAAACATTCGAGGACGAATGTTCCTAAGGGGGAGAGAATGTTACACCCCTCGTGTTCGTAGTGGTAGAACATATGGTTTTCTAGTCGAGTATGCCCTTGGAATAGAGACTCGAGCTCGAGTTTGGAGGTAGAAAATGTCTTACCCCGTGTACAAAGGTACCAGTAGATATTCTTGGCAATTTATGGAGTTAAAAGTTGAACGAATCGAATCGACAATAACTGAACCGAATCAGAAAAATCTGCAGAACACCATTCTTTGTCGACGGGCTGTCGATGTGTGGCGTCGATAGGATCCCACAACCTTGCATCTGCAGGCGCAGATCGGCGGAGCAAGTCGACGGGCCGTCGACCCGCTCGTTGAACCGGGTGCTATAGCCTTTTCAGCTTCCAAGTATAAATATGTGGTCCACGACCCTATTTATATTTTCCTCCTTCCAAAAATCAGAACACCCTAAAATATTCTCTCCTAATATTTTCCATCATATTAGTGAAGATTTGACAAGACCCGGACCCCGTAAACCCGAGATAGTGAAGAGGAAGGTTTCTTCAATGTTGTGAAGTTGGGGAGTTAAAGTTGGAGTGAATCTTGGGATTCTTTACCCCTCAAGGTATGTACATGATTTCTACCCTTATATTTAAGTTGGTTATGAAGATTTTAGTGATGTTAAGTAAAGAGAGGATAGTGGTGGAAGCGGTAAGTGGATGAAAGATAAGATAGTGACTTAGGGTTATTTTAAGTGATGATTGGGAAGGGATTTGACTATTTTTTTTTTATATATATATGGGTTGTCATTGTTAATGTGAGTATTGTAGTTGATATGGGATCGAATAAGTAGCTAGAGAGTTGTAAGCTTACAAGGACATTATTGTCTATAGTTCATTGAGCTTTATACGCATTTGAGGATGGTTAGTAAGCGAAGTAAATAGCCTAATTAATCCCTATGCTATCTTAATTGTAGACTTGCGAGTTCAAGAGGTAGAAGTTTGGCGATTGCGTATACTTCAAGGTATGATAAGACTAACCTTTCCTTCTTTTGGCATGATCCCATTATATGATCCAACAAGCGAATAAGCGAGATTCTATATTACTACACTCTTAGAGGTATTAGGAGTACTTCAGTCTTTGATGTTCATGTACCTCATTTATGAGTAATCCTTCTGTTCATGGGTCCAGTCCTATGTAACCAGTTTTGTTCATACAGTTCATTCATGCATTACAGTCGTTATATATTTAGGTACATTGACTCATGACTAGAAGGCGTTATATACGCATTACTACTATGATGATGATATTGATTATGGCCACAGAGGAGCCAACATGATATGACGAGATGCCATAGAGGCTTACAGGCATTATATACGCATATACATCAGGCGTTATATACGCACACATATAGATGCACGACCATCATTGATAGGTATGAGCATGCATATTATGTGCCCACAGAGGCATTGTCAGTTATGCAGACCTATGCAGATTCAGGTATATACTAGTTCATACAAGTACATGCAGACAGTCATTTCAGTTTATGAGTTCAGATCTTATCCATGATTCTCATGTATATATATGTTATTATTCATATGCCTCACGTAGTCGGTACATTATCCGTACTGACTGCCCGTTGCTCGAGGGGCTGCATTCATGCCCGCAGGAATAGGAAGACAGACAGGTGGTCCAGCTAAGTAGGACCTCTAGATCTAGCAGTGGTCAGTACGCTCCATTTGATCCAGAGCTACAGTCAGTTTTGGTAGCCCCTTTTGAGATGTGCATGCATATGGGTATGTCAAGGCCCTGTCCCGTCCTTTCTACAGCTTTTATTCCAGTAGAGGACTGTAGACAGTTGTATGTAGTAGTCAGATGATGCAGCCTTTTCAGCTTCTATTCTTTTGTGTACAGTTTATGTGGCATCCTAGTTGGCTTGCACTGTTCTTCCGCATGTTGTGTATGTGTGTGCTGATTGTACAGAGTTCTGATGTTTCCTTCTTATGAGATTAGTTTATGCTATTGTCACAACCCGACGAGGGGCCATGATGGTTACCCAGAGCTAACTACCGAGCACCACTCATTCTACTACTCATCAAACTTATCCTACATACATTTATTGCCCTCACACATCAATCATAAGGAAAGCCATTTTTCAATTTGCAACATATCTGCCTTTATATACTTAAGCCCTTGGGCTATCAAAATAATATGCATACATACAATGAGGGAAATCATGAGACCATATCACCCACACATACGTATCTACGAGCCTCTACTAGAGTACTAGACATAAGGACGGGACAGGACCCCGCCGTGCCCAAATATGTACACAAAATAATAAATCAAATAGCACCTCCGGAATAATGGAGTGCTCTCGTAAATCTGCTGGTCAGTTCCTATGAATCTGGGTCGCCTCCCTGTCTATCTGTGGGCATGAACACAGCGTCCAAATAAAAGGACGTCAGTATGAACATTGTACTGAGTATGTTAGGCTTAAACAATAATGATACAACAATGAAACCAAGAGACATCAAGTAAGGAACAACCTGTAACTGACTAACATTTATAAATGAAATAGTACATGCTAACTTACTTCATAAACAACATCATATCATGTATGCATATGTGTATAAACTGCCCGACCATATAGGTACGGTGTGATAATCATTACCCCGCGTCCGGGGTAACCATCTCATGCCGCCCACTAGTGGTTTCTGCCTGTGCCATCTAGACATGGTGTATACGCTGCCTGCCTTAGCGGTGTCTGCCCGACCATATAAGCACGGTGTAAATATCATCATCGTGTACTCATCATAATGTATGCATAGGAACTCAAAGATGACTATACTTTATCGGGGTGACATAAGGTCGTGAACCCCCGATTCCATTATGGAGTTTCATAAGCATTCTGCCTCACCTTAAAGAAATTAGCATATATAAGGTGAGTATAGCACAAAGAACGACATCAATTTATCATAATTAGGATCATTAGGTTGTAGAAGCATCATATCATGAACTTTAGAACCTTTAGACTTAAGCTCATCATCATCATTATCATACTCATAGCGTATCTCTTATCTTTATCTCATATGAGGCTCTTCATGAACATAGACTCATAATTTCCGGAATGTGAGAAGGTCATGGAGAATAAAGGAAAATCATATCATAAGATTCATGCCTTAGAAAGGAAGGGACTAGCCTCACATACCTTTTCGTGTAGCTACTCTATCACTTGAACGTTCCTCTCTAATATTCACGTTTCTACCTTCAAGAGAGTTCATACTAATATTACATAATCGATAACGTAAACACGCTTGAACTAAAACTAGAGAAAATTGGGCAGCATCTCCTTTATTTATACCACTCTCTCCATATCATAAATCAACTCCCAACGTCAATAATAACATTCATAATATCATAAGCAACAATCTTCATTCACCTACATTATCCAAATCTCCCAATTCCACTTCAAATCATCCATAATCATGGTCATAGTACAATATTACGTTCACCCATATATAATGTTTACCCCATGTTCTTAATGTCATTTGTAACACATTTATAATTACAACATGTGAATAATCATGATTCATTCTAAGCTACTACTCAACAGTGCCACTATCCTCATATTTATGACCCATCATCCACCTCCTTTCATAATCTATGTCTTTCAACCACTAAATACTTTAAACAACATGGAATGATCATAAAACTTACCTTTAATTGAGTAGGAATTAGCTTTGAGTGGAAACACTTCACTTGAGCAAAACCCTAGTTCCACCTCTAATGAGATTCCTTGTCTTGGATGAACCCTAATGAGTTTCTTGCACTTGATTCTCTTAGTTTGATGAAGTTGATCTTTAGCTTCTCTTGAATTCTTGTAGGAGAAGTGTGTGGAACTCTCTAGAAGCCTTGAGAGAGATGGAGAAGTGTGGGAAATGAAATTATTGAAGTGGGATCACATTTAAATACTTGAACTTAACTCAGCCCGTCAGGTGTTTTACGGACACTTATATGGTCCGTACAACATTGTACGGTCCGTATAAGTGACCGTACTTCACCATCAGAGAAACAATATTTTTGTCAGGTGCTATACAGACCCTTATACGGACCGTATAAGCGATTGTATAACCCCACCTCCTGGAAATTGTTTCCGTCGTTCATTTGGTCTCCAATCCTTATGGAACCTTCTTGACACTTGTTTAACACTTCATTACCAATCTAAGGAACTTTATAACTCTTTTTTAAGACACCGTTAAGTCAACATTAACTCGGTACTTTACGGAACTCTTTCAAAACACGACGTAGGCTTTGCCTTCCTTAAGGAATTTTCTCCTCTTACTTCTGACGTCTTTGGAATCTTAATTAGAATCGTCAAATAACCTTTATTACTTATAGAAACATCACATACTTCTTACCCTGCATTAGTCTATTTACTATTCAACGACATGGAATGTTTTGAGGTGTAACAACCATTTATGAGCCTTGATGTTCTGTATGTCTCAGATAAGTATTTAGGGGTGTTTGGTCGCTAAAGGTCAGAATCCCGTCACAGCTCATCGGTTTGGGTCGTGACAATTTTCTTACCAGATTAGTGGTTGTGATGACTTCTCTGTGAGAGTGGAGCTCATTGATTATGGAGGTGAATCTGGTGTGCATCTCATGAATGGATTCACTCTCTTTCATTTTGAATATCTTGTACTCTGTGGTGAGCATGTTAATCTTGGATTTTTTTTACTTGAGTTGTTCCTTCATGGGCAGTTTGAAGAGCTTCCCAGATCTCTTTGGTTGATGAACAAGCTGAGACTCGGTTGTACTCATCCGGTCCAATTCCACACACGAGGATCTTTTTGGCTTTATAGTTTTTTTCAATCCTTTTTCTGTCAGCTTCGTGGTATTCCTTCTCGTTTTGATAGCAGTCTCTTTACCATCTTCACTAATGTGAACTAGAATGTAGGGACCATCATAGATGACATCCCATAGCTCTGAGTCTTCAGCTATGATGAAATCGTGCATCCTAGTTTTCCACCGCCCATAGTACTTTCTATTAAATTTGGGAGGTCTGGTGAATGACTCTCCTTCTTCCATATTTGGTGGAGCTGCCATTTTATAGATTCTTTCTAGGTATTAACCTTTTAGAAAGCACTCGCTTTGATACAACTTGTTGTAGGCCGTGCATCTACCAAAGAGTATATAAGGGACCTGGTTTTGTACCATTTCCTTTATGCAGTGCAGTAAGTAAAGAAGACACGATTTTACCGTGGAAAACTCCTTGCTCAAGGGATTAAAAACCACGACCTACCCCAGTAGGATTTCAAATCCACTACATGAGCAACTTCAGGTTACAACTCTATCGTAAGATAGGAATTAACTCCCATAGTTCCCCACCCTTACAATAACGATTATGCAACCTAGGACCTAACCCCCGCAGTCTTTCCTCACTTGTAATGTTCCGATTGCAAGCACCTCCACTTGACTAACTCTAGCCAAGGACCGCTAATACACCTAGACTAACTCTAGCCTAGTGTATAACTCAAAAGCTTGTGGAAACACACTTCCAACAAGCACACTTTAAGAATTTAAGACACCTACAACCAGCTTCTAAACAAAAAGAGTAGGCTTACAGTTTAAGCTCAAACGAACAAAGACTTAAAAAAACATAAAGAACTTAGACTAAATCTGCATCTGAATCGGGTTCTTCAGTTTTGCAAGTGACTTGTTCTTGAGAGAACTTTAGAACTTGTGATGGTAAGGATTTGCTCGATTTTTATTAGGTTTTCAAGTCTACTCAATATGTTGCCATCATGTAGTATATATAGTAGGAGCATGTGAAATGGTTAGGGACCACTTATTCACTTTGACCTAAAGCATGGGCTTACTCACAGCTGTACTTGGGTGCAACAAATGGCTCAAATTTACAGTTGTCTCTGCCGACAGTGCAAGGTGCACAAAGAGCATATTACAGACCAGGTCTCTGTCTGGTTCTGAAACAATTTGACAATCATCAAAAAATGAATGCACTTTAGACTAACAGATATGCAATGCAAATGAAATGTATGCTATGCAATGGCCATATGCAACCGGTATACAGACTCTCCTACGGTAGGTTTCACTTGACCCATAGGGGACTCATGAGGTCCATATACCCACCCGGAATCATTTCCCATCGGTTCCCAGCTCTTGGCCGTAATATCAACATCATCACACTTTCCATGTACCATATCCAGTATCTGACCCTTAAGGCCCCTTTCCTGTTTCTCATCAAACCATTGCAAATAATATCATGAAGGTATGAAATGGATATGCGTACACCATGCAAATGCATCATAACCAGTCAATATCGATCATGCATGTCTTTTCATAGTTTCAAGACAAGGTGTAGAGTGATGAATACAACTCACATCAATGTTCACAAGTCCTCAATCAGTCATCGCTATCATAGCCCAAATAAACATCAATCATACCAACCTAAATGGATTTATCCACAATTCCTCATGGCCCGAAGGCTAAACACATAATCTTCATCACAATTCATAATTAGTTCATGTTTTAGTTACCCATATAGATACACCTGTACCCGTACCAGTGCTCGTCACCTCGCAAATATGGGACCCCTATTTCCCCATTAGACCCCTTAATTAGATTAACCAATACATAACACTATATAAAGGGTCTAGTAAGTCTTTACTTGCCTGAATCTGAAGCAGAAGAGTCACTGTACGACCTTTGCTTTCCTCTGAGCCTCCAAATAAGCCACTCTATTCCAATATAGTACTTACCTGAGAATACGGTTCTAACGATACCTATAAAGTCATATAAGGAAATCTTATCCAAAAGGTCAACCTATAACCTAGTCCTAAACCCCGAAGGTCAAAATGGTAATTTTTATTGTGAAAACGGGTTCAACAAGGTCAAATTAGTTATCTAAACGATTATAGGAACCCAACAACACCCATATTGCTATATTATAGTCTGAAACGCTAAATATAGACCAAAAAGGTAACCTCAGCCACAAGGGCAACGTGTAGATAGTTCATATCCTAAAAATCACCAAATTATAATCCCAAATGAACCTTCAATTTCATGAAACACATTAAACTCATTTCTACGGAAAAACCCATATTTTCTACTTTGGAAATCACTTAGATTAAGGTTTAGAGCTTACCCCAATAAAGAAACTTGGACTTTGCACATGGAATCTCTCAATTTTGAGTTCTATAACTTCTAAATGGGTGAATGATGAATGAATCGAATTTGGGGTTTTAAACTACCCGGTCACGTTACTTATCGCAATAGCGAGAGGCGATCATCCTGGAATGCGAGACCTCCAACGCGATCGCGTAGGAGGAAACCAGAACTGCTGAAACAAGCAAAAATCTGGTTTTCTGAAACCCGATCAAACCCCCTAAACCCACTTGGAATCCTCTGAACACAAACCAAATATGCATTTCCATCACAAAACATACTACGAATTCATTCGCACATTTGGGTTTCTCAAAAGAGGTCGTCTTGATCCTGGGTAGACCAAGGTCAACTCCAAACTCCCAAAACTCAACTTTCCAACCAAGTATCCAAATCACACCCGAACGCCTTAGGACCCGAACAAAAGGATCGACTAAGTCATAAATGATATTCCAAACCTAATAGAATCAATGAAACTACGAAAATGACACATTTATCCCCGATGTTGACTTTGGTCAAACCTCTCCATTTCTTTAACTCTAAAAGTTCCAAACATACCAAAATCAATCTGAAACTTGCCTGATTGCCCTGGGAACCGTACCACCCATACCTGCAAGCATAAGTACACAAGAGCAATCTCGAGAAGAGTATTTTAGAAAATTCTAGGTGAAAGGCTCAAAACAACTTAGCGAATCGTTACATCAGATACCACTAAATATAGTGTTTGTCCTCGAATGGTAAAAGATTGAAAGATACCTAGATCCTCAAAAAGCTGAGGATATCTAGACCGCAGATCCAACTCGGTCTCCCAAGTCGCCTCTTCAACTGGACGATGCTTCTATTGCACTTTCACTGAAGCTATTTGTTTTGATCTTAGCTTTTGAACGTGTCTTTCTAAAATAGCTATCGGCTTCTCCTTAAAAGTCAGATTCTGATAAAGTAACACCGAATCCCACCGAATCACATGAGAATCATCCGGATGGTACTTCTTCAGCATCGAAAAATAAAAAAACTGATGAACACTCAAAAGCCACCTCACCAATACGCTGAAGTCTCTCAAACTGGCTAATAAACCTTGGACTCAACTTCCCTTTCTTCCTAAACGTCATCACACCCTTCATGGGTGAAGCCTTCAACAGAACTCGCTCCCCAACCATGAACTCTAAATCACAAACCTTCTGGTCTGCATAACCCTTTTGTCTACTCTGAGCCGTGAGAAGTTTTTCCTAAATAAACTTAGCCTTAACCAGCGGATCCCTCAATAAATCTGTACCCCAAGGCCTAACCTCGAAAGCATCAATCCAACCAATTGGAGTACGACACCTCCTACCATACAACGCCTCAAATGGTGCTATTTCAATACTCAAATGGTAACTATTGTTATAAGCAAACTCTACCAATGGTAGAAACTGATCCCAATGACTACCAAATTCAATGACACAGGCCTGCAACATATCCTCGAGAGCTTGAATAGTCCACTCGAACTATCCATCAGTCTGAGGGTGAAAAGCTATACTGAGCTCTACTCTAGTACCCAGCTCTTTCTGCATAAACCTCTAGAAATGCGATGTGAACTGAGTACTTCAGTCCGAAATGATAGAAATGGAAACCCTATGCAAACGAACTATCTCTCGAATTAGATCCTAGTCAATCTCTCTGAATTGTACATAGCCTGAACTGGAATGAAATTGGCAAACTTGGTCAATCTGTCCACGATGATCCAAATAGCATCAAAATTGCCCAAAGTACGTGGCAATGCTACCACAAAGTCCATAGCAATCGACTCCCACTTCAACTCGAGTATGGGCATCCTCTGAATCACACCACCAAGTTTCTGGTGCTCATACTTCACTTGTTGACAATTCAAACACTGAAACACAAACTCCACTATGTCCCTCTTCATACGACACCACCAACAATCTTGCTTTAAATCACGATACATCTTTGTAGCTCCTGCATGAATAGAATACTCGAACAACGAGCCTCCTCCATGATCAATATAGTCAAATCTCCCATTCTCGGGACACAAATCTGACCATTGATCCTTAAACTCCATCACCCCCAACAATAACTTCCTTAGCCTCACCTTGTTCCGGATTTTGCACAACTTCACACCTTCAAACTACTAAGCTCGAATCTGCTCTAATAAAGAAGATTGTGCCTCCACACAAGCTAGAACCTTACCAGGATCCGAAATATCAAGTCTCACAAAACTATTAGACAAACACTGAACGTCCATATCCAAAGGATGCTCTCCCACATGCAACAATGCCAAGCAACCCATGCTCACCGCTTTCGTACTTAAGGCATCCGCCATTACATTAGCCTTGCCTGGATGATAAAGCATGGTCATGTCATCATCCTTGATAAACTCCAACCACCTACGCTGTCTCAAAATAGATGTCATTCCGATTGAAATTATACTGAAGGCTACGATGATCCGTGAATATCCCACAATGTACCCTATAGAGATAATGCCTCCAAATCTTCAAAGCAAACACTACGGCCGCCAACTCCAAGTCATGAGTGGGGTAGTTGTTTTCATGCGCCTTCAACTGCGTCGAAGCATAAGTTGTAAATTTCCCTTTTTGCATCAACACACAACCAAGACCTACTCCAAAAGCATCACAATAGACTATAAAGCTCTCTCCCTCGATAGGTAAGGTCAAAATTAGAGCGGTAGTCAACAAAGTCTTAAGCTTTTGGAAGCTCGCCTCACACTCATTAGACCACTGAAAATCCACTTTCTTCTAAGTCAATCTAGTCAACAGGGATGAAATGGATAAGAATCCCTCCACAAAATGACAATAATAACCTGCGAGACCTACAAAGCTTCAAACCTCGGTGACCGAAACAAATCTAATCCAATCTCGAACCGCCTCAATATTTTTAGGATCAACCACAATACCATCCTTAGTCACCACATGCCCCAAGAATTCCACTGAACTAAGCCAAAACTCACACTTCGAGAACTTAGCATAACACTTCTTCTCCTGCAAAACCCCAAGCACGATCCTTAAATGTTGCTCGTGTTTCTCCCCACTTTGAGAGTATATCAAGATGTCGTCGATACAGACAATCACAAAAGAATCCAAATAAGGCCTGAATACTTCATTCATCAATTCCATACAGGATGGGGGGGGGGGGGGGGCATTAGTCAACCTAAAAGACATCACCAAGAACTCATCATAGCCATATTGCATTCGAAAAACTGTCTTAGGGACATCCTTAGCCAGAATCTTCAATTATGATAGTTGAATCTCAAATCAATCTTGGAAAAATTAGAAGCACCCTAAAGCTGGTCAAACAAACCATCAGTGCGCAGAATCAGATAATTGTTCTTGGTACTCACCTTGTTCAACTGCCTATAATCAATACACAATCCATATAGAACCATCATTCTTCTTCACGAATAACACAGCAGCACCCCATGGTGAAATAGTAGGCCAAATGAAGCCTTTGCTTAATAAGTCTTGCCACCATTCTTTCAACTCCCTAGAAATAGGCTGAGTACTTGGCTCCAAATCAATGCAGAAGTCAATATCACGATCGGGTGGAACACCTGGAAGGTCTCTAGGGAACACCTCTGGAAACTCTTGCACTATCGAAATTAACTCTAACTGAGGAGTCTCCGCACTATTGTCTCGAGTATAAGCCAAATAAGATAAACAACCCTTCTCCACAATCCTCTGAGCCATAAGAAATGAAATCACTTTCTTCGGATACTGACTAACAGTACCCTTCCACTCTAAGTGAGGAATACCCGGCATGGATAAAGTAACTATCTTGGCATGATCCAAGATTGCATAATACTAGGATAACCAATCCATCCCAAGAATAGCGTCAAAATCCACCATATCCTAGACTTTCAAATCTACCTAGTTATCATACCCCATAAAAGTAACTACGCAACATCTATATACCCGGTCTACCACTATAGAATCCCCAACAGGTGTAGATACATGAATAGGTAAGTCTAGGAATTATACATCAAATCCACACTCAAAGCAGAGTAGGTAGACACATAAGAATATGTAGAGATCGGATTAAACAACACTGTAGTGGGGCGATGGAAAACTGATAAAATCCCTGCAACAACTGCATCGGAGGCCTCTGCCTCAGATCTACCCGGGAAAGCATAGGAATGAGCACGATCACATGAAGTCTGAATACCCCCACGACTACCACCTCTACCGGACTGAGTACCACCCCTACCTGCCTAAGAACCACCTCGGCTACCATGAGAACCACCTCTACCACCCCGAGATCCACCTCTAACAGGCGGTGTCGATCACTGAAGTCTGAGAAATCTGATGCTGCCCTCCACACCTAAATCTAAGACAATCCCTCTTGAAATTCTAAAAGTCAACACACTCATAACACCCTCTAGAAGTTATGGATAGCTGAGATGAAAAACTAGCTCTCGAATGTCCACCACGACCAAACGGTCTATAAGTACTCGGAGTCAACTGCCCTGAACCATAAAAAGTACACGAGAACTGATCCCTCTTAGATATAGCCGCATACACTGGCCTGCTGGGCGGACGGTAATGATTAATACCATAATGTCCTCGGCCCCCAGATGAGGTGCCAATACTAGAGGAAAAATGGGGCCTCTTGACCACGCGTTCCTAATAATCCTCACGTCTAATGAACTCAAACTCTCGAACTACATCAACAATCTATTGAAAGCAAGACCCTCTAGCAACCATCAGTACTGCAATCAAGCGAAGCGGACAAATCGACCCATTGGTGAACTCCTAACCCACTCAACCTCATCAGGCAAATCATCAATGCATGGCGAGATAGGCGTGAAACTGGATCTCATACTATATCACAAACATACACCCCTGGCGTAACCCCTCGAACTGAGCCTTCCTCTTTTCTAGAATACTACGAGGCACAAACATCTCCAAGATATCCTGAGTGAATGAAGCCCAAGTGAACGGAGAGGACCCTGCTTGTCTAGTCTCAACAAACAACCTCCACCACTACTTGGTGGGGCCAACCATCTGGAAAGTGGTGTAGTCCACACCAGGCGACTCTACGAACCTGAGGTTATGGATCCTCTCATGACAACCGATCAAAAACTCATATGCGTTATCCTTGGAGTCTCCATCTATCACGACCCAATCGGAGGGCCATGAAGGGCACCCGGAGCTAACCCACGAGGCACCTTTCATCATACTTCTACAATCATATCTAGGTGAGTCATATGGCCTACTCATAATCTCTATGCATCAATAACACAATTTTCATCGGGCTAAGGAACTTTTATATTAACATCAACAATATGCCCATATAAATATATACACACAAGCCGACGAGGCTAACAAAATGACATACAAAAATATGAGCCGACTATGCTAAGAGGCATCTAGCTATACACAACTGTCTATGAGTCTCTAGAAAGAGTATGTCACATCGCAAACATAGGACAGGACCCCGCCATGCCCATATATGTACACAAAATAATAGTACCAACAGCTGCAGCTGCGGATCAAATGGAGCTCCTCTAAGCAATCTCTGGATAAGCAACCTAAGGATCAAGTCTATCTCCATATCCACCTGCGGGCATGACGCAACGTCCACAAAATAAAAAGGACATCAGTACGAACAATGTACTGAGTATGTAAGGTATAATCAATAACATAATGGAAACATGAAGGATTACATGAGATAAAAGAGTCATGAGATAGTAGAGCCATTTATACCTCTAGCGATGTTCATTATATTTACTTACCCTTTTTCTAATGGGAGCCTTCCATTACATAAACATACATATATAGTAGTACCATACCTGACCATAGAGGTTCGGTGTCACACATACCCGACCATAACAAGGCTCGGTGTTATACATACCCGACCCTACCAAGGCTCAGTGTTATTCATACCCAACTCTAGTGGTGCGCACGCAATAGATATCTTACCCGTGCACATAAGCTCGGTGTTACAAAATAGTCATACATATACATATGCCCATAGAAATACATAATTGTCATCAACATCATCATCATCACTAAATCGTTCCTTAGAGGATCAACTATCATAGAATGGGACTAACGGTATCATGAGAGTATCAAGGCTTATGAACTTTAGCACTTCTAGAAATTGAGTCATCATGGAAGACATTATGGATTTCACATTCGGGTATACAACAATGGAATCATGCCTTAAGAAAGAAGGGTTAGCCTTACATACCTTTATGTCTTCTTAACTACTTACCGTTCACCTCCAAAGCCCGAGAAATCTACATTTAAGAGGGTTCATACCAAGGTTAGGCTTCAAAGACACCCTTAAGTTCAAACGGGTGTAATTTGTAAGCTAGCGAAAATTTGGCAGCATTTCCCCTATCTCATCTACTTCTAACAAATTTCCAAAACAACTCCCAATCAACAATGACATTATTAACAATGCCACAATCAAGAGGTTTCATTCAAGTTAAGCATCATCCAATCCCCAAAACTCTTTTTCATGATCATTCATTACAATAGCTATAACAGAACACCATATATACTTATGTACAATACTTCCTCAACATCATTAGTATCACCCACAACAAGATTATACTCATAACATGCCAAGAATTACAATTCAAGTTAACCTATAACTCATAATATCCTCAAGTTCTCACTTGAACTCTATTTTCACTTTTCTTCCTTTACCCACATGGTATAACAATCAAACAACCTTAACCATATATAAAAGATGTGAAATCTTACCTTAATCACTCAAGAACAAGTCTTGGATCAACTCAGTCCACTCAAGTGAAGTCTCCAACATCAATACCAAAGGAAAACTTAAGTTTGACAAACCCCAGCAAGCTTCTTTGCGCTTGAATCTCTTGGATTTGGCTCGGTAGTTTATGGACCTCGAGAGAGGGTTTTGGAGAGCCCTAATATCTATTTTTGGGAAATAATGAGCTCAAATGAGGTGAAATGAAATATATAAAGCGTGACTTAAAATCCCGTTGGGCAATTGTACGCTCACTTTGATAGACCGTCAAAATTCCTACGGTCTGTCAAAATGCTCCGTCAAACTGCCCAGCCAAACATGACTCACTGTGACTGTTTTACACAGGGAAAATACCATTTGACGGGCTGCATAAATTTTTGCAGTCTGTCAAACTGATCCGTCAAAATGTTCTGCTCGAGTAGTCTGTCTTAAAGTACCCACAACTTTGCACTCCGATGGCAAATTGACGAACAGTTTGTTGTGCTGGAAACTAGACTCAATGAACTTCAAATTGGACAGAAAGACACACCAAAAATCCTAATATTATAGGAGATATACCTCTCTCAAGTTGGACCAAAATCCTGTCCAAAATTTTGCCAAGTTTCCCATAGTTCCGACAAACTTAATTTCCTTAATTCGCTTGTTCTCAAATCCTTCCACAGCTTATTTCATGAACTTAAACCACCCATAACCATAAGATAGGAACATATTATCTCATATATACTAGAACATAACTCCAGTTTTCACGATTAGGACAACCAACACCTAATGAATTTCAATATACAAAACTATGAGGTGTAATATCCTTCCCCCCTTAAGAACATTCGTCCTCGAATGTTGGGCTCTTAGGGATTCTACAAAACCTTTTCTAGAGTTTCCCCTATAATATGCCACTACCATATTATCACAACAACCCAAAATATATCGACTCACAGGTCTACAACAACAGCAGTATCAACAATGGCCACACACAACAAAGAAAACATCAAAAGAAAGCATTACATACATGAGGACAATGGCATCTCTGCCTTAGTCTCTTCTGAAGGTGGAAATAAATGTGGATACCGGAACTTCATATTTTCCTCAGCTTCCCAAGTCATTTCCTCTCTATTGTTATTTTTCCATAAGACTTTAATTGAAGCTACATCTTTGGTTTTGAGTCTCCGAACTTGTCTATCTAGAATAGCAATGGGAACTTCTTCGTAGGACAATTGCTCGGTGACTTGGACATCATCTACCGGTACAATTCTGGAAGGATCTCCAATGCAGTTACGAAGCATCGTTACATGAAAAATTGGACGGACTGACTCCAAATCCGAAGGTAGATCTAATTCATAAGCCACCTAGCCTACCTTGCATACAATCTAATAAAGTCCGATATACCGAGGTCTAATCTTAACCTTTTTACCAAATCTCATGATGCCCTTCATTGGCGACACTTTCAAGAATACCAGTCCTTTACTTGGAACTCTAAGTCTCGTCGACGGTTATCTGCATAAGATTTCTGACGACTCTGAGCATTTAATAATGGATCCTGTATAGATGATACATGACCCAGCTGCTGACCCTGAGGGCTGGACTCTACCCCTACCGCCAATCTAGGGGCAGTCACGCATGATATGGCCTGGCCGACCGCATGCCTAGGAAAAATCTGAACCCAATCTGCACTGGCCCCAATGTAACTTCTTGCACTGAGAACATCATGGTATGGGCGATCTTGCCTGGCCCGAGTCACCCCTGTAATAAGAACCTGAAGCTTTAAAACTCTGACTCGGCCAAGAGTGAATAGGTCTATCCAATCTTTAGCCCGTAAACCATGGAGACACACTAGTCATGGGATGGCCTGAATGCCTTGAAAACTGTTGTCTTGTCCCTCCTCTAAACTAACTAGTCGGACCCGAAGATCTAGCCCTTTTGCTATTACCTCTATCATGCTGGCGCTCACTTCTTTGCTGTTGTTGGCTTTCCTTCAAATTCTGGGCATGGGCTTGAATGCGAGAAATGTCCATACCATCTTGAAGTGACGCAATTAAGCACTTATCCATCAAATGTTGCCCTAAGCCACTCACAAATCGGTGCACTCGATCACCCATATCCACTACCATGGTCGGTGCATACCCAGCAAAAGAGTTGAAGCGGAGCTATACTCTAGGGCACTCATGCTTCATTGCCTAAGATTCAAGAACTTATCAGCTCTAGCCCGCCGAACCTCTAGGGGCAAGTAGCGTCGGAGGAAAGTATCAACAAGTTCTTGCCATACCAGGGGAGGTGCATTGACTCCCCTATGACGGAACTGCTCTGATACGACTTTTGTCACGACCTAACCGGAGGGCCATGATGGGCACCCGGAGCTAACCCACCGGGCACCTTTCATCATACTTCTACAATCATATTTAGGTGAGCCATATGGCCTGCTTATAATATATATGCATCAATAAACCAATTTTAATCAGGCTAAGGCACTTTTATATAAACATAAACACTATGCCCATACATATATATATATATATATATATATATATATGTATATATATATATATATATATACACACACACACAAGCCGACAAGGCTAACAAAATGATATACAACCCGTCCTGATCTTTTGTATATATATATATATATATATATATATATATATATATATATATAAACTTCTGGAGTAAAATTTTCCCCTACTCGTTAACTTGCTTTCCCTTATCAATATCTCTTCTTTATCTCTTACACACCAATCTATAAATTGTAATACTGTATTGGAATTCTTAGTGCCAACTTTCCCTATATCTTTAATAAATCTTAATTCTCCGAAATCTCGAATGCAACTCATTCCAGTTCCTTTAATCACTAATCATTTTTCCCCTCTAGGGTTCTTCCCTTAAATTAAAATCATTCTAAAACTTCTCTTTGAAAGCGTCTCATAATGGTTCATTCAATCATGACTTACCAAACATCCGATTGTCACATTTTCCCTTCATTCTTTCCAAACAATTCAATTTGTAAAAATTTCTGCAGAGTTTCCTCTACACTTCTTACTACCTCATTCCTATACACAACCCAGAAAACACATCTAATGCCTCACAGGGCAATCATAAATGCCCGTAACATCCAGTTCAATTACGTCATAATGGCATAATCAACAGTTTATCCATAATTAAAACATTTAGGATTAGAATAAGGGATATCACATCCTATAATTTAACTCTAGCCACGATCTAAGATGAGAAGGAAGGGTCAATCATTCCTAAATGCCTTGTAGCCTCCTATTTACAAGTGTGGCGCACTTCAGACCCATAAACAAGACTCTACTGGACATGGCTCGTAGACACTACCTAGGACGAACTGCTCTAATACCACTTTTATCACGACCCAACCAGAGGGTCATGACGGGCACCTGGAACTAACACACCGAGCAACTCTGAACATACATCTCATAAACATTCTTGGGTGGACCATAAAGATAGCTCATGGATATCATAATCTGTAAGAACATATATCACAACATAAAGATACATCTCTATATAATCTTCAACAATTATGTTGTCACGACCCAACCCCTTGGGCCATGACTAGTGCCCGCCCTGGATACCCGTATATGTACCTGTTAGATATAGCCAAACTGAAACTACGAACAATATGGTAACTTACGAAAGAACTCTAACGGTTCATAACGTCATCATATATATATATATATATATATATATATATATATATATATATATATATATATATATATATATATATATATATGTATCCAGATAGACTGTCTCCTGAGGAGTCACAACTAATCAGATCGTAAAATGATACGCAAGCCGACAAGGCTGCCACTACACATCAATATCATGTCATATGCAAGCCGACAAGGTTTCCATTACAGATGGACATATACATGGCACAACGTTTAGACACAGCTGAACAGAACTTATACACAACCCACACATATGTCTACAGACCTCTAAGAGTACGAATAGCGAAATATGACGGGACAGGGCCCCGTCGTACCCCTGGATAACATATACATATATATCATAAGATCTGTACTAAAAGTCCAGACTCCGGAACAACGGAGCTCTCCCAAAACAGCTGAGTAGAAGTCCTATGCTAAAAGGTCACCAACCGACTATTTGTACCTGCGGGCATGAAACATAGCCCCCGAAGAAAGGGTGTCAGTACGAAATATGTACTGAGTATAAAAGCATGAAATACAGTAAGAAGGATCATAACTGAAATAAGGAGTACAGAAAACAAGTACAATGTCCAGAATACCAAAACACTTGCCTTTGAAACATAAATCATGCATGTCAATATCATATATCATATCCGGCCCATTATGGGACTCGGTGAACATGATCGCCACCCCGTCTTTGGCGCCATAACACAACATAACACCATAAACACATCATAACGCTATAACTCAGCATACTCCATAACACAGTATAAATCCATAACACAACATAGCTCCATAACACAGCATAACTCCGTAACACAGCATAACTCCATAACACAGCATAACTCCGTAACACAGCATAACTCCATAACACAGCATAACTCCGTAACACAACATAATTACATAACACAGCATAACTCCATAACACAGCATAACACCATCATATATATATATATATATATATATATATATATATATATATATATATATATATATATATATATATCATATTCCGGCCCTTTAGTAAGGGACCCGGTGAACAATGTAGTGGAAGTGTGCACGATAACATATCCTGGCCCGGGACTCAGTGAAAGACATATTGAGACACGCACGAGTGGAGTAGTGAGCAACCATATGCAAATTAAAACATTTTCAAAGACTCAATGAAATAATCAAAACAAACTGTCATTTGAAAATCAGGACAATAGTCCTACCAAATACCTTTCGGATGCTATTGTGGATTATATCAGAATAGAACTTCTGGAATCATATATACGTATCAAGGTATACCAAAGACTCAATGGAATAATCAACACGAACTATCATTTGAAAATCAAGACAATAGTTATATCGAATACCTTTCGAATGCCACTCGGAAACATATCAAATATCCCTCGAATGTCATCATGAAGTATATCAAAGAGCCTTAAGAATCATAGTCATATGTCGATATAGTATGAAACATCTTATAGAAGGTTTGACATTAGTTATCATAGAGTTCCTAAGAATAGGAACTGATATATATCGACTATTATCCAATGTACAGAAAACTGAAGGGGGAAGCTCAATCACTTAAGAGTTCTAACATCAAGAAGTAAATAAGAATCATAAATCACACTCAAAACTTATGAATAGAATTACCCCAAAGTTCATATCATTCATCGCTTAGATCTAAGACATGACAAAAGAAAGAAGGGACAACTTTACATACCTGTTAACGACTATTCGCAAACCCGTTCGCTTTGTCGCTCTTTTAACCTATTTAATATAAAAATAACGTTATCGTTAGTAACTATACTTTCTAGTTCGTAAATCTGTAGCCCATCGCTTATAGAACTTATTCTTTAACTTATACTTTCTCGATTAGGGTTTTTCATTAGTTAAGGACTTAACGAAAATCGGGCAACATTTCCCCTGTATATTCGCTTAACCCGAATTCTCAATTATTCTCCTGTTATCACAAAAATACAAACAATAGAGATATACATACAAAATTCTTACAATTCAGCCCATAACAATTCCAACAACCCAACAATCCTTCTTAATCCTTTTCAACCCACAATTTCGTATAACAACGATTTCATGCAATTTCTTACTTCCAATTTCATCCAATCCAATTTTAATCCTTCCATTACAACACTATTAATACAATTATACTATAAAATAAGAAAATCTTACCAAATTTTTCTCGGAGGAATTTCTACGCTCAATTGCTCCAATTTTATAATTTCTTCTTCTCCAACTTAAAATCCAAAATTGCTATTGTTATATCCCGTATTTTGCACATTGGGATATTCCGAGCTAACTACGATAAGGCTATTTTCCGGTTTTGTCTTAATGCACAAGTTGCTTGTAAGTATTATTAGTATGGAATATTAAGGAAGGCTAAGGGAAAATTTGGAATTAGGAAAATAATTTTTCATGAATTAAAAAACAAACATAGTCTTGAAATAAGAGGGCCTTGTGGCCGTCCAAGTTGATGTGGCCCAAGGCCCACATGGATGAATTAGGCATGTGTATATTATAAGACTAATTAGTCATATTTCTCATCTTTATCACTTAGAAATTTCAAGAAACTTGGAGAGGAAAAAGAAGAAGGCCATTCGGCCATAGCTAACCAAAATTGACCCCTTGAAAACCTTGATCAAAAAATATTTTCATCTAGCAATTCAACCAATTGGAAGGTCCTCTTTAACGTGAGATAGTTGTTGGAGCAATCAAACCACTTCTTGTTGCAAATTCACAACCCTAGCCAAGTGAGAAGTTAAGGGAAAAAGGTAAGGTTTAATCTTCTTTTTATATGTTATGGATGGTTGTGTATGTTGTAGTATGTAGAAATGAATGAAATTTATGAAATATGGTGTGTTGGTGCTTGGCCGTGTATATGTCGTGTTGTGGCCGTGTGGTTATTGTGTGGTGTAGAAGAGAATGAATCAATTTTATTTAGTATTTTGGTTGGTGTTGTAATGGAATCTATGATGAAAATGAAAGTTTAATAATACTAGTTGAAGTTGTAAGTGTTGGAGAGTTGTTTTAGAAGCTAATGTGATCTTAAAACCATTTCTTGTATTTATGGAAAATAATGTTGTTAGTGTGTGAATTGTTGGTGTAGTTTATGAATTCGGAAGGAAGGAATGTGTTGTTGTTATTCTTGGTAAGTTGGAAGATTTTAGATTGTGTTGTTGTGGTTAATTTGAACATAAGTGAAATGCCGTTGAATTGCGTAGAAATGGTTACCGATGTTAGAATGCGTTTTGAATTAATTGTTGAAGTTGGAAATATGGTTGTTGGTATTGTTGTTGATGATTTGGCCGAGTTGGATTCTCGGGGTTGGTTGTATTCACAGGGGAGGTGCTGCCGAAATTTCTGTAAACAAAGTGTTAGTTTAGGATTGGACTCTTAAGTGTCCATAGCTAATGTTTGATATCTTTTGACATTGTTGTAGATCTTACAAAAGACGAGACTTAAGTTCGAACTAGCTTAGGAAGCAGACAAGGTATGTAAGGCGTACCCTTTCTTTCTTTTGGCATGTCCTAGAGCTAAGTAAGTTGTGACACGTATCTTGAGGTAACTCTATTCTTGATTCCGAGCTTGTTAATGATTCTTATTTACTTCTTGATATGAGTATACTTAGTATAGTCGAGCCTATTTTACGATTGAATAACAAGCAAAGCATAAAGAGTTCTTGTTTTTTTTTTAAAAAGAGTTTTGTAAGTAGTAGTGTCCCTAACTTTCGTAGACAATCTCGGATTGTTTTGGAAATGTTCGTAGAGGTTTCTATAATGAATAACGTTCCTAACTTTCTTATACTAACTCGGATTGACTTGAAACGTGTTTGTGGTTTACTAATGATTTCGAGAAAATGAGTTTTGTACTAAAGAAAACATAAAGTTGATTCCCAAAACCACTCCGACGGGGGTGCGAGATTTTACTATTTTGTTTCATTTACAATTGTGTTTACACTCCATAGCACCATCTCTTTGCATTGATATTCGTGGGTTAAGTTGTGTTGACATCATTATTATTATGTCGGGATCGACATGCCTGAAGGGGCTATCATTACTATTATGTCGGGACTGGCATGCCTGAAGGGGCTATCATTACTATTATGTCGGGACCGGCATGCCCGAAGGGGCTATCATTACTATTACGTCAGGATCGGCATGCCCGAAGGGGCCATCATTATTATTATGTCGGGACCGGCATGCCCGAAGGGGCTATCATTACTATTATGTCGGGACTGGCATGCCCGAAGGGGCCATCATTATTATTATGTCGGAACCGGCATGCCCGAAGGGGCCGTCATCATTATTATGCTGGAAGCGGCATGCCCAAAGGGGCCATCATTATTATTATGCCGGAAGCGGCATGCCCGAAGGGGCCATCATTGTTACTATGCCGGAAGTGGCTGTCCGAATGGACTATTGTGTTATTAGCCGGGAGCGGCCGTCCGAAGGGACTATCGTGATACTATATTGTTACGCCTCGGAAAATTCTCCGTTGGTACGTAAGTGAACGAACTAGTGATAAGTATAAGTGCATGAGGTCCATGAGCAAGAAACGACGTTTGATGACCTTAGGCGAGATTTCGAAGGTATCCGATGTGAGATGAGAAAGTTGGCTAAGTTAAGATGAGATATAAGGTGAGCAATGCATGTGCATGGACGTGGGTGATTAAAATGAGAAGTCTAAGAGATATGAAAAGCTGCAGATTTGAAATCTGCCCAGTGGTCGTAAAGTGCAAAATACGGACCGTAAATTGGTATACGGTCCGTAAACTGGCAGTCGTAAATTGCCATGCAAGGTTTCAACTTTCTGCCCAGTTGAGAAGTGGTAAAATACGACCAGGAGGACGGACCGTAAAGTGATTTACGGCCCGTAAACCATGGTCGTAAATCACCATGCATGCATCAAAAGTTTCTAGTTCTGGAAATGGTTAAACATGACCACGAGGGACGGTCCGTAAAGTGGAATATGGACCGTAAACCTACATGGACGACCACTGTTCACCCAGCACAGATTTTTGCAATTCATTAAATAAAGGGACCAACACTTGTTTTATTTCATTACAACATTACAGCACTTCTCTCTAAAACCTCTCTCTACATTTATTATACAAGTTTTCAAGGATATTTAAGGATCAACAACATAAAACAAGGTGAATCAAGAGTAAGAACATCATCAAAGATCATCTAGGTCAAGAAATCCAAATAGAGAAAAACTAGGGTTTTGCTCAAAGTGGAGTATTATCAACCAAAGCTTGTTCGTACAACTTCTAAGGTAGGATTCATGATTTTGACATGATGTTTAAGGTATTGAAGAGTTGAAATACATGGATTGTAGAAAATATGGTCAGGTAGGTCATGAATGATGAATAGTGACATTTTGAGGAATAGTTTGAATTGAATCATGAATGTTGTTGTGTTGTTATATGAATGTATTATAAATGGTACTAAGATCATGAACTAGACACTTTAGACGAATGGACTAAGTTGGATGTTATGACCATAAATATCGGTGAATTAGAGGCAAATTAAGGAATCTAGATAATGTGGATAATGTGAATGACTAATGGCCATTGTTATGATATTAATGAAGGTATAGACGCTAGCATTGGAAGGAAACGTGCAAGTGTAGAATAGTCCGACGAAAAGGTATGTAAGGCTAACCCTTCTTTCATAAGGCATGGTTCCTTGGACAAACTCTTAAAGTCTCTATATGAGTATGTTGTATTCAAATGATTGACATTCCGAGCTCATAAGCTCACGATCCTCGATATGTACTACGATTGTACTACTCACCCCATATGACGAGTAAGCATAAGATATAGATGTAGCGAAAATGATGATAATAGTGATGACGATGATAATAATAATGATGTTAAAAGGTGCCTACGGGCTAGCATGCTTATATGTGCCTATGAAGCGCTATAATTAAACCCCGAGCCTATGGTGCCGGGTAGAGTATATGATTATATATATGTATGTATGTATACGATTACGAAACGCGCGCACACCTCTGCAGATAGTACGGATAACCTTGAAGCCTTGGTAGGGCCAGGTATGAGCAACCTTGAGCCTTGGTTGGCCAAGTATGTATGAAACACCGATCCTATGAGGTCGGGTATGCTATGTAAATGCAATACGTATATGAAGTGACTATGTATAAAATATGAATATGAATGTGATAAGACTATGAATATGAATACGAATAAGAATATGTATACGGATACGAGCAAAAGTATGGTACGAGCACTACTATGAAATGCGCATGAGAAATGGAAAGTTCTTATGAAAGGCAGGTAAGTGCCATGATGATGATATTATTGTCTTCCCACCTATGCCACTTCATATATTGTCTATGATGCTTCTATATTGATGTTGATCATGCTTTACATACTCAGTACATTCTTCGTACTGACGTCCTTTTGTTTGTGGATGCTGCGTCATGCCCGCAGGTGCACAGAGGGACAGACTTGATCCATAGCTGCTTATTCAGAGATTGCATAGCAGAGCTCCATTTCTTTCGGAGCCATAGCTTTGGGGTACTCATTCTTTTGCGTATATAATTATGGGCATAGCGGGGTCCTGTCCCGCTCATGTGTTATGTCATACTCTTCTTAGAGGCTCGTAGTCACGTGTATATGTTTAGATGTGTCTGGCCTTGTCGGCCCATGTTTTGTATATCATTTTGTCGGCCACGTTGGCCCATGTACAATTGATGCGGCCTAGATGCCAATTACGATATAATGGTAATGTCGCCCAAAGGGGCTAGTTTGATGAATGAAAGGGAATGTATGTTTAATTATGTGGCTCACCTAAATGTAACCATGAGTATAAGTTAAGAGGGTGCCCGGGTGGGCTAGCACCGGGTGGTCGTCGCGGCCCCCTAGTCGGGTCGTGACAAAATTGGTTTCAGAGAAGTTCATTCCTAGGGTGTGTCTATGAGCCGTGTCTAGTAGAGTCTTGGTTATGGGTGTGTTGCGCGCCACACTTAAAAACAAGAAGCTGCGGACATTTTAGGAATGAATGACCTTCTTTCTTTATAAGAATCGTGCGATAGAGCTATGATGTAAGAAATTCTTGTTCTTTAATCGTGTGTTGTGTATTTTAGAAATGCCTAAAAAGAAAAGGGCTACGGCAGCCCAAAAGGGCAAGACGGTGGCAGAAAAGCGGGCTGAAAGAGCACCGCCACCGGTAGTAGAGGAAAGTGAGTCCCAGAGTGCGGCTCGATCTCAGTCCTCCCAAACAGTGCCTATTACTGAGGAGCATGAGGGAGCCTCAGCCCCAGCTCCAGCACCTCCATCTCCTCCACCGAATGCTTCTGGCCAAGATGTGAAAGAGGCCATTAATTTGTTTACTCAGTTGGTTGCGGCCCAGGCTCAGAGGAAAAGTTCAAGGCATGGTGATAGGGCTGTTAGTGCAAGGGCCCGTGATTTCATTACTTTGAACTCTCCGGAATTCTTTGGGTCAAAATCGGAGGAGGATCCTCAGGATTTTATTGATGGTATGCTAAGGACGCTACGATTGATGCATGCTTCAGACACCGAGTCGGTGGAACTAGCATCATATAGATTGAGAGATGTCTCGATCCAGTGGTATACAATATGGATGGCTTCACGGGGAGCCAACGCACCTCTCCCGGTATGGCAAGAGTTTGTTGATGCTTTTCTCCGTCATTATATGCCTCCAGAAGTTTGGCGGGCTAGGGCTGATAAATTTTTGAATTTGAGGCAAGGCAGTATGAGTGCCCTCCATCTTAACTCCTTGGCCAGGTATGCTTCGGCCATGGTAGCAGATATGGGCGGCAGGGTACACCGATTTGTAAAGGGCCTAGGGCCCCATCTGATGGACAAATGCTTGACTGTGTCCCTTCAGGAAGGTATGGATATTGCACGCATTCAGGCACATGCTCAGAACTTAGAAGAAAGCCTACAGCAGCGGAGAAGTGAATGTGAACAGGATAGGGGACATAGCAAGAGGGCCAGATCTTCGGGCCCAATAAGTGAGTCCATAGGCGGACACAGGCAACAGTTCCCTAGACATTCGGGCTATTCTATGACCAGTGCACCTCCACGGTTTCCAGGCCAGAGCTTTGATAGATTTACTCATCCCGGGCCGAGTCAGAGTTATTCGGGGTCCCAGTTTAGAGGTGATTCAGGCCAGTCAAGGCCACCTATACCACGATGTTCCAAGTGTGGGAAGTCGCATTGGGGTCAATGCCGATTGGGTTCAGATGTTTGCTATTCATGTGGTCGACCAGGCCATATTATGTGTGATTGCCCCTCAGTACATGGTAGAGGTAGGACCCAACCATCAGGGTCGGCAGCCGGATCTTCGGCATCTGTACGCCCTACGGGGCTAGGTTCACATGCGCCAGTCGGCCATGGTAGAGGTAGAGGCAGAGCTCCCAGTACTAGCGGCCCTCAGCACCGTATTTATGCCTTGGCTGGACGCCAAGATCTAGAGTCTTCTCCTGACGTAGTCACAGGTATATTATTGGTATTCTCTCATGATGTATATGCTTTGATTGATCCGGGCTCCACGTTATCATATGTTAATCCTTATATTGCGGGTCAATTTATAGTCGAGCCGGAGTCGATCAAACCTTTTGAGGTGTCCACACCCGTGGGTGAATCGGTAATAGCTAGCCGAGTATATAGGGATTTCATAGTCACGATTTGTGACCGTCGTACCATGATTGATTTGCATGAGCTAGAAATGGTAGATTTTGATGTTATTATGGGCATGGATTGGTTGGATTCTTGTTATGCCAATGTTGATTGCCGAATGAAGATGGTTCGTTTCCAGTTTCTGGGAGAACCAGTCTTAGAATGGAAAAGGAATACGGCATCACCAAAAGGTAGATTTATTTCCTATCTAAAGGGAAGGAAGATGATCACGAAAGGATGTATTTATCATCTAGTGCGAGTTCAAGATGTAGAAGCTGAATCGCCGACTCTTCAGTCAGTTCCCGTAGTGAACGAATTTCCGGATGTGTTCCCGGAAGAGCTTCCAGGCCTTCCTCCTGAACGGGAGATTGATTTTACCATTGATGTGTTGCCAGGCACCACACCTATATCTATTCCTCCATATAGAATGGCACCCGCAGAATTGAAAGAGTTGAAGGAGCAATTGAAGGACTTGCTTGATAAAAGCTTCATTAGGCCTAGTTCATCCCCGTGGGGAGCGCCCCTATTGTTCGTCCGAAAGAAAGATGGCTCCCTGAGAATGTGCATTGATTATAGGCAATTGAATAAAGTAACGATTAAGAATAAATATCCTCTCCCAAGGATTGATGACTTGTTTGATCAATTGCAAGATGCCAAATGGTTTTCAAAGATTAATTTGAGGTCCAGGTATCATCAAGTGAGAGTTAGGGAGAAAGATATCCCTAAGACAGCAATCAGAACGAGACATGGTCATTTTGAATTCCGGGTGATGTCATTTGGGCTAACTAATGCGCCAGCGGTATTTATGGATTTGATGAATAATGTGTTCAGGTCTTTTCTGGACTTATTTGTAATCGTATTCATTGATGATATTTTTGTGTATTCTAGATCCGAAGCAGAACATGCGGATCATTTGCGTATTATCCTTGGAGTTCTTCGAACCCGAGAATTGTTTGCAAAGTTTTCCAAATGTGAGTTCTGGTTGAACTCAGTGGCATTTTTAGGGCATATTGTGGCAGCCAATAGTATTCGAGTGGATAGTCAAAAGATTGAGGCCGTGAAGACTTGGCCAAGACCCACAACTCCTACAGAGGTTCGTAGCTTTCTGGGCTTAGCAGGTTATTACAGGAGATTCGTTGAAGGTTTTTCCTCTATTTCTCCACCACTCACAAAGTTGACACAAAAATCAGCTAAGTTTCAATGGACAGATGCTTGTGAACGTAGTTTCCAAGAGTTAAAGGGGCGGTTGAATTCTGCCCCAGTTCTGACACTTCCAGAGGGATTGGAAGGATACGTTGTGTATTGCGACGCTTCAGGTGTGGGGCTAGGTTGTGTGTTGATGCAACATGGCAAGGTGATTGCGTATGCTTCAAGGCAATTGCGGAAACATGAGCAGAATTATCCTACCCATGACTTAGAATTGGCCGCGGTGGTCCATGCATTAAAGATATGCAGACAGTACTTATATGGTGTCCACGTGGATATTTACACAGATCATAAGAGTCTTCAATACATCTTCAAGCAGAAAGAGTTGAATTTGCGGCAACGATGATGGCTAGAGTTGCTAAAAGACTATGATGTTGAGATCCTGTACCACCCCGGAAAGGCAAATGTTGTGGCTGATTATTATATCCCGCATTTTCGCATATTCGAAATAATTGTGACTTGTAAGAGATGAGGTAATATTTTGACTTTGGCTAATATATATGTTATGGTTCATAAAAAATATTGACGCGAAAATATCGATGAAGGCTAAGGGCAAAAATTGGAATTTTGGAAATTAGTTTCGTGAACTACAAATTATTTAACCAAGTAATTGGGCTAGGAAAAAAAAAGTCACAAAATTAGAGGCGCATTTTAAGGGGGGTGGCCGGCCAAGGCCAAAGAAATGGGCCAAGCCCATGTATTAAATCAATTCAAGACTTGTAAATAAATTAGTCAAGGGCCATTGTAAATTACCATTCACTTTAGAATCTTCAAGAACAAAACAAAAAGAGAGTGAGAGCAAAAAAAGAAGCCAAGGGTTCGGCTACAAAAAAAAAAAAGGAATTGTTTCCCACAAATCTTTGATGCAAAAAAAAACTAAATTCTTCTTGAATCTCTATTAAGTGGGAAACCCTCTTCATTATGATACAAAGTTGGAAGCAAAAGAGTACTTTATTTTACAAAGAGGAGAAATTGGAAAAAGGTAAGAATTTTACTCTTTTTATCTTGGAAGAATTATATATATATGTTGTAGTATGTGGGAATGAATTTAGAGTATGAGAATTTTGTGTCATGGGTGTGTGTGTGTGTGGCCGAAAATGGGTGTGATGGAGAGAAATGATTAAAATTTTATTTATTATGTTAATTGTGTTGTAATGGCCTTTTTATGCAAATGGAAGAATTCTAGTTTAAGTTGACATGAAAATTGTTGCCAAGTTGTTATGGGAAATTTTGTGATTTTATTGTAAATTTATGTAATTATGGAAATGAAGTTGTTAAGGTGTAAATTGTGGTTGTTGTTGATGAAATGGGAAGATGAAAAATGTGTTGTGAATGTTGTGTCAAAGGTTGGAGATTTCGGATGAATTCTCGTCTTGGTGGGATTTTTGAATATTTTGTAGAATGGTATGAAATGCTCTTGAATGATCTTGAATTGTTAATGAATGTGAAAGTGTATATGTGTGTGTCTTCTGCACAGATTTTGATATATTCTTCGGTATCCATATTCTGCACTCCTCACTTTGGTTATGATTCTGACTTCAGTATTTCATGCTTTAAATACTCAGTACATATTTCGTACTGACCCCCTTTCTTCGGGGGCTGCGTTTCTTGCCCGCAGGTACGGACGTTCATTTTGGAGATCCCCCAGTATAGGATACTTACTCTGCCACTTGGATCACTCCTTTTGATTCGGAGCTTATATTTTGGTACATATCTTCTGTTATACACATTCTGTATATATGACTGTGTGGGTACGGCAGGGCCCTGTCCCGTCATATGTTCTGTCATGTTTTGTAGAGGCCTGTAGTCATGTATGTGGGTCATGGGTCATGTTTGTTTGTTTATGATTATGATTTGCGTCTTAATGCGGCCCCGTTTACGATTATGGCCAAAACGACCTATTTGTCTGTATATGTGTATATATATCTGGCGATGTGTATTCCGCCAACCTATCGGATTTGGATATGATTTTTCTGTACGGACGACCGCTTAAGACGATATTTCCTTTCAGTATCTGCTTAAATTAACGTATGTTAAGTTTGATTAAGAATTTGATATGTCAATTCAGTATGTAAGTCTGTTTGGGTGCCCAAGTAGGGCACTAGTCGCGGCCCATAGGGCTGGGTCGTGACACTGATGCTCTTAGCCGTAGGTCGATGGGAAGTCTAAGTGATGTACGACCAGAAAAGAAAGAGATGGCCCGTGAGCTTCAATAGTTAGCTAGCCTAGGAGTCCGAGTAGTGGACTCAGGTAGCAGCGGAGCTACTATTCAGAATTCAGCAGTTTCATCGCTAGTAGCGGAAGTAAAAGAGCGACAATATGATGATCCCATGCTAATGCAGTACAGAGATACACTCCCTCAGAAAGAGGAGTCATCATTTGATATTTCAGGAGACGGAGTTCTCCGATGCCGAGGCAGATTATGTGTCCCTGATGTGGCAGGTCTACGCCACTGGATTTTGAGAGAAGCTCATAGTTCCCGTTATTCTGTTCACCCCGGAGCGACGAAGATGTATCATGATCTTAAGTCTATATATTGGTGGAATGGGATGAAGAAAGATATAGCGGAATTCGTAGCTCAGTGTCCTAATTGCCAACAAGTGAAGATTGAACACCAAAAGCCGGGTGGATTGTTGCAAGCTATAGAAATCCCAACTTGGAAGTGGGAAGTGATTAACATGGACTTCATTTCAGGCTTACCCCGTTCTCGACGTAAGTATGATTCCATATGGGTGATTGTGGATAGACTCACCATGTCAGCTCATTTCTTACCGGTCAGGACGACCTATGAGGCAGAAGATTATGCGAAGCTTTACAGCTAAGTTTTGGAGGTCTTACCCATGGCGTCCCGGTATCTATTATCTCCGACAGAGGGACTCAGTTTACAGCTAAGTTTTGGAGGTCTTTCCAAGAGGGTTTCGGGACCCGAGTTAGCCTTAGCATGACATTTCATCCCCAGACCGATGGACAAGCTGTACGTAATATTCAGACTCTTGAGGATATGTTACGAGCATATATGATAGATTTTGGAGGGAATTGGGATGATCATTTGCCACTCATTGAATTTGGTTACAATAATAGTTATCATTCCATCATTCAAATGGCACCATATGAAGCTTTATATGGGCGAAAGTGTAGATCCCCAATTGGGTGGTTCGAAACCGGAGAAACTAAATTGATAGGGCCAGACTTGGTCCAGCAAGCTATAGAGAAAGTCAAGCTTATACAAGATCGGTTGTTAGCAACCCAAAGTCGTCAGAAGTTCTATGCGGATAATCGTCGAAGAGACTTGGAGTTCAAAGTGAAGGATTGGGTATTCTTGAAAGTGTCGCCAATGAAGGGCGTTATGAGATTTGGCAAAAAGGGGAAGCTTAGTCCCCGGTATATTGGGCCATACGAAATTGTGCGAAAGATAGGCAAGGTGGCCAATGACTTAGATCTACCTCTCGAATTGGAGTCAGTCCATCCAGTATTTCATGTCTCGATGCTTCGAAAATGCATTGGAGATCCTACTAGGATCGTCCCACTAAATGGTGTGCAAGTGATAGAGAAATTGACTTATGAAGAGGTACCCATTGCCATATTAGACAGGCAAGTACGGAGGCTTAGAAACAAAGAGGTGGCCTCGGTTAAGGTTCTATGGAGAAGCAGTAAACGAGAGGACATGACATGGGAAGCAGAAGAAAGTATGCGATCCAAATAGCCACATTTATTTCAGCCCTTGGAAGAAGCCCAAGATGAGATGTCAAGATTCATAAGGTATGTATATTTTCCTTCTATGCTTTTGGGTCACGTGTGGCCAAAATTTTTTGTTGTTATGTTGTGGCCCTGTGTGGCATCGATATTATGGGTTGTTGAGGCAGGATGGTAGCGCCATATTATAAAGGAAACTCTGGCAAAATTTTTGTAGAATTCCCGAGCACTTTAACATTCGGGGACGAATGTTCTTAAGGGAGGAAGAATGTTACACCTCGGAAAATTCTCCGTTGGTACGTAAGTGAACGAACTAGTGATAAGTATAAGTACATGAGGTCCATGAGCAAGAAACGACGTTTGATGACCTTAGGCCAGATTTTGAAGGTATGCGATATGAGATGAGAAAGTTGGCAAAGTTAAGATGAGATATAAGGTGAGCAATGCATGTGCATGGACGTGGGTGATTAAAATGAGAAGTCTAAGAGATATGAAAAGTTGCAGATTTGAAATCTGCCCAGTGGTCGTAAAGTGCAAAATACGGACCGTAAATTGGTATACGGTCCGTAAACTGGCAGTCGTAAATTGCCATGCAAGGTTTCAACCTTCTGCCCAGTTGAGAAATGGTAAAATACGACCAGGAGGACGGACCGTAAAGTGATTTACGGCCCGTAAACCAAGGTCGTAAATCACCATGCATGCAGCCAAAGTTTTTGGTTCTGCTTAAGGTTAAAGACGACCACGAGGGACGGTCTGTAAACTGGATTACGGACCGTAACCCTCCATGGACGACCACTGTTCACCTCAGCACAGATTTTCAATTCATTAAATATGAGGACCAAGACTTGATTTATTTCATTTCTACATTACACCACTTCTCTCTAAAACCTCTCTCTACATTTATTATACAAGATTTCAAGGATATTTATGGATCAACAACATAAAATAAGGTGAATCAAGAGTAAGAACATCATCAAAGATCATCTAGGTCAAGAAATCCAAATGGAGAAAAACTAGGGTTTTGCTCAAAGTGGAGTATTATCAACCAAATCTTGTTCCTACATCTTATAAGGTAGGATTCATGATTTTTACATGATGTTTAAGGTATTGAAGAGTTGAAATACATGGATTGTAGAAAATATGGTCAGGTAGGTCATGAATGATGAATAGTGACATTTTGGGGAATAGTCTGAATTGAATCATGAATGTTGTTGTGTTGTGATATGAATGTATTATAAATGGTACTAAGATCATGAACTAGACACGTTAGACGAATGGACGAAGTTGGATGTTATGACCATAAATATCGGTGAATTAGAGGCAAATTAAGGAATCTAGATAATGTGGATAATGTGAATGACTAATGGCCATTGTTATGATATTAATGAAGGTATAGACACTAGCATTGGAAGGAAACGTGCAAGTGTAGAATAGTCCGACGAAAAGGTATGTAAGGCTAACCCTTCTTTCATAAGGCATGGTTCCTTGGCCAAACTCTTAAATCCTCTATATGAGTATGTTGTATTCAAATGATTGACATTCCGAGCTCGTAAGCTCACGATCCTCGATATGTACTACGATTGTACTACTCACCCCATATGACGAGTAAGCATAAGATATAGATGTAGCGAAAATGATGATAATAGTGATGACGATGATAATAATAATGACGTTAAAAGGTGCCTACGGGCTAGCATGCTTATATGTGCCTATGAAGCGCTATAATTAAACCCCGAGCCGATGGTGCCGGGTAGAGTATATGATTATATATATGTATATATGTATGTATACGATTACGAAACGCGCACACACCTCTGCAGATGGTACAGATAACCCTGAAGCCTTGGTAGGGCCAGGTATGAGCAACCTTGAGCCTTGGTTGGCCAAGTATATATGAAACACCGATCCTATGAGGGCAGGTATGCTATGTAAATGCTATATGTATATGAAGTGACTATGTATAAAATATGAATATGAATGTGATAAGACTATGTATATGAATACGAATAAGAACACGTATACGGATACGAGCACAAGTATGGTACGAGCACTACTATGAAATGTGCATGAGAAATGGAAAGTTCCTATGAAAGGCAGGTAAGTTCCATGATGATGATATTATTGTCTTCCCACCTATGCCACTTCATATATTGTCTATGATGCTTCTATATTGTTGTTGATCATGCTTTACATACTCAGTACATTCTTCGTACTAACGTCCTTTTGTTTGTGGACGCTGCGTCATGCCCGCAGGTGCACAGGGGGACAGACTTGATCCATAGCTGCGTATTCAGAGATTGAATAGCAGAGCTCCATTTCTTCCGGAGCCATAGCTTTGGGGTACTCATTCTTTTGTGTATATAATTATGGGCATAGCGGGGTCCTGTTCCGCTCATGTGTTATGTCATACTCTTCTTAGAGGCTCGTAGTCACGTGTATATGTTTAGATGTGTCTGGCCTTGTCGGCCCATGTTTTGTATATCATTTTGTCGGCACGTTGGCCCATGTACAATTGATACGGCCTAGATGCCAATTACGATATAATGGTAATGTCGCCCAAAGGGGCTAGTTTGATGAATGAAAGGGAATGTATGTTTAATTATGTGGCTCACCTAAATGTAAACATGAGTATAAGTTAAGAGGGTGCCCGGGTGGGCTAGCACCGGGTGCTCGTCGCGGCCCCCTAGTCGGGTCGTGATAAAAGTGGTATCAGAGCAGTTCAGTCCAAGGGTGTGTCTATGAGCTGTTTCTAGTAGAGTCTTGGTTATGGGTGTGTTGCGCGCCACACTTATAAACAAGAAGCTGCGGACATTTTAGGAATGAATGACCTTCTTTATTCATAAGAATCATGCGATAGAGCTATGATGTAAGAAATTCTTGTTCCTTAATCGTGTGTTGTGTATTTCAGAAATGCCTAGAAAAGGGCTACGGCAGCCCAAAAGGGCAAGACGGTGGCAGAAAAGCAGGCTGAAAGAGCACCGCCACCGGTAGTAGATGAGTCCCAGAGTGCGGCTCGATCTCAGTCCTCCCAAACAGTGCCTATTACTGAGGAGTATGACGTAGCCTCAGCCCCAGCTCCAGCTCCTCCACCGAATGCCTCTGGCCAAGATGTGAAAGAGGCCATTAATTTGTTGACTCAGTTGGTTACGGCCCAGGCTCAGAGGCAAAGTTCAGGGCATGGTGATAGGGCTGTTAGTGCAAGGGCCCGTGATTTCATTACTTTGAACCCTCCGGAATTCTTTGGGTCAAAATCGCAGGAGGATCCTCAGGATTTTATTGATGGTATGCTAAGGACGCTACGATTGATGCATGCTTCAGACACCGAGTCGGTGGAACTAGCGTCATATAGATTGAGAGATGTCTAGATCCAGTGGTATACAGTATGGATGGCTTCACGGGGAGCCAACGCACCTCCCCCGGTATGGCAAGAGTTTTTTGATGCTTTTCTCCGTCATTATATGCCTCCAGAAGTTCGGCGGGCTAGGGTCGATAAATTTTTGAATTTGGGGCAAGGCAGTATGAGTGCCCTGGAGTATAGCCTCCGTTTTAACTCCTTGGCCAGGTATGCTTCGGCCATGGTAGCAGATATGGGTGACAGGGTACACCTATTTGTAAAGGGCCTAGGGCCCCATCTGATGGACAAATGCTTGACTGCGTCCCTTCAGGACGGTATGGATATTGCACGCATTCAGGCACATGCTCAGAACTTAGAAGAAAGCCCACAACAGCGGAGAAGTGAACGTGAACAGGATAGGGGACATAGCAAGAGGGCCAGATCTTCGGGCCCAATAAGTGAGTCCAGAGGCGGACACAGGCGAAAGTTCCCTAGACATTCGGGTTATTCTATGACCAGTGCACTTCCACGGTTTCCAGGCTAGAGCCTTGATATATCTACTCATCCCGAGCCGAGTCAGAGTTATTCGGGGTCCCAGTTTAGAGGTGATTCAGGCCAGTCAAGGCCACCTTGTCACGACCCGACTCGGGGCCGCGATGAGCACCCGGTGCTAGCCCACCCGGGCACCCTCTTAGCTTACTCTTATGCTTACGTCTAGGTGAGCTACATAATTATACATTTCTAAGCATCGACCATGCTAGTCCCATTGGACGACAACGTCTTCAATCATCATAGTCATATGTGCCACAACAATGTACATGGGCCGACGAGGCCAACAAAATGATATACAAAATATAGGCCGGCAAGGCCAGACATATCTAACCATATACACGTGACTACGAGCCTCTAAGAAGAGTAAAACATATCACATGAGCGGGACAGGGCCCCGCTATGCCCATAATTATATACACAAAAGAATAAGTACCCAAAAGTTATGGCTCCGAAGGAAATGGAGCTCCGCAATGTAATCTCTGAATAAGCAGCTATGGATCAAGTCTGTCTCCCTGTGCACCTGCGGGCATGTTGCAGCGTCCAGAAATAAAAGGACGTCAGTACGAAGAATGTACAGAGTATGTAAAGCATGATCAACATCAGTATAGAAGCATCATAGACAATATATGAAGTGGCATAGGAGGGAAGACAATAATATCATCATCATGGCACTTACCTGCCTCTCATAGGAACTTTTCATTTCTCATGCGTATTTCATAATAGTGCTCGTATTCGTATACATGCCCCTATTCGCATTCATATACATAGTCTTTTCACATTCATATTCATATTATATACATAGCCATACACTTATATACATACATAGCGTACCCGACCATAAGGTTCGGTGTTGCATACATACTTGGCCAACCAAGGCTCAATGTTATTTCTACCTGGCCCTACCAAGGCTTCAGGGTTATCCGTACCATCTGCAGATGTGTGCGCGCGTTACGTAATCATATACATACATACATATATACATCCATATAGATATATTCTACCCGGCATTATAAGCTCGGGGTGTCATTATAGCCCTTCATAGGCACATGTAAGTATAATAGCCCGTAGGCACCCTTAGCATCATTATTATTATCATCGTCATCACTATCATCATCATTTTCGCTACGTCTATATCTTATGCTTACTCGTCATATGGGGTGCATAGTACAATCGTAGCACGTATCGAGGATCGTGAGCTTATGAGCTCGAAGTGTTAATCGTTTGAATACAACATACTCATATAGAGGGTTCAAGAGTTTGGCCAAGGAACCATGCCTTATGAAAGAAGGGTTAGCCTTACATACCTTTTCGTCGGACTATTCTACACTTGCACGCTTCCTTCCAATGCTAGCGTCTATACCTTCATTAATATCATAACAATGGCAATTAGTCATTCACATTATCCACATTATTTAGATTCCTTAATTTGCCTCTAATTCACCCATATTCATGGTCATAACATCCAACTTCGTCCATTCGTCTAAAGTGTCTAGTTCATGATCTTAGTACCATTTATAATACACTCATGTCACAACACAACAACATTTATGATTCAATTCAAACTATTCCTCAAAATGTCACTATTCATCATTCATGACCTACTTGACCATATTTTCTACAATCCATGTATTTCAACTTTTCAATACCTTAAACATCATGTAAAAATCATGAATCTTACTTTAGAAGTTGTAGGAACAAGCTTTGGTTAATAATACTTCACTTTGAGCAAAACCCTAGTTTTTCTCCATTTGAATTTCATGACCTAGATGATCTTTGATGATGTTCATACTCTTGATTCACCTTGTTTTATGTTGTTGATCCATAAATATCCTTGAAAACTTGTATAATAAATGTAGAGAGAGGTTTTAGAGAGAAGTGGTGTAATGTAGAAATGAAATAAATCAAATCTTGGTCCTCATATTTAATGAATTGAAAATCTGTGCTGAGGTGAACAGTGGTCGTCCATGGAGGTTTACGGTCCGTAATCCAGTTTACGGACCGTCCCTCGTGGTTGTCTTTAACCTTATGTAGAACCAAAAACTTTTGCTGCATGCATGGTGATTTATGACAATGGTTTACGGGCCGTAAATCACTTTACGGTCCGTCCTCCTGGTCGTATTTTACCATTTCTCAACTGGGCAGAAAGTTGAAACCTTGCATGCCAATTTACGACTGCCAGTTTACGGACCGTATTCCATTATACGGTCCGTATTTTGCACTTTACGACCATTGGGCAGTTTTGCCAACTTTCAACTTTTCACATTTCTCGTCTTTTCATTCTAATCATTCTCGTCCATATACGCACATTGCTCATGAAACATTATACACTCGCACTCCTCGTACACATCACTAGTTCGTTTACTTGCGTACCAACGGAAAATTTTTCGAGGTGTAACATTCTTCCCCCCTTAGGAACATTCGTCCTCGAATGTTAAAGTCTCGGGGAATTCTACAAAAATTTTGCCAGAGTTCCCCTTATAATATGGCGCTACCATCCTGCCACAACAACCCATAATATCGATGCCACACAGGGCCACGACGTAACAACATAAAAATTTTGGCCACACATGACCCAAAAGCATAAAAGGAAATATACATACCTTATGATCTTGACGTCTCATCTTAGGCCTCTTCCAAGGGCTGAAATAAATGTGGGTATTTGGATCGCATACTTTCTTCTGCTTCCCATGTCATCTCCTCTCGTTTACTGCTTCTCCATAGAACCTTAACCGAGGCCACCTCTTTGTTTCTAAGCCTCCGTACTTGCCTGTCTAATATGGCAATGGGTACCTCTTCATAAGTCAATTTCTCTGTCACTTGCACATCGTTTACTGGAACGATCCTAGTGGGATCTCCAACACATTTTCGAAGCATCGAGACATGAAATACTGGATGGACTGACTCCAATTCGAGAGGTAGATCTAACTCATTGGCCACCTTGCCTATCTTTCGCACAATTTCGTATGGCCCAATATACCGGGGACTAAGCTTCCCCTTTTTGCCAAATCTCATAACGCCTTTCATTGGCGACACTTTCAAGAATACCCAATCCTTCACTTTGAACTCCAAGTCTCTTCGACGATTATCCGCATAGGATTTCTGACGACTTTGGGTTGCTAACAACCGATCTTGTATAAGCTTGACCTTCTCTATAGCTTGCTGGACCAAGTCTAGCCCTATCAATTTAGTTTCTCCGGTTTCAAACCACCCAATTGGGGATCTACACTTTCGCCCATATAAAGCTTCATATGGTGCCATTTGAATGCTGGAATGATAAATATTATTGTAAGCAAATTCAATGAGTGGAAAATGATCATCCCAATTTCCTCCAAAGTCTATCATACATGCTCGCAACATATCCTCCAGAGTCTAAATAGTACGTTCAGCCTGCCCATCGGTCTGTGCATGAAATGCCGTGCTAAAGCGCACTTGGGTCCCTAAACCCTCTTGGAAAGACCTCCAAAACTTGGCTGTAAACTGAGTCCCTCTATCGGAGATAATAGATACTGGAACACCGTGGAGTCTCACTACCTCCTTAAGATAAAGCTTTGCATAATCTTCTGCCACATAGGTCGTTCTGACCGGTAAGAAATGAGCTGATTTGGTGAGTCTATCCACGATCACCCATATGGAATCATATTTACGTCGAGAACGGGGTAAGCCTGAAATGACATCCATATTAATCACTTCCCACTTCCACGTCGGGATTTCTATAGCTTGCAATAATCCACCCGGCTTTTGGTGTTCAATCTTCACTTGTTGGCAATTAGGACACTGGGCTACGAATTCCGCTATATCTTTCTTCACCCCATTCCACCAATATATAGACTTAAGATCATGATACATTTTTATCGCCTCGGGGTGGACAGATTAACGCGAACAATGGGCTTCCCTCAATATTTGGTGACGTAGGCCTACCACATCGGGAACACATAACCTGCCTCGACATTGGAGAACTCCGTCTCCCGAAATATCAAATGATGACTCCTCTTTCTGTGGGAGGGTATCTCTGTACTGCATTAGCATGGGATCCTCATATTGTCGCTCTTTTACTTCCGCTACTAGCGATGAAACTGCTGAATTCTGAATAGTAGCTCCGCTGCTACCTGAGTCCACTACTCGGACTCCTAGGCTAGCTAACTGTTGAAGCTCACGGGCCATCTCTTTCTTTTCTGGTCATACATCACTTAGACTTCCCATCGACCTACGGCTAAGAGCATTAGCCACCACATTTGCCTTCCCGGGGTGGTACAGGATCTCAACATCATAGTCTTTTAGCAACTCTAGCCATCGTCGTTGCCGCAAATTCAAATCTTTCTGCTTGAAGATGTATTGAAGACTCTTATGATCTGTGTAAATATCCACGTGGACACCATATAAGTAATGTCTCCATATCTTTAATGCATGGACCACCGCGGCCAATTCTAAGTCATGGGTAGGATAATTCTGCTTATGTTTCCGCAATTGCCTTCAAGCATACGCAACCACCTTGCCATGTTGCATCAACACACAACCTAGCCCAACACCTGAAGCGTCACAATACACAACGTATCCCTCCAAACCGACTGGAAGTGTCAGAACTGGGGCAGAAGTCAATCGATCTTTTAACTCTTGGAAACTACGTTCGCAAGCATCTGTCCACTGAAACTTGGCTGATTTCTGTGTCAACTTTATGAGTGTCACGACCCAACCCCGTGGGCCGCGACCAGTGCCCGAGCTGGGCACCTATACGTACCCAATACCCAAATTAGCATATTAACAGAATAATAATATCAGTGGACGCTACAGAATTTAACAGAAAAGCAGACTTGGCACACATAGGCCGATAAGGCCATCATAGAACAAAATATCCCAAACATATGTACAGAACCCACACAGATATATCCACAGACCTCTACAGAACATATCATAATCATAAGACGGGACAGGGCCCCGTCATACCCAGAATAATGTACATATCCAGATAGCAGTGACAGACTGTACCAAAAGATGGGCTCTGAAGAAGAGAGCGCCCCAAAATAGCAGAGATGGGATCCTAAACAGATGGATCAGCGAACCTGTTGTCTGTACCTGCGCGGCATGAAAACGCAGCCCCCGAAGGAAGGGGGTCAGTACGAAATATGTACTGAATATGTAAAGCGGAATCACAGAAGTCAAATCATAATGGTTACAGAAAATGAGTACAAAATCCAGAGTGTCAAATGCATATTTCCAAAACAGACAGAATGTGTACAGAAACATATGTCATATCATATCCGGTCCCTGCCACGAGACTCGGCAGACAGAACGTGGCCACCCTCCCGACACTGGTGCCACCATACAGAGGAATTAGAAAAAGGGGCGTGGCCCCGCATCATAAAATGTCATATCAAAATGGCCATAACAGATCATATCAGAATAGGCGGACATGGCACATCATACTCCACAGACCCATGTACGCGTATACCTGCCCCCTCACATCGGGACGCGGCGAACAATGCAGAGAATCACGCTTGACAACATATCCTGGCCCGGGCTCAGTGTGGGAAACATTGGGACATCCACGAATGGAGTAGTGAGAGACTAATGCAATTTAAAAATATCATAAAATGTTTTCAAAGACTCGATGAAGCGTATCAAAGCCAAACAAATCCATGGAGTCAGACGGAATCATAATAAATGTATTTCGGATATCATAATAAATTACAGAAATATAACTTTCCTGAAGTCATTCCGAGTGTCAAAATAATTTATAATATTTAGTAGAATATTTAAAATAATATTCGTTAAGCGATTAGTAGGGTAATCGAAGCATTTCTTTCAAAAATCGCTTAAAAAGGAAGCTTTAACACATTAAGGGCAAAACCGGAAATAGTGGGCCCGCCTCGGGACAAACAAGGCGGCGGGCTCAAATTATACCCTCTAAGCTTATGGTATCACCTAAAAAGGTTCTACAGATATTCCATGAATTTTTAAGTGATTGAGAGCAAAATTGCATAATTCCAAGAAATAGCGTATCAAAATGGTTCAATTCTACTGAAGGAAAAACTAAAATTTTCTCTTGCGGATTCCGAGGGCCATCAAGAGGTCCTTCGAGGCCCGGATCCGACCCTAACACACTAAGGGCATGCCAAGGGAAGAATTGGGGTTGCTTTACATACCTTTCACGCTCCTTACGCCTTTCCAAACTCACTTCCCGTTTCGTCGAAAAACTGCAATTGGTCAAGTTTACCAATTGTAAGTTATAAATACCATAATTTCAACTTAATGCATATTTGTCTACCGAAATTTCGGCAACACTTCCCCTATACATATAGCACCCCGAGAATTCAACTCGGCTATAGATTATCAACAACAACCCAAACGACAACATCAATATCAACAATGAACATTAAAAACACAAATATCCTTCAACTAGTCATTTTTCTCACAAGTTGACATAATCTTCAATTCAACCCAAACTTTCAACTAATATCAATAATTTCACATTCATCAACAATCAAGATCATCACCATATAGTTCTAGAAACATTTCATATCGTTTTCCTCAAGTTATACACTCGATATACATGATATACAATTTTCCGCCAAAGTCATAACTTATGCAAAACATCAAATCTTTGGCATACAATTTCATAACAAGTTTCCAACTTCCAAATTCAAATCCCAAACTCTCCAAATTCTACAAATGGTCACAATTACCAAATATTAATTATACGCTCTTAGGAATTGAATCTTAAGTTAACATCTTTCTACAGAAATTTGGGCAGCATCTCCCCTGTTTATATGCCTAGCCCGAATTCTCAATTCAACAACCAGCACAACAATAACAATACCAGAATCAATAGTATTATTTCCCACATCAAATTATTCCATAAAACATCCCATAGGGTGTTTGTACCATATTTCCACCAACCAAATTAATTTACAGCAGTTAAACAACTCCTTTTCCGTAAATCAACCAAGATTAATGTTAACAATGAAAGATTCATACCTATATCGCGATAATATTTCTGTATCTTCACTTCTTCACCCTGACCTTGAGCCACAACACATTACTACACAATTTTGTAGTTGCAACTGTGCGCTGTCTGGACCGGAATTTGAAAATTATATTTTGATTTGCGTGACAATTGATGGGTGGAAGTTGGTGGAAGTTTTCAGAGATTTTGGGGAGGCTTAGAGGGTGTTTTGTTGTTGATTGGGGGCTAAAGCCCCGTTATATAACCTTTTAGAATCTGCCAGAACTGTCTAGAAAAGTGTTCAGCGCGATCGCGCCACCTTCTGGCGCGTTCGCGCTGTGTTACAGATTTTCTTCTGCGCGTTCGCGCCCCTCCCAGGCGCGATCGCGCAGACCTTTTTTTCTGCCTGGACCTTCGTTCAGTAAAATGGTCATAACGTTTGATCCCGATATCGTATGAGGGCCCACGACCTATGGATGGAAAGCTAATTCAATTATCTACAACTTTTATTTCTGGGCGTTTTCCCAAATTCCAAATTTATAATACCGTTTTTGCCCCTAGAAGTCAGATCATCCGAAAATGCTTCCTTAAATTGTCCCTTTTGGAGGGCTTCCACTTTGATTTGGCCCAAGGGTCCTTCTTGACTTGTGTTTAACTTCACATATGTGATTCATATAATTTGTCACATGTCCCAAAAAAAAAAAAAATCTTGACGTGTGGGCCCCACCTCAACTTACAATTAATCCGACGTTCAAACAAATACGGGATGTAACATCCTCCCCCCCTTTAGAACATTCGTCCTCGAATGTTCAACTAGCCTTATGGGGTATTATAATACGTCGAAGAGGTCTCTTTCTTTCCTTCAAAATTTCCCAATCGTTACTATTACTATCCTCCTTTTACGTACTCGTTTTCTTTCTATTTCTGAACATCGTTGTGCTAGAACGTCCCGACCTTAGCTAGCGACGGAATTGGTGTCAGTTTACTTGAAATATCTGTACCATGTCTTTCGCTTTGTCTCTCAAATTCTGTTCAGTTAATATCTTTCATACCTCGCGACACTGGCTGCTGAGGTCCACCTGTCGGTCGGTACAGTCATGAATGGGGTGTCATATGCACACATACACATTTACTACCATTTCTCTCACAAAACAGTTCCCAAACGCCTATTCAAACTTACTCTCGGTCCCAAGCTGCATTGCGCTATCTTCTTCCTCACCAGCTTATCTTCTCTTAGTCTACCCGATTTCTTGAGGGTTTCTAATCGCTCCGCATATCCTAATCTCCTTTAGGTTATCCCAAATTTTCCATTCGTCCCTTATTCCTATACTTGTGAAAATTTTGTTTACTTCTCAGGGGGTCACCCATCCCGGAATTGCTCTGGCCCTAGCACGCTTAACCTCGAAACTTTAGTTCACTTAGACACGTTAACGCTGATATAATAGCACCCACTTCCTCACACGACCCTTTTTACGCAATCTAGGGCAAACTGGGGTCTTAACAATTTCCGAACAATTTTGGTAGCGGGTCCCACTCCTCTCTAGAGAGGGTCTTTCATTTTTCTAATTATGCATTTATTATATTAGCCCTCTAAATCTTCAAGACTCACCTTTTATTATATGCACGGCTACCCCAATGGTTTTTGTCAATTCGGGTGTTTCCTCAATCCTATTAGTAACTAGGACGGGCAAATGTACCACAAAATAGAGCCTAGATCGATCATTACACATATATTTCGAGAAAGGAATAATAATATACCTATATCCGCATTTGGTGGCGTCTCCGAATCCTGTCGACTAGTAAGGGAATAGATGCGGTTCGAAGGACCGCCAGAACTGGAAGCTCCGCCACGGCCTCTACCGCGGCCTGCTGGTGCTGATGTACCTTGTCCCGGGGGGTGCATAGCTACAGATGAAGATGATAAACCAACAACTAATCCGGTAGGCTGCGCTGCACCACCCAAATTACCCTTATACGGGCAATCTCTCACAGAATGGCCCTGACGGCCATAAGAAAAACATGCACCGGTGACTCTGTAGCATTCTCCAGGATGATATCTACCACAATAAGAACACAGAGGCCTGGGTGGCCTCATCTGACCGGAACCCCCATCTGTCCGCGGACCTGAAGCCCTGGAGCTCTGGCCTGCTCCTGAATACCCTGGGCTATCGAATCTTCGACCTGTAAACTGCGGAGGTGTGCTCTGTGCCGGCTGGGAAGGATGTCTGCTAGACTGCTGCTGTTCCTGAGGCTGCCTACTCCAAGACTCCACAGAATACCCAGCTGATCTGGCCCTCTTGGGTTGTCTCCGATCCTGGCTCCTGTCGGGCTGATGTCCTCTACGCCGGTCCTCCATACCCTGGGCATGTGCCTGTATACGGGCAATATCCATACTGGGCTGAGCAGCCAACACCAAACAACTGTCGACCAAATAATCGTCCAGCCCCATATTGTACCTGTGCATCCTGTCAGTCATAGTAGCTACCACAGCAGGTGCATATCGGGCCAACGAATCAAACTCCAGACTGTAATCTCGAACGCTGCGACCCCTCTGTCTCAGCAATAAAAATCTGTCAGCCCTAGCCCGTCGTAGCTCCGGAGGTAGGAAGTGTCCAAGAAAAGCCTCAGAAAACTCATCCCAGACTGCTGGGGGAGCACCAACGTCTCTGGCTAACTCCCAAGACTCGTACCAATTAGCCGCTACATCATACAACCGGTACGAAGCCAACGCGACTGACTCTGTCTCGGAAGCATTAATCAAATGTAAGGTGCGCCGCATCTTCCTGATAAACTCCTCGGGATCCTCCTCGGGCTTTGTCCCGAAGAACTCTGGAGGACTACAAGTCAAAAACTCACGGGCTCTCGAACTATCACGCCTGACTGCCCGGTCACCTCCCAGTCCATGCCCCTGAACCTGCCCTGCCACAAGTCTCATCAGCAACTGGACTGCCTCTCTCATAGACTGATCCTCAGTGCCTGGTCGTGGAGCTGGAGGCTCAGGTGTTGGAACTGCGGGAGCTGGCGGTGGAGCCGCCCCCCGATCTGCGGCTGCGACCGCCCCAATCTCCTCCACGAGTGGCGGTGTAGAAGAACCCTCTGTCTGGGGCAAAGTCTCCGGAGCAATATATGCCTGGGCCCTGGTAGTCCTCTGGACCCGACTAGTCTCTCCTACGACCACTGACTTGGCCTTTTGGGCCGCTGTCGCCTTTTTTGGAGGCATATCTGCAAATGTAACCATTCGTTAGGGAGGAGTCATCCTGATAACACAGCTCTAACGCATGATCTAAGACAGAAAGAAGGGTAGTATCCTAAATGCCCTACAGCCTCCTGTTTATAGGCGTGGTGCACAACACACCGATAAACAAGACTCTACTAGACACGGTCTGTGGACATTCCGAGGACGAACCGCTCTGATACCACTTTTGTCACGACCCAACCCCGTGGGCCCCGACCAGTGCCCGATCTGGGCACCTATAGGTACCCGATACCCAAATTAGCATATTAACAGAATAATAATATAATAATAATATCAGTGGACGCTACAGAATTTAACAGAAAAGCAGACTTGGCACACATAGGCCGATAAGGCCATTATAGAACAAAATATCCCAAACATATGTACAGAACCCACACAGATATATCCACAGACCTCTACAGAACATATCATAATCATAAGACGGGACAGGGCCCCGTCATACCCAGAATAATGTACATATCCAGATAGCAGTGACAGACTGTACCAAAAGATGGGCTCTGAAGAAGAGAGCGCCCCAAAATAGCAGAGATGGGATCCTAAATAGATGGATCAGCGAACCTGTTGTCTGTACCTGCGCGGCATGAAAACGCAGCCCCCGAAGGAAGGGGGTCAGTACGAAATATGTACTGAATATGTAAAACGGAATCACAGAAGTCAAATCATAATGGTTACAGAAAATGAGTACAAAATCCAGAGTGTCAAATGCATATTTCCAAAACAGACAGAATGTGTACAGAAACATATGTCATATCATATCCGGTCCCTGCCACGGGACTCGGCAGATAGAACGTGGCCACCCTCCCGACACTGGTGCCACCATACAGAGGAATCAGAAAAAGGGGCGTGGCCCCGCATCATAAAATGTCATATCAAAATGGCCATAACAGATCAGATCAGAATAGGCGGACATGGCACATCATACTCCACAGACCCATGTACGCGTATACCTGCCCCCTCACATCGGGACGCGGCGAACAATACAAAGAATCACGCTTGACAACATATCCTGGCCCGGGCTCAGTGTGGAAAACATTGGGACATCCACGAATGGAGTAGTGAGAGACTAATGCAATTTAAAAATATCATAAAATGTTTTCAAAGACTCGATGAAGCGTATCAAAGCCAAACAAATCCATGGAGTCAGACGGAATCATAATAAATGTATTTCGGATATCATAATAAATTACAGAAATATAACTTTCCTGAAGTCATTCCGAGTGTCAAAATAATTTATAATATTTAGTAGAATATTTAAAATAATATTCGTTAAGCGATTAGTAGGGTAATCGAAGCATTTCTTTCAAAAATCGCTTAAAAAGAAAGCTTTAACACATTAAGGGCAAAACCGGAAATAGTGGGCCCGCCTCGGGACAAACAAGGCGGCGGGCTCAAATTATACCCTCTAAGCTTATGGTATCACCTAAAAAGGTTCTACAGATATTCCATGAATTTTTAAGTGATTGAGAGCAAAATTGCATAATTCCAAGAAATAGCGTATCAAAATGGTTCAATTCTACTGAAGGAAAAACTAAAATTTTCTCTTGCGGATTCCGAGGGCCATCAAGAGGTCCTTCGAGGCCCGGATCCGACCCTAACACACTAAGGGCATGCCAAGGGAAGAATTGGGGTTGCTTTACATACCTTTCACGCTCCTTACGCCTTTCCAAACTCACTTCCCGTTTCGTCGAAAAACTGCAATTGGTCAAGTTTACCAATTGTAAGTTATAAATACCATAATTTCAACTTAATGCATATTTGTCTACCGAAATTTCGGCAGCACTTCCCCTATACATATAGCACCCCGAGAATTCAACTCGGCTATAGATTATCAACAACAACCCAAACGACAACATCAATATCAACAATGAACATTAAAAACACAAATATCCTTCAACTAGTCATTTTTCTCACAAGTTGACATAATCTTCAATTCAACCCAAACTTTCAACTAATATCAATAATTTCACATTCATCAACAATCAAGATCATCACCATATAGTTCTAGAAACATTTCATATCGTTTTCCTCAAGTTATACACTCGATATACATGATATACAATTTTCCGCCAAAGTCATAACTTATGCAAAACATCAAATCTTTGGCATACAATTTCATAACAAGTTTCCAACTTCCAAATTCAAATCCCAAACTCTCCAAATTCTACAAATGGTCACAATTACCAAATATTAATTATACGCTCTTAGGAATTGAATCTTAAGTTAACATCTTTCTACAGAAATTTGGGCAGCATCTCCCCTGTTTATATGCCTAGCCCGAATTCTCAATTCAACAACCAGCACAACAATAACAATACCAGAATCAATAGTATTATTTCCCACATCAAATTATTCCATAAAACATCCCATAGGGTGTTTGTACCATATTTCCACCAACCAAATTAATTTACAGCAGTTAAACAACTCCTTTTCCGTAAATCAACCAAGATTAATGTTAACAATGAAAGATTCATACCTATATCGCGATAATATTTCTGTATCTTCACTTCTTCACCCTGACCTTGAGCCACAACACATTACTACACAATTTTGTAGTTGCAACTGTGCGCTGTCTGGACCGGAATTTGAAAATTATATTTTGATTTGCGTGAAAATTGATGGGTGGAAGTTGGTGGAAGTTTTCAGAGATTTTGGGGAGGCTTAGAGGGTGTTTTGTTGTTGATTGGGGGCTAAAGCCCCGTTATATAACCTTTTAGAATCTGCCAGAACTGTCTAGAAAAGTGTTCAGCGCGATCGCGCCACCTTCTGGCGCGTTCGCGCTGTGTTACAGATTTTCTTCTGCGCGTTCGCGCCCCTCCCAGGCGCGATCGCGCAGACCTTTTTTTCTGCCTGGACCTTCGTTCAGTAAAATGGTCATAACGTTTGATCCCGATATTGTATGAGGGCCCACGACCTATGGATGGAAAGCTAATTCAATTATCTACAACTTTCATTTCTGGGCGTTTTCCCAAATTCCAAATTTATAATACCGTTTTTGCCCCTAGAAGTCAGATCATCCGAAAATACTTCCTTAAATTGTCCCTTTTGGAGGGCTTCCACTTTGATTTGGCCCAAGGGTCCTTCTTGACTTGTGTTTAACTTCACATATGTGATTCATATAATTTGTCACATGTCCCAAAAAAAAAAAAAATCTTGACGTGTGGGCCCCACCTCAACTTACAATTAATCCGACGTTCAAACAAATACGGGATGTAACATCCTCCCCCCCTTTAGAACATTCGTCCTCGAATGTTCAACTAGCCTTATGGGGTATTATAATACGTCGAAGAGGTCTCTTTCTTTCCTTCAAAATTTCCCAATCGTTACTATTACTATCCTCCTTTTACGTACTCGTTTTCTTTCTATTTCTGAACATCGTTGTGCTAGAACGTCCCGACCTTAGCTAGCGACGGAATTGGTGTCAGTTTACTTGAAATATCTGTACCATGTCTTTCGCTTTGTCTCTCAAATTCTGTTCAGTTAATATCTTTCATACCTCGCGACACTGGCTGCTGAGGTCCACCTGTCGGTCGGTACAGTCATGAATGGGGTGTCATATGCACACATACACATTTACTACCATTTCTCTCACAAAACAGTTCCCAAACGCCTATTCAAACTTACTCTCGGTCCCAAGCTGCATTGCGCTATCTTCTTCCTCACCAGCTTATCTTCTCTTAGTCTACCCGATTTCTTGAGGGTTTCTAATCGCTCCGCATATCCTAATCTCCTTTAGGTTATCCCAAATTTTCCATTCGTCCCTTATTCCTATACTTGTGAAAATTTTGTTTACTTCTCAGGGGGTCACCCATCCCGGAATTGCTCTGGCCCTAGCACGCTTAACCTCGAAACTTTAGTTCACTTAGACACGTTAACGCTGATATAATAGCACCCACTTCCTCACACGACCCTTTTTACGCAATCTAGGGCAAACTGGGGTCTTAACAATTTCCGAACAATTTTGGTAGCGGGTCCCACTCCTCTCTAGAGAGGGTCTTTCATTTTTCTAATTATGCATTTATTATATTAGCCCTCTAAATCTTCAAGACTCACCTTTTATTATATGCACGGCTACCCCAATGGTTTTTGTCAATTCGGGTGTTTCCTCAATCCTATTAGTAACTAGGACGGGCAAATGTACCACAAAATAGAGCCTAGATCGATCATTACACATATATTTCGAGAAAGGAATAATAATATACCTATATCCGCATTTGGTGGCGTCTCCGAATCCTGTCGACTAGTCAGGGAATAGATGCGGTTCGAAGGACCGCCAGAACTGGAAGCTCCGCCACGGCCTCTACCGCGGCCTGCTGGTGCTGATGTACCTTGTCCCGGGGGGTGCATAGCTACAGATGAAGATGATAAACCAACAACTAATCCGGTAGGCTGCGCTGCACCACCCAAATTACCCTTATACGGGCAATCTCTCACAGAATGGCCCTGACGGCCATAAGAAAAACATGCACCGGTGACTCTGTAGCATTCTCCAGGATGATATCTACCACAATAAGAACACAGAGGCCTGGGTGGCCTCATCTGACCGGAACCCCCATCTGTCCGCGGACCTGAAGCCCTGGAGCTCTGGCCTGCTCCTGAATACCCTGGGCTATCGAATCTTCGACCTGTAAACTGCGGAGGTGTGCTCTGTGCCGGCTGGGAAGGATGTCTGCTAGACTGCTGCTGTTCCTGAGGCTGCCTACTCCAAGACTCCACAGAATACCCAGCTGATCTGGCCCTCTTGGGTTGTCTCCGATCCTGGCTCCTGTCGGGCTGATGTCCTCTACGCCGGTCCTCCATACCCTGGGCATGTGCCTGTATACGGGCAATATCCATACTGGGCTGAGCAGCCAACACCAAACAACTGTCGACCAAATAATCGTCCAGCCCCATATTGTACCTGTGCATCCTGTCAGTCATAGTAGCTACCACAGCAGGTGCATATCGGGCCAACGAATCAAACTCCAGACTGTAATCTCGAACGCTGCGACCCCTCTGTCTCAGCAATAAAAATCTGTCAGCCCTAGCCCGTCGTAGCTCCGGAGGTAGGAAGTGTCCAAGAAAAGCCTCAGAAAACTCATCCCAGACTGCTGGGGGAGCACCAACGTCTCTGGCTAACTCCCAAGACTCGTACCAATTAGCCGCTACATCATACAACCGGTACGAAGCCAACGCGACTGACTCTGTCTCGGAAGCATTAATCAAATGTAAGGTGCGCCGCATCTTCCTGATAAACTCCTCGGGATCCTCCTCGGGCTTTGTCCCGAAGAACTCTGGAGGACTACAAGTCAAAAACTCACGGGCTCTCGAACTATCACGCCTGACTGCCCGGTCACCTCCCAGTCCATGCCCCTGAACCTGCCCTGCCACAAGTCTCATCAGCAACTGGACTGCCTCTCTCATAGACTGATCCTCAGTGCCTGGTCGTGGAGCTGGAGGCTCAGGTGTTGGAACTGCGGGAGCTGGCGGTGGAGCCGCCCCCCGATCTGCGGCTGCGACCGCCCCAATCTCCTCCACGAGTGGCAGTGTAGAAGAACCCTCTGTCTGGGGCAAAGTCTCCGGAGCAATATATGCCTGGGCCCTGGTAGTCCTCTGGACCCGACTAGTCTCTCCTACGACCACTGACTTGGCCTTTTGGGCCGCTGTCGCCTTTTTTGGAGGCATATCTGCAAATGTAACCATTCGTTAGGGAGGAGTCATCCTGATAACACAGCTCTAACGCACGATCTAAGACAGAAAGAAGGGTAGTATCCTAAATGCCCTACAGCCTCCTGTTTATAGGCGTGGTGCACAACACACCGATAAACAAGACTCTACTAGACACGGTCTGTGGACATTCCGAGGACGAACCGCTCTGATACCACTTTTGTCACGACCCAACCCCGTGGGCCCCGACCAGTGCCCGATCTGGGCACCTATAGGTACCCGATACCCAAATTAGCATATTAACAGAATAATAATATAATAATAATATCAGTGGACGCTACAGAATTTAACAGAAAAGCAGACTTGGCACACATAGGCCGATAAGGCCATTATAGAACAAAATATCCCAAACATATGTACAGAACCCACACAGATATATCCACAGACCTCTACAGAACATATCATAATCATAAGACGGGACAGGGCCCCGTCATACCCAGAATAATGTACATATCCAGATAGCAGTGACAGACTGTACCAAAAGATGGGCTCTGAAGAAGAGAGCGCCCCAAAATAGCAGAGATGGGATCCTAAACAGATGGATCAGCGAACCTGTTGTCTGTACCTGCGCGGCATGAAAACGCAGCCCCCGAAGGAAGGGGGTCAGTACGAAATATGTACTGAATATGTAAAGCGGAATCACAGAAGTCAAATCATAATGGTTACAGAAAATGAGTACAAAATCCAGAGTGTCAAATGCATATTTCCAAAACAGACAGAATGTGTACAGAAACATATGTCATATCATATCCGGTCCCTGCCACGGGACTCGGCAGATAGAACGTGGCCACCCTCCCGACACTGGTGCCACCATACAGAGGAATCAGAAAAAGGGGCGTGGCCCCGCATCATAAAATGTCATATCAAAATGGCCATAACAGATCAGATCAGAATAGGCGGACATGGCACATCATACTCCACAGACCCATGTACGCGTATACCTGCCCCCTCACATCGGGACGCGGCGAACAATACAAAGAATCACGCTTGACAACATATCCTGGCCCGGGCTCAGTGTGGAAAACATTGGGACATCCACGAATGGAGTAGTGAGAGACTAATGCAATTTAAAAATATCATAAAATGTTTTCAAAGACTCGATGAAGCGTATCAAAGCCAAACAAATCCATGGAGTCAGACGGAATCATAATAAATGTATTTCGGATATCATAATAAATTACAGAAATATAACTTTCCTGAAGTCATTCCGAGTGTCAAAATAATTTATAATATTTAGTAGAATATTTAAAATAATATTCGTTAAGCGATTAGTAGGGTAATCGAAGCATTTCTTTCAAAAATCGCTTAAAAAGAAAGCTTTAACACATTAAGGGCAAAACCGGAAATAGTGGGCCCGCCTCGGGACAAACAAGGCGGCGGGCTCAAATTATACCCTCTAAGCTTATGGTATCACCTAAAAAGGTTCTACAGATATTCCATGAATTTTTAAGTGATTGAGAGCAAAATTGCATAATTCCAAGAAATAGCGTATCAAAATGGTTCAATTCTACTGAAGGAAAAACTAAAATTTTCTCTTGCGGATTCCGAGGGCCATCAAGAGGTCCTTCGAGGCCCGGATCCGACCCTAACACACTAAGGGCATGCCAAGGGAAGAATTGGGGTTGCTTTACATACCTTTCACGCTCCTTACGCCTTTCCAAACTCACTTCCCGTTTCGTCGAAAAACTGCAATTGGTCAAGTTTACCAATTGTAAGTTATAAATACCATAATTTCAACTTAATGCATATTTGTCTACCGAAATTTCGGCAGCACTTCCCCTATACATATAGCACCCCGAGAATTCAACTCGGCTATAGATTATCAACAACAACCCAAACGACAACATCAATATCAACAATGAACATTAAAAACACAAATATCCTTCAACTAGTCATTTTTCTCACAAGTTGACATAATCTTCAATTCAACCCAAACTTTCAACTAATATCAATAATTTCACATTCATCAACAATCAAGATCATCACCATATAGTTCTAGAAACATTTCATATCGTTTTCCTCAAGTTATACACTCGATATACATGATATACAATTTTCCGCCAAAGTCATAACTTATGCAAAACATCAAATCTTTGGCATACAATTTCATAACAAGTTTCCAACTTCCAAATTCAAATCCCAAACTCTCCAAATTCTACAAATGGTCACAATTACCAAATATTAATTATACGCTCTTAGGAATTGAATCTTAAGTTAACATCTTTCTACAGAAATTTGGGCAGCATCTCCCCTGTTTATATGCCTAGCCCGAATTCTCAATTCAACAACCAGCACAACAATAACAATACCAGAATCAATAGTATTATTTCCCACATCAAATTATTCCATAAAACATCCCATAGGGTGTTTGTACCATATTTCCACCAACCAAATTAATTTACAGCAGTTAAACAACTCCTTTTCCGTAAATCAACCAAGATTAATGTTAACAATGAAAGATTCATACCTATATCGCGATAATATTTCTGTATCTTCACTTCTTCACCCTGACCTTGAGCCACAACACATTACTACACAATTTTGTAGTTGCAACTGTGCGCTGTCTGGACCGGAATTTGAAAATTATATTTTGATTTGCGTGAAAATTGATGGGTGGAAGTTGGTGGAAGTTTTCAGAGATTTTGGGGAGGCTTAGAGGGTGTTTTGTTGTTGATTGGGGGCTAAAGCCCCGTTATATAACCTTTTAGAATCTGCCAGAACTGTCAAGAAATCTAAATGGAGAAAAACTAGGGTTTTGCTCAAAGTGGAGTATTATCAACCAAAGCTTGTTCCTACAACTTCTAAGGTAGGATTCATGATTTTTACATGATGTTTAAGGTATTGAAGAGTTGAAATACATGGATTGTAGAAAATGTGGTCAAGTAGGTCATGAATGATGAATAGTGACATTTTGAGGAATAGTTTGAATTGAATCATGAATGTTGTTGTGTTGTGATATGAATGTATTATAAATGATACTAAGATCATGAACTAGACACTTTAGACGAATGGACGAAGTTGGATGTTATGACAATAAATATGGGTGAATTAGAGGCAAATTAAGGAATTTAGATAAGGTGGATAATGTGAATGACTAATGGCCATTGTTATGATATTAATGAAGGTATAGACGCTAGCATTGGAAGGAAACGTGCAAGTGTAGAATAGTCCAACGAAAAGGTATGTAAGGCTAACCCTTCTTTCATAAGGCATGGTTCCTTGGCCAAACTCTTAAATCCTCTATATGAGTATGTTGTATTCAAATGATTGACATTCCGAGCACATAAGCTCACGATCCTCGATATGTACTACGATTGTACAACTCACCCCATATGACGAGTAAGCATAAGATATAGATGTAGCGAAAATGATGATAATAGTGATGACGCTGATAATAATAATGATGTTAAAAGGTGCCTACGGGCTAGCATGCTTATATGTGCCTATGAAGCGCTATAATTAAACCCCGAGCCTATGGTGCCGGGTAGAGTGTATGATTATATATATGTATGTATGTATACGATTACGAAACGCGCGCACACCTCTGCAGATGGTACGGATAACCCTGAAGCCTTGGTAGGGCCAGGTATGAGCAACCTTGAGCCTTGGTTGGCCAAGTATGTATGAAACACCGATCCTATGAGGTCGGGTATGCTAGGTAAATGCTATATGTATATGAAGTGACTATGTATAAAATATGAATATGAATGTGATAAGACTATGTATATGAATAAGAATAAGAACATGTATACAGATACGAGCACAAGTATGGTACGAGCACTACTATGAAATGTGCATGAGAAATGGAAAGTTCCTATGAAAGGCAGGTAAGTGCCATGATGATGATATTATTGTCTTCCCACCTATTCCACTACATATATTGTCTATGATGCTTCTATATTGATGTTGATCATGCTTTACATACTCAGTACATTCTTCGTACTGACGTACTTTTGTTTGTGGACGCTGGGTCATGCCCGCAGGTGCACAGGGGGACAGACTTGATCCATAGCTGCGTATTCAGAGATTTCATAGCAGAGCTCCATTTCTTCCGGAGCCATAGCTTTAGGGTATTCATTCTTTTGTGTATATGATTATGGGCATAGCGGGGTCCTGTCCCGCTCATGTGTTATGTCATACTCTTCTTAGAGGCTCGTAGTCACGTGTATATGTTTAGATGTGTCTGGCTTAGTCGGCCCATGTTTTGTATATCATTTTGTCGGCCACGTTGGCCCATGTACAATTGATGCGGCCTAGATGCCAATTATGATATAATGGTAATGTCGCCCAAAGGGGATAGTTTGATGAATGAAAGGGAATGTATGTTTAATTATGTGGCTCACCTAAATGTAAGCATGAGTATATGTTAAGAGGGTGCCCGGGTGGGCTAGCACCGGGTGCTCGTCGCGGCCCCCTAGTCGGGTCGTGACATATTTTCACATTGTGTATGCTAGAATTTGTGTAAGGTACTACATGGCAAGGATTAAAATGTTGTTCCAGGTTACTCCCGGGTTGCTTTTAAACCGGTTTACTGTTACGCCTTTCCTTGTTCATGATTCAGTAATGCTTTACATATTCAGTACATATTCCATACTGACCCCCTTTCTTCGGGGGCTGCGTTTCATGCCCGCAGGTTCAGGGACGCGGTTCAGCAATCTAGCCACCTAGAAGGAGTCAGCGCCGAGAGTCAGACAGCTCCACTCGCTTCGGAGACTATTCCCGTTCTGGTATAATTCTGTGTACATATTGCGGGCACGATGGGGCCCTGTCCCATCACCTATGCACGGTCATACTCTTTTAGTAGTCTGCGAACATCGTGGGTGTCGTGGTTACTGTTTGGCCTTGCCAGCCATTATTTTGTTGTACAAAAGTGTTGGTAACCTCGTTGGCTTGCCTTGTCATATGTTATGTATATATATGAGTACGCTTTGGGATGTTTGAGTTACATGTCGACTTTGGTATTCTATTTACAGTTTTCAGACTTAGTAAATAAAAAAAAAACCTATTGAATGCCATAATTGAGAACAAATAACATAAGTTGGGTTATCGGACAGGTTAAGCTCGGTCACTCGTCATGGCCCTAGGTTAGGTCGTGACAAAAGTGGTATAAGAGCAGTTCGGTCCTCGGCATGTTCGCAGACGGTGTCTAGTAGAGTCTTGTTTATCGGTGTGTTGTGCACCACATTTATAAACAGGAGGCTACGAGACATTAATAGGGTGTCATTCTTTCTTTCATGGTGATGATCGTGCGGATAGAGTTGTGTCGTAAGTGAAGTCCTTAATCTAATAACCTTGTATGATTTCAGTGATGACTAAGAAGGGTAAAGCGACAGCAGCCCAGAAGGGTAAACCAGTTGTGGATGAGGCAGTTAGCCGAGCCCCTAGGTCTACCAGAGCTCAGCCTTACGCTGGAATACACATTCAGTCCCAGAGTCCTCCTACTTCCCCATCTTCGGAGGAGCTCAGAGGGGCACTTGATCCAGCCCCAGCTCCAGCACCAGTACCTCCAGTCCCTCAGCCAGATGCTCAGACTCAGGAGATAAAAGAGATGAAAGATGCTATACATTTGTTGACTCAGATACTTGCTACCTAGGCTGGACGACAGGATAGGGGTCATGAGTGTCCATATAGGGCCGCTAGTGCCAAGGCTCGAGATTTTCTTACATTAAATCCCCCAGAATTTAAGGGCACGGACCCTAATGCTGATCCTCAAGAGTTCATAGATGGTATGCAGCGTACCTTAAATGTGATGAAGGCGTCAGCTACAGAATCTGTTGAGTTAGCTGCTTATAGGTTGCAGGGTATAGCAATTGATTGGGTTCAGTCATGGAGATTATCGAGGGGTAGGGACGCTCTTCCACTGACTTGGCAGGAATTCTCGGATGCCTTCTTGCGCCATTATATGCCACCCGAATCAAGGCGGGCAAGGGTTGACAGGTTCCTTAACCTGCGGCAAGGTAGCATGTCTGTTAGAGAGTATAGTGTGGAATTTGATTCTTTAGCCAGATATGCCCCTTCTATTGTGTAGAAAATGGAAGATAGAGTTCACCGATATGTGATGGGATAAGAGCTAGGGTTGCAGGAGTCTTGTATGGCAGTAGCAATGCAGTCAGGTATGGATATAGCTCGTATTCAGGCATATGCTCAAGGGTCAGAGGATCGTAGGCGCCAACGAGAGGCTATCTCGGAGCAGAGTAGTAGTCAGCCCAAGAGGGCCAGGTCAGAGGGCCAGAGTAGGGGTCCCACTAGAGAGAGCAGACCCTAGTATAGTTCACCTTTGCAGTTTCGTGGACCTCAGCAAGGTAGGGAGACTTCCCCTAGGCAGAGACAAAGTTCTTCTTATACATCGGGTTCTCAGCAGTAGGTGAGATCAGGGCAGGAGGTGATGCCCCTTCCCCGATGTGCGTCTTGCGGAAGACAGCATGTAGGACGATGTCGTCAGGGTGTATGCTATACTTGTGGTGACCCGTGGCACTATGCTAGAGATTGCCCACAAAGAGTGGGTAGTATTGTTCCTGAGAATTCGGTAGCAGCATCGTCACCCTCAGTGAGAGCCCCCGAGACAGGACTCCTGACTTCTTCTGGCCGAGGTAGGGGCGGAGGTAGAGCATCTAGTTCCAGTGCGGGGCCGCATCGTATCTATGCTCTAGGTGGGAGACCGGGTCTAGAGACAACGCAGGATGCACCATCAGGTATACCCTTCTTCAGATAATTTATTGGTGTACTTAAACTACATCTGAACCGTCCCTTATCATTATGACATGATGTATCACAACATAAGTGAGAATATGAGCATAGCGGTTAACAGGGTAAATCGAGACAAGAGATTTCGTGAGGCACTTAGTTGAAACCTTAAGGGGGAAAGTGCCCATAGCATAGCAAGACCATAACTATAAATCCGAACTAGGATAAGCAAATAAAAGACTACCTTTGATAGAGCCTTACGGGACAATTCAACATTCGAGGACAAATGTTCTAAAGGGGGGGAGGATGTTATATCCCGTATTTTGTACATTGGGATATTCCGAGCTAACTACGATAAGGCTATTTTCCGGTTTTGTCTTAACGCACAAGTTTCTTGTAAGTATTATTAGTATGGAATATTAAGGAAGGCTAAGGGCAAATTTGGAATTAGGAAAATAATTTTTCATGAATTAAAAAAAAAAACATAGTCTTGAAATAAGAGGGCCTTGTGGCCATCCAAGTTGATGTGGGCAAGGCCCACATGGATGAATTAGGCATGTGTATATTAGAAGACTAATTAGTCATATTTCTCATCTTTATCACTTAGAAATTTCAAGAAACTTGGAGAGGAAAAAGAAGAAGGCCATTCGGCCATAGCTAACCAAAATTGACCCCTTTAAAACCTTGATCAAAAAATATTTTCTTCTAGCAATTCAACCAATTGGAAGGTCCTCTTTAACGTGAGATAGTTGTTGGAGCAATCAAACCACTTCTTGTTGCAAATTCACAACCCTAGCCAAGTGAGAAGTTAAGGGAAAAAGGTAAGGTTTAATCTTCTTTTTATATGTTATGGATGGTTGTGTATGTTGTAGTATGTAGAAATGAATGAAATTTATGAAATATGGTGTGTTGGTGCTTGGCCGTGTATATGTAGTGTTGTAGCCGTGTGGTTATTGTGTGGTGTAGAAGAGAGTGAATCAATTTTATTTAGTATTTTGGTTGTTGTTGTAATGGAATCTATGATGAAAATGAAAGTTTAATAATTCTAGTTGAAGTTGTAAGTGTTGGAGAGTTGTTTTAGAAGCTAATGTGATCTTAAAACCACTTCATGTATTTATGGAAAATAATGTTGTTAGTGTGTGAATTGTTGGTGTAGTTTATGAATTCGGAAGGAAGGAATGTGTTGTTATTCTTGGTAAGTTGGAAGATTTTAGATTGTGTTGTTGTGGTTAATTTGAACATAAGTGAAATGCCGTTGAATTGCGTAGAAATGGTTGCCGATGTTAGAATGCATTTTGAATTAATTGTTGAAGTTGGAAATATGGTTGTTGGTATTGTTGTTGATGATTTGGCCGAGTTGGATTCTCGGGGTTGGTTGTATTCACAGGGGAGGTGCTGCCAAAATTTCTGTAAACAAAGTGTTAGTTTAGGATTGGACTCTTAAGTGTCCACAGCTAATGTTTGATATCTTTTGACATTGTTGTAGATCTTACGAAAGACGAGACTTAAGTTCGAACTAGCTTAGGAAGCAGACAAGGTATGTAAGGCGTACCCTTTCTTTCTTTTGGCATGTCCTAGAGCTAAGTAAGTTGTGACACGTATCTTGAGGTAACTCTATTCTTGATTCCGAGCTTGCTAATGATTCTTATTTACTTCTTGATATGAGTATACTTAGTATAGTCGAGCCTATTTTACGATTGAATAACAAGCAAAGCATAAAGAGTTCTTGTTTTTTTTAAAAAAAAGAGTTTTGTAAGTAGTAGTGTCCCTAACTTTCGTAGACGATCTCGGATTGTTTTGAAAATGTTCGTAGAGGTTTCTATAATGAATAACGTTCCTAACTTTCTTATACTAACTCGGATTGACTTGAAACGTGTTTGTGGTTTACTAATGATTTCGAGAAAATGAGTTTTGTACTAAATAAAACATAAAGTTGATTCCCAAAACCACTCCGACGGGGGTGCGAGATTTTACTATTTCGTTTCATTTACGATTTGTGTTTACACTCCATAGCACCATCTCTTTGCATTGATATTCGTGGGTTAAGTTATGTTGACATCATTATTATTATGTCGGGACCGGCATGCCCGAAGGGGTTATCATTACTATTATGTCGGGACCGCATGCCCGAAGGGGCTATCATTACTATTATGCCAGGACCGGCATGCCCGAAGGAGCCATCATTATTATTATGTCGGGACCGGCATGCCCGAAGGGGCTGTCATAACTATTATGTCGGGACCGGCATGCCCGAAGGGGCCATCATTATTATTATGTCGGAACCGGCATGCCCGAAGGGGCCATTAGCATTATTATGCCGGAAGCGGCATGCCCGAAGGGGCCATCATTATTATTATGCCGGAAGCGGCATGCCCGAAGGGGCCATCATTGTTACTATGCCGGAAGTGGCTGTCCGAATGGACTATTGTGTTATTAGCCGGCAGCGGCCGTCCGAAGGGACTATCGTGATACTATATTCACATTGTGTATGCTAGAATTTGTCTAAGGTACTACATGTCACGGATTTGAATGCTATTCCAGGTTACTCCCGGGTTGCTTTTAAACTGATTTACTGTTACGCCTTTCCTTGTTCATGATTCAGTAATGCTTTACATATTCAGTACATATTCCGTACTGACCCCCTTTCTTCGGGGGCTGCGTTTCATGTCCGCAGGTTCAGGGACGCGGTTCAGCAATCCAGCCACCTATGAGGAGTCAGCGCCGAGATTCAGACAGCTCCACTCGCTTCGGAGACTGTTCCCATTCTGGTATAATTCTGTGTACATATTGCGGGCACGATGGGGCCCTGTCTCATCACCTATGCACGGTCATACTCTTTTAGTAGTCTGCGAACATCATGGGTGTCGTGGTTACTGTTTGGCCTTGTCGGCCATTATTTTGTTGTACAAAAGTGTTGGTAACCTCGTTGGCTTGCCTTGTCATATGTTATGTATATATATGAGTACGCTTTGGGATGTTTGAGTTACAGGTCGACTTCGGTATTCTATTTACAGTTTTCAGACTTAGTTAAAAAAAAAACCTATTGAATGCCATAATTGAGAACAAGTAACATAAGTTGGGTTATCGGACAGGTTAAGCTCGGTCACTCGTCATGGCCCTAGGTTGGGTCATGACAGCTATCACCTCCTTAAATTTGTATTGCACTTGGAATTTGATTAATTAAGCAACAAAATAAACTTTTTCCTTCAACCATGGCTGGCCGAGACCAGCCATGGAAATGCTCCCCTTTTTTTTCCTAAGTAATTTTTTTGGAAATGAACTTAATTGTCAACTTTGTTCACAAACCATACCTTATAAATGGTTGTCCCCTAAGGGACACGCACCCCTCCCTTGTGACTCACCATTTTTTTTGATTTGTCATTCTTTTTTTTTTGTTTTATTTCTGGTGGGGCCCACTAATTATATTTAACTTAATTAATTTAATTAATCACTAATTCTTACTTAATAATCTAATCACAATTAATTTGGTCCTAATCTCCAATAATATTTCTACACTAAATAAAATTTATAGACAATTTATGTAATAATTAAACTTGAAAATTAAAGGTTCCTATTTCACGTCCGAAAATAATTCCGCCTTTAACTTGAGTCGATTTGCTTGCGAATAATTCGACGTATAAATATACGGGGTATAAAATCCTTCCCCCTTTTAGAACATTCGTCCTCGAATGTTAAACTGGTCCTGAACTCCCAGTACTTTCTCAAGCGTTCTCTTATTTAATTATGCCCTTCACATACCTTTTTCGTTGGTCGATTCACTATAATTTATTATAACGCCTTTCAGGCCTCTACATAGTCATTCCTGTAATATCTCCTCTTTCTGTTGCTTCCCGAGGTAATAATTCCACGTCATTGCCTTTACCCTCTTCTTACTTAGCAATCTGTTGTTAGTTGTACTGCGAGCTCTTCCGTTGAAATCTTACCTTCTTCCTTGTGCCCTTAGTCTTAACTTGTCCCCTTCTTCTCCTATAGTCATTCCCTTAAGGTATCGTTTCCTTTAGCTTACCTCTCAATCATTAAATATGATTTTAATAACGCGCAGACGTCCCTCGTCGATTCATTAGACTTTAATATCCCTGGGGTATTGCATGTGTAACGACCCATTTGGTCGTTTAACACTTTTAGGCCTAATATGGTCTAATTTTAGGGTGTCTATAGCTTACGATAACGGGTGATGCGGTTATTTAATTGACGAGTAAATTTTAGAATATATGTATTTAATGTGTGTGAATAGTTTATTCATAGAAATGTTATTTGCACACATATAAGGTGTAAGTGGGTAAATATGGTATTTTACCGAGTGAATAATTTTTAAATAAAACAAAATGGTGGAGTAAAAAGATTATTTTGGACAATGATTTTAGTTGGGGAGTAATAGGACAAGCCCATAATTAAATTATGTGAGTAGGGGTTAAATATTGGATTTTAGTGGGAGACTAAATAATTAATTGGTGGATTAGGGATAAATGTCATAGTGGACATCATCCACCCACTACATTTTGGTGAACTTTGGAAAACATATCATTATGGGAGATTAATCATTTAATTAATCAATTGTGGATGGCTATTGTAGTGCACTGCCACGTTGAAGTGGTGCAAAACAATGACTAAGGGTTATGTAGAAAAAGGTGACACCCTAGGAAGGAGTATTAGTGGGTGAGTATTACTTGGAGCCCACATTTAAAGAAATGAAAATATAGTTATATTATATCATATCATTTCCCCATTTTATGTTATAAATGTGTATGCAGCCACTATGTTATTTCATACAACAAAATTTAGTAAATATAACAGCAAAAAGATGACTATGACTATATTTTAATATCTGACACTTTAGGGACATAGATAAAATGTAATGATTAGATGAGACCCATTTGCATTTAATGTGTACAATTCTTATCGTACATTATTAAAGGCAAACATATCTTTGGATTTTGTTGACAAGGAGGCAGCAGTCACGTTTTAAATATATATATATATATATATATATATATATATATATATATATATATATATATATATATATATATATATATTTATTTATATATAAATAAATAAAGTGAGAGATATATGCTTTTTCTTATCTTAAGTTAGAAGAATCTTATATGAATTAAGTCAGCAATAGCTTGATATTCAATTTAGGCGGCTACGTGATTTAAGGGGGGTGGACAGCCTCTAATGACTAGAGATGGTCCTAACGTGTCCTTCTAGGTCCAAGGACCAAATTAAATCCAACACCTTATTTTATATAGTAGAAACTTGTCTTGAAAGGACACAAACGTTTTCCAGCAACATTAATCCCATTTTCTGGTTGAAGGAGCAATATTATTCTTTGGAGGAACGAAAAATATTTCTATTAACTCTCATACCCCTTTTGAATAAATCTATTAGTAGCAGCTGCATACGGCTATAGTTGTTTGAAGCTCTCGGCTAAGCTTCATTTATTGAGAAGAGGATTTATGACTTCTAGCAAAACATTTAAGAGGCCAAGCTTGCAAAGGAGGCAGCAACATGAGGAAATTGAATTATGGAAGAAGAAGCGGTGTAATTGGTGCAAGTGATTATAGGATCTGTCCTAATTACATTAAGACTTTGTCCGTTCGGAAGCACTTCAGAAGGAAAAAGCTTTGGCGTGGAAGTTCGTGACACCTGTTCGGCATTCAGGTAGGTTACGACTTACTTTATGTCTAGACTCCGGTTAGCAAAACGTATGTAGATAGTAGTGATTGACGGGGAAAGCATGATAGGTCTTCAGGCATGGTCTGGAGGTAAATTCCATCTAGGTTGATATTATCAGCTGTTACGTGGGCTTGTCGCCATTATTGTGATACTGTTACGTGGGCTTGTCGCCATTATTGTGATACTGTTATGTGAGCTCGTCGCCATTATTGTGATATTGTTATGTGAGCTGTCACAGTATTGTGATTTCATGTACTTGATATAATTTCCTCTCTCTTGTTATCTCACTGGTCATATGGAAGAGGAAGGTTGCTACTGAGAAATTGAATATTGAATTACCCTTCCTAGTATGAATCTATGGAACCTATGAATGCGATGATTATTGAGGTTGATTTCATGCGAGGCATGCATCCCATATTCTACGTGCTATGTGATGTAATTATCACCTTGTTGTATCTTTATCACATACTAGCTCACTCACCTTATGAAAGGGAAGGGTAATATTGATTATTGAGCCATGGACAATAATATGACTTGTACTTGTTTATTGCATCTTGGTGATATAGTTGAGACTGATATCATGCATGACATGCTTCCATATTACTTTTATGTTGTCCTAATGGTTAGGAGAGTGATTGAGAGACTCCGAGGTCTTTGCCGGAGATTGAGAGTGACAGAGAGACTCTGAGGTCTTTGCCGGAGATTGAGAGTGACGGAGAGACTCCGAGGTCTTTTCCGGAGATTGAATATGATTGAGAGACTCCGAGGTCTTTGCCGGAGATTGAGAGTAATTGATAGCCTCCGAGGTTTCTGCCGGAGAGCACGAGTGGTACATGGACTTCGCGGGTCCCCCATGGGTCATGACTATGAGGCATTGCCATAGCATGTGTGTACGATAATGGAGCGTGAGAGGTGACTACTGCATTGCATAACATTCATATAGCACGACATTACATTGCATAACACTCCATTTGAATTTCTATTCATGTCATTGCATGGCACATTCTCTGATTGATTCTTGATTTGTGAATTATTGAGTTGTTGTTTGTAAGTATATATTTCAGAGGCTTGATGGACTCGAGGTTTATAGATTTTTTCCTAGGCTTATAACCTGAGATATTGAAATCCCTGTGACTATCGTTACTGCAAGACTTTCATATGTGCTAGAGTTGTGACCGTGTTTGATTACTTATCTGCTTACTTGTTAGTTGCTTCTTGTTTATATGCGTGAACTAACCATTGTCGGCCTATGATACCTACGAGCCTTGTGTTGTGCTCATACTACTCTTGCTACACTCCTTGTGGAGTGTAGAGTTATTTTCAGGTGATGTTCGGAGTCTCACGACCGTTTCGAGGCATTCGTCAAGGGCGTTTGGGTGAGCTATTTGAGATCTTGCAACCCAGAGTCTCTCCTTAGATTTCTGTTGTTCTCTATCCTTAAACAGAAGTCGTATCCAGTTTGAGTCTGTTATCTACTTCAAATTGTAAACTTCTTTGAAGCTCTTGTATGAGTCTAGACCAGATTTTAGGAATTTCTTATAATAAAAGTATTTATTCCGCATGTTGTATCAAATTAAGGTAGTTACCTGAAGGGTTCGCCTATCAGGGAAGGTTAGTGTGGGTGCCCGCATGATCCATGATTTGGGTCGTGACAAGTTGGTATCAGAGCTTAGGTTACTCGGTCTATAAGTACAAGGGCAATGTCTAGTAGAGTCCTACTTATGGGTGTGTTGTGCGCCACACTTATAATTGGGAGGCTATGGGACATCTAGGAAACTTCAGATTCTTTCATTATTTCATGCTACTTCATTCAAATTGGTATCTAGTTGATCCCAATTGGTATCTGAACTTCTCTGTTTTACCTTCTCCCGGATGATGGGAGCTCGTCCTTAAATTCTTGCGCGAACGGTTGTTTCTAACATGTTGTGGTACAGTACGAGCTGTGTTGTCCTAATTGAGATGCGTGACTAAGTTCGGTTTCTAGCTATGACTTGAGATTTCAGCTGTGTGGAATCTTGATTCGGCTCATTATTGTGAGGTTGGTTGAAGAGATGGGAGAGGTGATTCATAGGATCATAGGACCTCCATATTTATAGTATTGGGTTTTCTCGAAAGGGGGCAAGAGTGCATCTATGGCTTAATAAGAGCGATTTGTTCGATGATATGATCGGTTTTGGGAAGCGTATAGCAAAGTAAGAGCTCTTATGGTATTTTGGTAAGAGTGTTATTGTGATGATGTGACAAAGGCATAGAAAAAAAGTACTAGCAAACAAAAGAAAGGGGTCTCACCTTGTTTTCTCAATTCAACAACATTTTCTTTTGGAATTTTATGAAGTGCTCGGTTCTTGCTTAAATATAGAAGGTGAAAAGGAGCAAAAATTATTCTTGGCAAGCTCAAGTAATTGATAAGTTCATTAATTAAGGTATGATGTTCTCCCCTCAAGTTGTAAGATGAAATAGTAGTATAAGCAACGTTAGTATGTTTCCAACTGGAAGTTGCGGGACGACGATCGGAAATCATAAACTAGTTATTAGGTGTTGCTATATTGTGTTGATTGGGACTGTTTTGTGTGTACCAAAAGGGACTATGGACTAGTACTACGTCACATAATTATGAAAATGAGTATATGAAGTGTATTAAAAATAATTGTTATTAAAGTGCATTGAGATAAGAAATTAATTTTGGCATTAGTTATGATTAACAGGGATAAGTACCAATGGTGGGCTGCCAATCGGCCTTAGTTGAGCAAATTGGTGACACTAAGTGGTAAAAGGGATTTAATAAGTCATATACACATCTTAGTGCATAATGACACGTAGAAGTAAGGATATAATTAAAGAGGTATTTGGACATATTAGTGGACATCATTGTCCCCATGGCATTATTAGGACTAGTATATTATTTGGTGACTAATTATAATATTAAGTGGTAGTGATGGGCTGTTTGGAGCATGTTATTAAAAGGATTATTTTGCAAAGACATCCCAAATGGTGAAACCCACAATCCACTAAGAGAAGATGATTTACATATCTACTTAAAGTGGGGAATTTATTTAGTAAGTGCGATGGGGGACAAGGTGGCACAGCCCCCAACAAAGGAACACATGACTAGTATTATTTGAGCATCTGTTGGTGTATATCTTTTGAGATAATTGTAGTAAATTATTGAATAATTGGTGGACCCCACAGCCCATTAACAAGAGACATACATATGTTAAGAGGTGGCATCTTTAGTGCAGATTAGATATTCAAGTAATTAAAGGGGGAGGTGGACCCTACTGTCTAGGACGTGGATTACTAGCTATCACTCCTTTAGTACTAACTTTTTTTATATTACTTCACTTTATATTCCAGCAAAATTGTTGAAAATGACTAAGCATGAAGTTGGGTAAGTGTCTTTTAAGATAGGGATTATTTTTAAGTGGACCCACGGTCCACTACATACTACAGAACTCTTATCTTACTTTGGTGGACGTGTGAGTATTTCGAGAAGTGATGATAGGTACAACATTAAGTTATTTTATCTAAGCGAAAAAAAAATACACGGTTAGTTAGATGTGTATGGTTCGGTATAGTTAAGTAAGGGTTGGTTATTCATATGTGAGCACCTTTTTGAGGACTATCGAATAAGGCATGGGTCAATGGAATTATTTATGGTAACAGAATGATGATGGTGTGACTAGTACTAATGGTGAAAGACTTTTAGATATCGTTGATCACGTTAGTGAACTTATGAACTAAGGTAAAAGGGGAATTATTTCCATTAAGGATTTTTGGCAAGGGTACTTCGACGAAAGAATATGAGAATATTAACAGGTTTGAGCAGCGATCGGTCGTTTGAAAAATCAATTCTCTTTTTGGCGTACCGTCCATTCTAGAAGCTCCGTAGTATTTATTTTGACCTACTTGCAAAAGTTGAAGTCAACGGATATCATTTGATTCACTTTGGGAGAAGGTTTCATTATGAAAATTTTGGAATTCAATTATTTGGATAAATTATTTATTTTGGGGAAAACGTGTTTCGATTAAACCGTTAGATCCGTATTGTAATTTCGGAGCTGTAGGAACAAGTCTCCTCGCTTTTCGCCATCGTATGAGGGAGATATGACAAATTTACTAAAGGAATTCACTGCTGATTTTTCTGGTGTAATTTTGCTGAAAAGTTGCAAAAATTGCTACTGAAATTCGTGTTAAAAATCTGCATTCTTTCTAAAACTTGAAACCACCATATCTCATTCATTATAAGGTCAAATTGAGTAATTCAAAAGCCTAACTTGAGTAAAATTTCACAAGGAATCCATTGGAAGCATCAAAAGCGAGTTTTGGGATCAGTTGGCACGAGAAACGAGGCGGAACAGCTGGGCATTTTTGTTATTAATGTTGCTTTGGGGTTTCTCATAATATTGAAAGCTTGGACTTAGGAGAATTCAAAGGCGTTCTCCAAGTTCCTTCAATGGAGTAAGGTCTAAACCATAATATAAGTATTTTCCCTTGATTCAATTCCTTAGTTTAAACTTTAATCCAGGATTTCTAAAGTAGGAAATTGGGGTTTATCCATGAAAAGTGGGTTTGTGGATTCCGCTGAGTTAAAGTATGATTTAATTAATGGATTACGTTAGTACTTGGTAATTATTTAAGGTATTATGGTCGCAAGAGGTTATAGGGTGATCTGATGGTGTCCTACGGACTTGGCTCCGTGGAGTATTCAGTGGTATGCTTCCTGCATTGTGATTTGGAGGTGTAAGTAAGACTTAGAATTAGCAAGGTCAGTTATGAGTGGATCAGTCTGTTGGGATCGCTTAAGGTTGCTCCGCTAAAGCAAGGAGTCTTTCCTGGCAAGAGTAAGTTGTGGTTTCGGGTTGGTCTTCAAGTATTCCTAAGAAATCGTGGTACAAAGAAAATTTAAGAAAGGTGAAAGAAGGGTTAGTGGAATCAGAATACTTTATCAGTTCAGAGTGGGCAAGGTTTGTGTCTTAGTCTAAGGTTGGTGTGGTTCTAAGGATAATTGTGGGGCCTATCGATAACGTTCATAGGTTTGGTTATATAGGATTAGAACATCTTGACAAAAGCAGTGCATATATTCGGAAACCGGGGATGAGGGGAAATTTGAATTTGGAATTATGAAAATTAGGTCTTTTATCTAAGTTAGAGGGAGTTCCGTCTAGTAAGGAGAGAGAGAAATGTTTATGGCGCATTCCGTAGAGGTTTCCCGCATTGTCCTATTAAAGATTCTTTAGTTACCGTCAGTGTTCATTCTCTCTTGTCGCTCGAGGACGAGCGATTGTTTAATTGGTATCTGATGTAATGACCCATTTGGTCATTTAGCACTTTTAGGCCTAATATCCCTAAAACACCCTTTTCGTGGTCTAATTTTAGGGTGTCTATAGCTTACGATAACGGGTGCTTCGGTTATTTAATTGACGAGTAAATTTTAGAATATATGTATTTAATGTGTGTGAATAGTTTATTCATAGAAATATTATTTGCACGCATATAAGGTGTAAGTGGGTAAATATGGTATTTGACGGAGTGGATAATTTTAAAATAAAACAAAATGGTGGAGTAAAAAGATTATTTTGGACAATGATTTCAGTTGGGGAGTAATAGGACAAGCCCATAATTAAATTGTGTGAGTAGGGGTTAAATATTGGATTTTAATGGGAGACTAAATAATTAATTAGTGGATTAGGGATAAATGTCATAGTGGACATCATCCACCCACTACATTTTGTTGAACTTTGGAATACATATCATTATGGGAGATTAATCATTTAATTAATCAATTGTGGATGGCTATTGTAGTGCACTGCCACGTTGAAGTGGTGCAAAACAATGACTAAGGGTTATGTAGAAAAAGGTGGCACCCTAGGAAGGAGTATTAGTGGGTGAGTATTACTTGGAGCCCACATTTAAAGAAATAAAAATAGAGTTATATTATATCATATCATTTCCCCATTTTATGTTATAAATGTGTATGCAGCCACTATGTTATTTCGTACAACAACATTTAGTAAATATAACAGTAAAAGGATGACTATGACTATATTTTAATATCTAACACTTCAGGGAGATAGATAAAATGTAATGATTAGATGAGACCCATTTGCATTTAATGTGTACAATTCTTATCGTACTTTATTAAAGGCAAACATATCTTTGGATTTTGTTGACAAGGAGGCAGCAGTCACGTTTTATATATATATATATATATATATATATATATATATATATATATATATATATATATATATATATATATAAAGTGAGAGATATATGCTTTTTCTTATCTTAAGTTAGAAGAATCTTATATGAATTAAGTCAGCAATAGCTTGATATTCAATTTAGGCGGCTACGTGATTTAAGGGGGTGGACAGCCTCTAATGACTAGAAGTGGTCCTAACGTGTCCTTCTAGGTGCAAGGACCCAATTAAATCCAACACATTATTTTATATAGTAGAAACTTGTCTTGAAAGGACACAAACGTTTTCCAGCAACATTAATCCCATTTTCTGGTTGAAGGAGCAATATTATTCTTTGGAGGAACGAAAATTATTTCTATTAACTCTCATACCCCTTTTGAATAAATCTATTAGCAGCAGCTGCATACGGCTGTAGTTGTTTGAATCTCTCGGCTAAGCTTCATTTATTGAGAAGAGGATTTATGACTTCCAGCAAAACATTTAAGAGGCCAAGCTTGCAAAGGAGGCAGCAACACAAGGAAATTGAATTAAGGAAGAAGAAGCGGTGTAATTGGTGCAAGTGATTATACGATCTGTCCTAATTACATTAAGACTTTGTCCGTTCGGAAGCACTTCAGAAGGAAAAATCTTTGGCGTGGAAGTTCGTGACACCTGTTCGGCATTGAGGTAGGTTACAGCTTACTTTATGTCTAGACTCCGGTTAGCAAAACGTATGTAGATATTAGTGATTGACGGGGAAAGGATGATATGTCTTCAGGCATGGTGTGGAGGTAAATTCCATCTAGGTTGATATTGTCAGCTGTTACGTGGGCTTGTCGCCATTATTGTGATACTGTTACGTGGGCTTGTCGCCATTATTGTGATACTGTTATGTGGGCTCGTCGCCATTGTTGTGATATTGTTATGTGAGCTGTCACTGTATTGTGATTTCATGTACTTGATATAATTTCCTCTCTCTTGTTATCTCACTGGTCATATGGAAGAGGAAGGTTGTTACTGAGAAATTGAATATTGAATTACACTTCCTAGTATGAATCTATGGAACCTATGAATGCAGTGATTATTGAGGTTGATTTCATGCGAGGCATGCATCCTATATTCTATGTGCTTTGTGATGTAATTATCACCTAGTTGTATCTTTATCACATACTAGCTCACTCACCTAATGAAAGGGAAGGGTAATATTGATTATTGAGCCATGGACAATAATATGACTTGTACTTTTTTATTGCATCTTGGTGATATAGTTGAGACTGATATCATGCATGACATGCTTCCATATTACTTTTATGTTGTCCTAATGGTGAGGAGAGTGATTGAGAGACTCCGAGGTCTTTGCCGGAGATTGAGAGTGACAGAGAGACTCCGAGGTCTTTGCCGGAGATTGAATATGATTGAGAGACTCCGAGGTCTTTGCCGAAGATTGAGAGTAATTGATAGCCTCCGAGGTTTCTGTCGGAGAGCACGAGTGGTACATGGACTTCGGAGGTCCCCCATGGGTCATGACTATGAGGCATTGCCATAGCATGTGTGTACGAGAATGGAGTGTGAGAGGTGACTACTGCATTGCATAACATTCATATAGCATGACATTGCATTGCATAACACTCCATTTGAATTTCTATTCATGTCATTGCATGGCACATTCTCTGATAGATTCTTGATTTGTGAATTATTGAGTTGTTGTTTGTAAGTATTTATTTCAGAGGCTTGATGGACTCGAGGTTTATAGATTTCCTCCTAGGCTTATAACCTGAGATATTGAAATCCCTGTGACTATCGTTACTGCAAGACTTTTATATGTGCTAGAGTTGTGACCGTGTTTGATTACTTATCTGCTTACTTGTTAGTTGTTTCTTGTTTATATGCGTGAACTAACCATTGTCATCCTATGATACCTACGAGCCTTGTGTTGTGCTCATACTACTCTTGCTACACTCCTTGTGGAGTGTAGAGTTATTTTCAGGTGATGTTCGGAGTCTCACGACCGTTTCGAGGCATTCGTCAAGGGAGTTTGGGTGAGCTATTTGAGATCTTGCAACCCAGAGTCTCTCCTTAGATTTCTGTTGTTCTCTACCCTTAAACAGAAGTCGTATCCAGTTTGAGTCTGTTATCCACTTCAAATTGTAAACTTCTTAGAAGCTCTTGTATGAGTCTAGACCAGATTTTGGGAATTTCTTATAATAAAAGTTTTTATTCCACATGTTGTATCAAATTAAGGTAGTTACCTGAAGGGTTCGCCCACTAGGGAAGGTTAGTGTGGGTGCCCGCATGATCCATGATTTGGGTCGTGACAGCATGCCTCTAGTAACCTGTAGACCCTTCGCAGGTTCTACGAGTAAAACGAACTTTCCCAGAGGGTAACATTTTTCCACTCCAATATCCTTGCTTTCCTCTGTTGTTATGTGTCACTTTCTGACTTTCCCTTAAAGGTCTTTAACTATCACTTGTTTTTACTTCTTGATTTCCATCTTTAAGGTTGGCTATCAAATAGCGCTAGGGTCCCCTCATATTATAGTTTTACTGTCATCCAGTAACCCGTAACCTGCTTGTTCCGATTGTCTCGGTTAAATCATTTCGTAATTTCCTTTACTCTAACTAGCAATACTTTAGGCATATTACCTCGTGTCGTTTCTCTATTTTTGACTCAAACTCTTCTATTGCCCCTTTGCTCAAATTTGCTCTTAGTTCTCCTACCACGCATCCTATTGCAACCTTTACATGAATATGTGTAGGTGCTTAAATCATCCCAGAAAATACCTTAGCATCGCCACGCTAGTCTTTATGCAGACCCTATATCTTTCTCTTATCTCTTTCAGTTGATATCAAGGCTCAACTATGGCTTTTGCCCTCAATACTAATTATATCTCTGTAGTTTTGCCTCAAACCATCTTATACCTTTCTTTGATGTATCCAAAATATCGCAATCATATTATTGTTACTGAATTCTTATTCTTCTTATCAAGTACTCACTTGGTCTTATTCTTCGCATACAAATATTCGTAGGTATAACTATTCTTGTACAATTCGTACAAAATGCATCCAATCTTAGTCATAGTCTTTCCTTCTCCTGGTTTATGTACTAACACTCACTTGCTGTCTATTTAGCCATACTCCTTCCCTTCCTCTATTTACCATTTGGTTTTCTCATATCCTACGATAGGAGAGGTTTCCTATCCTTTCTCCTTTGCTACTTATATGTCACAATATCATTAGCCAATAACTCTGTTGCCAACATCTTAACCTCTAATCCAATATAGCCTTGCTATCCTTTATAATATCTTTTAAGTTACTCGTTACCATTCTCTTGTCTTATTCTTCCTTTTTATAAGCATCCACCTTCTGATGTCATATTATCCAAGATCTTTACAAATAATTCTCAGCACTGTCTCAAATGCCATCTTGGCTTCTATCCGTTTATTGTTGGCGTTCAAATCTTACTAACTTGTTTCAGCAAGGGATCTCACTTGAAGTTAAAATATCCACATTAAATGTGTTGCAGTGTCGGTTGTTTTCATCTTACACTTGCATCTCCCTCATCCGCTTCCCCCCTTTTGGGTGTACCTACATCATTATCTATTTATATTCTGCTCTATGTCCCCATTTCCAATTTTCAAATTCATATGATTCTTTTCCAATACATTTGGTATACTGCACCATATCCATGTCTTTTCTTTATCATCTATAACTTAGATTACCCATGTATGAAACTCCATCGCAATCACGAGGCGATGAGAACTCTCGATATATAGTACAAAATCTTATCTGATGGTTGGTACTCGAGTAATGTAACTAATGTAGAAATTTTTCCGAAGCCACATTCCATTCATTCCAATCAATAATTAGCTAGTGCATATAGTTCTTTCAAATTCTCAATTAGGTAGAACTTATATTCTAATGATAAGTGTCCCAAGTTTTCTTATAACACTATCTTTATCCCAACGGATATCACCTGTTTCCTCTAGTAACTCACCATGCATCAGTTGTTTAACAAATCCACAATCCTTGTCCTTTAAGGATTTCACTATTTTCGAGGTGAGGTCACATATACGCAGTACTCCTTTATGCCTCATACGCTTTCTCTCTTGTTGTATATCCAACGCTAACTTCTAACTTACTCAAAATCATATCAAATTCTTCTTAATAGTGGTCTTGTCTTATCACCTTCTCGTCATACTACACCTTAAGTTCGTAGCTATATATTTCCCTTTTTTCCTATACTCATACTTAATTAACTACGTCTATCTTGAGTGCTTCCTTTAGTATTCCTTTCATTTCTCCAGTCTATGTCCATCTTTTATTTCGTGCACGAGGAATCTCATGCTACCCCTATATCCTTCGGAAAACACTGCTTCTACATAACCCCTTTCTCATTTTCAAAACATATTCTGTTCATCTCTATTTGTTCTTATCATACCAGTCATTTCTGGCATTCATTTTGTCTTGTTGCTCATCTTCCTTTAGGTTGGTCTTTCACAATTCTGTCACTTGTATTACTCGTTTTCCAAGCTATACATGTCATAACGTATCACTACACTGTAATCCCACTCGCTTTCTTCTTATCTTTCTTTTTCTATTAACTCCTTCTCTTCCTGTGCTCGCTTTCGCTTTTGTTACCACTTGACTTTTATTCCGAACTTTCCCTATAGAACTTTGTAAGTCTTTCTTATTCGTTCTACATTTGCTTTTCCGTTTCACACTAATCACATCATATCCTTTAGTTATTTCCTTGCTAGGCTTTACTCATTTCTATAACAGTCCTTATGGTATTCATTTTACATCCTGCTCGTAATCCATCCTATAACGTAATACTTTTTTTTACTTTATTCACGATTCTTACTATGTTTTAATTACACTCTATGGACTAGGCGTACTTAACCCTTCACCCTTTCTGATCGATCTTATCCTTATTATTTCACAAGCTGCCTTATCAATACCTTCATAATTTGTCATCCTTTTTCCTCCTCCGTACTTTTATCTCAATCATACTATTACTCCTTTTAACTGTAAACCCGTCGTAATTTATCCCTACTTATTCGTTCACTCGATGCGTCGATAAAATGTTTTGTTAAGAGTTGCCACCTTTTTCTAAATCATCCCTTAGTATCACAAGCCCTTCCAAATCATCCTAGTGTTTCCTCAACAACATATGGAATACATGATCCTAGACAACCCACAAGTTGAGTTTTCCTTCCACGAATTCCATCTCTAATTAGTTGATTAAGAACTAATAAAATGTCACCATGAAGCATTCTCCAACCACCACCAAAAGGAAACTAGAATCTGACAAGCACCATAGGACTTCTAGTGCTTGATTCACATGGTTTACCTCCAAATTTGTTCTTGGGTCACGAACGAACTATTTAGTTCTCAACTACTTGTTGTATGCTTTGTATTCTTCCAATGAAGTGAAACTTAATTGTTGGACGTTTTTGCCCTCCAATATGAGCTTTTCTAAGGTAAAAATGTGGTTCGAAAATATTCTGGTCCGTCCAAATGAATTCCAAACTTTGCTGCTCAAATATGCTTTCTCGAAATAAAATTTTCTGAATAAGAATAATGCCTCTTACGGATGACATGGAGGGTACCTCTTAAAGCTTTAGTCCAACATAATAAATTTACCCTATCGGTATCACTTTCAAGACATATTATGAACTTATATTTCATTCTCTTCTTTTTCGTATTTTTGGGAAAATTTGGGCAGAGATTCCTCTGTACTTCTTGCTATCCCAAAACCTGCACGCAGGAAATACCAACAAAGCCTCACAGGGCTAACATCTATACGCATATATCATATCGTATCATAGCCACACAGGGCTCCCGATTTCCAGTAAAAAGTATAAAGGTGTCGAAACTTACCTCACATATCGCACCTCGAGTCGTACCTGATCCTTTAACGATCCGTCCTGTTATACCTTCTTATCTACCTTTTCTTTCATTCTTTAACTTTACATTTCAATCATATTTCAATATCCTTACCTTATCCAACATGCCTCTTCCGCACCGTTACTTACCTGTGTACTCTGTAGCTTCCAATATCGTCAATCGCTTCCTTCTGTCGATGTCGTTCTTCAGCTGAAATCAAAAGTTAGTATAAGGAATTTCATTTCCTATGGTTGGGCTCTATCGCACGGTCTTAGATATGAAAGAAAGGTAACATCCTAAATATCCTGTAGCTTCCTGTTTATAGATGTGGTGCACAACACACCGATAAACAAGACTCTACTAGACACGGTCTGTAGAGACTCCGAGGACGAACTGCTCTGATACCACTTTCTGTCACGACCCAACCCCGTGGGCCATGACTAGTGCCCGCCATGGACACCCGTATACGTAACTGTTAGATATAGCCAAACTGAAACTACGAACAATATGGTAACTTACGAAAGAACTCTAACGGTTCATAACGTCATCATATATATATATATATATATATATATATATATATATATATATATATATATATATGTATCCAGATAGACTATCTCCTGAGGAGTCACAACTAATCAGATCGTAAAATGATACGCAAGCCGACAAGGCTGCCACTACACATCAATATCATGTCATATGCAAGCCGACAAGGCTGCCATTACAGATGAACATATACATGGCACAACGTTTAGATACAGCTGAACAGAACTTATACACAACCCACACATATGTCTACAGACCTCTAAGAGTACGAATAGCGAAATATGACGGGACAGGGCCCCATCGTACCCCTGGATAGCATATACATATATATCATAAGATCTGTACTAAAAGTCTAGACTCCGGAACAACGGAGCTCTCCCAAAACAGCTGAGTAGAAGTCCTATGCTGAAAGGTCACCAACCGACTATCTGTACCTGCGGGCATGAAACGCAGCCCCCGAAGAAAAGGGGTCAGTACGGAATATGTACTGAGTATATAAAGCATGAAATATAGTAAGAAGATCATAACTGAAATAAGGAGTACAGAAAACAAGTACAATGTCCAGAATACCAAAACACCTGCCTTTGAAACATAAATCATGCATGTCAATATCATATATCATATCCGGCCCATTATGGGACTCGGTGAACATGGTCGCCACCCCGTCTTTGGCGCCATAACACAGCATAACAACATAAACACCGCATAAATCCATACCACAGCATAACTCCGTAACACAGCATAACTCCATAACACAGCATAACTCCGTAACACAGCATAACTCCGTAACACAACATAACTCCATAACACAGCATAACACCATCATACATATATATATATATATATATATATATATATATATATATCATATTCCGGCCCTTTAGTAAGGGACCCGGTGAACAATACAGTGGAATTGTGCACGATAACATATCCTGGCCCGGGACTCTGTGAAAGACATATTGAGACATGCACGAGTGGAGTAGTGAGCAACCATATGAAAATTAAAACATTTTCAAAGACTCAATGGAATAATCAAAATGAACTGTCATTTGAAAATCAGGACAATAGTCATACCAAATACCTTTCGGATGCCACTGTGGATTATATCAGAATAGAACTTCTGGAATGATATATACATATCAAGGTATACCAAAGACTCAATGGAATAATCAACACGAACTATCATTTGAAAATCAAGACAATAGTTATATCGAATACCTTTCGAATGACACTCGAAAACATATCAAATATCCCTCGAATGTCATCATAAAGTATATCAAAGAGCCCTAAGAATCATAGTCATATGTCGATATAGTATGAAACATCTTATAGAAGGCTAGACATTAGTTATCATAGAGTTCCTAAGAATAGGAACTGATATATATCGACTATTATCCAACGTACAGAAAACTGAAGGGGGAAGCTCAATCACTTAAGAGTTCTAACATCAAGAAGTAAATAAGAATCATAAATCACACTCAAAACTTATGAATAAAATTACCACAAAGTTCATATCATTCATCGCTTAGATCTAAGACATGCCAAAAGAAAGAAGGGACAGCTTTACATACCTGTTAACGACTATTCGCAAACCCGTTCGCTTTGTCGCTCTTTTAGCCTATTTAATATAAAAATAACGTTATCGTTAGTAACTATACTTTCTAGTTCGTAAATCCGTAGCCCATCGCTTAAAGAACTTATTCTTTAACTTATACTTTCTCGATTAGGGTTTTTCATTAGTTAAGGACTTAACGAAAATCGGGCAGCATTTCCCCTGTATTTTCGCTTAACCCGAATTCTCAATTATTCTCCTGTTATCACAGAAATACCAAAAATTGAGATATACATACAAAATTCTTACAATTCAGCCCATAACAATTCCAACAACCCAACAATCTTTCTTAATCCTTTTCAACCCACAATTTCGCATAACAACGATTTCATGCAATTTCTTACTTCCAATTTCATCCAATCCAATTTTAATCCTTCCATTACAACACTATTAATACAATTATACTATAAAACAAGAAAATCTTACCAAATTTTTCTCGGAGGAATTTCTACGCTCAATTGCTCCAATTTTACAATTTCTTCTTCTCCAACTTAAAATCCAATATTGCTATCACCTCCTTGAATTTGTATTGCACTTGGAATTTGATTAATTAAGCAACAAAATAAACTTTTTCCTTCAACCATGGCTAGCCGAGACCAGCCATGGAACTGCTCCTCTTTTTTTCGTAAGCAAATTTTTTTGAAATGAACTTAATTGTTAACTTTGTTCACAAACCATATCTTATATATGGTTGTCCCCTAAGGGACACATACCCCTCCCTTGTGACTCACCATTTTTTTTTATTTGGCATTCTTTTTTTTTATTTCTGGTGGGGCCCACTAATTATATTTAACTTAATTAATTTAATTAATCACTAATTCTTACTTAATAATCTAATCACAATTAATTAGTTCCTAATCTCCAATAATATTTCTACACTAAATAAAATTTATAGAAAATTTAGGTAATAATTAAACTTGAAAATTAAAGGTTCCTATTTCAGGTCCGAAAATCATTCCGCCTTTAACTTGAGTCGATTTGCTTGCGAATAATTCGACATATAAATATATGGGGTATAACATATGTCCATCAGCATCAGCTGACAAACCTACTAAAATGTTATACAAAGATGTGAACCGGTAGGGTTAGAAAATGTCTAACTGTACACACTTGTTTACGAGCCTCTACATAGAATACAAATGACCGTAAAGACCAATACTAATAGACTGCAGCTCCGATGTAAGTGGAGTACTCCTGAAAATCCGCTGATAAAGCACCTACAGATTTGATTCCGTCTCCTTGTCTACCTTCGGGCATGAACGCAGCGTCCACAAGAACGGACGTCAGTACGAATAGTGTACTGAGTATGTAAGGCATACGAATAACATGAACAAGAATAAAGAAGCATGAGATAAAGAGATAACCTGTATATCTGATTTTCTCTTAAGACGGATACCATTCATGCTAACATTAACTTTTAAAATCAACATTATATATATATAAGTAAACTACTCGACCATATAGGTACGGTGTTATGCTGCCCGACTTTATAGGCACGGGGCTATCATCATTAGCCCCCGTCTGGGCCTTCCGCGTTCGGGGCATAAGCTGCCCATTGCAGTGGTGTGTCTACCCCGCCGCCTATTGGACGGCGCGGTGTTATACTACCCGGCCATGTAGGCATGGTGTTATTAAAATACATACATATTTATAAAGTATGCATGAGAGCCCAAGTGAAAGCTACAACTCTGTCGGAGTGACGTAAGGTCGGAAACCTCTGATTATATTATGGAACAATCATCATCGCTATATCTCACCTCCAGAGAACAACTCATGAGGTGAGATCAGAAATAATGAGTAACTCAAGAAAATCATGAAATAAACTCGATAATCTAATAAGAGAATTAAAATCATAGCTTTGGAACTTCTAGAAATAGAATCATCACCATCATCATCTTCATAAAACATTCTCGTCTTTAACTTCATAAGAAACACTTAAAATCATGAATCTTTAACTTTTGAGTATAAAGACCTTATGAAAAACATCTCATCTTTAGTATCATAAGAGGCTTTTAAGAATCATGAACTTCTAAATTTTGGAAGTAAGAAGGTTAGGGAAACATATATGGAATCATAGCATAGGAATCATGCCTTTTGAAGAAAGGGACTAGCTTTAACATACCTTTTTGGTCTCCTTAACTACGTAACTATTATCCTCCCAAGCTCGTAATCTACATTCAAGAGGATTCATATTATTGTTAGGCTTATCGTCATATGCTTTGTCTTAAGCCTTCAAATTAATTCCTTTTAAAATCTGCCGAAATTCGGGCAGCATCTCCCCAGTTTATATTATATCCCAAAGACCACTAAAGGTCATCAAACAACCCAATAACAACAACAACAATCAACAATAGCAACAACTACCATATAATCCAATATAATCTTCTTTGATTACTTTAAGAATCATATCGAGCGGCAATCTCGTTTAACGAATTACAACATCATTCAAACGCAACTCTCCTTTCATAATTCAGTCCACACCCTTCATAACAATATGCATATATTTACCATATCATATTTTAGTTCTAAATATCCTTAAATGTATTCCAAAGTAATCCATACTCCTACGCCTCATCCTTTACGTTCTATTCATAGATTTCATATATTTTCTTCTCCATCTTTCCAACTAACACATGAATAATCCCAATAACTGCAGGAACAATATATACAGGTGATAACCCACCATTTAAAATCATTAGAAGTTATATTTAAACATTCAAAACAGCCCCAACAAAATAGTGGCTTAACTTAACTTATTTTGATGTAGTCTTGCGGTATTTGGCTTCCAACAACTTCACCAACATTTAATTAAGCTAACACACGACCAAAGGGGTGTTATATGTACCTTAAGAAGTTCATACCACCCAAGAACCATGGATGAATCAGTTCAATTTCATCCTCAATCACGATACAATACCATAGGCTTGTTACTCTCGATTTTCTAACTTTCTTGATGGAAGATTTTGTTGTTTCCACTTGTTTTGGGGAAAAATTTCGTAGTGGAAATTGGGTTGTTGGAGAAAAAAATAAGGGTAAAACCCCTTTTTTAGAGCTCTAGAGTCGGTTTGGACCGACCTAGAGTCTTCGGTTACTATAGCAGCCCGGTTACTGTAGCACGTGTTTCTGCTCTGTCAGCCTAACTTGTAACGTCCATAATTCTCTACTCCGATGTCATATCGACGACTGGTTCACTAGCCTTCTCCTTATTGTCGGCGGCCACATAATCCCCTTTAACCACTTCGTTAACACCTCCTCCTTCCTTTAGTCATCATAGTTTCTTTTACTTGTAAAATGCCTGTTTCCGTTAGTCATCCTTTACTCTTAGGTTAGGAGACTTTGGAGTGTTTCGTTACGAGTGCGAATCCCTTTTGACTCTAAAAATCTCTTCTTGAGGTACTTTCTTCCCTTAAATAGGTGTACCAATTATAGCTTCACATCCATTCTCCTGGTTAAATCTCAGCAGTTTACAATTTCCTCGTCGCTCTCATAAGATCTGTTTATTTCTTCTCAAGGATGCACCTTTGTTCATTATTTACAACCTTCTTGGTTCTAGTTATGAAAATGTATAGGTTGGTTCCGGGGTCCTCACGTTCATCCTTTGTCACGTACAACATTACTCTATCTCTCGTTGATTTCTTTAAATTTGATCCTATCGTCTGCTTCCCTGCTTTCATCCTAACCTTTTCCTCAAACATATATATATATATATTACCTGATCCTCAACGAGTATACGTTTTCCCTGTCCAAGTTTCTCTCCCCTTCATGATATCATGACCTTTTTTTCCTAACGCTCGTGCTTACATATTTGGTTGCGTTACCGCTATCCCACTTTAATTCCCGAGAAAACCCAATCCTAATTCTTCCTGTAGTGCTTGCTACCTCAATTTTGACATACGGCACAATCAATATTTTTAACACGTCGTAACATCAATCATAAGGGTATACATAATACTCTATGTAACCACTTGTGACTTATCATTTTATCGCTTTTCAACACCTTTTCTTGCAAGATATCCCGTTGCCATTTGATTTTGTCCTGAATCTATGGCTCTAATACATCTCCCCTCTCTTTTTGGTTAGCTAGCCAGAGAATTCTAATTGTAAAGCTCATATGTTCCTAATTTCCCTTGGGCTATTCTGGTTTCTCATATTCTTCTTACGTGTGTCAAAATCTGTAGGTCTTCCTAGCATATCTTTCTATGCCCTAACTGTGAATCCCGGCAATATAACTTTACTTAAAAATCTTTACTCGTACTTGTACCGTGTCTCTTTGTCAAAAATAATCAACCTCATATCCTTTACTTTCCCTCAACAACTGAATCGATCCTTGCGATATTTTGTCTTCACTTGTACACCTACTTTCTTCTCTCCTTACACATGACCCGTCATCACACCTAATTTCTCTATCGTCAATAATCTTCACAACACCCGTCCCAAAAAATTTGAGATAAAGCCTTCTTATAAGGATTAGCCAGAAATACACCACATATTCCTAAGGTTGATCCAATCTCTACTTCCTCCGTCGGCCAAGAAACATCACATTTAGAAGTTATATAAAAAATTCAGAAAACAATCATAACTGCAATCCAACTAACCTAACCATTTCTCATTCTTGAGTTCAAGGTCGTCATTAACACCCGAAGTAACTTGGCCATAATGATTCTCGGAATAGTACCAACCATCAAATATTCAGAATCCCTTTGAAGTCGAATGACTGGTGACTTCTAAATCCCAATGTAAACCCACATCATATAGGATAGTTCGATAAAACGAGTCTGAGTGCCAGTCATCAACCCGTCCTGATTTTATGTGTATATATATAAACTTCTGGAGTAAAACTGTCCCCTACTCATTAACTTGCTTTCCCTTATCAATATCTCTTCGTTATCTCTTACTCACCAATCTATAAATCATAATATTGTATTTGAATTCTTAGTGCCAACTTTCCCTATATCTTCAATAAATCTCAATTCTCCGAAATCTCGAATGCAACTCATTCCAGTTCCTTTAATCACTAATCATTTTTTCCCTTCAGGGTTCTTCCCTTAAATTAAAATCATTCTAAAACTTCTGTTTGAAAGAGTCTCATAATGGTTCATTCAATCATGACTTACCAAACATCCGATTGTCACATTTTCCCTTCATTCTTACCAAACAATTCAATTTGTAAAAATTTCTATAGAGTTTCCTCTGTACTTCTTACTGCGTCATTCTTGTACACAGCTAAGAAAACACATCCAATGGCTCACAGGGCGAACATAAATGCCCGTAACTTCCAGCTCAAGTTCTTATATCAAAGTCTATCAATATCAATAAGGCAGGAAACATATCTTTCGGAGTATCAACTTCAATTCTGATCAATTACTTCATAATGGAATAATCAACTGCTTATCCACAATCAAAACATTTAGGATTAGAATCAGGGATATCACATCCTATAATTTAGCTCTATGGCACGATCTAAGATGAGAAAGAAGGGTCAATCATTCCTAAATACCCTGTAGCCTCTTGTTTATAAGTGTGGCACACTTCACACCCATAAACATGACTCTACTGGACACGGCTCGTAGACACTCCCTAGGACGAACTGCTCTGATACCACTTTTGTCACGACCCAACTAGAGGGCCATGACGGGCACCCGGAACTAACACACCGAGCACCTCTGAACATACATCTCATAAAAATTCTTGGGTGGACCATAAAGATAGCTCATGGATATCATAATCTGTAAGGACATATGTCACAACATAAAGACACATCTCTATATAATCTTCAACAATTATGTCAATCTTCAACAATCATCAGCCGACAAGGCTACTAAAACGTTATGCAATGATATGAATCGGAAGGGTTAGGAAAAGTCTAACTGTACACACATGTCTACGAGCCTCTACATAGAATACAAGTGACCGTAAATACCAATATTAATAGACTGCAGCTCCGAAGTAAGTGGAGTGCTCCTGAGAATCCGCTGATAAAGCACCTACGAATTTGATTCCGTCTCCCTATCTATCTGCGGGCATAAATGCAGCGTCCACAATAACGGACGTCAGTACGAATAGTGTACTGAGTATGTAAGGCATGAAGAATAACATAAACAAGAATAAACAAGCATGAGATAAAAAGATAACCTGTATATCTTCTTTCCTCTTAAGACGGATACCATGCATGCTAACTCTAACTTTTAAAATCAACATTATATATATATATATATATATATATATATATATATACTGCCCAAACATATAGGTACGGTGTTATGCTGCCCGGCCTTATAGGCACAGTGTTATCATCAGGCCCTCCCGCGTCCGGGGCGTAAGTTGCCTACTGCAGTGGTTTGTCTGCCTAGCCACCTATTGGGCGGCGCGATGTTATACTGCCCGGTCATATAGGTGCGGTGTTATTAAATTACATACATATTTATAAAGAATGCATGAGAGCCCAAGTAAAACCTATAACTCTTTCGGAGTGACGTAAGGTCGGAAACCTCCGATTATATCGGGGAACAATCATCATCGCTATATCTCGCCTCGAAGGAACAACTCATGAAGTGAGATCAAAACCAATGAGTAACTCAAGAAAATCATGAAATAAACTCGATAGTCTCATAAGTGCATTAAAATCATAGCTTCTAGAAATATAATCATCACTATCATTATCTTCATTAAACATTCTCGTCTTTAACTTCATAAGAAACTCTTAAAATCATGAATCTCCAACTTTTGAGGATAAGGACATTATGAAAAATATCTCATCTTTTTTATAATAAGAGGCTTTTAAGAATCGTGAACTTCTAACTTTTGGAAGTAAGAAGGTTATGGAAACATATATGGAATCATGCCTTTTGAAAGAATTGGACTAGCCTTAACATACCTTTTTGGACTCCTTAGCTACTTAACGCTTGTCCTCCCAAGCTCGTAATCTACATTCAAGAGAATTCATATTATAGTTAGGCTTATCGTCATATGCTTTATCTTAAGCCTTCAAATTAATTCCTTTTAAAATCAGCCAAAATTCGGGCAGCATCTCCCCTATTTACATTACATCCCAAAGACCGCTACGGATCATCAAACATCCTAACAACAACAACAACAATCAACGATAGCAACAACTACAATATAATCCAATATAACCTTCTTTGAATACTTTAAGAATCATATCGAGCGGCAAGCCCATTTAACGAATAACAACGTCATACAAACCCAACTCTCCTTTCGTAATTCACTCCACACTCTTCATAAAAATATGCATATATTTACTATATCATATTTTAGTTCTAAATATCCTTAAATGTATTCCAAAACAATTCATACTCCTACGCCTCATCCTTTACGTTCTATTCGTAGATTTCATATATTTTCTTCTCCATCTTTCCAACTAACACATAAATAATCCCAATAACTATAGGGAAAATATATACAGGTGATAATCCACCATTTACAATCATTAGAAGTTATATTTAAACATTCAAAACAGCCCTAACAAAACAATGGCTTAAGTTAACTTATTTTGATGTAGTCTTGCGGTATTTGGCCTTCAACAACTTTACCAACATTTAATTAAGCTAACACAATACCAAAGGGGTGTTATACGTACCTTAAGCATTGCATACCACCCAATAACCACAGCTGAATTAGTTCTACTTCACCCTCAATCACGATACAATACCATAGGCTTGCTACTCTTGTAGTTTCTAACTTTCTTGATGGAAGATTTGGTTGTTTCTACTTGTTTTTGTCCAAACTTTCGTGGGTGGAAGTTGGGGAAATATTCTAGAGGGTTGGGGAATGTTTTAGAGGTGTTGGAGGAAAAACAATATGGGTAAAACCCCTTTTCTAGAGCTCTAGAGTCGGTTTGGACCGACCTAGAGACTGCGGTTACTGTAGCAGCCCGGTTACTATAGCACGCATTTCTTCTCTGTCAGCCTAATTTGTAACGTCCATAATTCTCTACTTTGATGTCGTATCAATGAGAGGTTTATTGCGTTGGGAACTAGACTCGACGAACTTCAATTTAGGATTTTGAAACACCTTAAAATTCCTAATATACCTGGAGATATACCCCTCCAAGGTTGACCCAAAATTCTGTCCAAAATTCTGCCAGTTACTTTTCCAAATCTTCGACAAACTTATTTTCTTCGATTTTCTTAGTCCCGGAATCTCTCAAAACTCTCCATACATGATAGTTATCATTAATCATACTTGATAATGGTCATGTCCTTTGGTTCCAAGGTTGTCCTTCCCGGTTATGACTTACGATATCGTATTTCATCCTTTACTTCATTTTCCCATGGCTTTGTACCTTCCAAAACTTCATGGGGCATCTCAGATACTCCATTAATACGGTGAAGTACGTGGCATGCTCATGCTCTGAAAGTGTGAGGTGTAATAGTTTTGCCCAAGCAGTCTGTCTTAAAACACCCATAACTTTTTACTCCGATAGCACATTGACGAACGGTTTGTTGCTTTGGAAACTAGACTCAATGAACTTCAATTTGGACATAAAAAGACACAAAAACTCCAAATATTCTAGGAGATATACCTCTCTCAAGTTGATCAAAATCCTGTCCAAAATTTTGTCGAGTTTTCCCAACGTTCTGACAAACTTAATTTCCTTAATTCGCGTGTTCTCAAATCCTTCCAAAACTTATTTCATGAACTTAAATCCATAAGATAGGAACATATAATCTCATATATCCTAGAAGATAACTCCAGTTTCCATGATTAGGACAACAAACCCTGAACGAATTTCAACGTACAAAACTACGAGTTGTAACACCATCATACTTGGAAGGATCCATATTTTTGAAACTCTCAAACATCTTTTGTTCCTCCACGGACATCATGGGTTGTGTAGCTGTGGGTGAAGCAAAACCAAGCACTGGCATACCCATAAGTCGGGGAGCTATAGGAGGTGCTGGCCTAGCCCCTGGAGTCTAAAATCCTGAAGCAGTCATAAGATAGGGAGTCTCCCCTCCCACTCTAGTATGTGAGCCATTGGATGTAGCTGGTAGAACACCCGCCTGAGTCGTACTCCCTAAGAAGCCCAATAATCCGAATATACGAACCAAAGTGTCCCAAAGTACAAGCGTAACAATGAAACTCGGAGGTGCCTTTCCTGGTCCAACCTCCTAAGCATGGACTGGCTCATCCTCCTCAATCGCTCCTTGCCCAGGAGCTACTACTCTAGCATAGCCCCGAGGTGCCACTGGTGCTCGGCCTCGGACTTATGCTGCCACTTGAACTCTGCCTCTGCCTCACCCTTACCTCTATCTCAAATAGCAGTCCTAGCAATAGGATCAGGTGCAGGTGCAGGTGCGGCCTCCTGATCTCCAGCCGTGATCAATCTACTCCTCACCATCTGTGAGAAAGAGTGAAACAAGAATTGTCACGCCCCAGTCTCGATTGTGGTGGACTACATTCTACATGCGTGTCCTATGAACTTGTACTGGAGGAACATGACGTAGTAAAGCTTGATAATCTGTAAATATGATCTATAAGATGCTTAATTTGTATAACTGAAAGTAAAACCCATACATGACTCAACCCGACCACAAACATCTATGAAGCCTCTACGAAAATCTAACTGACATAACATAATCAGGAAAAGGCCCCGACCTACCCATAATCTCTATGCATAAATTAAAACACCTGACTCAGCTCCAGGAAGAAACTGAGCACACACCATCTCGCTGAACATTTATATCATCTAGAATGGACGCGTGACACTCGGTATACCTGAACCTGTAATGTGAAACACAAACATATGCAGTGCCCTCGGCCAAGGGACGTCAGTACAGAAATATTGTACCAAGTACGTGAGGCAGACATGAAATATATATACAATAAAACTGAAATCGAGAAAGAGTAACTGAAAGGTAATCAAATTAAATCGTAACTGATGACTCTATAACTCTCTATGGAGACTTATCATAAATCTGACTGTACTTTTGTCTTTCTAGTGATGTCTTTTGGGTCGCTATGTGGATCGACATTCTGGAATCATTCACTATAGTACTTGGGATCATTGTTTATTAGATTCCTTCTTTCTGTACTTCCTATCTTTCTTTACTTTCTGAAAACCTGTAAGCCATTCTTGGCTAAAGATATGCAATATGAGATATCAATGCAATGCTCGTGATGCCTACCTATGGGTTTTATAGACTGTCCATAGGGCACATCGATATATGCGTTGCCCCGAAGGCAGCATGAATGGTCCGAAGACAGTGCATAGCCTGGAAGAATATAAAGGATGATGAATGCATACTATGTGATTCAATAGAATGGCCACATGTCAAACTTGGTACACGTATGCTAGTGGTTAATCCATTTAGTCATGACCTAAGGTGTCACGCCCCAACTCGGGAAACGTGCGGGCATCTACCATTTTCCCACCTCAGTAGGCAAACCCATCCCTTCACCAACACCTAAACAAATCAATAAAATCAACTACCAATAATAATATAAATAAGTCTGACATAAAAGTAATAATAAGTGCGGAATAATAAATGTCCAGATGAATCTGGTCTAAGTCGTACAAGAACTACTACATAGAAGAAGTCTGAATACATAGTCTCGTAGATAAATACTCTCTCAAGGATATAAATAAGACAAGTAATGAAAGAGTAGCCATCCGGGCTGCATATCCTCCAAGTGCTCACCTTGGATGCTAGTGAATCAGGCCTCGAGATCAGTCACGAGGGGTGGAAGTCTCTCCATCAATGTACTCTGCACTCATAAAAAGAGTATAGCAAGGTAGCATTAGTACAAAACACGGTACTAAGTAAGCATCATAGGCCAACAATAGTTAGATCATCCATGCAAACAAGAAATGGAAGATAATCATGTTCATAGACAGATACAAGTCAACAAGTCCAAATAGTACAATCAATTACCAAACGATGTCACAAATATTACACAAGTCCAAACATAACCATAATAATCACCCAATAACTCAAATATCACCGAAGGTCAATATCAAACAAATTGATAATAAGCACATGTAATGTGTATGCAAATGAAATGCAATGCAATGATACACATATGCTCCGGGAGGGGGGGGGGATGATTTCCACCTCTCAACAGTCATGACCCGTGGGGGACCGCTAAGTTCATGTACCGTCATTCCGTATCACACAGCCTAGAATGATTCCTCCATCCAATATCATTTCTAACCACTCTGTATCACACAGCATAGAGATGGCTACGCAAATATAGTAATGTCACATGAATCATACTTACCTCCATCATCACCATCTTCCAATATCAAGATCGAGAGAAATATATCATAGATATGAGAAAGTATGTCATGCAATGAGAATATCATAAATAACTTATGGATTCCAGTTAATTCATATAAGGACAGCCATTATAGTACAAGTATCACATGAGCTCGTTCCTTCCAACTAGTCTCCCATAATACATAGAAACCACCAATTCACATGAGAAAAGCCAAGCATAAACCTAAGGATTCTACAGGCCACGAGCCCGTACACACAAGTCACACAACAATACCAACCAAAGAATTCCATCCCAAACTTCATACCCGAAGGTTCACATGATGTCTTCAACATTTCCCTAGTACTACATACGAGTCGCTAACCGAAGTCTAACAAAAAAGGTAAGCCATAACCTACATGGAGTGCCGAACAAGAATCCCAAATAAATCACGCGAGCACCTTGCCCATCCTCAATGGCTCCAAATACTCAAGGTCTATTTATAATGTAATCTAAATTATAAATCATGAAGAACAATACCCATATTTCTAGGCTTCTAATTTGGTCAACTTAAGCCTATAAAATTAGGGGAAAAGGGCTCACAAAGGCAAAACGGGAAATTCGATAGTGAAACATGAAATTCAAGTCTAAGTGATTAAAACCCACTAATCAATTTCTAAAACATCTAAATATTAAGTAAAAAACATATTTAAAGTGAAACCGCTAGTTTTGGGTATGAACCCTAACTCTCAAATTCATAAATTTGTTACTAATACTGAAGGATTCATGTTTATCTAGCTATTACCCATAAATTCCATACTAATATAAGCTTATTCCATCAACAAATCAAGGTTTGATAATCAAAAGTTCATCCAAGAAAGAAACCCCAAAAAATCACTTTAATCCTTATGTTATTAGAAGACTATAGCATGAATTGGGGAGTTTCTAAGGTGGATTATTAATCATAAATGAAGAATAGGGTTAGATGAACTTACCCCAATGAAGAATTGCCTCAGAATCTCTTGTTTTTCACTCAAAATAGCTCTAGAACTTGGAGTAATAAATGCGGAGTGATAGGGTTTTAAAAAGGATTTAACGCATTTAACTCCCTGTCAACCGCTATAGCAGTCTACAGTCCGTTATGGCAGAACAACTGTCGCGGTAACAGGACCGATACGGCGGTGAGAGGAATTACCCTACCCATGATTTGGAGTTATTGGCTGTGGTCTTCGCTTTGAAGATCTGGGGATATTAATTCTACGGTGTCTGTTGTGAGGTCTTTAGCACGTGTTTACCCAAAGAGATCTTAATTCCAGGCAGAGCCGATGGATGGAGCTCCTGAAGGACTGTGACATCTCTATTCTATATCATCCAGGGAAAGCAAATGTTGTTGCTGATGCCTTGAGTCACAAGGTACACTAGTATAGGGAGTTTAGCCTATTTGGTTATTTTCGAGCGTCCGTTGGCCATGGAGGTTCAGACTCTGGCCAACAGTTTTATTCGCCTTGATATTTCATCTCCATGCAGAGTTTTAGCTTGTGTGGAAGCGAGATTATCCTTGTTAGATCAGATCAGGACTGACCAGTTTGAGGATGCTCAGTTGAGCAAGATTCGAGATAGGGTTCTGAGGGGTGAGGCCAAGGAGGCAATGATTTTTTCTGAAGGTACTTTAAGGATTAATGGGCGCGTGTTCGTTCCTCGCATTGGTGAATTGATTCATTTGATTTTGATTGAGGCCCATAGCACTTGATATTCCATTTATCTGGGGGAAACTAAGATGTATTGTGATTTGAGGCAGAATTACTGGTGGCGCCGCATGAAGAGGGATATAGTAAATTTTGTGGCTAAGTGTGGGAATTTTTAGCAAGTTAAGTATGTGCATCAGTTACCCGGTTGTGTACATAAGAGGATGCCCATTCTCGAGTGGATGTGGGAGAGGATTGCCATGGATTTCGTTGTGGGTCTTTCGAAAACCCTGGGTAAGTTTGATTCGATTTGGGTGATAGTTTATCGGTTGACTAAGTCCACCCATTTCATTCAAGTTCAGGTTTCTTATACCGCAGAGAAGTTATCCAAGTTGTACATTCGTGAGATTATGAGATTGCATGTGGTTCCCATTTCTATCATACCTGATTAGGGTACTATTTTCACTTCCCATTTCTGGAGAGCTTTCCATGATGAGTTGGGTACCCGAGTGGATCTTAGTACAGGTTTCCACCCCCAGACCGATGGGCAGTTAGAAGGGACCATCCAGGTGCTCGAGGATATGTTGAGGGCTTGCATTATAGACTTTGGTGGTCATTGAGATCAGTACTTGCCATTGACAGAGTTTGCGTATAACAACAGTTATCACTCGAGCATCGACATGGTGCCTTTTGAGGCTTTGTATGGTAGAAAATTTAGATCTCCGGTTGGTTGGTTTAATGCATTTGAGGTTCGACCTTGGGGTAAAGATCTATTGAGAGAGTCTTTTGAGAAGGTGAGGGTCATTCTAGACAAGATTTCGATAGCTCAGAGTCACAAAAGATGTATGCGGACCGAAAGGTCCAAGATTTAGAGTTCGTCATTAGTGATCAAGTTCTATTGAAGATTTCACCCATGAAGGGAGTTTTGAGATTTGGGAAGAGGGGTAAGTTGAGTCCGAGGTATATTGGGCCATTTAAGATACTTGATCGTGTGGGCAATGTTGCTTATGAGTTGGCCTTACCACCAGGCTTAGCAGGCGTTCATCTAGTGTTCCATGTATCTATGCTGAAAAAGTATCATACCGATGGTACTTATATTGTTCGTTGGGACTTGTTATTGCTTGATGAGAATCTGACTTACGAGGAGGAGCCTATTGTGATTTTGGATAGTCAGGTTCGAAAGTTGAGGTATAAGGAGATAGCATCTGTGCTGGTGCAATGGAAGCATCGTCCTATTGTGGAGGCCACTTGGGAGACTGTGTCAGACATGAGTAGCCGATATCCTCAGTAGTTTGCCGATTCAGGTACTCTTAGTTCCTTTCCCTTCGTCGCTTGAGAACGAGCGGTGATTTAATTGGTATTTGATGTAACGACCTATTTGGTCGTTATAGCCTTTTCGATACTTTGACCCTACCCCAAGCTTATTTAGGTCACATTTGACCTGGGGGGACTGTTGACACACTTCTCGAGGTCTTTGAATTTGATTTGGGTGACCTTGTGGGAAATTTTGGCTTAAAGAAAAAAAGAGTTGACTCAAAGTTGACATTTGCGTAAACGGACCTTTTTCGGGAATCCATCAATTTCGAGAGGTCTGGATGGTCTTTTAGAACTTGTATGTACATTCGGCTCGGTCCCCAATGCACTCGGGTGCATTTTGATACTTGGGTTGGGAAGTTACCTTTGAGGTATCGGGGGTTGACCCGGTCAACGAGACCTCCGTTTGATATTCTGAGGCCACAAGTGCGTTCATAGCGTCTTTTTATGTATGTCTACATATATGGTATGTAAACAGATAGCCTCGAGTGATAGTCGGGATTTGGAATTACTGAAAACTTGGGGGATTCTAGTGTTTGGTACCCGCTATGGCGGCCCCAGGACTGCGGCAGCAGTACCGCTTTAGCGGTGACCATACCATTATAGCGATCTGGTATGATTGGCATGGATCGAGGAAGCAGTCATGAGACCGCAGATGCGGGGAAGTGCTAATGTGAGCGCGAAAGCGGGTGACGGACAGTTAGATTCATTAAATGTGTGTTAAAAGCCCAAAGTCCTTCATTCATTTCCATTCCGACTTTAGATATTTTTGGGATCATTCAAGGCTATTCCTCAAAGAGAATCTGTCACGAACCAGCCCCGTGGGCCGCGACTGGCACCCTACCTGGGTACCCAGACCAAATCGCATATTCATATACCGAATCGAAGCTTATTTCAGAATTTCATATAAGTCATATCAACCATATTTTATATCAAAATATGTCTTAAGCGGTCGCACAAATCAAAATGTCATATCGAATCCAAACTGAGCGGCGGAATAGACATCGCCGGTCAAAAGTACAAATATAAGCATAAGGGCCATTTAGGGCCATCATAACCAACGGACCGCTTTAAGACCGGAAAACAAAACCGACAAACATACATTGGACCCTCGTCCCACATATATGACTACAGGCCTCTACGAACTCAAAACAAAGACATATGGCGAGACAGGGCCCCGCCGTACCCAAATAGTCAAATGTACAGAATATACATAGCAATAGAGAGTCTGTACCAAAAGTGGACTCTGAGTCAAGAAGGAGTACTCCGAAGTAGCAAAGAGTGAAGCCTACAGTGGAGGATCACCAATATCTGCACCTGCGGGCATGAAACGCAGCCCCCGAAGAAAGGGGGTCAGTACGAAATATGTACTGAGTATGTAAAGGACGGAGTACAGAAATATGGGCCAAAACCGAAAGCAAATCAGATGACCAAGTGGAGTACAAATCAGTATGTCAAAATCCGTATCAAAATCATATACGTATACATAATGCAAATGAAATCATGCAAACTCTTAAGAACGTGGTCGCCACTCCGACGCTGGCGCCACACACAGCATAACACCAGAAAGTTTCAAATCTCCGTACATCCCCGAACACAAACACAACATAGGTGAGCGTATCGCATCACGAGCCATATCACAGCATAACTCCAAACGGAACCCGGCCCTATGGCGAAGCCTCGGGAACCGCAACACAGCATACGGCCGAATTATCATAAGGCGCACGAATTATAACCGGCCCGGGAACCGGTGAACGAAGTCATAATAGGGCACGAGCGGAGTCGTGAGCAAACAAATGCAATACATATTTCAAAATAGCCTTTCAAAACATAATGAGTTCATATATCCTTTCATAAACCAAAAATAGTCAAATCGTTAGTTGGTACGAATGTTCATTCCACAAAACGTTTCCAAAGTAGTGCATATAACTCAAAAGCGTAATTTAACATATCATAGTAATCGAAGCATATCTCATAGAGGAACGTTTCGAAATCAAAGGGTTCATATCCAACTTTATTCAAAAAGAGAGCCCGATAGGACAAATAGGGCGTCTCGGGGTTGGCGGGCCCACCTCGAGTCAAATTGAGGTGGCGAACATAATTTACGAACATTTAGAGGCCAAAAGGTCATACATAATCATTACCAAGTGACCCGATCACATTTTGATAGGTTTCGGACGATTGGTGGCATTCTAGCCAAAATAGAGCCCTTAGGCTTCAATTGAATTGAATGAATAGTAACTTTTATGTGGATCGGGTTTCGAGGAGCAGAAATGCTCCGGAGGTTCCAATATTCACCTAACATACTAAGACATGCCAAACGAAGAAGTGGGAAGCTTTACATACCTTACTGACGTCTTATGCTCTCCCAAAAGTCAAGTCCCATTTCGTCCGAAATCTGCAAATGGTCAAAGTTACCAATTTGAGATTCTTAGGCTTAAAAATGCCATTAACTTCATTTTTTTTTGCCTACCGAAATTTTGGCAGCATTTCCCCTATAAATCTAACATCCCCGAGACTTAGCTCGGCTCAAAATACATCAACAACAACAACCCAAACATCATCAAGCAATATAAACCATATCCAAACCATTCTAACTTCAAAATTCTACCTTACTACACAAGTTGACAATCTTTCATTCAAACTTCAAAATTCCAAATCTACATCCATATTATTGTATTCATTCACTCATTCAAGATTATTCAATCACATTCCAAATATATTCCAAGCCATATACGAAATTGCCCAAAATTCATTACTTTCCATAATTCTTTCAAAACATCAAAACTTACAACGAACGTTCTAACTTGCGTCGTTTCATTCCGAATTCATTAACATCAACCGTAAGTCATATTTAAAGTCTTTGGCATCAAAGATATACAATGATATACGCAAATATACAAAAGGTATACACTTTCCCGTAATGATCCGAAATCATTTTCCCACGCCAATTCAATTCTTTAAACGCTCATTTACGACATAAAGGTCACAACGACACACTAAACAAACTAAACAAGATCAATTCACATTACTTTGCACTTCATAAGTGCCACGGCTCCAACACCAAACACACACACACCCACGACTTTCTACATACATCAAAGTTATGGAATTCTCGTCTATTCTCAATCCTTAACACATTCATATCAATTCTATAACACAAAAGTGTAAGAATTCTCACCTTTTCTTGAAAACCCGACTTGTCGCAAATGTGGTTCTTGTGCCAAACTAATTATACCCCGTTGAAGAGGGTCTTGAGTACTTCACAACTATGCAAAAATCAAGATTTTTGGATCACAACCCAAGCTAGCAAAATTTTTCTTTTCTCTTTCTCTATTCTCGGTCGAATGCCTATTTTGTGGTGTTCTTGGATTTTCTTTTGTTCTTGATAATTACTAAGTGATTCATTGATATATATCCATCTATAGGGGTCATGTGCATAGCACATGACCTTTAAAAGTGGGCTTGGACCAATGGTATGGCCGGCCACTCCAAGATTTTTGGGCCTCAATTTTGTTTTATATTTTTCTTGGCCCAATTCATTAAACGTCCCGTTTTGTAGTTCCCGAAACTAATTTCTGAAATTCCAAATTTACCCTCGGCCTTCCCCGATGTCTTAACATCAATGATTCCATAACCAACCTAGTCATATTCACCAAAATCAAAATATTTCCTTATAACACACAAGTCGTAATTATTTCTCGATTTCCAATTATACGAGAACACGGGACATAACAGAATCATTTTGCTAAGTCCTTTCTCCTTCCTTTCCATTCCATGTTTCATTAATCAATCACCTTAGAAATCTATTAAACATGCTAGTTTTCTTAAGAAATGATGGATTGAAAGAGGGTTTTGTGGGATCTTCATTCTAGGCTATTGAGTCTTGATTTATTGATTGGGTTAGCTTCATGAAGCATGGAATTGATGATTAGAAACTATTATTGCATGATTGCTTCGTAATTAGTGGCTAATTTATGGAATTGGATGTTAAGGCTCATACCAAAATTTCGGGGTTTTGCCTAGAATCCGAATTTATGTGATTTGTTAGTTCTTCTAGCTTATTATTGATGCGAATTGATCACCTAGAACATTATTTTCATGTTGAGACCTATAGATTCCTAATTTCACCTTTTTAGTTCCTAAACCTCATTCTATAGGTTGGGATTTAGGTCCTGAATAGAAGTAAGGACTGAATGTTGTTTCTTCTTGATTCTAATTTCATAATTCGAATATTACTAGACATTCATTATCCTGACGCACAAAGGAAGGGCAAAACTAAGGTTTGACTGTTGGAGATTTATTGTTCGGCTTTCCAGATAGGTTACGGTTTACCTTATGGTGAGACTTCGATTAGAGAAGCATATGTTTAGATAATATAGTCGGAGAATGCATGTAAACCTTTGGGTATGAAGTTGGGTTGGATATTACCTTAGGTTGGGCCTTGTGGAATGATTTTCGGGCTAGCCACCCCGTTGCATTGCTGACTTATCTTTTTCTATTTACTTGTTGGTTCGTTGCCACATTGAGACATTGGATATTGGTGATTAGTGATATATCATGATTATGATATTGCGGTACCTTTCTTTGATTTGATATTGAGATGACAATTGTGATTCCATTGTGACTTATTGTGTAGCCTTGTTATTAATATTAGTTGTGTGTCATGTGTGGTACTGTTTGGGATTGAATTGGTTATCTGATATTACAATGAATCATATCCATACTCATTTCCATGATAGTAGTGTTTATTTGACCCGCGGGGATCGGTGGTGCGATTTTTGAGGTCATCGGATGCGAAATAGGTTGGATTTTGTGGAATTTGGCTTAAAGCAAAAAAATAATTGACTTAAAGTTGAATTTGGGATTTTGGGAGTTGACTTGGTCAACGATACCTCCGTTGAGAATTCCGAGGCCTCGAGAGGGTTATAGCGCATTTTTATGTATGTCTGCATACTTGTTTTGTATCTGTGGGGTCTGCGGTGATAGTTGGATTTCGGGGTGGAAATAATGAAACTTGGTTGATTTTGCTGGTGTTTGATGCTCGCTACAGCGGCACCAGGTGCGCTGCAGTGATACCGCTAGAGCGGTGGGCGAGCCGCTGTAGCGGGTTATAAAATTTCCTTTAGGCAGGTATAGCGGCAGGTATCTCGCTGCAGCGGGTCCACTGTAGTGGACTGCTGACCGCTGCAGCGGGTGACGGGCTAAGTTGAGTATAAAGTCTTAAGTTAAAACCCTTAATTGCCTCATAACTTTATACTCGGTTCTTAGGATATTTGAGAGTTTTTCAAGGTTTCTTGGCAGATTCTTCTCATTGGTAAGTGATTCCACCCTTTTACTTCATTAAATTCTCATAATCTACCCTAGCTAACCTCCATTAAATGCTAGAATTCTTTATAACTTGAAGAATAAAATGTAATTTTTTCATGGTTTTTTCTCTAAATGGGTTTTAGTCTTCCAAAGTGAGAATCATTTTGGGTTTAGCTTCCTTAAGCTCTCCCATACTTGTTGATGAATTAGAGAGGGTTTTTGGGTTTTTTTTCTTGAATATGTTTTTAATTATAAAACCTTGATTTGTTGGTGGATTAAGCTTGATTAAGTGTGGAATTGATGAGTAGTAGCTATATAAACATGATTCCTTCATTATTATTGACCAATTTGTGAGAATAAAAGTTAGGGTTTATACCCAAATTTTGGGGTTTTGCCTAAAATCCTAATTTAAGTGATTTGTTAGTTCTTCTAGCTTATAATTGATGGGAATTGATCACCTAGAACATTAATTTTATGTTGAGACCTGTAGATTCCTAATTCCATCATTCTAGTTCATAGAACCCATTCTATAGGTTGGGATTTGGGTTTTAATGGAAGTAAGAATTGAATGATGTTTTTTCTTGATTCTTATTCCATATTTGGATATGGCTAGACTTTCATTACTTTGAGGCGCAACGAAAGTCAAGGTGCAAGATTGACACTTCGAATTTGTTGTTCGGCCTTCCAGGTAGGTTACGGCTTACCTTCTGGTTAGACTTCGGTTAGCGAAGCATATGTATAGTTGGTTTTTGCTGGAGAAAACATGTGGACCTCGGGTATGAAGTGGGGTTTGACATTGTCTTAGGTTTGGCCTTGTTGTGTCAATTAGGAGCTAGCCACCCCGTTGCCTTGTTGACTTATCTTGTCTATTTACTTATTGGCTCGTTGCCACGTTGAGACATCGAATATTGGTGATTAGTGAAATCTCATGGCTATGATATTATGATACTTTACATGAATGATATTGAGATGAGAATTGTGATTCGATTGTGGCTTATTGTGTAGCCTTATTATTGACATTACTTGTGCGTCATGTGTAGTACTGTTTGGGATTTAATTAGTTGTCGATATTTTATTGCATTGTATTCATACTTATTTCCATGATACATTGATATTGCATGGTTATGGTACTGATGATGATAAGTGAGAGAGTGTATCCTCCGAGGTCTTTGCTGGAGAGCGTAAAATTGAGATGAGATCATACATTAAACACTCATCATGCATATATATATATATATATGTATATATGTATATATCTATAAGGAACATTTGACCGGGGGTGACGATGTGGCCTATGTTGTTTCTTGGAAACACTTGGGAGGTATTATATTAATTGTGCGACCATTCTAGGATGTGTGATACTGGATGGTTGGCAGGCGTGAAGGCCGGAAAGGTCGTCGCTAGGCTGTGTGTTACGGAGCAACATAGTACGTGGACTTCGCGGGTCCCCATGGGTCATGACCGTTGAGACATGATGTTCCGCTCGAGGCGTGTGTATACACGGTATTGATATATGGCCATCGCATTCATGTTTTCCATATCATTGCATTGGATTGCACTTGTTAGCATCATTGTGATTGGATTGTTATTGTGCTGTGGATACTTGATTGAATATTTTACCGGTTATGATGAGTACTTGGAACACTTGAGATTAGATGCTTTAACAATAAGATTGATTGGATATTCTATAGACTTGATCGATCATGGAACCAGGTTAGTAGCTAGTGGTTTGAATACTGATGTGAATTGTTGATACTTGAGGACTTAATATGTATTGATAAGACTCTATTAAACTTGTATTTGATTGTGAGCATACCTATCTTTCATTTACTTTCTGTATATATGTTAGCTAACTGAGGGCGGCCTATGATACCTACCAGTACTTGTTGTTTGTACTGACCTACACTTGCAATATTCTTTTATGAATGCAGAGTACCAGGATAGATTTACTTCTACCCCTTGTGGCTGATATTTGAGGACTGCTGATTCGAGTCTCTTCAGGGAGAGCAAGAGGACGTTCGCTGCTCGAGGACTCTTTCTATTATTATGTTTTTCTTTCCATTCTGAGACATGATTTTGAGACTATTATGTATTATTATTCAAACTTGTAGTAATTAGTTTAGGTGCTCTTGTATGACCAAACCAGATACTGTGGTGGATTTCTTTTACTTCTACACTTATTTATATTATATATTGTGAGACTTACGTTATTTTTCTTTCTTCCGCTATTTTCTATAAATTGGGAATGTTGAGCTAAGGGTTTTGCCTACCAAGGTGGGAAAGGTAGGTGCCTGCACGACTTAGTGAAACTGGGTTGTGACAAGTAGGTATCAGAGCCCTTGGTTACCCGGTCTATAATACAAGAGCATGTGATAAAAATCGATTTGGGAAAAGTACCAAATCAATCACGAAATTGCGAAAAGTAAAGACAACAAGGAATTGGGATAAGAATTAAAGAAAGGGGATGAGAAAAGAGGGATAGAAGCTAGACCCTAAAGATAATGAATATGTGGACAAACCCAGATATATCAAACCCAGACCTGTTATATCCCGTATTTTTTGTGTATTCGGGAAAATTTGAAATAATGTTGATTTGTAAGGAATAAGGCCATATGTTGATTTGAATTAATATATGTGTGTGTTGTTCATGAAAAATATTAATGTGGAAGTGCCGAGGAAGGCCAAGGGCAAAAATTGGAATTCCGGAAATTAGTTTCGGGAATTACAAAATATGATATATAAGCTAATTGGGCTTACAAATGAGAAATAAGAAGAGGCCCATTTCTTTGAGTGGTGGCCGGCCAAATGAGGCCCAATCCACCAAAAAGTAATAAAATATTTCCATGTGATTGAATTATTATATAGTGGTCCTTATCTTATAGAATGTTCAAGAAAAAAATAAGACAAGGAAACAAGACAAACAAGAGCAAGAGTTCAAGGGCCATTCGGCCAAGGCAAGGGGAAAATCACCCCTCCAAATTTTGATCCAAAAATTATTTTTTTGTGGTATTCCTACCATATTAAGGGCCCTCTACAACATGGTGCAATTGTTTGGGAAGGAAGAGCCCTTGTTTCTTCAATATGTCAACATGTTTGAGTGAAGAAGATTGGAGAAAAAGGTAAGAATTCATTCCATATTATTATGTTATGAAGGTTTGTTTATGTTGTAATACATGGAAATGAGTAGGATTCATGAAAACATGGAAGTTTGCAAAGTGGGTGTGCATGTGTGCATGTGGCCGTGTGTATACTACATTGTATGCATGTGATGTGTTGAATTTTATGTTGCATTCTAGTTGTGTGTAGGATGGAATGTATATTGAGAATGAAAGTTGAATGAATTTGATGGAAGTTGGGAAAATGGAGTGTGGCCGTGTGGTATTTGAAGTTGGAATGAGAATGAATTAATTTGGTTTAACATGTTTGTTGTGTTGTTGTGATGCTTGCAATGTAAATAAAGATAAAATGATGTAAGTTTGCATTGAAATGGAAAGTAGAAGTTTATGTCGTTTTAAGATGATTTTATGACATTATGGAAATGGAGTTGTTAAGGTGCAAATTATGATGATTGTTGATGAATTTGGGATATGGAAACATGTTATGAATAAGTATGTTAAAGATTAGAAGTTTTGAATGAATTATGACTTTGGTGGAAAGTTTGTATATTTGGTATATCTTGTGAATATTTCGTACAAATGATATGAAATGCTCCCAAATTATATTGTGACAATCTTGGTTAATGATGAATGTGAAATCCTTGAGATTTGTTTGGGAATTTGAAGTTGAAACGGAAGTATTGCTTTATGTAGAAAAGAAGAACATTAACGTTAGATCTATTTGTTGTGATTCGTGATGTCTTTGATATTGTGGGTTGTTGTTGTTGATATATTGAGCCGAGCTAAGCCTCGGGGGTGTTATAGGTATAGGGGAAGTGCTGCCGAAATTTCGGTAGACAAATATGAAGTTAAGTGAATTCTCAAGTCTTGCAATTCCTAATTGGTAACTATGACCAATTGTAGGTTTTTGGCGAAACGGAGTTTGATTTTGGGCAAGCGTAAGGAGCGCGAAAGGTATGTAAGGCTACCCCATTTCCTTCTTTTGGCATGTCCTAAGTATACTAGGTCGATATTTGAGCCCCGGGGGCAATCCTGCTCATGGAAATCCGAATTTGAAATCGAGTACTATTTATTCAATTGAAATGAACTATAAAACTCATATTTCGTTGGAAAGTGATCATAGGTCCGAAACTTTTGTAAATGTAATCGAATTGTTTCGAAACTTCCATGTATGATTCCATAGGCCCCAAATGTCCGTGATTCATGTCCGCCACCTCGACTTGACCCGAGGTGGGCCCGTTAACTCCGAGACCCTTTCGTTTGCTTTATAAGACTCATTTCTGTGTAATGTCGGTAAAGGGCTTTTCCTTATGAATTTGGCTACCGTAAAATAATGTTTTGATTGCCACGATATTCTAAACTATATTTTGAACCATAAATACCAGTTTGGAAACACTTTTGCGAAATGAACCCCGTATTGACTAATTGTTCGAACTACTTTGACTAATGAGTCAACATATGATTTTACCAAGTTTTAAAAAGTGTTTTGATATACAAATTGCATTAGTCGCTCACGACTCCGCTCGTGCCCTTATTATGACTTCGTTCACCGGTTCCCGGGCCGGCTATGGTTCGTGCGCGCTATGATAAATTCGGTCGTATGCTGTGTTACGGTTCCCGAGACCTCGCCATAGGGCCGGGTTCCGTTTGGAGTTATGCTGTGATATGGCTGGTGATATGTTATGATGATATGTGTGTTCGGGGATGTACGGAGATCTGAACCTTCTGGTGTTATGCTGTGTGTGGCACCAGCGTCGGAGTGGTGACCACGTTCCTGAGCTTTTGCATGATTTTATCTGCATTATGTATATATGTTCTTGGTACGGATTTTGATATACTGGTCAGTATCCCCTTTTCGTATCCTGTTTGTTTCCAGTTGTGGTTTACATTTCTGTACTCTATGCTTTACATACTCAGTACATCTTTCGTACTGACCCCCTTTTCTTCGAGGGGGGGGGGGGGGCTGCGTTTCATGCCTGCAGGTACAGAGATTCGTGATCTGCCAGAGAAGGCCACACGTTCTGCTATTATAGAGTGCTCCTTTTGATCTGGAGCCCATATGTCGGTATATATCTCTTGTGATGTATATGCATCTGTATATTTGACTATTTGGGGTACGGCGGGGCCCTGTCCCTTCATATGTTTTCGTTCTGTATTGGTAGAGGCCTGTAGTCATATATGTGGGTCATGGGTCATTGCGTGTGCGCGTCTGTTTGTGATCTACGTCTTAGTGCGGTCCCGTTTACTATTATGGCCAAAACGGCCCATTTGTGTGTACACGTTTATGTATCTGGCGATGTATATTCTGCCAACCTATCAGATTTGGATACGGCCAGAATGGCCTGTATATTTGTATATGTGCTTATGATCGGCGATGTGTATTCCGCCGCTCCCTTCTGTTCTGATGTGATATTGTGGTACGCGTGACCGCTTAAGACAAGTTTTGATTTAAATTATGTTTAAAATGGCTATTATGAACTTTGAGCTAAGTTTGGGTCTGATAACTGGATATGTGAATCGGTCTGGGTGCCCAAGTAGGGTGCCAGTCGCGGCCCACGGGGCTGGGTCATGACAAGACCCTTCCAATTGGATTCAATCAAGAGAACCTAAACTATTTGACACCAAATTAGAGACAATCAATTGAATTCACAAATGACAACTCTAAAATGAAATCAACGGAAAAGTGTTGAATAGCCAACAATGGAATCCACCATAATCATCTATCTCTAACACTAAATCTATATCTAAAGGCTAGTAAGCCAAACAAACTATGATAATCCTATCATATCTCAAATTCATCATTCATAAGCTAAGTGAATGAAATGGTTAAGTATAGTATTTATACTAAGAGGCTAAAGATGACTAAACTAGCTTATTACAAAAATACCCTTAATGAGGTAATGACCTTGTTTGATTTTCTTGGATGATGGCTTGAATTCGAAATAAGCCCTCTGCATAAATAGCCATCTTTCGGCCTTGAACCACCCAAGCTTGCAATTGTAGCCACTTTAAAAGACAAGCTTTGGGCCTTGGATTCTTGGTCTCTTGACTTCTTCTCCCATTCTATCTCCCATAGCTTAAAGGCCCTCCAATGACTCCATTTAAATGCTTCCAAAGCTTTATCCTTCATGAATCCGCTTTTACCACAAGTCCTTGGAGAAGTTTGAGTAGTTGAGCCATTTGTGCCATCTAGGATCATATCATCCTCCCCTTCTTCAAATGGATTCGTCCTCGAATACGAACCTAGAAAAATCCAAGGAAAGAAATACGAAGACATATTCCTCAACGCATGAGGGTTAGGACAAAAGGAAATAATCATAATCTCACCCCAAGGAAGGACAAACTTGTGGTGCAACCACACATCCACCACTACCCAAAAACAAAATTTCCACATATAAGGCATCAAGAAGTTGATTCCTCCAAGGTAGTGTCAAGAATAAACCACACAAGGTATCACCGGGATTAAAATGGAAGAGTATACATATATCTCAGTTAAGAGCACAATCATCTAACCCATAAAGACCCCTTTGAACATAAGATGCACCTCTAACACACACAAGAGCGTCATCATATGCAAATAAGTAATAAAGATAGGTGTCACGCAAAACAATTTCCTCATCTACGCCATCCTTAAATGTAGCCTCACTACTAGGTTCAAGAACAAGATTACCCATTTGGCTACTATGAGTTGGAACATGCAAGGAAGAATTAGCAATTTGTAGGCAAGCATCACCTTCCTTTTGAACACTTCCCCTCCCCATAAGTGGATTGTAATTCCTCAAGGGAAGATCTCCATCATAGGGAAGAGTGTTATCGTCCCATAGTGGGTTACTAAATACCTTGTAGTCTCCAAAGGAAACTACTCTTACAACATTACCAAACATCCTACTAAGTACATTATTTCCACAAGTCATGTCAACTTCAAATAAGACATTATCTTTAATGAGAGAGCAATCATTAAATGATGATGGTTAAAAACATACAATTCTACTATCATAAGGACAAAGGTCATTCTCCCAAACACTTTCATGCACATGACTAGATAAATGATCAACTATATCAACATCATCACTAGATTGAGGGTCATTCAGCACAACACACAAATCCTCAATTAGTGGACTATCCTCACAAGCAAGTTGATCTAGACAAATACCCACACTACTTGGGCACAAATCGATCTTACTAGAAGAGTCAATTCGGTCATCTTTAGGATCAAATAGTGGGTGATCTATCAAATTGCATGACAATGTACACATAGTCAAGTCACAGGTGTCAACACTAGGTGGACACAAATTGATCTCACAAGAAGAATCAATCCAATCATCAAAAGGATCAACTAGTGTTGGAACACTCACATCAACATCATTTTCAATAATCATTAAAGCACTAAGCTCAACACAAGGTAAAGACTCATTAAGCAGAATTAAGGACAAGCCACTGTTGCTCCCAAATGTATACGCCAGTACACGTGGTCGTACAAGTAATATAGGATTTCAAAGTCTAGATATCGTACTCTCAGGGACTTATGATTAACTATTTACTAAATTAAACTAATGCTAATCATCTAAAAAAGAAGTAAAATATAAATTTATATTTATGACCTAAGTTAAATTAAAAGAAAGCAAATAATAGACTTCAACCAAGAAGGAACAGATTTTTATCGGAGAAGAGATAGTTCAAGGGCTATGACCACTAACAATCCAGTTAAGTCTTAAAATCGTTTTACCTATGAGTTACTAGTTGACGGGTTGATTTTAACTTTATGATATTCTCTCGAACTACTGACAGGCCTATAGATGCAACTATATCGCCTATATCTTTATGGTCGCCAGAGGTAATAAGAATGCATTTATTTCTCAGTAACCAACTAAGTGGGGCTAAAGAGTATATCTTTATCCTCGGTAGCGAAATGATTAAATCGAACAAACTCTATTTATTCTTATTACGTACATGAATTCCCTTTCGCAAGTCCAATTCACGCACCACAGATAGTGTTCAATTAGTGATCAAGTAATCAAACAATTAAGCACAAGAATAAATAAGCAACCCAAAAATATGAAAATTTAATAGATAGAAACGATAATAAAACGTCAACTTTCATATTTGTGTAAAATTCCTAGAACTAAAGAGTTTAGCTCCACATGGACATGGAGGAAAAACAACAAGTCATTCGAATAAAAAACGTCAAAATAAGTATTACAGAAAAGAGAAGATAATACCCTGTAACTATGGCCTCCACGGCGGCTCTAAGCTTTCTCTAGGTCCAAAGTTCTGAACTAAGGGTTTCAAGTTCTCCAAAGTTATGTAAAAATTGTGGCTTATGAAATATTTATAGGTGTAGGAAAAAACCCCAAAGAAAAATAACTGAGTCCAAAACTAAATGGGAAATACTAATTTTAGAACATTTTAGTCGCGTCTTAAACTGTGCACATCGTTTCAATATATGCACCTCTTTGTCGCGCTAGTTGCTTGGCTGCTTTCATCATATAAATTAATTGTTGCCACATGGATAAATTCAATAATACATTTCATTCTCATATGCACCTGACGCCTTCCCTTCATAATTCACTTTTTGAGATATTTTTCTTTTTATTGTTTCTTTTTTTCTCTTTTGCAATTTGCACACTTTTATTCAATTTTTGCTCCAAATCTCTTCATCTTCACACCGCTTTATTTCTACATAGTAAAAATATAATATTAAGCACAATTCATTATCATTAATAATTAAAAAGACAATTAAAAGTACTAAAATTTGAGCCAATAATGGCTAAATATATGCATTTTTGGCTGAACATCACCACCCCACACTTAAACTCTTGCTCGTTCCCGAGTAAGCAGTAAAATCACTCTCAATAAATCAAGCCTAGGACCACCACCACTTTTGTTGATACCAACAATTAGTCCCTATAGCAACTTAACTCATCAAATATACACTTCCTGATCATCATGCAAGATATACAAGTCAACTCAATCAAACAACAAAGGTAAACCGCAGAGACGGACTCTAACTCATCAAATTTAAGCTCGCTCACCTACTCTGTCAAAGAAATCTAATAACATCACCTATCTATTATGAAACAAGTGCCTTCACAAGAAGAAATAGTCCACACACTCAAATCAAAAATGAATGCAAATTAAGGACTTAGCATCAAAGCACAACTCTCGCACTCACAAAGAAATTCACATGTATTCACAAAGAACCATAGCCTTGCCCATTATGTACATCTCCACTAATCAAGTGTGCTCGAATAGAATCAAATAGGATTTTAACGGGTTGTAATGTTGGCTAGGGCACGGGTAAGAGAACTATATAATAGTGACTTACACTTCCCTAAGCACTTACATTTTTAAACTTCATCACCCATTATTTTATTCTTCTTCACTTTATTTTTCAACCCTCTCTTCATCAATTATTTTCACTAGTAATTCTCATCATATCAAGAATGCTTCAAAAATTTTTTCAAGCAACTTTTCTCATTTTTTTTTCACATTCTTTCTAAGAGGGCTTTTTCATCACTTTGCAGCTATCATTAGTTACCATTTTCACTTGACCATCCCTTTCTTTAGATTTATCAATTATATCACAGTCTAAGCTACAAAGCAAGGTGCAAGAACTAGGGATTCAAACAAAAGGATCAAGGCAAAAATATGGCCAACAAACTAATGGCTACAGGCTCAAAGGGCTAACTAGTGGTAACAATATTTGAAAAGTCTAAAAATTTATAAGACATATCAAAGCAAGCCTATTATCATCTTTCAAACAGAGCAACACTTTTTAATTCGTTTCAATAACATGCAGGGCAAGCTCTAGACTAAGATGCAAAACATGGAATATATGCAAGAAATCTTCACCACACATGGCACAATTATACTCTAGGACAGATAGGATCATGACGAACTACAAAATAAGAATAAGCTATACACAAAGTCACATCCATGAGTGTAGGTGTCAGAAAGTCTATTATCTTTTCGTTACTCAATCACTCAGAGGGAAATATAACTCCAGCTCAGGCCTAAATATGCTAGTGTCAAAAAAGTTAGAAGGTCTTTTTTCTCCCTCTTTTACAACTCCTAAAAAATTAATCCTATAAAAAAACAAATTACCTAGTTCAAAGACCCCCCTCGGGAAAGAACCAAGGCCGTAAGAAAACCCAAGAGGTGGATGATCTATGCCGCTAATGAAGGACAAAAATACTATAAAAGAAAAAAAAAAGAACAAAGTAAAATATTTTTGAATTTTTATTAGTTTTCGGATTTTGTTTTTTAATATATAAGGCTAAGAAATTAAAAATAAATCCTATAACATAATCATCCTTGACCTCAAAAATCGAAAGTACCCACCCCCATATTTAAAAATATGCATTATCCTCGATGCATGCATAGTAGAGAAAAATTAAAACAAGGGTGAGAAATAATCGCTGAGACCCTCTAGGGCCTAGCTTGCAGCATAATCCTCAATATTAAGGGTCGGGAGGACCCCACACTTAAGCCTAAATATGCTCCTCAGCTTTCAACTTCGGGTACTCAGACTTCGCCTAATCTGCAAACAATAACAAAAGAAAACGTGACACTATAAAAATAAAAATCTAAAATTATTACACATTGGGTTGCCTCCCAACAAGCGCCTTAGTTAATGTCGCGGCACGACGTGAATCAACTTTTTCCTCTACCCCGAACTTATGAATTGTACCCCCAATTTTGTATCAAATTTTCTATCACGCTTCTGGGGCGGTGGTGTGAAAATATAGGAACCAAGCAATGGGTGTCACATCTTGCACTTCTTGGCCCTTAAGTGAGGAATATCATTTTGCCTTTTCGGTGTGGCAAATTTGAGGATGTAAGGCTCTTGTTCCTCATCTATGCAATTCTTCATCGGCGTGGAGGGCTCGACTTCCATTTCGCCAACCAAACATAAGGTAGAAAAATATTTAGAATGAGGACCAACACGTCCCAACTCTAAAACTGCATTATTTTTGACATCCTCACTTTTGTACACTTCCTCAACATTGGCATCATCAATAAAGATCTGATCGAATGATTTGAATTCCTTTATCTGCTCCACATGCTGGCCACTATCCACGATAATAGGTAGTTGAGCATCAGACGCCTCAAATTGTTTATTTAATTGAGCCTGCAAGTCATGAATATGTGAGCCAAATTGGTCTATCTCTTGTCCGAGCTTTGTTCTTTCTTCCATGAAGTATGCCATGTCACCTGTAATATCATCAAGACAATCCTCCCATACCTCTAATCGGTGAGCTCGAACCAATAGCCAAGTATCACTTACAACATCCACTGTGTGAAAATTACTTGAGACACTAGAACAACAGTTAGCACACTCATTCCACTGACCACCACACCATTTACAAAAGTTCCAGTCATAGGATTTAGAAGGGTCACATAACACCTCCCGTATGATCCAAATTTTAGAACAATTTTCTCATGAGTGGGGTCCTCCATAAAGTGCACAAAAATCATTAAAACATGAATACCCAACATTCGATAAATTTTTGTTCAAAGATGCCATGTCAAGAAAAATACAAGAATATTAAATAAAAAATGAATAAAAAAGATAGAACTTGAATAGACAAAAAGAAAAGTCTAATCCTGATAAACAGTTAATAACGACGCCAAAAACTTATTGCTCCCAAACGCACACGCAAGTATACGTGGTCGTACAAGTAATATAGGATTTTAAAGTCCAGATAGCATACTCACAAGGACTTATGATTAACTTTACTAAATTAAACAAATGGTAATTATCTAAACAAGAAGTAAAATCCAAATTTATATTGAAAGCCTAACTTAAATTAAAAGAACGCAAATAATCAACTTCAACCAAGAAGAAGCGAATTTTTATTGGAGAAGAGATAAATCAAGGGATATGACCACTAACCATCCAATTGAGTCTTCAAATTGTTCTACCTATGGGTTACTAGTTGACGGGTTGATTTTAACTCTATGATAATCTCTCGAACTACTCATAAGCCTGTAGATGCTGCTATAATGCCTATATCTCTATGGTCGCCAGAGGTAACAAGAATGCATTTATTTTTCCGTAACCGACTACGTGGGGCTAAAGGGTATATCTCTATCCTCAGTAGCAAAATGATTAAATCGAACAAACTCTATTTATTCTTATTACGTACGTGAATTTCCTTTTCTCAAGTCCAATTCACGCACCACAGATAGTGTTCAATTAATGATCAAGTAATCAAATAATTAAGCACAAGAATAAATAAGAAACCCAAAAATATGGAAATTTAATAGATAGAAACGATAATCAAATGTCAACTTTCATATTTGTGTCAAAACCCTAGAACTAAAGAGTTTTGCTCCACATATACATGGAGGAAAAACAACAAATCATCCGACTAAAAAATGTCAAAATAAGTATTACAGAGAAGAGAAGATAAAATCCTGTAACTATGGCCTCCACGGCGGCTCCAAGCTCTCTCTAGGTCCAAAGTTCTGAACTAAGGGTTTCAAGTTCTCCAAAGTTATGTAAAAATTGAGGCTTATGGAATATTTATAGGTGTAGGAAAAAGCCCAAAGAAAATAACTGAGTCCAAAACTAAATGGGAAATACTAAATTCAGAAAATTTAACCGCGTCGTAAACTGTCCACATCGTTTTAATATATGCACCACTTTGTCAAGCTAGTTGCTTGGCTGCTTTCATCATATAAATTAATTGCCGCCACATGGATAAATTCAAGCATGCATTCCATTCACATATGCACCTGACGCCTTCCCTTCGTAATTCACTTTTTGAGATGTTTTTCTTTTTATTCTTTCTTTTTAACTCTTTTGCAATTTGCACACTTTATTCAATTTTTGGTCCAAATCTCTTCAACTTCACACCGCTTTATTTCTACTTAGTAAAAATATATTTTTAAGCACAACTAATTATAATTAATACTCAAAAGATAATTAAAAGTACTAAAAT